>NC_136254.1:2962500-3642500 GCF_053564925.1 Oryzias latipes | reverse complement strand
ACCCTTCCGATTACATGCAGGCACACACAGAGGTATACATCTATCATTGGTAGAAGTGCAGGAGGAGACCCTTTTGACCTAGGAAAGACGAGACATGAGAATGTGTCCTATTCAAGCTAACAGGGAGCCCTGAAAAGATGCGTCACTGGAAGCAGCAACGCATCTTTATTTGGTGATTCAGAGTTGGTGTTAAACACAAAGGGATCGTTCGTCCTGTGCAGATGGGCAGACAGTTTTCTGATCAGCAACTTTAAAGATGAAATAAAGTATTTTGTAAATCACAGAGGCCTCCAGGGTAGGGAATTGTTGATGAGTAGACTACAAAAAAAACACCAGACTTTTTCAAATTTAAATAAAAAAGGTTAAAACAATGTGAAGGATAAATAAAGTTGTGTGACGAATGAGTCAAGGATGAACTGCAGAACCTGACGTATTACATGGAACAAATCCAAACTGTCTGTTAAACTCTGCATAAACACAAAAAGGAGGACAAATGTAGGAACCGCAGCTCACTCCCAGTGGAAGTAAGCATGACCTCTTTGTTGCAAGGGCTTGTTGGGGGGAAACATACATTTGGATCAGAAGTCTGCTGCTTTCTTTTAAATCCATGCTCCTTCTTTGAGCTGTCACTTTGTGGTTCCTCTGTTTTGTTGTATAGTGGTTACTGCAGTTCCTGGTGTTGATGCTGGAGCTGAGATTAGAAAAACAAGTTTCAAAAACGAGTGAGCACATTTTTATTTAGGCAATAGAGGAATGACTTAATACATCCCTAAATCGGTTTTCTTTAAGGCAATTTTTGAATTATCTTCAGGGGGAAAAAGAACCTATTTGACTGAATTTTAGTGCAACAATCTATAATTTCTTAATAAAAAAAAAAACTTTGTTTATTTTAAAAAACCTTTTATATGTAAAGTGTTTTTGTTCACATACTAAATTAAAATTGGTGTTGAAATCACATCAAATTTTGAACTTTTGAACATCAAAAATAAATCAGCAGTTTGTTTTCACCTGCAAATGTTCTGCATTATTCTGCGCAAACAAGCCCCAAAAATCGAAACGTTTGTTGTTAAACAGATCAAACGAAGCAGTATTTTGAAGGAATCATGTTTTTTCTTCCGTGTTCTGTGAGGTAGCACCTGCTGACCTCTGCGTGTTCGTGGATTAGGAGGAAAGTGACAAAATACTCTATTGGAATGTAGTCCTTTTAATGAAAAGTTGAATAATAATCAGACGGAGCGCCCAGATGCACACAACTCATTTAGCCCTAGGGGGGGTTTCCTGTGTGGGCTCCAGGCCAATGATTGACAGGACAGGGAAGCCCCTCATGGGCTTAAATGCCTTAAATACAATATCTACATTTTTTGGTGGTCAGGACTTGTTTTCTAGCCTTGTTTTTTTTTCAGTGGAAAAGTTCTGACATCGTTTTTTGAAGCACCTGGTCTCAACTGGCTTGCAGGATTCAATAATGCAAGCTAAATGTGTTAACCATTCAGTTAATAAAAGTAAAACGTGTAACAAAGTATAAAAAGCCTTTATTTAGTCTAAAAATGTCTCTACTTTGATCTCTCACAACAGCTCAGTACCAAGCAGGTCTCACTAATCCTGACCTCTGCCACTGCTTAGTACTTGGTACGCTGCTTCAGTCATAGGAGCCAGCAGATCGTCCTCTGCACTGTCTGGCCTTCTTTGTGTTCGAGGGGGCTCCATTTCTGAGAGCTTGGCAGTAAAAGGGAAGTGTGAAGGGAGAGAGGAAAGAATTCCCATCCAAGTGTTGCATGTTGACCCATCCAGAGCCCACACAGACTTCACAATGTCACAGCTTCGCTCGAGAGCCACGCGCTGCTAACAGCGTGGGGAAAACGTGACGACGTTGCTGTTCCCAGACCGTGATCTGTGGGTCATGAATGCAACACGTTCAGATATCAGCAACATTTTTTTGCCCATCTTTGGTTATTGCAATTACACAAGTGTGGTGCAGCATGTGTTATTAAATTGGATTCCTCTCAGAAAAAGAGCAGGTTTAATAAGATGAGCTGCATGAGTAGCTCCATCCGAACGTGTGGCGCATTAGTCAACGCATAATGAACCTTAACGCGCTGATTTTTGGCCCACTGGATTTCACACTGGGAGTGATTAGGTCAATTTAGTGGAATTGAAATAAGGAGGGAATACAAAAAAGATTGAACAGTGTGCACGCATGTGTGTGTCCAAAGGCAGCTCGAATGTAGATGACCACATGCTGACAAATCCGCTCGTCACATCACATTTCCTCAGTGCTCTCGCGCACGCCCACATGTGCATATACAGTCACCCTCTATTAACTTTCCATGAGTGCCATCCACCCTGCAGAGAGAGTATCTGAGAGGTTTGGAGGAATGATTCAAAGGCAAGATGAGAGAGAGCAGTGGGAAATGTAAGCAGCCTTTGAAAGCTTAGGCACTGCTTCATGAATCAAACAGGCCTGCTGGGTCCACAGACAGTGGCTACATTTCCATGCTAGCTTTAAGGCACAGCGAAACGCTTGTTTTCTTATTAAACATTTGGCTAGTTTTAGAACTTGCTCAAAAGCTTGAGCTGGAAAAAAAAAAAGTATCAAACTGACACACATGAATCTACAGCCCAAAGGCACTGGGAAAGAATTTATCCTGATATAGCTGCACGTTTGGAAAGCCTTAAGGTGAATCTGACTGCTGCAGAGGACTTAAGCAAACACAAAGAAAGAAAGACAATCACTTGGAAAGTAACAGGAAGGATCTAAGACACAGCATGAGAAAGCTGGTTAAAGTTCCATTATTTGAGGTTGGAGTGCAGAGAAACTGCAGAGGTGATGTGATTGATCCTCAAACCGAAATCTGCCCTCATTGGCATTAAGAGCTAAAGTCCCACTCCGATCCTCTTCTGATCCATTTTCAATGCATTTCCAGTGGGCTTTTAATTACTCTTATGCCATTTTTAGCAGGAAAAAAAAAATGTAAGTAAGCCCGCCCCTTTCCGTCATCCATCTGTTTACGTGCTCTACCGCTAGCTTGCAGACCCTCAACCTAAAATTAGCAGTGCAACAAAAATGGGGAGCAATATTCAAGTGTACACATTTGATTGAGATTCCAGGTCAGACGAGGAAAGCAGAGACGCACACGGATAGATTCAGAATGGAGCGGAGCAGGGAGCCTGCGGTAGTTACATCACACCTTCAAGCTTTTCCAACTGAATTTTTTGTCTGCTCCTGGTTCATAGCGATTTGAATAATAAATATTCAAAAATGCAATTTTAAGCCTTCAAACATGTACTCTATGATTAGAAAAAAAGCTAAAAGGAGATATTTCACACACAACAAAACAATTTGAACAGGAGTGGGTGTTTAAAAACAACATTCAGGATTTTTATAAAATGAAGCAGAAGCCAAAAACAAATATATATCACAGTAATCGGAAATGCAAATGGCATTTATTTAAGCCACTTATACTGTTGTGCTTAGAATGCAGACACGTTTCCTCCATCCATTCATCCATCGTCAGAACACGCTAAATCCCTTTTGGGGTCACGGGGCTGCTGGAGCTGACGTAGTTGCTGTTAGGCAAAGGTGGGGAACACCCTAAACACGTCACCAGTTTGTTGCAGGGCCACACACTGCACTCCTAAGGACAATTGAGAGACGGCAGTAAACCCATGAAACACGTTTAAAACTGTTTCCACGACTGTAGAAAGAAGCCACGCGCGCAAACTAAACAAAAACAGTTCCCAGCTGGGACTCAAACCAGGACCTTCTTGCCAACTGCTCCATTCCAGTGCGATTCATATTTCCTACAAATGAACAAGACTTGCACATGCAGGTAGGAGTGTCTTTGTGACTACTGAGGGGAAAATTGATTGTCTCATAAAAGTGGTTTTAGTTTTGAATTTGCTTTCTCGTCGTCACCTCCCGAGCCTGCAGGGTCACTGCTGAAATGAACTTGCACTCTATTAGTATAATTAAAATTCTAGAAATTTAACATAGTTTAAGGCAAAACTTGTTTTTATCTCATTTTCAGAAGTATGCAGCACTTGAAGAAATTATGTTCCCATGCTTATTTTTAATGCAGAAGTTTTTATGTTTGATGAGTCGCTCGTCCTCAAACCATGACCTTAACCTGCGACCATCGCTCCATTTAGGTCTTCCCTTTATTGCCCCACAGCTGGTGACGACAGAGCCCATTGATCCACAGATTGATGGTAATCCAGTGATGTCGGGGTTAGAATTTGTATTTTCTGCAGCTCATTTACGGAGAGTCAGAGTTCTCTGTTGCCCCCCTCTGCTCTGAACGCAGCCCGTCACTCAGACGCACGTTGGGCTGTGCCAGCTGCTGCCAGAAGACCTACGGCATCAGAACCGACCGAACTGTTTGCTGAGCCGAAGGATAACAGAAAAGGGTTTCTCTTAGTTAGCCACAGCAAATACGCCATGTGAGCCTCAGCTGGAGGCTTTCCCTCCAAACCAAGTTTAATCATTTTAGCATTGATTAATTTCACATTTGAAAATACAACGTAGTATACAGTACAGACCAAGAGTCTGTACCTGCACCTTCCCATTCATATGAATGAGAAGGTGAACTGTATACATAAAAAAAGTTTTTTGTTTATGTATTATTTGCCACACAACAGTATGCATAAACACTGTTTTCTGAAACTTGATTTTTTTTGTGCATCTTCTTATTGATTTCTTATTAAAAAAACAAGCTTTTTTTTTTCTTCAATTCATAGATTTTGAAAGATCCACATTTTTCCATTAAAGTTATCTTTGGTGAGATCAAATGCTGGTGAGAGATGTCCTTCATAAAGCAAACACAAAGACAGCTTACAAAAACACAAATGTTATTGGTTCTGGTTAGCAAATCTTCTGATGTAAATCTGCAGACCAGCGGCTAAAACAGACTAAAGTCAGGGATATCTATAACCTATATTTGGCTGAGAAATAAAAAAAAAATGTACCAGTAATTGAAGAAATAATTTGAAAAATGTTTAGTAAAAGTAACAGAAAATACTTCTCCAAATACTTTAACATTAAACTGATGTTATGTACCTGTAAAAGAGGGTTTCAGAATGCAAGAAAATTTCATAGGATCCCGACCTTTAAAAAAATATGCATTTCTCATAACTTTATTCTACTTTCAAGAAATTAAATTAAACTGTGCATCTCATAGGATCTAGGCTTAAAAATAAGAATAGATCAATCTTAAAAAAAAATAGTGAGAAACTAAACTAAAGTGGTTTGGAATGGGAATTTGAAAAAAATGTAAAAAGTCACATTTGAATTCAATAGTAACTTGAATCAAATGTGACTTTAAATCAAATGCAGTGGTCTGACAGTAATAACCATTCCCAATGTTTGACAACTTTTTCTAATAAAAACCACAACGACCCAGGAACCGTCCCAGGAAGCAGACATTTCTAAACATTTAACATTTCTAAACCTTTAACTCAGGAAATCAAGTTTAGGCTCAGAAGGAAGACGACCAAAATCCGTGAGATGAACCAGAACAACACTAAAGAGTTTAACGTTGCTCATCCTCTGAGTCAACATCTCAGGTGTGAACTTTGGGTCCACTGATGTTCCCCACTCTCATCTTGGGCATTAACCAACATACAGCTAGCTGTAAGGGTTAATCTAGACCAGAGGTCTCAGACTTCAGGCCTAGTTTGGCAGAAATCCGGCCGTGTCTGATTGACCTGGATCAGTTTTGTTTAGCAAATTAGCAGCTTTGATGGCAGGTTGGTGGGAAAACATATAGGATGCCGGCCCTCAAGGCCTGGAGTTTGACACCTGTGAAAGACCATTTACTAATTGGTGCTTCATGTGGAAAGCACCAATTAGTAAATGGTCTTTCACAGGTGTCAACATTTTTTAGCTTTGTGGTATTTGCTCGAGTTAAAACTGTTTAAAGCAGTAAAAACTGTTTAAGTCCTGTTTCAGAAAATATGTTTTAACTGAGGACTATTTTCTAATAGAAGTTCAGACTTTAAGCTACCTTAAGGCATCTAAATCTTGTGCCAAACCATAACCATTTTTTTTTCAATTCTCGAAAGAGCAGAATTGCGTCATAGTATTGTTTGCGCCAGGTTACCAATAGCAGGTCCAACTGCCCACTGCAGTCTTGACTAATGCACTGTCGCTCTTGACATTGTTGGTACTGGCTTTGTCCCAGATTGACCACACAATGTTACTGACTGATAAACTCGTCTTCACCTCTTTGTTACCAGTTCTGGGTGACTTATGTTCTGCCCACTGCACTGAGGTGGTGCTTGGATGCAGTTCAGGGAAATACTCTTTAGATGCATACTGGATCACAAACTCCAGGAAATGATGCTCTGTCTGAGGACCAACACCCAGTCGATGAAAAGCAGAGTGCTCTCGCTACCGCTGTGATACAAGTAATTGAGGGGGATACAACAATTTCTAAAACAGAAGGTGAGATCTCTCACTGTGCTCTAATTTTCCTAAAGCACACTATAAAATGTGGACTTAAAATCTGATGCACTGCTGGAACTTCCTGGAAATGTTTCTTGGAATTCCTGGAGTTGTCATTTCTTAAATAAAAACTAAACTTGTGCTCTTAGATGCTCAGAACACCTAATGTCCACTTTCAGAAAAAAACAAAGTATCCAACTGCAGCTGCTATATGTTTGCACTGAACTTTTTAAATCATTAGTCTGAAGGACTGGAGTTAGAACATGAGTTGACTCCTGGATTATTTACAGCTTCTGCTTCCATGGTCAGATGTTTTGCTTTCCGTTTTGTTATAGTTACTTTGTGCTTGTGAAACGTGGCCTTCAAGGAAAATCTCCCCCAAAAATCTGCTGCTCTTTGAGGCATAACCAGTTCCAACACCCTCGGAAACAATGCCGGAGCACAATTCAATAAGCAATAAAGAATCAGGACTTGAACTTAACAGTCCCTCGAGTCTTTGCAGGATACGGCTCTGTGGCGTAACTTTAATTTTCCTTCAGGGATCAATAAAGTGAGCTGGGATTGAATTCTCCGGTTCCCTCTTGGTTTGCTTGAATAGGTTTACCTTGAAAACCAGGTGACAGAAGGTGGAGCTCTGTACATCAGACACTGAAGGGAACTGCACTACCCTTCTCTGCACTCTTGTCTGTCACCTCTCTGATCTTATTTGCCTTTCAAGTGTTCTGTGTCTGCCGTACGGTTTCTACTGTACGTGGGTTCAAACAGAGGCTGAACAGAAGTCTATAATACAGTCGCAGAAACAGTTGACAGTTTCTGCATTTACTTGAACCTTTATTCACATCGGATAGTGCTGATGAGGCCTTTTTCCCTGTGTGTCTGTTTAAATCCAAAACTTTGAGACCAATTTATTCCATTTTAAACATTTCTGAGATTTCGAAATACACACATTTCTAGCACGGTGAGCTAAATTTAAAGGAAATTCTGTTGTTTTAATGCGAATCAGCAAATGGATACGATAGAAAAACACAGCTCTGTCTAGATAAGAAAAGGATTGAATGTAGAACGATAAGACACTGGCAAGCTTACCAGAAAATGCCAGTAATGCTCAAAATAAAGCCCTTAAGTGAAATAGTAAACACACATTAGATGTGAGGAAATCTTTTTCAAAGCTCAAGATCAATGATCCACCTGACATTTAGCATTGATTGCTATAATTATCAGCTCAGAGTTTAAAGGCAAGACAACAAACAGAATGCAACAGCTTAAATGGGATTTAACCCTCCTGTGTGTTGCAAACCTTTTAGCTTCATGCTAACCTTTCCCTCTTGGAGGCTGGTCAATGAAATGCACAGACATGAATCAACACAAATATCAAGATGTTAGACTGAAGTAGGTGAGATAACTGCACTCAACAGAAGACGTTTCCCTCTTTCAGGGCAAAAACCTGAGGGGCTTGTCCAGTTAAGACCCAAGCTCACCTGAAAGATGCCAAACATTTAACAGTAAAATTGTCACTCCAAATAAACAAATTCATACTTGCCTTTTCATTAATATATATCCAAATCCATATTGCCACAGTTTAAAAAGACAGTAGGTGCATCTTCAAACTGCCCTCGTCAATTTTTTTATGCCCAGACAACAAATCTAAAATAGCAAAAAAAGACAAATAACAAAAAAGAAAGTAAAGTGACAGACTTCCAACAGGTTTCTTCTGGAAGAGGAACCAGACAGGGTTTCCCACTCCCTCCCTCTCTTTTTGCTATATTTATTGAGCTTCTAACTGCGGCAATAAGACAGAATGAGAGCATTAAAGGAATTAAAACCAAACACAGCCATCATAAAATTAGTCTCTATGCAGATGACATATTACTGTTTTTAAATAAGTCTCCCTCCTTCTTTACACATTCCATCATCCATTTTAGAAGAATATAAACACTCACCTGAGCACAGGTGTTAGCTCACCTTTGCACTAATATTTTGCGTGATTGAATGAAATATTTCACACTAGCTGGTTTGAAGGCATACGTATGCGTGTGTAAACATTATTTGTATTGTGTACATGTTGACATCTGAACATTTTTTGGAGCCAACAGGTGTGTTTATAACATTTGAGTGTGTGTGGACAGGCCCCGCCCTTATAGACTTGTATTACATCTGAACCTCACCGTAATGAGTATAACTCAGAAACGTGTTGCTTTATGCTGCTTCATGGTTTTACCCCCCCCCCCCTTTCTAAACTCAAATCAAACTTTATTTATAAAGCACTTTTCATATAAAAATATAACACAAAGTGCTTATAAATCACCCTCTTATCCCCCCCTCTCTAATATCCCTCTCTCTTTTCCCTTTCTGCCCGGTCCAACACAAAAGATTTAAAAATAGGATTAAAATCAATAAAGTTTGGCCTCGATTACAAAAGGGGTTTATTCAGACATACATCTGGTTTGTCAGAAGATTCATAACCCCTGTTGATAAAATAAAATATGTCCAACACAAGAGGCCTTCAGCTGTCATCTGTTTGCCCAGCTGTTGGACAGGACAAGTAAAAAAAAAAAAGGTACATTTCCTTTCCTTAAACAAATTTCTGCAACCGCCTCAGACTCTTTCTGAGCTTCTCTTTTTCATTTTAGCACCATAGGAGCCAGAGCAGCTGATCCTTTGAGGAGAACATGCAGAACAAGCTTGAGCCACAATCCATGCAGAACTTGCTTGATGTTGAATTACTGAAATAAAAGTCCCACTTAAGCAATTTTTCCTTTGCCTCGTGTCTCTTCCACTGAAAGATTAAGAGACCGTAACAGAGGAAATGCTGCTACAAGAAAGGCTAAACCAGAGCAGGGGTGGACACAGCTCCTAATAAGGTGCTGCTGTTGAATTCCTAATGGCCATCTATTTTTTTGTTCCAACACCTGCTGAGTGACAGCAGGTCCTGAAACACTAATGATGAGCTTTTCAGAAAGTTGCCCCATGTGGTCACAGATTTACAGCAGTGCTGAACTCCAACCATGAAGCAAAGCAACAGACTGCCAAGTCTAAAGTCATTTCATGAAATAATAATCTAGATTTGCTTGATATTAAATGTCTGTTTCACATGAATTCCTGTGGCTGAGGGGTTTATGACTTACTGCAGGAATAGGAATAGAAATAAAGGGGATTAGAAACTCTGTAGCAAAAATCTACCAAAAAGAAATGCATTTTATTATCTCCAGTAATGACAACAGCAACCTGACTTCTCGTGTGCATAACATTTCAGCAGTTTCATGCAGAAGTTGCTGTTGACTCCATGTAGGTCCAAGAATGTGATGTGTTTGCGTGGAGCTATATGAGCTCAGCCTGCAGCGGGGCTGTGTTGTTAGACCAGAGTAATCACTCTGAAATGTTACCAGCCCATTGGGATTTTACCAATCCTCAGTTATCATTCTCCCCCAGGTTGTTGCACAACTTTATTTAAGGTGGACAAACTCATCCAAGTCTACTGGCTAAATGGATTTCCCATAAAAATAAACCTGATCGAAATAAAAAACTACAAGCCAATAAATACTAGTCCTTTTTTCTCTTTTTTTTATGCCATCCACAGAAACAGAACATTAACTCCTTAACGCCTACTAATGAAAATATGGATCAAACCACTTTGGCTCCAAAATTACCTCAATTTAGCATCAACTTGTAAGCAAAACCACAAGTGACTTTTTTTTTCATAGCTAGAGATAAACTCAGGTGTTAAGGAGTAAAAAGGTGAATAAAACCACAAAAGCTATATTGTTTGTGAGTGGCAAAAGCCTCAGATGATTTCAGAGAGCTCAAAGCCTGAATTTCTCTTTTAAACTTTCAGATTTTTCTTTTGATCTATTTTAAAATTGTTCCCAGTGGTCATAAAATTTAGTTTTTAGCCAAAGTCAACAAGCCTGTGTTGTTTTTGAGGACATAGAGAGGAATTCGCTGAAAATGCGCCTCTGAGTCGTGGGCGGGACTGTTGGTGTGAAGGAACTTTCCCCCACTTGCCATAACCTGTTTGCACACTAGCTTACAGCCCTTGAAAAACCCCAAACAAACATTGACGGTGCAGCAAAAATGGCTAGCAGGAGCTATCCAGCTGTCCAGTTTAGATCCAGATTCCAGCTCAGACGAGGAAAACAAAGACGTTCATGGATCTATTGGTCTGCACGTGGATGCATCAGATTGGAGTGGAGCAGGGAGCTTGTGACCCGCTCAGTGTATTTTCTACGACGCACCTACCATCTTTTTCAAACAGCATTTTTTTTTGTCTGCTCCTGATTCACAACCATTTGAAGAAAGATAAACTCAGAAATGTAATTTTAAGCCCAATTTTCTTGATAAATGTTCTCCATCAAGTGGAAAATGGCACGAGGACAGGTTAAAAACACAGTTTTCATCAGAAAATGTCACCATAAATATTGTGTTTGCACACTGACGGCATCCAAATGTGGAATAAAGGCACTCCTACGCAGAAACTCAAAATCAAGCACATGCAAGACACAAAGTTGTTCTTAATCAAAAATGAGTTGTGTTGTTAGTTGACGCTAGAATGGCTGTTGACACTGAACTAGCAGTGTGGGTGATAGGCTGTTTGTCTAATAACCAAGGCTGCATTTCAATTTCACAACTCACTGAACATCCTGCTTAGCCACACAAGAATGATATGACAGCAGGCTTAGCGAGAGGCTTTATTTGTGTGCTGCGGCTCGGGATGACAATAACAAGAAAACACACGCACTACCCTCACGGCCCACGCCAACCTTGAAACAGGTTGAGCACTGCAAGACTTTAAGATGAACACACTCACCTTTAAAGACGCAGAACTGAGAGAAAGAGGGGGAGGGGGGTATCTACCCCCTGCTTGGTCCCATGAGGGCCCCATTATATTAGTCGAGCTTGAAAGTGACTTTCGCTTTGTGCGTCTCCCTTCAGGCCAAGCCTGTGTGATACATGCAGACAGCACTCTATGCCTGGTCTAATTAAACACTAATGCATTGCCTCCCTCTGCTCCTGCCCCAGGATCTCTTCCTGTCTGTCTTATAAGTCTAAGGAAGTTTGTTTTTCAGAGGGAATTTTTTTATAGTAAATTGAACTTTTGCATTACAAAAAAGTTTTTAAAAAATTGCAACAAAGTAAAACTCATTTAGAGGAGTGAAATCAAAGGTAAAGAAATTCCTCCAGCTAGAACAAAGTTGTAGAAAACAAATGAAAATGCTGTGTAAACCCAGATTAGAGGGGTCATTCTTTTTGTGACTCAGCATGCTCTTTCTTTACGTAATTGTTCCCTCTCGTCCAGACGCAATTTCCCTTTCAGCCTTTCTTCCAGCCAGTGGTCATCAACTGCCCTGGGTTTAAGGACACCCACAATCCAAAGGCAGTGAGTTAATTAGACATTAGGCCCCATCTTTGTCACTAATTCTCTCTTCCCTTCCAATGATCTTCAGGCTTAAAGGACTAGTGCTGCTTCACTGAAACCACACCAACAGTAGCTGTGGTTACACATGCAAAATGTCTTTGATCGGATCAAAGATCGGATTAGAACTGAACTGTGGGTCCAGAAAAACCTAATCTGATTATAACACACATTTACATACGCCACACTTTCCATTGCAATAAATCATTTGGACATGCGCAGTACTATCTAAAATACTGGAAACAACGGCGAGTTCCGTTGTAAACAAACAAAGCTGCGGCATAGAGAGAGATGATCTTATAAACATGCTTTTATTACTGTTATGATTATTATTAAGTGCCTGTTTCCTCATAATTTTCTAAATATGCACAGCCAGTGCTTTATTCATGGCCGCACAAACCTGGAAGAAGGGTAAAAATTGGCTTATTACTGTCCAGAACATTCAGCTGTGGATGCAGTCATGCACTTAAAATCCATGCGGTCAATGTGGCATCTAAATGTGCATCTTGGCTGCACGTTAATATGTGGAAATAACATCTGCCTTTATTGTGTCTGGACACAAGTGGAAACACAAATTCACATAATTGTTCGCACAGTTTCTCAGGACTGTGTGGAGCAGCGATTCTGCATTCATAGGACACCCTAACAGAGCACCCTCCCATGCTCGCAAAGACGAAGCTACGAGTCCGGCTGCACCGCTCAGAGACATGGTTCACTCGGGCAGAGCAGCCCGTTTGTGGTCAACAGCCTTGTCTGGAGCGCCACATCGTCTATGCATGACGTAAAAGCAGTAGTGACCCACGATTGGAATAAATTATTTGCACCACAACTGGATCAATAATCAGCCTAACCCACCTATCTCAATTGGAAGGACATTTTGATCCGAATGAGTCAGATCGAGGCAGAGTATTCTGAACGGCGTGTTTACATGACGCATTTTTATTCTGACCCGGCGTTTATTCCGATTACTTTTGCCCATGCAACCGCAGCTACAGGTACAGGGACCAGACATGTGGGAGGTTCATTGTGCGCGGTGTATTTTTTATCTGTGTGTGGATAGATTAATAATTCTTTACTTCAAAGGAATTTCAAGGTTCCTCAGCTCATTTCAAATACAGCATAATAAAGACCACCAACAACAATAAACAACTGCAAGAAATGACTAAAAAAAAAAAATCAGTCTTGTATAATTTCCCCACGGCTCAACCAGTTACTCTGTCAACCTTTACAGGTAAACAGTCCGAGGATGTTGTGAGCAAATGGTTTCCTGACTCTGTCTGCGGCTGGACTTAGCAACAACAGCATGCTAATGTAAGATCTGCTCTGCTGTCGGTCAAAGAAAATGGAAGGGATGACTTATGTCAGTGATGGGTCTGAAAACTTGCAGGGGTTTTTTCAATGACCAAGCTGCTATTTTCTGCCCTCCTGAGTGATTGGTAGGTTTTTAAAATGAAATTGTTACCATTTTGCTGTACAGTTTTTTGGCATGAGGGCACTTTTTTTCTGTAGTGCAAGTTATTCAAGTCAATAAAAGTATGATGTCTGACATTGAACGTTAAAACATTTGACAGATTCTCCTTTGCCTGCTTTCAAAAGGAGGGGGTGTGGACTTCCAACAAGCTCACTAATGATTGGTGAGAGTGGTTGCCATAGAAATGTTAAATCAGACTGACACAGACCAATCACCAACTGTGGTCATCTGGCGTCAACAGGACAATGACTATATGAAAAAAAGTCAATGAATGGACTTCATTTGGTTAAAACTGGAAGTAATTAATTTTCTGTGAATGATGTGACACTCAGTCCAGTCCTCTCATATAATCAATGGACGATACAGAGCAAGAGTGTATAGGTATGTGTTTGAGGGGATTGTAACTTCCTCTAATAACGTTGACAAAATGAAAATCCCTTTTCATTATAACTGAAGCATCAACACAACTCGATCAGATACTGGTGGAATGGATTTTAAGTTAGTGTAACTGTTTTATGGTTTAGAAACATCCATAATGTCCAGCAAGTCCCTTTTAGTTCACACTGATGGATGTTTTGGGATGGGAATGTTGAGCAACATAAAGCATAAGGTGCCAGATTTAGCAAACAATAACGATTTTCACGTAAAGTTTTTCTCAATAAAACTTTTACGTTTATGTGTGACCTCAATATTTAGTCAGCCACTTGGACCCACCTGATTAGACAACCTGCAGAAGCATCGGCAAACAGTAGCAAAATAATTAAGGATGTATCAGCACTGTTGGTACCATACAACCCACAGCTATTCATAAACTGCTGGTTTATTGGACATCAGATGAATATTCATTCAGTGACAGTTTTTTTGGTTGGACGCCAAAGGTCAGGTAAGCATCGAGACTTATTTTCAAGTGACAGAAAGGCAGCACTAACTCAAATTAGCACTAAAATCGAAGTATGGAAAGAACCACCTGTGAAGAAAAAGCACATAGAAGCTTGAAACAGATGGGCCCAGCAGCTGAGCAACAGATTCGGTGCCACTCTTGTCAATTAGAAACAGGAAAGTGAGGCTGCAGTTCATGCTGGCCAAGCAAAATCAGATCATTCGTCAGATCAAAAAAGGAAGAGAAAAAAAGAAAAAGAGTCTGATGACTTAAATTACTGTACAAAGACACAAAACTAGAATATATGCAAGAATCATAGACACAAACACATAAGCAAACAAGTCAACTACAAGTGGAGATAAAACTGCTAAAACAAAAACACAGCTTCATGATTGAACGTCAAGACAATTTAATCTGTGTAAATGAGAAGCTTCATAGAAAAACGACAAATACATAAATATTAACCAAACAGGTAATAAATATGAGGCAAAAAAATGATAAATATCAATAGAGAAAGTTTAAAGAAGTAGTGCATGATATGGTGTTGCACATATTACACATAGCACAGTCACTGTTTATTAGTACTTGAGCGAAAGGCTCCTACTAATTACTGCACCGTCAAACTGCTCATGTACACATGCATGAACGCCCCTTTCACTTTATTGGAGCATTTCTTCAACAAGTTATGGGGTCAAAGAAATGCTGTGACCAAGTAATTACAGCTCTCCATGATCTGAAAAGATGTGTCATAATCAGATATTGGAGAGATACTGTAGTTTGTTAACATTATTTGTTTTGATTCATTTATCAGTGCTTATATATATCTAAACTATAAGATGAGGTTTTTCTGGGAATTGTGATATTTTGTAATAGTTTATGTTTTATCTTTTCTCTTCTACCAACATGACATGTACAAAACAATTTAAAATTAAAACTGCGTTTCTGAATATTTCTTGATTCAAATTCCATTTGATCAGTAGCAGATGAAAACCGGATGTTTGAAAAAGCTCTGTCTTATGACACAGCTACTGCAGTGGGTGGGCCGAAGTCTCGTATTCTTCGCTGCAATTCTAAATCATTTTACTTCCAGACAAATAGATCCATGTACATTTTGATTTTCCCCATCTGAGCAGCTAAACTGTGCGTGGCTGGACACCTCCAATATTCCAGTTTTTTGCTAGGCTAATGTTAGCTTGGGCTTGTGAGGTGCTTGTCGCTAGCAAAAGAGAGTGTGAACAGAGGCATGCTGGGAAATTTGTAACTCCTGTACTACAAGTCCCTCCAACAATTCAGAGACCACTGGGAAAAAAATTTCGATAGAAAAAAAAAAAAGTGGGACTTTAATATAATCTAAACTCTACAAACTAATCCAGCCAATTCATTTATGAAAGACTGCTTCCTGTGCAAAAACTATGCAAGAAATAGAAACATCTACATGTAAAATTGAGCTTTTCTTCAGCAAATACCATCTACAGTTTCCCTTCCATTCAAGCCGTCCAAATCAATAATACAGAGGAGACATTTCTATCTCTGATTTCTCTCCCCCTTTATCTCTTCTCAAGCCTTTTCCTAGTATTGCCTGCCATTCATATTTCATTAATATTTTAGTGCTGAGAATCCCGACTGTAACAGCCTCTCAGCCTCCCCTCTCCTCTGCGCCTTTTATTGCACACACAGCACAAAATGATTCAAAAGAGCTCTGACACCAATAATTAAAGTCTTATTGAAATTAGCATTGACTGGCCGTCTTGTTGCTGCCGCATGCCAACAAAGATTCTCTTTCTGCTTTGATTGCTGAAGCTGTCTCTTCATAGCTACTTTCAACTCTGCTTCTGTGATGTGCTCACTCACACAGAAGAACAGCTTTCAGCACAAAACGAGGTTTCAAATATTTAAAAATATTAAAGGTTCACGCATAAGCCAGTGGAAAAAAAACAAAAACATCACACCTAAACAGATCCACTGAGCCTTCTCTAAATACACACTGAGCTGTTCTGAACATTTTAGGCATGTATTTTGTAGTACTGATAGTGAATTAGGAATATTTATGTACATCAAAGAAGAAAGCAAAAGAAAAATGTCATGTGCCATGACATTGCCCACATCTCACCCACACATCCGCCCACCTGCTTTCTTCTAGGATCATATCTTTCTTCACACGCTCTCCATTTCACACCATTGCCAGCATCTATCAATACTTCCCTCTTTCCAGATTGGCATGCATTCCAAACTATGAGTCTAAGTCTTCTTCCCACATCATCCCACTATGTTTCGATTCCATCACAGCTGGTCCCCTTGGCATTCCTACAGGCTCTCCTCTGCACCACTCACTTCATTTGTCCAGTCTGTTTTTCCTGTTGTTGAACCCCCCCTCCACACACACACACACACACACACACACACACACACACACACACACACACACACACACACACACACACACACACACACACACACACACACACACACACACACACACACACACACACACACACACACACACACACACACACACACACACACACACACACACACACACACACACACTTCTTCCACCAGCTGTTAGAAACATTGCTATGCTTTGCGGGCTGCAATTCGATTTTCCTCTTTTGGCAGCAACAGTAGCTGCACTGCCAGCTGACATTTTGTCTTTTTAATCTTTCACTGAATTTTCTCTCTAGCTTCATGACTTTTGTTGGACACGCATCATCGAATCATCATCAGTTTTGCATATATTTGTCCGCATGCTGTTGAGACATGATATCCCATCCTAGAACGACTCCCCATGTTCTTTTTTGTCAAAGGAGAAGCACAATCCATGAGGTCTGGTTAACCACATTTATTTAAAGAAGGAAAGGACTACAGTCCACCCACTGTACACCATCTGAGTCAACCCCCCTTTTTTCTATTCACTTTACTTCCCATGTCCCCGTTTAACAAAAGACATTTTCCATCCCCCAAAATTTAGGAAATCTGTTAAACATACTGCACTTCTGGGTCTGAAGTTATTTAGGATGTTCAATCCTGCTTAGCTTTTAGTCACGCCTTTGTACTCCACTCATAAGCAAAGTTAATGGCCAACCTCTTGACATCCCGGACAAGCCCCCATTCTCCCTGTGTTCTTTTTTGTCAAAGGAGAAGCACAATGAAGAGGTTAAATTAACCACATTTATTTGAAGATGTAGATCTGTATCTGGAACATAAACCTGTACCCTGGAACATCTCCGGCGAAGGGACTGACGCAGCCTGAGCAAGGCAGACCGCCCACACATCCAGCCAGGTGTAGAGGATGAGTCTATGTTTTATACAAGTCGCACCAAGGTTGGGTGTTATTAGAAAAAATACGCTAATGTAACAGTAAAGCGGTGTCGGACTGTTTTTTCTAGAACGTTTTAGAATTACTGTGAACATGGTTAGAGTCTGACCGACTCATGGACTGTCTCTTTTGTCTCGCTCAATGTACCTTGCAGTTCGGTGCACCTTATAGTTAAAAAAAAAAAAAAGACCATTTATATAATCCAGTTTGTTCTACACCACGGAAAATATGTTTGAATATGTTTCAGTAATTTTATCTTAACCAATCTTTACTATTATTCTAACACAAGCATTCTTTCATGATTTGTTTCAACTTAGAACTGTAAAAGTACAATTTCTATCATACTTTTCTTTCATGTTCCACTGGCTTTCTGTGTCAGTCAGTTATGGTTGGACTTCAAGGTTTCAACAGTGTTGACATGCTTGACTACAAAGTGAACTTTTAAGTCCTATAGATACTCCATTAGTTTCTATCATCAATCTCTGCATCGTTCAGTTGTAAACAAATGTCAACACCCACCAAGAGGTTTTAAAACACAGTTATTACAAATTGTAGCGATAAAGCAAATAGACATTAATCACTTCATTGTCTGCATTTAAACACAACACCAACAATCCCCAGAGTTCTTCCTCAGCCATCTGGTCATTTCCCACAGCTCTACACGCCCGCCTGATGACCACGTTCCTCATGTGTCTGTGAGTTTTTGCCTGGACGACCTGCTTTTCTCTACAAACTGACACAAACTTTGGATAGCAGATCAGTGTCATGACCAGCAGTCAAAAATCCTTAGAGAGATCCGACAGTCATGGATCTGCTCCGTGGAGGTTAGACGGTTCTTTCACGTTTCTGCGTTCATAACTTTACAACTATTGCGATGAATAAGATGTTTAAATATGTGTAACTAGGCATTCATCACTGATAATAGATTAAAAGTGCTGCTGTGGTTCAGTTTCAGAGAAGGTCAATTAATATGTCCGCGCTGTTTCTCTCTTCATGTTGATGTATTTGACACTTCTGTTTGAGGATTAATGGGTTTTTACATCATTTTATTATTTTGTTTTCTGGCAATCATCCTATCCAGTCTGTTGAGTTTCTATAAACCATTAGCTTGTTTGTATGTGCAATTACATTTTTTTTACCAAGCTAGCAGAAAGATGCTCTAAAATCCGGTGTGCACACGTGTTCAGGACTGGTCATCTTATTACAAAGGTCACTGAGTCTCAAACACAAAGCTCTCTGTTTTCAGCTGTTTCCATCCATGTGTTGGTCTTGGGTTTTTTTCCAAACATGGCAAAACATTGAGACTGAAACGACCTTTGTTTGATTTTTGGTTAAAGCAAACTTTGTAAGGGGGGGGGGGGGGGGGGGGGGGGGCTTGTAAATGAAAAAAAAAAGGATAATGTTCCATGTTTTCTTTTTTGTATTTTTTGACCCCACACACTGTCCTGAGCCAAAGCTGCTTCCATTTATAAACAACATTTCATCATAAAATAAATGGAGCATTGATTTTAGGAAACTGCCTAAGAACTTAAGTGTTAAGCTCAGTTTTCATGACCTGCCACCAAAACATCTGACGATATGTAGTTGATCACACTTACTGACACACTTTGAAACTCATGAGTTCTCAATGTTAGTGAAGCACACGATTCTATATACGATTTTTTATATACTACATACTACACATAGCTACAACTTGAATGTTTTACACGGTAAATGGCCTATATTTGTATAGTACATTTCTGCCTTCCTCAAAGACCTAAAGCTCTTTACAGTCACAGTCCCATTGACCCACCAACCCCCATTCACACACCAATAGCAGTTCTGCTGCCTAACAAGGGTGCCAACCTGTAACCAATGACAGCTGTGAACCACAGTCACCCCAAATTTGTTGAGGCCTTATGAGATTAATTGTTTTAAAATGTGAATTTTTTGTAGCTTAATGCTGTATTTTTAGTAGCAGTAGATATATGGAGTTACAATTAATGAAGCTGCGTACTTCACCTTTCAGCCCTTGGACCAAGCATCCGCAGAACCTTTAACACTAAATGAACAATTGGTCCAGTTTCTTACTGACCAGAATCCAACAAGAACCGTAAACTTCCAAACTTTTTAGAAAAATACACTTTATTTGTGTTCCTTGGGCCATTAGGCCATTTTTCAAACAATGTAGCTTTTAAATGTTTACAATAATTGACTTTAAAATGTGTTAACAGTTTAAACTTCTTGTACTTTTGACAGCAACGCAGAAACGCACGCACGCATAAACCTTGTGTCAAACAAGTTTCTCCAGCTGCAGAAAATTTCCTAAAAATAAAAATGCAGGGAATCCAAGTCAACCATGGAATGGGTATCAGTACTTAAACAAATGAACTGAAACGACAGAACTATTGTTTATGATGAGTTAAAATATTCTGTAGTGTGTTAACGTCAGTTGAGATTTCAAAGCTTCATTGAAATGTTATATATATATATATATATATATATATATATATATATATATATATATATATATATATATATATATATATATATATATATATATATATATATAAATATAAAAGACAGACGTTAGCTGAAGTATCTTGGTTTTGTTTGTAGGCGTAGAATTGTTCCTGAATTCTATAGATCAATGGCTTTAGTGAGATAATCCTGTAGGGGTGCGCTTCATATTGTTGTTTTCTTTGCAGCACATTGGCAGACATGCATCACAGCAACTGCTTCATCATCCATGAAATGTGTGGATATTTTTCAGAGAGGCACCCGCCTTATCACACTCATGTTGTGATCAGCTCAAACACGACAGCTGCTTTTCTGCTGCTCTGCCAAAATTGACTGCTTTACAGCTAGTCAAGTGTGAAAGTATAAATATTCATGACAGAAAAATGCACACAAAATAAAGAATTAAAGGGGCTTCACTATCATTTGAGTGTCAACAGATTGTTGTATCGTCTTTGAGAAAGTAAAATGAAAATAGTAGAGTCAGTGGAACATTAGGTCTCTTCCAAGAGGACTGACTGATCGATCATGATAGTGTCAACCTAAATCAATGTTTGCTAGAAAAAAAATCTGATATTTCATAGCTGATCAGTGAAAGACGATAACAATTAAGAAATAAATTAACTTAAAGCTACAAAATTCCAAAACTTTTGACAACATTGTGACAAGCTCAATCACATCTCTATAAAGAAGGTTCTAGTTGTACTCCTGATGAGTCAGATTCATTTAAATCAGATGGTTTGCCTTTTGCTCAACCTTTGGTACCTTTCAGGAAAAAGAAAAGGAGGACAATCCTCTTTTTTTGTGCGTGCTCAAGAGATGACCAGGACAGAAATCAATGCGTCTGAAGCCCAACGAGTTAATGTGGAATCAATATCTAATGTCACAGTCATTTTTCCTCATTCACCCGCAAAAAAGGAGGAAGGTGAGCGGTACCACAGGGGAGTGGGCCAGGGAAGGAGCCCTGAAGGACATCAGTGACATTCATGGATTAAGGAAAAAAAAAAAGGTCAAAATGACAGCAAGTCTTCTCTGTCGTGTTTCACAGTTCTGTAACCCTTGTGCTATCTTAGGTGACCCCACCCTTACTTTGACGTGTTCTCCCTACCATGACAAAGGTGGATAAAGGTGGAAAAATTTCATGGAATCCATGGACACCAGTGAAGATCACAAATCATTGAAGAAAAAAGGTTCAGTGCACTGTCTAGTGGGTCTAGATGACCCAACTCCCAACGTTAAAGTGCCTAGGATAGCACAAGGGTTAAAAAAGTTCTTAATGAAATCTAAATAAAACTTTAATTTAAAGTTGACATCTCTATCAGTTTCAGAAAATAAAAACCACTGAGTCAGTGGAAACATAATTCAATCGAGCTGATAGCAACTCTGGACCTATTAGACTACGGTCACGTGTCAAAAGCCACACATCAACCTAAATGATTGTTTTTCAGCAAATTGTGCAGGTGGCCTCGCGGTGGCATTTGTAACCAGGAGGAGGGAAACAGTCCAGTAACAGGCGGATGGCAGGAGGGCAGCAGTGGGATAAGTGAGTGATAGGAGGGTCTCCAAGGTCCCAAGAATCAACTGACAATTGGCCGATTTCAGGCTGCCACCCTCCAAGCACCCCCTTGACCCGTGCTGCCATCCCACTGCCACCATTGGATTGTTAGAAATCGGACGGTAGCAGGGACGGCACTCGACAAGAACTGTTGACATTGGCTAATGTCAATGTATTGACGGTCAGGCGATCCCGGCCACCGTGGATCCAAATGGGAAGAAGACATTGATGTTGCAACTCATCATGGCGTTGATAGCACCACGGTGACTCTGAGACCTGGGTCTCGACAAATTACAGTTGATGCTCAGACGAATACGAAGGAGACAGAACATTGTGCTTTCTTGGGAGGCATGTTGTCTAAAATTTTGTAAATTTGTAGACTGACGCATTTATAATGTGTGCTTAAAATCTGAGCAGCGAAAGAGCAGTGGTGCAGAATGATCCATTTTTTATATGCCTCCGGGCCACTCCCAGCTGCCAGTGGGACATGATATGGAGGGCCCCCATCCGGAGACATTTACACATCATCCAATCAGAGCTGCTGGCGGTCGGCGATCTGGGCCATGACCGCCCTTTGGCTGCCCAGTTGTCACCTGATTTCATAAAGGCAGTACCCCTGCCTGCCGCTGTCTAAATTCATGACCACGCTAACGATTTTCAGTTGTAGAGGTTGATCTTAAAAATTTTGCCGATGCCTCCCTATTGCACGGTATGTATTTGTGACCGTAGCATTATTGGGAACACAGAACCACAAAAGAAATGTAAGATTAAAAATAATCTGTTTATGATTATGGAGAGAATAAGATCAGTAAACCCACAACTGTGTGCATGCATGCACAACTGCAAGCCATCCAAGTCAGAACAATTAGAGTTGAGGCTTCACAGGAGAGCCAGTCCTGCAGTAACACTGGGTTTCTTAAACATTTATGGGATGGTGCTTGCAATCCCCAACCTCCTCTTTATCATTTGTCTGCAGAAATTATTTAGCTTCTGGATGGCTGCAATACAGATCCAAGCATTTGGAAAATGACTGCGGTGCTGCTCATGGTTAGTTCACAGCACCAATGCAACTGAAATCAGTTTTAAAAGGAAGTAAACAACAATCTGAGAAGTCCGTACTGAAGCAACCTAGGGCTTAGTGTGGGCGGACAGAGAGACACTTCTGTGCTGTGATTACTTAAAAGAGGAAGCATACTTTGAAATAGGATTTACGGCTGTGCTTTGAATTCAAGCAAACCGTTAAGTCTGTTTTTACTGCAAAGCTGGATTCGACCTCATTACAAGAACTGAGTACAATTTAACAAAACAGTTGTCGATGACCGTGGAGCTGATGGCAGGATAGGCGGCACCGACAGAAAACGGGTTGTGGAGCTTTTTTAAATATTTACTGCACACCCCGAGGGATCTGTTTACAATTGTGTCGTATTATCCTCACGTCATAAAAACTGGGTTGGATTCATAATTAATTATTCCCAAATTAAAATGAAAAACCTCAATTCTGATAGCATTCACTCCGCTAAACCTGCACAAGAATCCCGTATTATTCCAGCAGCGTCCATCCAGCGCAGCAGTGTCCTTTACAAAGCCAGAACACTTAGCACGATAATAGGAAATGTGGGGGATGAATTGAAAGAAAACTGGAGCTGTTTGTTGTTTCACCTCACTCGATTTACTGTCCAATGTAGCAAATACCTTGTGCAGCACCAGGCTCTCTCCATCATTTCCACAGACATGTCTGAACGCCGTATAAGGATCATCAGCCAAACTGTGTCAAATGTCAATGACATCAATTTCAAAAGTGAAGCCATGAATGCATCCGAGCTCAGACATCTGATCACTTTTTTATAGTTGCAAGTTGCATTTCTGAAAAGCAAACTGTGTGTTCAAACTATGGGGAGACTGAGGACTATTGGGTAAAGTAAAAACTTCATACACACATACACACACACACACACACAAAAAGGGAAATAGCGTCAGAGTAAATTGCTTTCACCCTGTAAACTGAGAATCAGATTGAGCGAAATAAGTGGGGGAAAAAATGATTTCCTACTCTGTGCCCTGTCACAATGAAGGGACAAGGCAATGAGGTGACTGCATGTTTATTTGTCTGGATGGGGCTGATGCATACAGACTGCAGCTGCTCATCATTAGACATTACCAATCCATTCTTCTCTATTTCCCCTAACCATTACTGGCTAGGGACTCACGGGCCAGATTACCTAAATGTTATAATCCTAATCTCTGTCCAGAGTTAATTATGACTATGAGCAAACAATTCCTGCCAGGCCTGCACTCTTTCAGCATACTCAATTAATCCGCTGGTTACTTACGCCTAGTGACCTTGAAACTTTCAACTCTCAGAACCAGCCCAAACGGTTGTTTTTTGTCAAGATTTTTTGCTAATAGACTTTGTCCTGAAACAACTGCTGCAATGACGGAACTCCAGATGCTTCAGGGGAAATAGCATTTGCAAATCAGAGTCATTTATTAGCCTCATATCTGCAGCGTTAACCCTGAATCGGATGGGCAGCATCCGTGAGTAGATCAGTCACACAGAGAGTGGCTCCTCTGCCCTCTCCTTGCACTGGGCCATGCATTCATTGCCACCTCCTCGCTGTCAGCATAACTCCTTTTTCCTGCGTGCACCAAGACCTTGGAATTTTTAAGCATGCCTGTGTATGCGCAGCCACTGGAATGGAAGGGATCCGTTGCCATCCATTAGGACTAACTTTCCTATAAATTGCCACATAGGCATGCACACTTCACCAATCGCCACATAATTACATTCCACCGACACAGCGTGACCTCTGAAAGAAGCTGGCTGCTATAAATAATGCTCATGCTAAAGCTCGCTACCTTTCCCTGAAAACTTGTCCCCTTTATCCTCTTCGTGCAGTACGTCCTCGAACCACCAAATTCTTATTCCAGGCTTTAGAGTTGTCCAAATCTGTCCACCACAGACGGGCTTTCTGCACCACAGCCATGCTCATTTGTTTTTGCTCCCTTCTTCAGTGGTTCTGCGGTCCAGATTAGCTTTAGAACAAGAGGTGTTTAAACTGAATTTGTGTCCAGTCACTGCCATAGTAACCCATTTAGAGATGGGAGTGACTGAGCTTCAGTTGCTCTCCCTTTCTTCTATCAGGAATCTTCGACAGATTTAAAAAAAAATCCAAACTTGCTCTCAGAGTTTCAAGATCTGGATTCAGTTTTTAAGTAAATTCATATTATGGGGACAAAAAAAAGAAACAAAATGAAAGCTGCAGGTGGCGTCATATGGCCCTCTCCCACCCTCACCAGAACCTTTTGACCTCCCCTAACTCTAGCCTCTCCCCCTGCAGCCCTGGTCAGTTACATATTCAAAACCCTGCAAAATAGCGGCTCTTCTGTTGGTTTTATCTCCATAGCAACCATCATTTTTTTGGGTGACAAACAGGTTTATGTAATTTCTGAAAGAATCAACAAAAGTAAACTTTTGGATTTCCTTGGCAACAAAGGTTTTTTCTTAACCACATCCACATTCATTATATAATCATATTGTATGTCATATCGTTTTGTTCAGCTTGAGCCAACAATTCATGCATTTAACTTTCACAAAATTGTAGGAAAAAGTGTGCGAACAACAAGGAATTGTCACATTTGTGAACTCGCCACGCTAACGCCGTTCAAAATCTACAACTTCTAAATTCCAACACATTTTCCCAAGTGGCTTCTCAATGATGCTTGAGGAGTTAGGAGGCAATAGATGGAAATCCCTTGGAGAATTTTTATTTCTTAGAACAGTGATTTTCTGGTAGATTCCAGGTTATGGAAGCTTCTTGTTGTAGCATTTACCGAGTGTTGATGTTTCATGAAGATTGCTCAAACAAAAGTATTTTTTTTACACAAAAGTGAAAAGTGAGATGTATGGCCATCCCACAAAATTGTTACAATTTTTGGATCCATTTGTGGATTTCATTTTTGTTTTTTTTGGCCCCTTAACCTTTGTGCTATCCTATGGGGTCCATATGACGTGTTATCCCTAGCGTGACACAGGTGGATCTTTATCCAACATGAAGATGATTTCATGTAATCCATGGACACCAGTGAAGATCACAGAAAAAAAGTTCAGCGCACTGTCTAGTGGATGACCCCACTCCCAATGTCAAAGTGCCTAGGATAGCACAAGGGTTAAGAAATTAATTTCATTTTTTTTCATTTCATTTCATTCATTTTTTTGACGTTTAAAAAAAACAAAAAAACAAACGAAATTGTGTGTGTGTGTGTGTGGGGGGGGGGGGGGGCACTATACGTGTGACAATTTAAGTGCATTTTTCCGTGTGTGGCAGGAGTCAAACTTTTGCCCAAAGGTGCAAAATAGAAAAAAAAAACTTGTGAAAACCCACAGATCTTTCAGTCTATACGGCAGCAGGACATGACAGGTTCAACATTTGGGTCGAGAATATCAAAGGTTGTATTGAATTCACAGGAACAGGAAGTGTGGTGTTAATTAATGAACAAAATCCCCCTGTTCTTAAAATACTTGAGTTTGATGATTTGGTCTACAGGCATTCAGCTGAAGCCTCAGACGTCATGAACAGTGTGTGTGCTGACTGAGACAGAGGGAAGCTCTGTTGAGGCCTTCTCTCTTCCTCCTCTATCTGTTTGCCATCTGTGGAGAGGCCGACAACCTTGACAGGTAAGAGAGTGATCGCACCTCAGTAACTCTGAGGCTCAGCGTGGATTTCTGTGTTTGTGTGCTGCAAGCAGGTGGAAGGGTCACGGCTGTCCACTTACCACCTCACGTGTTGGTCCCACGACATGTTGACAGACCAGCAGGGGCAGAAACCAAAAGGCAAAGGGACATTCAGGGAAGCGGGAGTGTGTGTTTGACGACAGCTTTAACCCTTATAGCCAAAATATTGAGCTTAAAAAATAAATAAAAATAACTTAAAAAGTGTAGCAAAGAAAACTTTTTTGTCAGGATCCATGTCATTTCCCTGTATGTCTGTCTCTCTGCATGGACTGCATGGACTTTCTGACTTCCTGGTTTGGCTCTTCTACTAGTCCCCCTCACCTGCAGCCAATTTCTAATCAAGACTGACAGCTCCAACAGGAAACAATCCAGCTTGTTCTCCCCCTTGGTGACAGATCATCAGTTGTCCTTTTGGTCCCTCATGCCTGTTCTCAGCCTCAGCCTTGCTTTACCTGGGCTCAACTCTACCAGTCCTGCCCCCAGTGTTTTTTTAATAAAGCCTGCTGTCTCCTACTTTGATCCACTTTTGCTTGTCCTAAACTAGTTCTAATTTTAGATATGGTGCCAGGACTGAGAAAAATGTGCTCTATGTTAAAGTTTGGGAAAAAAAGCACAAACTATGACAAAAAGTATGACCAGTTCATACAAAATGAATTTTTACTTATAATAAGATACTCAGAAAAAAATCCAACAACTCAGGGCCAAGGAGAGAAAACGGGTAAAAAACAAAAACAAAACATGTTTTTTCCTAGAAAGCTCAGTTGAAAAAACTGCAGGTCCATAGAACCACTTTAAGCTCAACTCTAGAAAGTCAAACTTCATGGAAGAATAGCTGCATGTGAAAAAAGACAAGACATATTGGGAGTTTGTTCTGCTTTTTTCAGTCAGTGTCCTCCAGAAACCCTGCTGACCAGCAACAGATCAGAGTTTGAGCTTCCAGTCTCTGCAGACACAGCTCTCAATCCAGAGGAGACATTGTTCTTTCATCTCTAGAACGTCTTACCTGAATGCTTAAGCAGGCCAACACAAAATGTGAAAACTAAAGACGGAGCTGCTGACACTTTATATTTGCTTTGATACAAAGTAAGTTTGTTTAATATAAAACAGAAGATGCTTCAGATCATGTTCTTAAGAGGTAAATCTACAGTCAGGAGACTGGAGGGGAAAAGGTAAAAATAATTTAGCATTTTACTGGATATTCACAAATGAGGAATGTCCTCATCTCCTGTCTTTAAATATTGAGGCAATGGACATTTCTTTCCTGTTTTATATGGAAGTATCACAGTATGAGGAAGAAACTGTACCTCTGAAGCTACGCTCACACCACTCTCGCCAATGCGCGTTCAAGCCACCACTTTCAATGAACATTTTACGTAAATGTGCTTTTCCACATTCCAAACTCTTGCGTTCACATGTAGCTACGCATGTTTCTATGACCGTTCTTGGGCTCAATGTACAAAACATGCAGCTATTAAAATAAAAGTTAAACCAGGTAGAACTTCGACCAATCAGGGACTCAGATTTGGTAGTAGTGTATGGATGGTTTCCCTTTTGATTCACAGAGGTGTCAACTGTTAGAAAATTGATCACGGAGGAGAAATAAATAGTTGCGGTTTGTTCCTGGAGATAATAATATGACACCAAGTCTTTCATATATCGGAATAGAGCTGTATAAGAAAAAGCCTTGAGCAGGATTTGCCAGATTTGCTTTTCTTAAGCCTCATTTCCACTGAGCCGTACGTTACAGTCCAGTCCAGTCCGGTATCTTGAGCGTTTCCAATATAAAATGGACCCAGTAAGCCGGACCGAATGGTACCATTTTTGGGCACCCCTTGGTTGTGGGTCCATAGAAAAATGGAAAGGACCGCTTAAGGCCAGGTTACTGTGGAGACCCGTTGATTGGCTGAAGGTCAGTAAACCTTGTGCTATCTTAGATGACCCCACCCTTACATTGACGTGTTCTCCCTACCATGACAAAGGTGGATAAAGGTGGAAAGATCTCATATAATCCATGGACACCAGTGAAGTTCACAAATCATTAAAGAAAAAAAAGTTCAACACACTGTATAGTGGGTCTAGATGACCCAACATTAAAGTGCCTTGGATAGTACAAGGGTTAAGACAAAAGAAAACTCAAAGAAAGCGGCTGTAGTCCTCTTCCCCGCCCGCCATCTTCCCTCAAACAACATAAAACGCTTTGTATCTACAGAGTACCAAAAGCTAAGCGGGGAAAAATGAGCTGCCGGATGACTGCCATTGTTGTTGTTTTTAGCTTCAACTTTGAGTGGAAACACTCACCTGAATTGCCTGGACTGTTCTAAACCACACTGGACCAAACCGCTCAGAGGAAGCAAGACTTTGGACATCTCCCAACTGTAGGTGGAAGACATGTGCTAGTAAACAGTAGAAAAAGAAAAAGAAGAATCCCTTCCCTGTCCAGTGTTAACAGTGTGTGCAGCATGCCTGGTGTGAACACAGTTTAAGAGGTCATTTACAGCATCGTCAGCCGTGTGCAGGTAGAACACACGCCATGCGCAGATTTAGAGGTGTGCCAGAGCCACATGGGCTAAACAGACTTAGTGACAGTGGAATTCAAGATTCAAGATTTTGTTTATCATCATTCCACACATAGTATTTGCAGAGAAATACACAGGTGAGACGAGATGTTGTTTCTCACTGGTATGACAGTGCAAAAAAACAGGAATAATTAAAAAAAAAGTAGCAATAAAGTAACAATCCAAGAATAAAAAATAAGATGAATAAAACAATTAAGTGAAACAAATAAGATAACAAAATATATAAAATAAAATAGAATAGAATAGAGACCAGCATTCAGTGTGATAGTGACTATGTGTGTTTAACAGCAGTCTTGTTTATGGGGGGGTTGCTAGAGTCTGTGTCCATGTATTGTGTCTTCGGGTCGTGTGGGGGGTTGGGGGGTAATCCTTTGATCTTATTGCAGAGTGGAGTTTGTGAGAACATGAATGCATGAGCATCCTGCTGGATCTGCAGCTGATGCTCCTGAACCTCCTCCCAGGTGAGGGAGAACAGTCCATGAGAGGGGTGCTGAGGGTCCCTGATGATGGAGGTTGCTCTGCGTAGGCAGCGCTGCTCGTGTGACTCCTCCAGGATCGGGAGGGGTGCACCAACAACAATGCACCGGCCTCCTGGACAGGCGGGTTCCCTGTCGGAGTGTTTGCATGTATTTATGTTCCCACTCAGAGTAAGTCTTTCTATGTCTCTGCCCTTTATATGTGTTAAAGTCAGAGACCAAACTAAACAACATCAGCACACACACATACACACAAACACACACTCCCTTAAAATGCAGCTGACAAATCCATCATCTCTGCAAACATGAATGTCTGCGAGCGCTCTGACAAGGCATCCGGAACGCTCAATCACAGTTAATAAAGGGGGCTAATGAACTCCTCTCATTATGTAGATGCTAATCACGGAACATATTCTTGTAATTTGACTTAGTTGATTTATGCCAAAGGATACATCACTCCCACCACCACAATCACTAAAAAAACAACAAAAATTCTCACAAACTCAAACATGTTTCAACCTTAATAATCAGAGCCTGCCACAACTGGGAAATGTTTTCAGGTCTGCAGAAAAACAGAAGCACATTTGCATTTCTGTTCACTTTCCTAATAAAGTCTTGCCAAGCTTTAATATAAAGCTGTTTAGTCTATATTTTATATCAACACATACTAAATATTTTTGTGCTACTAATTAGTTATTTATTTAAAAAGGCCACAAATAAAAATAAAAAATCATAAATTCAACAAAGAAATATGTGGTAATAATTTACAGCTCCTTAAACCTAATGATCAGATAAACAAACTCAAACAGGTCAAAGAAAAATCTCATATATGCTTAAACCAAGTACAATCAGTCATTATTGTTAAAAAAGACATGAAAGTGTAGTCACATCCAAGACTGCTCATCCATCCATTTCCAGGACCCACTGAATCCCTTTCAGGAGCCAATCTAGCCATTGTTGGGCCCTGAACTGGTGGCCATGCTCACACTCACACTTAGGGGCAATTTAGAGACACCAAGCGACCTATAAGGCATGTTTTTGGAGCGTTGGAGGAAACTGGAGTTCCCGGAGAGAACCCACGCATGCACGGAAAGAAAAAGAACTTCACACTAAAAGGTCCAGGCTGGGATTTGAACCAGGAGCCTAACCACTGCTCTGTTCATACTTTACCAAAACCTTGAGAAATAAGGTTTCCCGATGACACGGATAACTTTTTCAATAAAATAGTGTTTTTTTTTTCTGTTCTCCTTTTCCCAACAAAAATGGACACCCCTTTCTACTGTACTACAACAAGTACTACAGGTACTACAGCTAAGAATGCTAGTAACAGTAACTTTGGAGTTCTTAATGGCAACAATTTATATGTGCCGACATTGTTTCTTTCTGTTCAACATAAAGTAATGAATCATTATTTTTTTAAAGGGTCTACATGATGCAATACAACTTTTTGAGCTTTTTGAGAGAGGGGGGCACCATAATCCCTTTTCGCAAAGGGCGCCATGCAACTCAGGGCCGGTTTAAGACACCTTGTCCTAAAAAGACAAACCAGTAACTCAAAATGAAAGTCCACCAAAGAGTTCTGCTGGACTCAACAATAGAACTGATAAGAAAAAAAAAAATCCTCCAAATACAAAAACTGAATCTCATTTGTAACACCTAAATAGAAAGTATTTTCCTATAACTATATCCTATAATATTTTCCTATAAGATCAAGTCTGGTTACAACGACATTGAATGCAAGTTTCTTCCATCCTTTTTATTACTACAGTCTGCATTTCTCTGAGCTGTGGGGGCGCCAGCGCCGCAGAGAGGATGGTCCTGGACTTCCTCCCCTCGCTTCAGGTCACTGCACCAAAGCGGTGTCGGGAACATCATCAAAGACGCCTCTCACCCCCAACGGGAACCTTTTCCCAGCTAGTCTCTGCTGCATGGAGGCTTTCATTGTAGAACCATCAGGTTTTCCAACAGCTTCAGGCCATGTTGAACTCTGCACATCACTCCAATATCGCTCTCAGTTGACTTTTTTAATGGCTAATTCTTCATCCTGAATTACATGAAGACAATCTACAAACCAGGAATGATGTCAGAGCTGCTGATGTTTCATTCACTTGTTGTTTTTTCTGTTTGAATCTTTAAAATAAAAAAAAAGGTACAAGTGAAAACAGCATTCTTTTTTTTTAAGTAAAAGATTTCAATTGGGCTCATGAATTTAACCGCCTACTGGCTGAATTTATATCCAATTATAGAACAAAAGATTCTTCTGTTTTTCTTTCCGTTCAAGGTGGGCTAAATTAATCGGAGTCCTGGATTAGATGGTACACTCCGAGTTAGTGTTCTACGGCGTGAAGGGATTAAATACAGTTAGTTAATAAGGTGAGGAGCACTCCAAGCACAACAGGACGGAATTGCAGACTTTTTGGTACATTCTATAAAGAATTATTTTACATTCAGCACATTTTAGCTTTTCATTTTCAGGAATTATCTGATAAGAAGAATCCTGATTGCTGTGTGCAGGCAGGGCAGCAGCAGAGGTAAGATGAAGCAGATCTCATGGGGCCTCCACAGCTAAGATTTGGACCACTTGGTGTTCTGACAAAACACTAAACCCATCACTGGGTTTTGGACTTTTGGTGGAGCTTTGAGTGTGCATGCTGTGAAAAAATAACAATAAAAAACTCTGATGCCGGAACAGCATTTAGAATAGGAGGCGGGAGATAAGCATGTTGTCCTCAAGGGGACCCTCCACATCAGTAACTGACCCTTCTCAGTGAACGGGGTCACAGCAATGGGATCTCCCAGGTCTGGCTCTTAAACTCAGATCTGGGGGGTCCTGTGGTAGTGTATTCTGTGAACTTGAGTGGGGGGTCACTGGTGTGGACCTGACCCCAAATCATTGTTTCCCCATTTCAGTACAAAGCCAGATTTCGACACTGCATCATTTTTCTTTCCAGGGTGTGTGTGGTGGTGGTTTGAAACAAAATATTTGTTTAATGTTTTGTCTTTTTGTTTTTAAAATTCGATTATGTTTTTATGTAAAGCGCTTTGGGTAGCATGAGTTGGAAAAGTGCCAATAAAGTCTGATTTGATTTGATTTGATGTTTAAACTCAGGAGACGGAGCCTGATGATCTGAAAATGCGGGGAAGAAAAACACATCTGTACAAAGTAGAAACAAACTCCTCACGATAGACAAGTGTAGGAAAAGTAGAGGCACTTTTTTTAATGGACCCAATGACTAGAAAAAAGGCAATCTTAAATGTACTCCATTCACCAGTTAAGGATCTATCATTTAAACATGCATCAGTCATGACTGGAACAGGACAGCCTGGTAGCATCACTGAGACGACTGGGGGATTTGCTCTTGTCTGACGCAAAACTGCAGATAAGTTCAGTGATTTATGGGGGTTTGGGCGCCAATATGGCACTAGAACTACACAAAAAAAGAGGGTCAAATGCTGACTGAAGTAATTACTTAGCCCTAAAAAGCGCTGTGATCAATATATTAGTTTGTTTTTCTTTTTTGTCTTCAGAGAGATTCCTAATCCTTAAGTGTTTTCCTGCTTAAATAAATGCATTCTACCCTTCAAATCTAAATTATTAATCCAAATAATATAATGGTCTGAATCTGTGCAAGATTAAACTTAATCCCCATTTGCTTTACTTAGATATATAAAAACATAAAAGAAATCAAGTTTATTGCATAATGTATCTGCTGGTAAAGACAAATTCATTTCATAGAAAGTTAAAGAAATGTGCAAAGTCATATTTAAATGTGTATCTTTTTAAAAAGTGCTTAAATTGGCAGGGTCAAAAACAAAACAAAATTAAAGCTACAAGTAGCATTTAGCGGGCCCGAGCACGTGCGACCGCATGGCACGAGCGACCGCCCCGTGAGCAACGCCCTGCTCGAGCCATTCTCGTCGTTTTTTCTTGTCCATTCTGGAGCTCCAAGCTATTGTTAATACGACAGCTGCCTGGGGGGGGGGGGGGGGGGGGGGCTGTAATCTGTTGCCTTAAGGGACAAAGACTTTTGCATATAGCATGAAAAAAATTCAAGCAATGATGATAATTGCTATCACTGTCCCTAAGGATGAGAACAATAGAACTCATTCAATTTCCACTACAATGTCTAGATGAGTGTCAGCTATGTCTGATAACTTGGCCAATTAGCTGGACCGGGATCTTGCAAAGTGCAGGTGGTTAACGTCCAGTGTAATGAGTCTGTGGACGGCAACAGTACAGCATAGCTTTTGGTTTCCACAAGAGAAGAACTCCTGACACATCTGCCCTAACAGACAACTACAAGAGGAGTTGAAATGTATAACACGGTGAAGGAGTTTTTGTGCAGAAAAAGGTACAATTAGAAAAGCTGGTAGCAGTGACTGCAGATGGGACTCCTGCTATGATCAATAGACAAACAGGTTTCATCACTCACTGTAAAGCTGACCCAGACTTTCCAAAATGTCTGCATTACTGCTGCGTCATTCACCAGCAGGCCTTATGTGCAGAAGTGATTGGCTCTGGACATATAATGACTCTTATTCTGAAAATCGTAAACAACCTCAGCTGCAAAGCAAAACAGCACAGGATTTTTAAGGTGCTATTGGAGGAGATGTCTGTTGAATATGGTGAATATGAACATTGTGAATCTGAACTTGCATTCTTGACTGACATTACTGGAAAACTAAACCACTTGATCTGCGAGCTGCAAGACAATGGCAAAACTATTTTTTTTTGACCAGCCTGCCTGAGCCAGTGTTTTTCTTGTGGGGATCTTTTCTGCCAGGGCTTGTCAGCTTGGTCAGTGGATGTTGCTGCAGTTGTCTCCCTTGCTGGGACAGCTGGAGTTAAACACAGCAGCTCACGGCTCTGAAGTGGACCCCGTTGCTGTCCCAGTCTGGATGGGCACTGTGGCGATGTTCCAATGGCCAGGCTGGCTCCTGGTATAAAGAGATTCCCAAATACCATTTCCTAACCGCAGAGCCAAGGATGTGTTTACATGTTTAGGTCAAAAATGTGATGGACAGCTTCATTTTGTCTAAACATGCCACCCTGTTATTAATCCAGTTGATATGGTTCTCCATCTGTGTCTAGGTGATAGAAAAGCATTTTTTTTTATATTTACAGCTCTAAGCAAACAAACAGTTGTCTATATAAAAGAGCTTTTACAATTGTGCACTTTTAGCAGGTCTCTGAGTTCATGTGACCAATGTATGGTGGATTTTCACAGACCTTGTTTAAAACTGAAGGTGAGAGAGACTTAGAGAAATGGCTTCATTGTTCTGGAGTTCTTTGTTTCATCCACAGAAGAGTAGAATTGGTGATTGATTTTGAAAAGCTGATGAAAAAAGTATCTTTTCAAATTGCAATTTCTAACTTGGGTTTTACATTTTGTGTTCCATTTTTTGTGCTTTATTTGGGAAGCATTTGTTATTTGTTTGGTGTTTTTAAGGTTCTGCAAATATACACATCATTTTTTAGAGACATTTGTTATCAGTTGTGTTTGTTGATTTGTAGTTTAATTTCATTGGATGTATAGATGTCGTGTGGGGGGGGGGCTCGACAGCAGGTAGGACCCAGGCGCAGAGACGGGAGGCAAACGGGTTCAGGGCAAGTGGGTTTATTTAACTAACAAAAAGCGCTGCAGAGCAGGATGACAAAACTAAAAACAAAAACTTACTGTGGCATGGCAAGGGACATGGACGCCAGACAAGAAGACGTGATCAACATGAGCAGAAGTTAATGGACCAGCACAGGAGGAAGGCAGAGACAAGACTTATATACAGACAGGGCAGACAAGACACAGGTGAACACGATTAGGGCAGATGGGGACCAAAGGAAGTAAAACTCAAGAAACATGACAAGACAGGAAACCTTTCAAAATAAAACAGGAAACAGAACCAAACAAGACAGAACAAGAACTAAAGCGAAAAAAAAGACAACAAACTGAAACCATGACAATAGAAAGGAAAAGAAGTTCAAACATTGATTATAAAAAAGGATATAAGAGATAAAAAAAAAGAAAAAGGAAAAGAAAAAAGATAAAATATTGATTTAATTGCATTTTGAATGAATAAAAAACAATGATTAATAGAATCAGAAATCAGAAAAAGTTTTATTGCCAGGTTCAGTAGAGCGCACTTTACAAAACGAGGAATTTGACTTGGTGTATAGTGCAATTAAGAATAAGTTAAAAATTAAGTTAACAACAACAACACACTATATACAGTAGAGTAAGGTGAATTAAAGTGGGAGCACAGATGGGCTGGGATGGTGGGGCCTGTAAGTGGCACCGACAGTCCTTTGGTGGGCGGGGGGGGGAGGGGGGGTCACCTGGGGGAGTTGGGGTACTGTTCAGCAGGCTGACTGCAGTGGGGAAGAAGCTGTTCTTGTGGCGCGAGGTCCTGGTCCTGATGGACCGGAGCCTCTTGCCAGAAGGGAGGGGCCGAAAGAGATTATGTCCTGGATGAGAGGGGTTGGCTACAATCCTGGCTGCCCGCCTCCAGGTCCTGGAGATGTGCAGCTCCTGGAGAGACGGGAGGTGGCAGCCGATCACCTTCTCTGCTGAGTGGATGACGCGTTGCAGCTTGGCCTTGTCTCTGGCCGTGGCCGCAGCGAACCAGACTGTGATGGAGGACGTGAGGGTGGATTCAATGATGGCGGTGTAAAAGTCTACCAGCATCTTTTCAGGGAGGTGAAACTTCTTCAGCTGCCTCAGGAAGTACATCCTCTGCTGGACCTTCTTAGTGATGGAGCTGATGTTCTGCTCCCACTTGAGGTCCTGGCTGATGATGGTTCCCAGGAAGCAGAAGGACTCCACAGAGGTCACCGGGGAGTCACAGAGGATGACAGGGGGGAGGGGGGCTGGGGCCTTCCTGAAGTCCACTGTCATCTCCACTGTCTTCAGAGCATTAAGCTCCAGGTTGTTAGCGCTGCACTATGACACCAGCCTGGCTATTTCACTCCTGTAGGCCGACTCATCTCCGTCAGAGATGAGGCCGATGAGTGTGGTGTCGTCAGCAAACTTCAGGAGTTTGACAGACAGGTGACCAGCTGTGCAGCTGTTTGTGTACAGGGAGAGTAACAGGGGTGAAAGGACACAGCCCTGGGGGGATCCGGTGCTTGTGGTCCGAGTATCTGAGACGAGCTTCCCCAGCCTCACATACTGCTGTCTGTCCGTCAGGAAGTCTGTGATCCACCTGCAGGTGGAGTCAGGCACATTCATCTTGGAGAGTTTTTAATACTAAGTCTAGACAGATTTAACACAGGTTTTTGGATGAAAAAGGATTTTTTATAAATCATCTGTTACACTTTTAAGTCTGAAAAAAATATGGAAGGCAGCAAACACAGATCCCTACCGTTTTTAATTTTTTTGTGCTGATATTTGAAAGATAAGTTATGCAAAAAAATAGGTGTTTTCAGTTTTGCCTAAAAAGACGTTTTCGGACCTTTTTGGATCAAATGTTGTCTAAAAGTTCACCTGTAACTTCAATCATTCTGAATTTTTTTAGGAAAACTAAACCACTTCAACTGTGATCTGCAAGGCAATGGTAAAACTATATTTTTTATGGAACAGCCTGCAGTGTTTCTTGTGGGGATCTTTTCTGCCAGGGCTTGCCGGCTTGGTCGGTGGTTGTTGCTGTTACCAATCCAGTTGATATGGTTCTCCATCTGTGTCTAAGTGATATAATCAGAATCAGAATCGTTTATTGTCATTGTACATGGGGATACAATGAAATTGCAGCAGCCTTGGAGTGAAGGAGTTACATAAAATAAAAATAAAAATAGAATAGAAAAAGAAATACTGTATTTACAACTCTTAACAAAAAATGAACAATATGGACAGGAACTGTTAAATATTAAATATTTGTGAATAAAATAGAATGGAATTACATGAGTTGCTGTGAGCACAGCTTAATAAATATCAAGTTATTGCACAGTGACCCGGTTAGACAGTCAGGATATTGCACGCATTGTAGTAAAATTAGAGTGAGGTGTGGTTGGTGGACGTATGTGCATTCCGTATGATAATTGCCTGTGGAAAAAAGCTGTTTCTTAGTCTGTTTGTCCTGGTTCTGATGGACCTGTACCTCCTTCCAGAGGGCAGCAGTTCAAACAGAGGGAAAGCAGAATGGGTGGAGTTAGTGGTGATGCTAGTCACTCTGCTGAGGCAGCGAGACTGGTAAATGTCCTTCAGTGAGGGGAGGGGGCAGCCGATGATCCTCTGCGCTGTCTTTACCACTCTCTGGAGACTCTGCCGTTCTGCTTCAGTGCAGTGGGAAAACCACACTGTGATGCCATAGGACAGAATGCTCTCAATGGTTGAGCGGTAGAACGTTACCAGCAGCTCCTGGCTGACGTCGTTCCTCCTAAGTTTTCTCAGGAAGTGCAGGCGTTGCTGGGCCTTCCTGATGACAGTCATGGTGTTGTTAGACCATGTGAGGTCAGCAGAGATGGTGGTGCCCAGGAGGGTGAAGCTGTGGACCCTCTCCACACAGTTTCCATCGATGTAGAGTGGGGGTGGATCTGTTCTGTTTTTTCTGAAGTCCAGGATGATCTCCTTGGTCTTGGTGGTGTTCAGGATGAGGTTATTAGCCTGACACCACCTTGAGAGTTTCAGGACTTCGTCTCTGTAGGCCGTCTCGTCGTCCCCAGAGATCAGCCCCACCACAGTAGTGTCGTCTGCAAACTTCACCACGGTGTTGCTGGTGTGGGCTGGTCTGCAGTCTGCTGTGTACAGTGTATACAGCAGAGGACTCAGCACACATCCCTGTGTGGAGCCTGTGCTCAGCGTCCGGGTGGAGGAGAGGTGGGGGTCAAGTTTGACTGTCTGTGGTCTGTTTGTCAGGAAGTCCTTGATCCACGAGCAGGTGAGTGGGTGGAGTCCTAGTTCAGACAGTTTGTTGACCAGAATGTCAGGAATGATTGTGTTAAAGGCTGAGCTATAGTCCACAAAGAGCATCCTGGCGTAGGTGTCTCTGTGTTCCAGGTGGCTCAGCGCAGTGTGGAGGGTGATGGAAATGGCATCATCCGTTGATCTGTTTGCTTTGTAAGCAAACTGGTGGGGGACGAAGATTGGAGGGAGGGAGTCTTTGATGTGTCCCAGGAGCAGCCGCTCCAGACACTTTGTGATGACAGCAGTGAGTGCAACTGGGCGGAAGTCCGTGAGGAAGGCTGTGGATGAGGACTTTTTGGGTATCGGGATGATAGTGGATGACTTCAGGCAAGCAGGGATGAAAGCCTGAGCTAGCGACAGGTTGAAGATTTTTGTGAAGACCTGGGAGAGTTGATCGGCGCAGGCCCGCAGAACCTTTCCGGGAACTCCATCAGGTCCCGCCGCTTTCCTGGGGTTTACCCTGCTGAACATCCGTGCCATCCGTGCCACGTCCATAAAGGCATTGTTTTTATATTTAGAGCTCTAAGCAACCAAACAGTTGTCTATATAAAAGAGCTTTTACAATTGTGCACTTTTAGCAGGCTGAAAAAATTATCTTTTTAAAATTGCCATTTCAAATTTGGGTTTTAAATTTTGTGTTCCATTTTTCTGTGCTTGTATTGGAAGGATTTGTTATTATTTTGTTTAAAAGTGCTACATATTGTATATACACATAATTTATTTAGAGAAATTTGCTATACGTTGTGTTTTTTGGTTTTGTAGTTTAATTTCATTGGATTTATATTAAGGAAAAGAAGTTGCAGCATTGATTAAAAAAGGATAAAAGAGACATTTACTGTCTAAGTCTTATGTTACATCTGTAGAACTGTACTGAGAGTTGGGTTTTGTTTTGGAGCACATTCATATGTTTTGTTTGTAAAAAAAAAAGATAAAATATTAGGTTAATTGCATTTTACATGACTAGAAAAGCAATGATTATTCATAAAAATCTATGAAAGACATACAAAACAAATGAAAAAGCAGTCTGCCCTCCCTCTTGTGTCTAAACTCTTGTCACCTCACTTCTGGGTTAGTTAGCATATGAACTGGCAGCTGGTGTGTGTGTGTGTGGGGGGGGGGGGGGGGGGGGGTGAAATTTGACTCCAGCAACAGGGATGATTGAGGAGCAGGCTGCAGCATGAGGAAAAGACTTAAGCATGTAAGAGGAAATGACATCCTACAGTTGACCAGTTCATTTTATATCTGTAAAGAATATTCAAGAAGCATTTAGACATGTTCAGCTATATGCGTGTGAAACTTGGTGTGGATATTTGAAGCATAAGTAATTTTAAAACACACTTGTTTGGAGTCCAGACGGAAAAAGCACAGGTTTTGGGATGAATCAGGATTTTTTTAAAATCATCTGTTTCACCTGGACTTCTGAAAAAAATATGGAAGGCAGCAAACACAGATCCCTACATTTAAAAAAATAAATGGTGTTGATATATGATGATTAAGTTATGAAAAAAAATAGGTGTTTGTAGTTTTGCCTAAAAAGACGTTTTCGGACCTTTTTGGATGTAATGCTCTCTAAGATGTCACCTGTAACTTCAATCATTCTGAATTTTTTTAGGAAGCAGTAGCACATAAATGCCTATGAAAGTTGAATTCTTGGTGCTGATAACCTAAACAGAATTTATGCTAAAAATCTTTGTTCAGTCCAAAATTTCATTAAAAAAATCAAGTGATGAAGTTTCTCGTAGACCCTATAGTGTTACATATCAAAGCTGGAGGTTATTAAAGGCATCTAATTCTGAAATCTCAGCTTCCTGAGACAAACGGCTGATTTATAATAAATTTCTATTATTTGGGTGCACATAATCGACCACTTCCTGTTACGCAGGCACCGTCAGGTGTACACCCATGAAACTTTACATGATGAGAGAGGACCCTTCTGAGTATCTCCAGTTTTAATTTCATGCACATCGGACAAAGCAAAGAGAAAATACAGGGCAGAATGTGCCCAATGCAATAACTAGGTGGCGCTATAGAGCTCGTCCAAGATTGTCATATCCATGGGTTCAGAATAGAAGCTTCATCATATCCATTGAATTTCAGTGAGATTGGACAAGGAATGTGCACGTGAGAGCAACTTTTGTGTGCATAGCGAGATGCCCAACTTTGCCGCTCTGTCACGACCACACCCCCGCATTGAAAGTTATGGTTTTTTGTCAGAGTAAACTTCAATGGCTTTTCAACAGGTGGACGTCATTTTCAGGTGTGTCGGCTCATCCTACTCGGAGTAGTGATGCTCCAAGTAAAACATGTCATTTCCTCTTGCCAGCAGGTGGCGCTACACTTTTTCCAGATTTTTTCACTGCAGATGTGTTCAGAGTCAGACTACAATCATGCACATCAATTTTGGATCAGATTGGATTATGCATGGCTGAGTAATGGCCATTTTTCTTTTCATGGCGTGTTTTCGAAACGACCTCCAATTTTGACGCGCCGCCATGGTCACAAACATCCATAAAAACTTAAAAGCTTTGCAATTTAACATCGGACATGTGTCTAGTTTACAAAACCAAAGTTTGGAGTCATTACTCTCAAATCTCTAGGAGGAGTTCGTTCTAGAGCGAGGCCTGCAAATGACCAAAATACAGCAAAAATGACATATTGTCATCAAAATATCAGACTTCCTGTGCGACTGACAGCTTGGTCCCAAGAGACTTTTTTGTAGGTTTCTATCCGATGAACATGCCCTGTTAAAATCAGGTTTGTACTATAAAGCATATGGAGGTGCTCGCGAAAACAAATTTTGCAGGTGGCGCTATCGAGCCATTTTTGTTTACCTATGCCGTTCTCCTATAAAATATAAAGCAAACAAACAGTTGTCTATATAAAAGAGCTTTTACAATTGTGCACTTTTAGCAGGTCTCTGAGTTCATGTGACCAATGTATGGTGGATTTTCACAGACCTTGTTTAAAACTGAAGGTGAGAGAGACTTAGAGAAATGGCTTCATTGTTCTGGAGTTCTTTGTTTCATCCACAGAAGAGTAGAATTGGTGATTGATTTTGAAAAGCTGATGAAAAAAGTATCTTTTCAAATTGCAATTTCTAACTTGGGTTTTACATTTTGTGTTCCATTTTTTGTGCTTTATTTGGGAAGCATTTGTTATTTGTTTGGTGTTTTTAAGGTTCTGCAAATATACACATCATTTTTTAGAGACATTTGTTATCAGTTGTGTTTGTTGATTTGTAGTTTAATTTCATTGGATGTATAGATGTCGTGTGGGGGGGGGGCTCGACAGCAGGTAGGACCCAGGCGCAGAGACGGGAGGCAAACGGGTTCAGGGCAAGTGGGTTTATTTAACTAACAAAAAGCGCTGCAGAGCAGGATGACAAAACTAAAAACAAAAACTTACTGTGGCATGGCAAGGGACATGGACGCCAGACAAGAAGACGTGATCAACATGAGCAGAAGTTAATGGACCAGCACAGGAGGAAGGCAGAGACAAGACTTATATACAGACAGGGCAGACAAGACACAGGTGAACACGATTAGGGCAGATGGGGACCAAAGGAAGTAAAACTCAAGAAACATGACAAGACAGGAAACCTTTCAAAATAAAACAGGAAACAGAACCAAACAAGACAGAACAAGAACTAAAGCGAAAAAAAAGACAACAAACTGAAACCATGACAATAGAAAGGAAAAGAAGTTCAAACATTGATTATAAAAAAGGATATAAGAGATAAAAAAAAAGAAAAAGGAAAAGAAAAAAGATAAAATATTGATTTAATTGCATTTTGAATGAATAAAAAACAATGATTAATAGAATCAGAAATCAGAAAAAGTTTTATTGCCAGGTTCAGTAGAGCGCACTTTACAAAACGAGGAATTTGACTTGGTGTATAGTGCAATTAAGAATAAGTTAAAAATTAAGTTAACAACAACAACACACTATATACAGTAGAGTAAGGTGAATTAAAGTGGGAGCACAGATGGGCTGGGATGGTGGGGCCTGTAAGTGGCACCGACAGTCCTTTGGTGGGCGGGGGGGGGAGGGGGGGTCACCTGGGGGAGTTGGGGTACTGTTCAGCAGGCTGACTGCAGTGGGGAAGAAGCTGTTCTTGTGGCGCGAGGTCCTGGTCCTGATGGACCGGAGCCTCTTGCCAGAAGGGAGGGGCCGAAAGAGATTATGTCCTGGATGAGAGGGGTTGGCTACAATCCTGGCTGCCCGCCTCCAGGTCCTGGAGATGTGCAGCTCCTGGAGAGACGGGAGGTGGCAGCCGATCACCTTCTCTGCTGAGTGGATGACGCGTTGCAGCTTGGCCTTGTCTCTGGCCGTGGCCGCAGCGAACCAGACTGTGATGGAGGACGTGAGGGTGGATTCAATGATGGCGGTGTAAAAGTCTACCAGCATCTTTTCAGGGAGGTGAAACTTCTTCAGCTGCCTCAGGAAGTACATCCTCTGCTGGACCTTCTTAGTGATGGAGCTGATGTTCTGCTCCCACTTGAGGTCCTGGCTGATGATGGTTCCCAGGAAGCAGAAGGACTCCACAGAGGTCACCGGGGAGTCACAGAGGATGACAGGGGGGAGGGGGGCTGGGGCCTTCCTGAAGTCCACTGTCATCTCCACTGTCTTCAGAGCATTAAGCTCCAGGTTGTTAGCGCTGCACTATGACACCAGCCTGGCTATTTCACTCCTGTAGGCCGACTCATCTCCGTCAGAGATGAGGCCGATGAGTGTGGTGTCGTCAGCAAACTTCAGGAGTTTGACAGACAGGTGACCAGCTGTGCAGCTGTTTGTGTACAGGGAGAGTAACAGGGGTGAAAGGACACAGCCCTGGGGGGATCCGGTGCTTGTGGTCCGAGTATCTGAGACGAGCTTCCCCAGCCTCACATACTGCTGTCTGTCCGTCAGGAAGTCTGTGATCCACCTGCAGGTGGAGTCAGGCACATTCATCTTGGAGAGTTTTTAATACTAAGTCTAGACAGATTTAACACAGGTTTTTGGATGAAAAAGGATTTTTTATAAATCATCTGTTACACTTTTAAGTCTGAAAAAAATATGGAAGGCAGCAAACACAGATCCCTACCGTTTTTAATTTTTTTGTGCTGATATTTGAAAGATAAGTTATGCAAAAAAATAGGTGTTTTCAGTTTTGCCTAAAAAGACGTTTTCGGACCTTTTTGGATCAAATGTTGTCTAAAAGTTCACCTGTAACTTCAATCATTCTGAATTTTTTTAGGAAAACTAAACCACTTCAACTGTGATCTGCAAGGCAATGGTAAAACTATATTTTTTATGGAACAGCCTGCAGTGTTTCTTGTGGGGATCTTTTCTGCCAGGGCTTGCCGGCTTGGTCGGTGGTTGTTGCTGTTACCAATCCAGTTGATATGGTTCTCCATCTGTGTCTAAGTGATATAATCAGAATCAGAATCGTTTATTGTCATTGTACATGGGGATACAATGAAATTGCAGCAGCCTTGGAGTGAAGGAGTTACATAAAATAAAAATAAAAATAGAATAGAAAAAGAAATACTGTATTTACAACTCTTAACAAAAAATGAACAATATGGACAGGAACTGTTAAATATTAAATATTTGTGAATAAAATAGAATGGAATTACATGAGTTGCTGTGAGCACAGCTTAATAAATATCAAGTTATTGCACAGTGACCCGGTTAGACAGTCAGGATATTGCACGCATTGTAGTAAAATTAGAGTGAGGTGTGGTTGGTGGACGTATGTGCATTCCGTATGATAATTGCCTGTGGAAAAAAGCTGTTTCTTAGTCTGTTTGTCCTGGTTCTGATGGACCTGTACCTCCTTCCAGAGGGCAGCAGTTCAAACAGAGGGAAAGCAGAATGGGTGGAGTTAGTGGTGATGCTAGTCACTCTGCTGAGGCAGCGAGACTGGTAAATGTCCTTCAGTGAGGGGAGGGGGCAGCCGATGATCCTCTGCGCTGTCTTTACCACTCTCTGGAGACTCTGCCGTTCTGCTTCAGTGCAGTGGGAAAACCACACTGTGATGCCATAGGACAGAATGCTCTCAATGGTTGAGCGGTAGAACGTTACCAGCAGCTCCTGGCTGACGTCGTTCCTCCTAAGTTTTCTCAGGAAGTGCAGGCGTTGCTGGGCCTTCCTGATGACAGTCATGGTGTTGTTAGACCATGTGAGGTCAGCAGAGATGGTGGTGCCCAGGAGGGTGAAGCTGTGGACCCTCTCCACACAGTTTCCATCGATGTAGAGTGGGGGTGGATCTGTTCTGTTTTTTCTGAAGTCCAGGATGATCTCCTTGGTCTTGGTGGTGTTCAGGATGAGGTTATTAGCCTGACACCACCTTGAGAGTTTCAGGACTTCGTCTCTGTAGGCCGTCTCGTCGTCCCCAGAGATCAGCCCCACCACAGTAGTGTCGTCTGCAAACTTCACCACGGTGTTGCTGGTGTGGGCTGGTCTGCAGTCTGCTGTGTACAGTGTATACAGCAGAGGACTCAGCACACATCCCTGTGTGGAGCCTGTGCTCAGCGTCCGGGTGGAGGAGAGGTGGGGGTCAAGTTTGACTGTCTGTGGTCTGTTTGTCAGGAAGTCCTTGATCCACGAGCAGGTGAGTGGGTGGAGTCCTAGTTCAGACAGTTTGTTGACCAGAATGTCAGGAATGATTGTGTTAAAGGCTGAGCTATAGTCCACAAAGAGCATCCTGGCGTAGGTGTCTCTGTGTTCCAGGTGGCTCAGCGCAGTGTGGAGGGTGATGGAAATGGCATCATCCGTTGATCTGTTTGCTTTGTAAGCAAACTGGTGGGGGACGAAGATTGGAGGGAGGGAGTCTTTGATGTGTCCCAGGAGCAGCCGCTCCAGACACTTTGTGATGACAGCAGTGAGTGCAACTGGGCGGAAGTCCGTGAGGAAGGCTGTGGATGAGGACTTTTTGGGTATCGGGATGATAGTGGATGACTTCAGGCAAGCAGGGATGAAAGCCTGAGCTAGCGACAGGTTGAAGATTTTTGTGAAGACCTGGGAGAGTTGATCGGCGCAGGCCCGCAGAACCTTTCCGGGAACTCCATCAGGTCCCGCCGCTTTCCTGGGGTTTACCCTGCTGAACATCCGTGCCATCCGTGCCACGTCCATAAAGGCATTGTTTTTATATTTAGAGCTCTAAGCAACCAAACAGTTGTCTATATAAAAGAGCTTTTACAATTGTGCACTTTTAGCAGGCTGAAAAAATTATCTTTTTAAAATTGCCATTTCAAATTTGGGTTTTAAATTTTGTGTTCCATTTTTCTGTGCTTGTATTGGAAGGATTTGTTATTATTTTGTTTAAAAGTGCTACATATTGTATATACACATAATTTATTTAGAGAAATTTGCTATACGTTGTGTTTTTTGGTTTTGTAGTTTAATTTCATTGGATTTATATTAAGGAAAAGAAGTTGCAGCATTGATTAAAAAAGGATAAAAGAGACATTTACTGTCTAAGTCTTATGTTACATCTGTAGAACTGTACTGAGAGTTGGGTTTTGTTTTGGAGCACATTCATATGTTTTGTTTGTAAAAAAAAAAGATAAAATATTAGGTTAATTGCATTTTACATGACTAGAAAAGCAATGATTATTCATAAAAATCTATGAAAGACATACAAAACAAATGAAAAAGCAGTCTGCCCTCCCTCTTGTGTCTAAACTCTTGTCACCTCACTTCTGGGTTAGTTAGCATATGAACTGGCAGCTGGTGTGTGTGTGTGGGGGGGGGGGGGGGGGGGGGGGGTGAAATTTGACTCCAGCAACAGGGATGATTGAGGAGCAGGCTGCAGCATGAGGAAAAGACTTAAGCATGTAAGAGGAAATGACATCCTACAGTTGACCAGTTCATTTTATATCTGTAAAGAATATTCAAGAAGCATTTAGACATGTTCAGCTATATGCGTGTGAAACTTGGTGTGGATATTTGAAGCATAAGTAATTTTAAAACACACTTGTTTGGAGTCCAGACGGAAAAAGCACAGGTTTTGGGATGAATCAGGATTTTTTTAAAATCATCTGTTTCACCTGGACTTCTGAAAAAAATATGGAAGGCAGCAAACACAGATCCCTACATTTAAAAAAATAAATGGTGTTGATATATGATGATTAAGTTATGAAAAAAAATAGGTGTTTGTAGTTTTGCCTAAAAAGACGTTTTCGGACCTTTTTGGATGTAATGCTCTCTAAGATGTCACCTGTAACTTCAATCATTCTGAATTTTTTTAGGAAGCAGTAGCACATAAATGCCTATGAAAGTTGAATTCTTGGTGCTGATAACCTAAACAGAATTTATGCTAAAAATCTTTGTTCAGTCCAAAATTTCATTAAAAAAATCAAGTGATGAAGTTTCTCGTAGACCCTATAGTGTTACATATCAAAGCTGGAGGTTATTAAAGGCATCTAATTCTGAAATCTCAGCTTCCTGAGACAAACGGCTGATTTATAATAAATTTCTATTATTTGGGTGCACATAATCGACCACTTCCTGTTACGCAGGCACCGTCAGGTGTACACCCATGAAACTTTACATGATGAGAGAGGACCCTTCTGAGTATCTCCAGTTTTAATTTCATGCACATCGGACAAAGCAAAGAGAAAATACAGGGCAGAATGTGCCCAATGCAATAACTAGGTGGCGCTATAGAGCTCGTCCAAGATTGTCATATCCATGGGTTCAGAATAGAAGCTTCATCATATCCATTGAATTTCAGTGAGATTGGACAAGGAATGTGCACGTGAGAGCAACTTTTGTGTGCATAGCGAGATGCCCAACTTTGCCGCTCTGTCACGACCACACCCCCGCATTGAAAGTTATGGTTTTTTGTCAGAGTAAACTTCAATGGCTTTTCAACAGGTGGACGTCATTTTCAGGTGTGTCGGCTCATCCTACTCGGAGTAGTGATGCTCCAAGTAAAACATGTCATTTCCTCTTGCCAGCAGGTGGCGCTACACTTTTTCCAGATTTTTTCACTGCAGATGTGTTCAGAGTCAGACTACAATCATGCACATCAATTTTGGATCAGATTGGATTATGCATGGCTGAGTAATGGCCATTTTTCTTTTCATGGCGTGTTTTCGAAACGACCTCCAATTTTGACGCGCCGCCATGGTCACAAACATCCATAAAAACTTAAAAGCTTTGCAATTTAACATCGGACATGTGTCTAGTTTACAAAACCAAAGTTTGGAGTCATTACTCTCAAATCTCTAGGAGGAGTTCGTTCTAGAGCGAGGCCTGCAAATGACCAAAATACAGCAAAAATGACATATTGTCATCAAAATATCAGACTTCCTGTGCGACTGACAGCTTGGTCCCAAGAGACTTTTTTGTAGGTTTCTATCCGATGAACATGCCCTGTTAAAATCAGGTTTGTACTATAAAGCATATGGAGGTGCTCGCGAAAACAAATTTTGCAGGTGGCGCTATCGAGCCATTTTTGTTTACCTATGCCGTTCTCCTATAAAATATGAAATTTTTCGCGACTCCTGATGTGTATACAAAATTTGGTGAGTTTTGGGGTATGTTAAAGGCCTCAAAAAGGCGACGGAAAAGTCGGAAGAATAATAATAATAATTAAAGCTACAAGTAGCATTTAGCGGGCCCGAGCACGTGCGACCGCCTGGCACGAGCGACCGCCCCGTGAGCAACGCCCTGCTCGAGGCATTCTCGTCGTTTTTTCTTGTCCATTCTGGAGCTCCAAGCTATTGTTAATACGACAGCAGCCTGGGGGGGGGGGGGGGGGCTGTAATCTGTTGCCTTAAGGGACAAAGACTTTTGCATATAGCATGAAAAAAATTCAAGCAATGATGATAATTGCTATCACTGTCCCTAAGGATGAGAACAATAGAACTCATTCAATTTCCACTACAATGTCTAGATGAGTGTCAGCTATGTCTGATAACTTGGCCAATTAGCTGGACCGGGATCTTGCAAAGTGCAGGTGGTTAACGTCCAGTGTGATGAGTCTGTGGACGGCAACAGTACAGCATAGCTTTTGGTTTCCACAAGAGAAGAACTCCTGACACATCTGCCCTAACAGACAACTACAAGAGGAGTTGAAATGTATAACACGGTGAAGGAGTTTTTGTGCAGAAAAAGGTACAATTAGAAAAGCTGGTAGCAGTGACTGCAGATGGGACTCCTGCTATGATCAATAGACAAACAGGTTTCATCACTCACTGTAAAGCTGACCCAGACTTTCCAAAATGTCTGCATTACTGCTGCGTCATTCACCAGCAGGCCTTATGTGCAGAAGTGATTGGCTCTGGACATATAATGACTCTTATTCTGAAAATCGTAAACAACCTCAGCTGCAAAGCTAAACAGCACAGGATTTTTAAGGTGCTATTGGTGGAGATGTCTGTTGAATATGGTGAATATGAACATTGTGAATCTGAACTTGCATTCTTGACTGACATTACTGGAAAACTAAACCACTTGATCTGCGAGCTGCAAGACAATGGCAAAACTATTTTTTTTTGACCAGCCTGCCTGAGCCAGTGTTTTTCTTGTGGGGATCTTTTCTGCCAGGGCTTGTCAGCTTGGTCAGTGGATGTTGCTGCAGTTGTCTCCCTTGCTGGGACAGCTGGAGTTAAACACAGCAGCTCACGGCTCTGAAGTGGACCCCGTTGCTGTCCCAGTCTGGATGGGCACTGTGGCGATGTTCCAATGGCCAGGCTGGCTCCTGGTATAAAGAGATTCCCAAATACCATTTCCTAACCGCAGAGCCAAGGATATGTTTACATGTTTAGGTCAAAAATGTGATGGACAGCTTCATGTTGTCTAAACATGCCACCCTGTTATTAATCCAGTTGATATGGTTCTCCATCTGTGTCTAGGTGATAGAAAAGCATTTTTTTTTATATTTAGAGCTCTAAGCAAACAAACAGTTGTCTATATAAAAGAGCTTTTACAATTGTGCACTTTTAGCAGGTCTCTGAGTTCATGTGACCAATGTATGGTGGATTTTCACAGACCTTGTTTAAAACTGAAGGTGAGAGAGACTTAGAGAAATGGCTTCATTGTTCTGGAGTTCTTTGTTTCATCCACAGAAGTGTAGAATTGGTGATTGATTTTGAAAAGCTGCTGAAAAAAGTATATTTTTCAAATTGCAATTTCTAACTTGGGTTTTACATTTTGTGTTCCATTTTTTGTGCTTTAATTGGGAAGCATTTGTTATTTGTTTGGTGTTTTTAAGGTTCTGCAAATATACACATCATTTTTTAGAGACATTTGTTATCAGTTGTGTTTGTTGATTTGTAGTTTAATTTCATTGGATGTATATATGTCGTGTGGGGGGGAGGCTCGAGAGCAGGTAGGACCCAGGCGCAGAGACGGGAGGCAAACGGGTTCAGGGCAAGTGGGTTTATTTAACTAACAAAAAGCGCTGCAGAGCAGGATGACAAAACTAAAAACAAAAACTTACTGTGGCTTGGCAAGGGACATGGACGCCAGACAAGAAGACGTGATCAACATGAGCAGAAGTTAATGGACCAGCACAGGAGGAAGGCAGAGACAAGACTTATATACAGACAGGGCAGACAAGACACAGGTGAACACGATTAGGGCAGATGGGGACCAAAGGAAGTAAAACTCAAGAAACATGACAAGACAGGAAACCTTTCAAAATAAAACAGGAAACAGAACCAAACAAGACAGAACAAGAACTAAAGCGAAAAAAAAGACAACAAACTGAAACCATGACAATAGAAAGGAAAAGAAGTTCAAACATTGATTATAAAAAAGGATATAAGAGATAAAAAAAGAAAAAGGAAAAGAAAAAAAATAAAATATTGATTTAATTGCATTTTGAATGAATAAAAAACAATGATTAATAGAATCAGAATCAGAATCAGGAATCAGAAAAAGTTTTATTGCCAGGTTCAGTAGAGCGCACTTTACAAAACGAGGAATTTGACTTGGTGTATAGTGCAATTAAGAATAAGTTAAAAATTAAGTTAACAACAACAACACACTATATACAGTAGAGTAAGGTGAATTAAAGTGGGAGCACAGATGGGCTGGGATGGTGGGGCCTGTAAGTGGCACCGACAGTCCTTTGGTGGGTGGGTGGGGGGGGGGGGGTCACCTGGGGGAGTTGGGGTTCTGTTCAGCAGGCTGGCTGCAGTGGGGAAGAAGCTGTTCTTGTGGCGCGAGGTCCTGGTCCTGATGGACCGGAGCCTCTTGCCAGAAGGGAGGGGCCGAAAGAGATTATGTCCTGGATGAGAGGGGTTGGCTACAATCCTGGCTGCCCGCCTCCAGGTCCTGGAGATGTGCAGCTCCTGGAGAGACGGGAGGTGGCAGCCGATCACCTTCTCTGCTGAGTGGATGACGCGTTGCAGCTTGGCCTTGTCTCTGGCCGTGGCCGCAGCGAACCAGACTGTGATGGAGGACGTGAGGGTGGATTCGATGATGGCGGTGTAAAAGTCTACCAGCATCTTTTCAGGGAGGTGAAACTTCTTCAGCTGCCTCAGGAAGTACATCCTCTGCTGGACCTTCTTAGTGATGGAGCTGATGTTCTGCTCCCACTTGAGGTCCTGGCTGATGATGGTTCCCAGGAAGCAGAAGGACTCCACAGAGGTCACCGGGGAGTCACAGAGGATGACAGGGGGGAGGGGGGCTGGGGCCTTCCTGAAGTCCACTGTCATCTCCACTGTCTTCAGAGCATTAAGCTCCAGGTTGTTAGCGCTGCACTATGACACCAGCCTGGCTATTTCACTCCTGTAGGCCGACTCATCTCCGTCAGAGATGAGGCCGATGAGTGTGGTGTCGTCAGCAAACTTCAGGAGTTTGACAGACAGGTGACCAGCTGTGCAGCTGTTTGTGTACAGGGAGAGTAACAGGGGTGAAAGGACACAGCCCTGGGGGGATCCGGTGCTTGTGGTCCGAGTATCTGAGACGAGCTTCCCCAGCCTCACATACTGCTGTCTGTCCGTCAGGAAGTCTGTGATCCACCTGCAGGTGGAGTCAGGCACATTCATCTTGGAGAGTTTTTAATACTAAAGATGTATGAAAGACATACCGAAAAAATATGTCTTTCAGTGTTTAACTGGCTGTCTTTGGATTATGCATGCCTGAGTAATGGCCATTCTTACTTCTCATCTCTCTGTTCACTGCTTGCTAATTTACATAGCAGGGGTCCCAGCAGGAGGGGGCGGGGTTGTAACACGACTCCTTCAGCAGAGCCAGGCTGAGAGAGGCTTTGACATGTAAGATGTTAGATGTTAGAATGCCAGATGTTAGAATGACCAGTTCATTTTATATCTATGAAAATATTCAGGTAGCTATGGGACATGTTTAGCTATAGGTCTGTGAAAATTGGTGTCGATTGTTGAAACATAAGTTACCATAAAAAAATGTTTGTTTGGAGTCTAGACAGATTTAACACAGGTTTTTGGATGAAAAAGGATTTTTTATAAATCATCTGTTACACTTTTAAGTCTGAAAAAAATATGGAAGGCAGCAAACACAGATCCCTACCGTTTTTAATTTTTTTGTGCTGATATTTGAAAGATAAGTTATGCAAAAAAATAGGTGTTTGCAGTTTTGCCTAAAAAGACGTTTTCGGACCTTTTTGGATGAAATGTTGAATAAAAGTTCACCTGTAACTTCAATAATTCTGAATTTTTTTAGGAAGCAGTAGCACATAAATGCCTATGAAAGTTGAATTCTTGGTGCTGATAACCTAAACATAATTTATGCTAAAAATCTTTGTTCAGTCCAAAATTTCATTAAAAAAATCAAGTGATGAAGTTTCTCGTAGACCCTATAGTGTTACATATCAAAGCTGGAGGTTATTAAAGGCATCTAATTCTGAAATCTCAGCTTCCTGAGACAAACGGCTGATTTATAATAAATTTCTATTATTTGGGTGCACATAATCGACCACTTCCTGTTACGCAGGCACCGTCAGGTGTACACCCATGAAACTTTACATGATGAGAGAAGACCCTTCTGAGTATCTCCAGTTTTAATTTCATGCACATCGGACAAAGCAAAGAGAAAATACAGGGCAGAATGTGCCCCATGCAATAACTAGGTGGCGCTATAGAGCTCGTCCAAGATTGTCATATCCATGGGTTCAGAATAGAAGCTTCATCATATCCATTGAATTTCAGTGAGATTGGACAAGGAATGTGCACGTGAGAGCAACTTTTGTGTGCATAGCGAGATGCCCAACTTTGCCGCTCTGTCACGACCACACCCCCGCATTGAAAGTTATGGTTTTTTGTCAGAGTAAACTTCAATGGCTTTTCAACAGGTGGACGTCATTTTGAGGTGTGTCGGCTCATCCTACTCGGAGTAGTGATGCTCCAAGTAAAACATGTCATTTCCTCTTGCCAGCAGGTGGCGCTACACTTTTTCCAGATTTTTTCACTGCAGATGTGTTCAGAGTCAGACTACAATCATGCATATCAATTTTGGATCAGATTGGATTTTGCATGGCTGAGTAATGGCCATTTTTCTTTTCATGGCGTGTTTTCGAAACGACCTCCAATTTTGACGCGCCGCCATGGTCACAAACATCCATAAAAACTTAAAAGCTTCGCAATTTAACATCGGACATGTGTCTAGTTTACACAACCAAAGTTTGAAGTCATTACTCCAAAATCTCTAGGAGGAGTTCGTTCTAGAGCGAGGCCTGCAAATGTCCAAAATGAAGCAAAAATGACATATTGACCTCAATATATCAGACTTCCTGTGCGAGTGACAGGTGGGTCCTTTCAGACTTTTTTGTAAGTCTCCATCTGAAGAACATGCCCTGTAAAAATCAAGCTTGTACGTTAAAGCGTATGCGGGGCGTCGGGACAAAAGTCACTGTAGGTGGCGCTATCGAGCCGTTTTTGTGCGCCCATGCCAATCTCCTATAAAATACGAAATTTTTCGCGACTCCTGATGTGTGTGCCAAATTTGGTGAGTTTTGGGGTATGTTAAAGGCCTCAAAAAGGCGACTCTTCCGGTAGAATAATAATAATAATAATAATAAACATTCGAATTACAATAGGGTCCTTGCACTCCGTGCTCGGGCCCTAATAATAATAATAATAATAATAAACCTAACAGATACAATAGGGTCCTTGCACTCCGTGCTCGGGCCCTAATAAGCTCACATTTCTATCAAATCTACTGTAGTTGTCCTTCAGACTTTAGTTCAGTGCAGGAGTAGCATGAAAATAAAGAACATTTATTTTATCTGTGCCATTTTCTTTTTTGAAAAAGTAGCAATAAATGTTGATTTACTGAAGTGATCATTTGATATGTTGTGCGTGAAAAAACCTTTTATAGCTGCCTGTTTTAAATAAAGACGTTACATTTTGAACAAAATAATATGTTGACATTTTGCAAACACTGACCAAAGACCAGAAAGATGAATTCATTTGTCAGAGGATTTTTCTTTTTATTCCGTTTGTTATGCAGGTGTTGTTCAAACAGGATCTGTGGATTTCTAACTGCCTGCATACTAATTTCCATGGCAACAAAAGCTCTGAGCATCAGAAGACTTTCCTCCCAAGTCTCTCAGACAGCAGACACCATCTCTACACATCAACTCAAGTTTTTCTCATTCACTTCCACCACATTTTCAAAAGGAAATCCTCACTTTTACTTACCATTAATAACTAATATTTTTAAACCTTTGATTTCCCTTAGAGTACCTGTTTGCGTACAGCAAAAAATCAGGTTTAATTTGATTTAAAGACTGTTTGAGATATTAAAAACAAATACATGGATTACTTTAAAAAGTCAAGATCAGTGAATAAAAAACCTGATTGCGAATTTGAAACATCTAAAATTGAAATTTCGAAAACGAAAGGTCACATTGTAGAAAATATGGAAAATTTGAAAAATAAAATTGCAAAGTTTATTTATTTTTTTTTAAACTTGAAAGAAATGTACGTATCAAACTTTTGAAGTGCATTTTCAACTACTTTACTACATTTTGGGACAGCATTGTCACTACACATCCTCTCATCTGCATGTAAATTTAGGCTCAACTCTGAAAACAAAAAGTAGGAATGGAAACTAAATTGAGGACTGAAAGAGAAGACATTAAGGAAAAAAGGAGGGGAAATATCAAAAACAGCAAATTTTAAACTTGATTATTGAGCTTTTTATTAATTCACTTTATAAGTAACATTTTTATATTATTTTTTTATTTGGTTACAGTTTCAGGTACGTATTCTTTTACTTCAAGTTTCAAAATTTACATTTTTTGTTTAAATATTTCTTCTTTTTTTCACATTTTTTTCATATTTCTTTTTAGTTCACAAAGTGGACAGTTTTCAACTGTTTTCAATTTCTAAAATATTCTTTTACAGGTGATACCAACTGGTTTTGATTCACTGTAACCCTTCTGCTATCTTAGATGACCCCACCCTTACATTGACGTGTTCTCCCTACCATGACAAAGGTGGATAAAGGTGGAAAGATTTCATGTAATCCATGGACACCAGTGAAGATCACAAATCATTGAAGAAAAAAGGTTCAGAGCACTGTCTAGTGGGTCTAGATGACCCCACTCCCAATGGTAAAGTGCCTAGGACAGCACATGGGTTACGCTGATATTAACCCCTTATGCACCTTTAAGGTGAAACCAAAAGTTCATCTCTTTGAAGAACTGACATAATAGTTCAATAAAGCATTGAACAATTATGTCCCTTTTTTGTGGTTTTGTTTCCAAATGTACTATTTGCCTCTGCGTGTTTTCTATCCATCCTCCTTCCTTGCTTTTGCACCAAACCGGCTTTTAAACAGAACATGGCGGCTAACAAGATCCCCCTTTGGCTCAGTGTGTTGATTAGGCCAAGTACTCAATAAAAACCCAGCCAGGGCCACGGCATGCCGCACACACTCAGGTGTCCTTTATCAGCTCCTCTCCAGCTTTCAGCCTCACCAGCGGTCAATAGCTTCAAGAGACTAATCCATAACTGCAGCGGCAGCAGGGCGTCTGACGTGAGCCCGCATGATTAACAGTCAACAGTCGAGCGGCATTAGCACAAACATCTGCCCAGCCGGGAGCAACACTTGTGTCCCCGTGTCAGAAGCAGGCCGACCATGCTTCTTTCTGCACGCCCACAATCGCTCTCACGCACTCAGAGGAGTGTGAAATACACATTTTCAACAGGACACACAAACGTGCTTCATTTGACACACAGCTGAAGGAACGTTGGCGCTTCACCGGTAAATGTTTGCCCTGCAGTACCAGAAAAAACAAAACTGCAAGAATGGAAAAGCCAAAAACTTTTAAAAAAAAAGAGACAGTTAACTCCAGAGATGGTCTCTTTTCTCCTGCTGGTTTAAAAAGGAGAAGAAAAAATCTTGACCCCATAGAAAAAAAAATATGGCGTCAGAAAGACCAGCAAGAAAAGAGGCAGAATGATTGCGAAGATGATGAAGATAGACAAGCCCCTTTCCACAGGTAACATTTCAGCAGTGGGTGCAGCGCAGCAGCCGCTGCCCTTTTGTGAGCGGCTTGTTTCAGAGCTCATGCATCTGTGTGACGCACAGGAGTCTGCCCGTGTGATGGATGCCACTTTTTGTAGCACAGGTTAGAAGGCCCCATCGATGGGACAGACCAACTGTTCATCACTCAGCCTTTCTTTGCTGCCCTCCGTACTTCAATCTATCCTCTCTAGCCTGCTCCAGCTTACAAGACAAATGATCCGCACAAGGAGAGAGCTTTCCCATATTTAGGACTTCCTGTTTGCCACAAACTTCCTATAACTCTATTGTGCTTTTAAGGTCCTAATCTATCATGAAGAGCAGAGGTCTCCAACCCCTTTCAGGGCACAGACCGGTGTAATGTCAGACGATATCTTCACAGACCAGCCTAAGGTTGAAGTAGGCGTCCTTTTTTTGTTTTTTTTTTGCTTCCATTTTCTCTTAACTTTTCATCTTCATCCTCTGTAAATTATCTGCAGGTGCTCTAAGCTGTATTTGAATACTAGATTTCATGTAGGAAGCTTTAAAATGTGATATAGATTTTCTGAAAGCCAATAAACGTGAAAAAACAGATGCCAACTTGATCCTTGTCTGGATTTTAAGGTGGCACCAAAAAACAAAAAATAAATAAAAACGGTCGTTTAATTTAACCCATAAGAACCTGGAGCCATTTTTTCTAAAATAAACAGGATTCTGTGCATTTTACCAGAAGCCAAGTGGACCACAGAATCCTTTTCTGATATTTTCATGTTACACTGATGTCACCATGAGTTCTTATGGGTTAAAAATAAACCCAAATCCACCGTTTGAACAACTTTATTAGCAGCATCCTGAACATTTTTGACAGTCGTCTGCTGTGGGAACAAATGCCACAATAAATCTTCATTTGGAGTAAAGACTCCTGGATTTTCTCTGTTAAATGCAGCTTTCTTTTATTTTGAAGTCAAATGCTCTTCTCTTGTTTCCTTACCGAATCGTTTCTGCTAAAAGAAACACTCCATATATGTTGGTTTTCTGTTCATTTTGCGGTCTTCAATTTAGCGGTCGGTGCTGCCACTTCAAGAAAGTAGCGGATGGATTTTTGACACGTCGAATGTGGTGGAGCGAAACCAATAGTTTTTCAAAATAAAATTTCCTTTAAAATCAGATTTTAAAATGAAATGCATAAATGTACGTCGTGTCCCCCCCCCCTTCTTTTTTCTATGGAGCCTACGGACCGACACCAGTCCAAAGCCCAGGGGTCGGGGACTATAGAGGGTAAGTAGGTCATACATATCTTTATTCTCCAGGATTTCAAAATGTATGTGGTTTAAAAGGGAGTTCTACTTTCTTTTTACTGTTGTTCCATCAACCTGGTTTTAAGGAGATACTAAGAAAAAGGCAATATAGTGCTCCTTTTATGAGAATAAAGCCAAACTTGTTTATTATTTAAACCTCTGTTGAATCCAGTTCGAGTGCATGTGTTTGGTTATTTTGATTACAGCTTCTTGTAATATTTATTTATTTTTTAAATTCTTAACGTGATCTTTCTGCACTTGCATATTTAAGCTGTGCTGCAAATTTGCTCATTGAAAAGCTGGGATGTGTACGAAAATCCTGTTGCTGTTTCATTTTTCACTCAGATGGCAAATAAACGGGGAAAAATAAATAAGAAATAACTCCAAATTAGGCTCCGCTAAAGCCAAAGAAAGCATCTTTGGGGGGGAAGACGTGGCCGTCAGCGGGCTTGTTAATGGGGATGACTTGATAAACAGAGTAAATTAACCACAGTTTTGCTAGCGAGGCGGCGCACGGATAGACTGCTCCTCTGGCATGAGGAGCGGGGGTGGCCTGTCCTTGATGATTAAATTAAATAAACAGAACAAGATCAACATTAATGCTGATTGCTGATTAAGTTCAGATTCATTATCTTCCCCCAAGCTGGGATACCCCCCCCCCAACCCCCCCACACACACACAGACAAACCTCTGCCTCCTTTTATATAAATAAGCATCATTATTCAGCATCTGCCTCATACTTTTTCCTTACATCTTCATTGTCTAACAACTTCCTCAGCCATTTCTGTACTTGTCTGCTGCGCTGAAAGCTTCCACACTGTAGAAAAAGACCATCGTGAGGTTCTAGTTCCTGGGGTTTTAATTTGTTTACTCTCATGAGTAAACTAAGAGAAGACAAAAGAAACAACAAACACCCAATACACCTTTTATGACATTCACCCCCCAGATGAGTGATCCTCTGGTGAACGCTGAATAAAATGGATCATTTTCTCCTGCAAAGACCTGCAGTGTGTCACTTGTATACGTTTGATTAAATCAAATCTCTGAGGACAAAAGTAAAGTACATAAGATTGTCCTCTGTGGAAAAAACGACTTGCGTGTTGCTCGGATTCTATTATTCGCACTGTAAGACACCCTTCAGTTTTTTATCTCAAAAAAGTGCACCTTATCCTCCCGAGCGCTTTATGGATTAATTTTAGTTGTGCTTAATGATGTTGAAGGGATTTTGAGAGGTACACAATGCTTTGTCAAGATTTGTGGTTGGGTGTTGTGGCAAATATGCCATTGCGGTTAATGTGTAGCAGTGTTTTTTACGAGTGACTAAGAAGGTTGGGAGTTACCGATATTGTGAATACACCAACGCTGCTAAGGCTGCTAATGTGGCTAACTTGTAGCATGTTAAAAATAAGAATTAGAATAACAGGGAAGGCAGTTAAAAGGCCTATATCATGCAAAACCAACTTGCTTGAGCTTTTAAGAGTATTATTATGTTAATTCCTAACGAAAAACAACCCCAAAGAATTCACCAGCCCCTCCCGATCCACAATAAAAAGTAGGTTATCACAAAGTGAGGAACAGCCCCGCCTTCAGGATGACACACAGACACATCTACGTTGTCCATGGAGCTAAGCGATGATCTGCAAAAACGCTTTCCTTTTATACACACAACAGGCCATGTACGCCCATCTTTGCAAAAGTTCTGATGTTTTTTGTTTTCGTGGGAGAAACGTAGACACATCACCGAGGCCGACTCTAGATTGATGTCAGGAAATAGGCGTAGAGAAAGGCGGTGACTTAGAGGTCGAGCCGTCTTACTTCCGGGTAGGAAATGAGGTTGCGAAAATAACTAATATTTAATAGAATTTTTCTTTAGTGGGTCAAAGATGCGTATATATGGATATGCAGTACAGACCAAAAGTTTGGACACACCGTCTCATTCAAAGAGTTTTCTTTATTTTCATGACTATGAAAATTGTAGATTCACACTGAAGGCATCAAAACTATGAATTGACACATGTGGAGTTACATACGTAACAAAAAAGTGTAAAAGAACTGGAAATATGTCATTTTCTAGGTTCTTCATAGTAGCCACCTTTTGATTTGATCACTGCTTAGTACATTCTTGGCATTCTCTTGATGAGCTTCTAGAGGTAGTCACCTGAAATGTTTTTCACTTCACAGGTGAGCCCTGTCAGGTTTAGGAAGTGGGATTTCTTGCCTTCTAAGTGGGGTTGGGACCATCAGTTGTGTTGTGCAGAAGTCAGGTGGATTAGCTGTGCTAATAAAACCTGCTGCAACTGGACCCAGCCACCTGCCTGTTCTTGAAAGAAATACTGCACCCCTTACACGGTATTCAGTTCAAACAAATGCCATTCATTGACAAGTTTCCTTATACTCTGGGAAGCCCTATTGGAAATAGTTGAGTAAACCGTGCGAAACCACAGAGCTAATCTTCCTTTGCATGATGCGAAAATACTTTTTTAATTTCTTTTTATTCAAGGCTGTATACACTGTGATCTAGTGAAGGTTAATGGATGGATGGAAAAAAAAGTATATTTGCTCTAAATTGCTAAGACATGACAATAGATTTAGCACATCTCATTTTCCTCTCCAATAAGTATCAATTCAGGGCACATGTTTCAAACCAGTTTCTTCTTGCATCTTGCACATCAGCCATTCCATGTTCTGCACCGCCAAGCCTTCACACTCCGTGAGGCATGGATGGTGCATGCTTCAGAAGACAGGGTAGCGTGAGGCAGAATTAAAGGACATTTAAACCAGCGGAGACCGTCCATCTCAGGTTCCTGTTTATCACACTGTCATGTCACAACTAATGCTAATCACTAAAAGCCAAACATGATCCGTTCCTTACACTAAAGCTTCTAGGGGTTCTTAATCTCCTGGGTTAACACACCCCATGACAGCTGGAGGGTTTCTGTGCATACAAATTGCTGCTCCGTTTTGCTCTCATCCCATCTAGTGATAAGTGGCTTCGGTTACAGCTGAAGACAGACAACTTTGATTAGGGTTTCAAGGCGAGAGCACGAGTGGCTTCAGGGCAGTGCAGGTCATCAAATTTGGCACCGCTGCCCATGGAGAGCCTCTTCTGACAGTTCCAGGCAGGTATATGAAGTACGTGCATGCTGGAACACTAATGCACAGACAGAAATAGGGACCATAGATATGCAAACATACAAGAGGACACCTCTTACCCTGCCAATCAACACTCCACAAAAACCTCAAAAGGAAAAAAAAACATTTACCAAATTTACATCATTTTCTGGGTGCCAGGGAGGTGAGGGCACAACAGATGCCTCCAGCAGCTTGATTGTGGTGTTGCCATGACAACAGCAGAGTTAAGGTTTACCCTTAGCCCTAATGAGCTGAATGGGCTGACATTGATCCCAATGAAGAGGTATCCAAAAATAGAAGAAACGAGCAGACAGGACGGGAGGCTGATTAATACACCTGAAGTAAAGCGCAGAAAGGATTATGACTTCTGTATATGTATGGCAGCGTGCACGGAGCAACATGCTCATTAAAGAAGAGGGATGCAACACAAGTATACTGCATTTGAGTGCAGTATACTTGTGTGTTTTTCTCTTCGGATTTAGCGCCACAGCCTTTATATAAAACCTGCTGTTTTGACAATAATAGATTCCAAATATAAGGAATAAAATTAGTAATAAAAAAGTAAACTATATAGAAAGCTGTCAGTTTGGCCTCCGATGAATTTAATAGAAATGCATTTAAAACATTTTCAGTAACATCTTTTTACTGTATTTTATCCAAGTGTTGCTTAATGTTCTTTATTTTCTCCAACAGGATTTCTTTTTTATTGTGAAGCTAAATGAATATGAAGTGGAGTTACTGTTGTTATATTATTACTGTTACTTTTTTACTTTCACGTTTGGCAGTTTTTTTAAATGATTTTGATACTTTTGCCCAAAAACTGAATAATGTCTCCATGGAGCAACCGCAGAAGATTGGAAACAGCAATGTCAGTGTCCAAAAATGTTTGTAAAAACAGTCTGCATGTTTAGACGGGGTGCAAACATTTGTGAAAGAATGTTCCGCTCTCAGAAGCTCAGTGAATTCCAGCGGTGGACTGTCATAGGACGCCACCTGTGCAACAAATCCAGAGGTGAAGTTTCCTCGCTCCTAAATATTCAACAGTTATCTGTCAGCTCTATCAGAACAAAATAGAAGAGTTTGGGAACAACAGCAGCTCAGCCACCAAGTGGTAGACCACATAACCTGGTGGAGAGGGGTCAGCAGTGCACAAAGGTTGCCGACTTTCAGCAGTCAGTTGCTGCAGAGCTCCAAACGTCATGTGACCTTCAGATTAGACCAAGTACAGCACGCGGAGAGCTTCATGGAATGGGTTTCCATGGCTGAGGAGCTACATCCATCCACACATCACCCAGTGCAATGCAAAGCGTTAATGCAGGTGTTGAAAGCACGCCGCCACTGGACTCTAGAGCAGTGGAGACGCCTTCTCTGCAGGGATGGATTACTCTTTCCTATCTGGAAAGCTGATGGACCAGTCTGGGATTGGAGGTTTTCAGGAGAACGGTACATTTGGGACTGTATTGTGTCGAGTGTGACATTTGGTGGTGGAGGAATTATGGTGTGTGTTTGTTTTTCAGGATTTATGCTTGACCCCTTAGTTCCAGTGAAAGGAACTCTGAATGCTTCAGGATACCAAAACATGTTGGACAATTTCATGCTCCCAACCTTGTGGGAACAGTTTGGAGCGGCTCCTTCCTCTTCCAACATGACTGAGCACCAGAGCACAAAGCAAGGTCCATAAAGACATGGAGGACAGAGTCCGGTGTGGATGAACTGGACTGACCTGCACAGAGTCCTGACCTGAACCCCATAGAACACCTTTGGGATGAATTAGAGCGGAGACTGAGAGCCAGGCTTTCTCCACCAACATCAGTGTGTGACCTCACCAATGACCTTTTGGTGAGGTCATTGGACAGCCGTCCCAGAAGAGTTGAAGCTGTAATCACTGCTAAAGGTGGACCCACATCACACTGTACTTTATGGGTTATGAATAGGATGGTACTTTAGTTCATATGTAAGTCCAGGCAGGTGAGCCAATACTTTTGGTAATGTAGTGTTTATAATTTCTATTTGACTTGTTATAGAGACAATCCAGCTTAAATTTTCCACTCTTTACTCAAACGATATGTAGTTTATTAATGTCTACTTTTTCTACTGGATATTTGCTGTCTTATGTCCTCAGATTTTCATGTTTGGCCTTGATGCCTAAAAGTCTAATTTCCTTCTCAGTCTTTTTGCAGTTTGGTCACAAAAACGTAACTTTCATTTGTTTTTTAATTTTTTCATTAAAACAATTCTGTAATTTTATACAAACATGTCTGGAAAAAAAACTGTTTTGTCGATTTCCCCTTTTAAGATGAATGAACGGATGTTCAATGTTGCAGTTCTGTCATCCACTAACTTGCTGCCTATCAATTTGTGATTTTCTCAAATTAATGCATTCACTAGTTTTAAACATAGACAAAGAAATGTCATTGATTTATTCATACCTCCAACATTTCATTTTTTTATAGATGTTTTTCAAATTGTTGAAATTACAGAACATTCTCTACAGTATATCTTTGAGGATGTGGAAGTGCATTGCTGCTGGGCCAAACAAAGCTAAAGCAACTGAGCTCACTGTGGGCGGGAATACTGGACTAAAGCTTTGTTTAAGCAATGACAAAAGGTTTTCGTCCAAAGGGGAAGGCAGGGCCACACAGAGGTCTTTTTAATACCTTTAAAGGTTTACCAAACCAGTGACAGGGCATTACTAATTAGGTAATACACATTATTTCATTGGTTAGATTTCTATTCTGATTTAGCACCACTTTTTATATCATGTCCCTGTTTCATCTCTACAATCGTTCTACTGCAAGTCAGGCATGACCTTGAAAAGGGGATAAAAATCCCCACTTCTGTTTGTGGTCATAGATGGAAAAAAACTTGCAATTGTGTTTTTTCTGGTAGGTAAAATCCAGTGGTCCCAGTGGTCTTTTAGTTATGAGCAAAAAAAAGTCATTTTCAAGCACATAGTTTCTGCAGAGTGGCAGTAGTTCATTAGAAATTCACGTCTGACTTGTGGGCAACTCTACCCTCTCTCCCCCTCCTTGTTGCTAGGAGCTCAGAGCAGCGAGCTTGTGGTCCGCCCAGTGTATTTTCTGTATCACAAAAAAGCTCCTTTTTTAAATGGTATTTTTTGTCTGGTCCTGATTCACAATGAATTGAATGAATAAACACTCAGAAATGCAGTATTAAGCTTAATTTTCTTAATATTTATTTCCTCCATCATGACAAAAATGCCAACAGAAGAAGATAAAAACACCAAAAATGTGATTTTTATTCGAGTCGCCCTGTAAAGATTTGCTTCAGGATTGTTTGAGGAGAAGACTAAAGGGATCACTCACTTGTAAACAGATCTATAACTCTAGAATTATGCAAATTTTACAATTTTGAAGAGTTTCTATATTATAGGTTAGCTTTTTTACGGCAAAACTCATTATGTTACATTAATGTGTACAGTTCCTATTTGTCTTTTTTGAAACATGTATGTATTTTTACAGTCGTATTTGTTAGCGGAATTTTGCTGAGTTGGCTGTCAAGATACAGTGTCAGTAAATGGGGTGGGGTACTTTTGTTACCGAGGAACAATGCTGGACAGCATCTGAAGAGCTCTGGAAAATGCAGCAGAAAGCTCGTGTGGTTAAACAACCACTCAGCACAATGGAGGCAATGGAAGGTTGTGCTGATCCGAACAACACATTGGAAAAGATATGCAGCTGTGAGCTTCTTCGTTTTCAGAGGACTGATTCTCTCAGAGTTTGCATCAAAGTCTAACATAACCCAGTAGGTCTCTAACCGACATTGTTCTTATTTGAACCTTTTGTTCTCATGTAATTATAGCTGGTGACTCAGAATCAAAAAAAGAAGTGAAAGCTCAGGCACAATGAGAGTGGTGCTGTACGGACACCAAAGCCTTTACTGCATAAACGCTGATTACTTATTAATGTTACTGCATGATTATTCAAAATCAATTACATGTATTTGCCCCTTAGGAGATAATAGGATATCAGCTGGACTTCATGAAAGTAGCTAAATTCTTCATCATTATTCCAAAAAGATTTATAAAGTACTTCTTACTGCATAATCCCTGTTGTCTGAGTTACTTACACACACAATAGCTGTGTTTCCATCACACATGTGTGCAAAAACTTTCTCAAAATTCTTGAAATGTAGAAAAAACACAGTTTCACAAGTATAATGTTCCCATTATATCATGAATAAAGACAAACCAACTCACGCCATAAGTCATTCAGAAACACGGCAACAGATGTGAACAATACTTTGATTGACAGCATATCCATTCAAATTTCTGCCACGGCACTAGCGCTCATCATCTATCAAAGGAGACGTCGACCTTTGCATGAATACTTAAAAAACAAAAAAAAGTGAGTTTTTTTCCAAATTGTCGTGTTTCTGTTATTATCGAAATTCAATTAGCACAATGTCATCATCAATGGAAACGCAGCTAGTGATAGTTTTATAGGTTTATCTACAAGAGTTTGTTGGATTTCTTTATTTCTGCAGTTGCATTGATAACAGTCATCATTTTTTTTATTGTAGTCAAAGCCATGTGAGTAACGTTTGCATGACAGCCAACTGCTAGAAGCTCCTGCACCGTCTGTGGATGCATGTTCCAAAAAATAAACTGCAGAGTAAGAAAAAGAGCATAAAAGGAAACTGCAATACAGAGTTCTATCACTGGGATTTTCTGATCTTTTTTCTAAAGTACTGGGTATCAACTGAAGCCGATATTATTCGCATGTATTTGTATGCAACCAATCAAAAAGAACTAATGGAAATTAAGGTTTTGCCACACATAATATGTTCGGCCAAAATGCATTTTAACCCTAACTGTATCCCTGCCCTAATTACGCCCTAGTCCCTTCCATAAAGTCAAGGTTCCATCAGTTGTCACACAGACACCTGGGTGGGTAAAAATGGTTCTCCACATTCAGCCATCCCATTGGGGAGCAGTGAGCTGCAATCAAAGCTGCATTTGGGAAACATTTGCTGGTTTAGGCCCCCAACCAACCCTATAATGCTAACTGACAAGCAGGGAGGCATCAAGTACTTATTTTAGAATCTTTGGTGTAGTATGACCATGAATTTAAATGCACTACCTCCTAGTTACAGGGCAGACACTCTCCCATTAGGCCACTGTAAAGGTAGTTGACAGAAACAGATGCATCTGACTAAAAACACATACTTAATCAACATTATAAAGATAAGGTATGGATTTGTCATATAATAGCAATGAGATGCTAAAACAAAAGATCTACTACTACTACTAATAATAATGATAATAATAAAAATCTATTGATGATTACTAAAGCTTAAAACAAGCAGAAGCATTTTCTCCTTCAGATTGCAAATGCCCTTGTCTGCCTGCTCATACGTGAAAGCGTTCGAGGTTTTGCTGTCTGCGTGTCATGTTGCAGCATGTGTTGCATCACATTGTGGCATACAAAAAGAAACATGCATATCTCAGATATCCCAGAAGGAGAGTGCTATTTTAGCCCCCGGATCAAAAACATATTGCATCAGCACACACATTTATGCATCAGAACTTTCTCCATTCATTTTAAAGGATCATTTTAGACTAATGCAACACTTTAGGCAAATGCAGGATTACAGTTGCTTTGTCCGGCCAAAGTATCTGCAGTCACAGCTGCAACATTTAAACACAAAAACTGTCTGCTTTGGATCTGAACAGCTTTATTCCACTGGTGGAGGTGTAAGGGCTGGGTTATGACACGAAGTAAAAGATTTAAAGAACACTTTGTTGTTTTCAAAATGCTGTTGGCCAAGTAGTTGTGAAAATCCGTGCAGTGGTTTTACTGCCTTCTGTTTTTCAAACATTTTTTTTCTGTACATTTCTGCGGAATTATTTCAGCCCAGCAATAATATTTATACACTACATCTTTATACGAGAAAGGTCGGAGAAAAAAAAAATACTGTCACCTGCATATGTTCACATCAAATGAAATGAAATCAAATCAAATCAAATCAATGCAAAGGAAATCAAACTTTATTTATAAAGCTTTTCTTACAACAGCAATTATAAAACACACAGAATGCCCTCTAGAACCCAACATAACCAAATACAAAATGACACATGAATAAAACTTAAAGTATACATTAAAATAGAAACAGAAGACGAAACTTTATCCGTGAAATATAATAAATAAAACAAAAAAGATTCCTATTTAGTTGCATATACTACCCACTTAAGGAATTTTTTACAATCTTCGAATGTGCTGAAAGTGTAAAAAAGATTCAAAAGAGAAGATGGCAAAAGGCATGAAACACCAGCAGGAACTAAATTAAACTGTTTTTACTTACTTTATAATTAATGTCCATTATGCAGTTCAACACATACAGTTATTACGGTTTAGTTTTGTACTATAATGTAGTTTTGCTATTAAATTTAGACTTCTTTTGTAAAAATAGTTTTTACAAGTGAAGCTTTATGAGACTTTTGGAAGTAGAACATCTTGAGCTGTGTTTTCAGCCCTTCTTCACTAACATCCATGACACGTTAGAAGGAAAAGTGTGCAAAAGTACTTTTCACTTCCCTTATGTGTATGTCACTGTTGAGGATCACACAAGTAAATCAAGAAAAAGAAACTTTCTCTTTTGCATTTTAGGGATTTAAAATGTAAAAACATTATTTCCTCTATGAATAACTGAGGTAACTTTACGTCTGGGTGCACTTTGACCGACTGTTAAACATGCTAAAAAAGGCAGCTATCCCTGACAGTGAAGTTATAATGAATAGAATTCCTGACACATTAGACCTGTGAGATACCAGTAACGCTCTCTGCCCCTCTTTTCCTCACATACTTCACTTTACTAGAGGAGCAGAGGAGCCTGGCCTTAGGCAGAACGGATATCAGAAGATGTACGGTGCAGTGACGCTGACATTCTTACTATCAGCATTCCAGTTGGGACTTCAATCTGCAGCTGGTGAAGTTGTTGATTTAATGTGTGCTCCATCAAGCAGCTACAAGTTGGTTTGAGTTATTTTCATATTGACGAAGAAATGTTTCTCATGCAGCTCAGAGCTAACACAGATCCACAGAGCTTCAACCATGTTTCAGGTGGCATCATGATCACGTGAAGTGATTAGGCACCTGTTCACAAGAAAAATGCAGCTCTGCACTGACTTTATTGACAAATAAAGAAAACTTAGGCATTTAGAACTATCAGTGCAGTCCTCAAATTGAAAGACAGACCGTCACTGTCAGCAAGTTGCAGAATGATGACTACTTCTGCATAGTTTGTGCATTCTCAGAAAGAAATTAAAATTTTGCTGAAGATCAAACCAGAAGCAATTTTTATTTATCTACTGTGAAATTTCTCCTGATCAATGCAGGTGCTGTAAATCCAAAAGCAGGACATTCAAGTTCTAGGAGTGAAATTCACATCTATGTTTAGTCCAAGATTACAAAATTATTTCTAAGCTTCTCAATCAGATTCAAGACTGCTTTTAAACATGTTGGTAATCACAAGTTCAACCCAGAACCCTATTTAAAAGTCTTGAAATTTCTTACAGTTAACCTTCAGAAAGAATCTGGGATTTATCACAGGAAGTTCTGGAAGCTGCTGATACTGTGGGCTCGGTAGCATTTTTAAGTTAGAAAAAACGTTTTGCTATGTTAGAATTCCTTGCCTACTCCCTAACTACTAAAAAAAACTTTTTAATGCGGGACTTTCTAGTGCCCTGGATTTTAAAAGCAATGCGGACACCATGCTCAGAACTTTTTCTTTTTTTAATGGCAAATACGACGTCACCAATTTCGCAGTCAAAATCTGATCAATACAAGCATCTCAATATGACGTTTTATGAATGTTCTGAAGATGAGAACATTGATGCTTTATTAAAATAGTGCATCTAAACAAATTTTTTACGAAAAATGATTCAAACGCAATGCATTGTGGTCTACATTCACCAATCTAGTAGGCATTAATGCACACTGGTTTTTTGGAGGGAAATTTTCAGGGCACTGGATTTTTGGACAAAATTGTGAATGCACCATTTTGTGCATTATGTAGTGAACAGTGAAGGAATTTGGACACAGCCTTTGTTTTGATTGAGAGAACAGCACATATTAAGGATCAATAGGCAGTAAAATCTTCCTTCTATCCATGCATCAACTAACACAGCTTTTTAATATCATTCATCTTCTTCCGTTTGTCCCTTTTGGCGTAACGGGGCTGCTGGAGCCTATCCAGGCCACTGAAGGCAGGGGACACCCTGGACAGGTCGCCAGTCTGTCACAGGGTCACACATATCACACACCCATTCACAATTTGGAGTGACCAATTAACCTATGAAGCATGTTTTTGGATGGTGGGAGGAAGCCGGAGTAAACCCACGCATGCACAGGGAGAACATGCAAACTCCACACAGAAAGGTCCCCCATGGTTGTACTGTTTCAGGTCCCCCAGCTGGGACTGGAACCAGGTGCCTTCTTGCTGTGAGGCAAGAACAATAACCACTGCGCCACCATGCAGCGGTTTTTAATATACATAATAAAAACCTGTCAGAAGAACAGGCAGACGGCTGGAACTAATGCAGCAGATTTATTAGCTCAGCTAAAAGTCCACAAAGTTAAATCAGGGTCAGGCAGGCAGGGGGCAGTAACAGGCATGAGATCCTCAGAGAAGAGACGGGATGGTCAAAATAGAGGCGAGAGTCGGGGCAGGCGGCACGGTCAGAAGACAGTAGAAAGAAGACAGTAGACAGAAGACGGAAGATCAGGTTAACGCTTAGTAAGGAAGGCAGAGTGGCACAAACAACACTTTGCACTGAGCTCATCTCAGTGCAGAGCTTAAGAATGCTGTGGTAGATTGAGTGAAAGAGAGTCAGGTGTGAGGCATCCAGGAAGTGTGCGTTGGGGGTTGCTGGGAGTTGTAGTGCGGCTTAAACAACCTCTTTCCCCCACTATGTTACGGTTCACCTTTCGAGTTCTCATTGCTTTTCTGATTTCATGCTTTTTTTTTGTCTTTTTTATTTTCCATATTGTCCTTCTAGATTGGCTGTAGAACTTGTCAATCAATCTCTTCTGTGCCGTGTCTCCTGTACAGAGTGCGCTTTTTTTTTATATGAATCTTCAATCGTGATTAGATCTTTGCTTTTATTCTTTAACACTGTAATTATTTTTCTTTGAAAGTTTGAACTGAGTGTTTACATGAGAGAGAAAACTGTGAAAATGTTCATGTATGTCCGATAAACATGTATAAAGTGTGTACTAAGGAGTTTTACAGCCTTAAAACATCTATTTTCCTACTTTGCGGATTTCACCCATCACTGGTTATTTATGAAACAAAACTCTATACACCACAATAAATGAGGAATACTGTCTCTTAACATTTCTTGTCACTTTTAAGGAAACACACAACTTTAATAAAGAAAAAAAGGTATGACTAAGGTTCATTCCAGGCTGTACGGTCTCATCGGTGAGGGGCACCTGTCCTTTGCATTCAGTGTTAACTCCATCAGACGGCGGATTGGTTCTCCCGCCCACCTCCAGCCCTTTGAGGAGATGAAACCCTTCAACCCGTTGCCCTCCTCTCCTCCACTGACGGTAATAATGCCAGCTCATCTCCTGCTCCTCTCGGTGTTCTCCTTTCCTTACAGTGATCATCTGTCCGCCCACTCAAGCATTCTGACTGCAGTTTTGTCAGTCACTTAACCCTTTATATAATCGGTGCTGTGTGTACTTACTGCAAGGCCTTGAGTTTCTAAGGATTTTAGGACTGTTTAACCCTTGTGCTTTCCTATGACCCCCCCCCTCCCCCCCTTACATTGACGTGTTCTCCCTACCATGACAAAGGTGGATAAAGGTGGAAAGGATTTCATGTAATCCATGGACACCAGTGAAGATCACAAATCACTGAAGAAAAAAGGTTCAGTGCACTGTCTAGTGGGTCTAGATGACCCAACTCCCAATGTTAAAGTGCCTAGGATAGCACAAGGGTTACTACAAAAAAGTTTAACTTTGGCAAGCAAACAAATTAAACTTATGATACAAAAACAAACAATCATTGTTATTGATCCACTAAACATTTTTTCCTTGTTTTAGCTTCTTTTAAATTCACAAGTCAATCATTTAAAGACCCACTCCCATGAAAATGATGTTTTTATGAGTTTTAAGATTTTCTGGAGGCATTTCTCTGATGAGGGAGGACATAAATACAGACAATTAAAACGTACAACTTCCTTTCTGAGTATTTCTTCATTGAAATTGGTGGGAATCAGGAGGAGACAGAAAATGCTGTTTAAAAATACTTAAAGCTGCTACGATGGCTCCCTGCTCCGCTCCATTCTGATGCATCTACTTATAGACAAACACTGTAGATCCATGAACGTCATTGTTTTCCTCTTCTGAGCTGGAATCTAGATCTAAACTGAATAGCTGGATAGCTCCAATTTTGCTCGCCAATTTTGTTGCAGTGCTAATGTTAACTTTGGGTTTTAAGCTAGTGGAAAAGAGTGTAAACAGAGAGTTCTCAACAATGTAGGTGGGAAGGGAGAGCCACCCACAACTCAGAGATGGATTTCCAATGAACATCTGCTGCTCTGCAGAAACTGCGTCCTAGAAAACAATTTCAGTTTTTTGGCTTAAAATGGCATAATGATAATACTAAGACGACTGAGAATGATTAAAAATAGATCAAAATGTGATCGTAGTGGGACATTAAATGTTGAGTTTGTCCACAATAAATAATTAAAATAGGAAATGTGTTCAGCTAAAAGATGATGGTGCTGTAACAGTGATGAAGAGCAGCAAACTTTTGCTGTTCCTCTGCCAGCGCGCCTCTTTGCCTGGCGGATTAAAGGGAGCTGAACAGATCCATCACATGCATCTGTCTCTTAGCATCTTGGTTTCTTCAGATGTTGGCAAAGCTTGGAGGGAAGTCTCATTAGTCTTGAGACGTCAACACATGAAGGCTCACTCGCACACCTGAGGGGCCGCATCCCCACACTGTGAATTTCTAGTTGAGACTGACACTGTATGTAGAATGTAAATAAAAGAGGACAGTCTCAATGTTTACATTAGGATAATGTAGTCACCAAAAAAACTTCATTTGTATTGTTTAGCATTAACATATTTGTGTAGTGCGTTTGTCAACAGCCTCATTTGCGTGGTGCACACAACGTTGACAATCCCTGTCTTTGTGTGCACCAAGAGTTCAAGTTACAGCACCTGCAGGAGGCTCGATCCCTGAGGAGTGGCAGGTTATGACCAGATATCAATCTAGACTCACTTTTCACAGATATTAGGCTTTTTTCCCTCAGCAGGACCCTTACTTTTACAACCAGGTCTGTTAAAGTTTGGGCAGTATCCCAAACATCAGTTTTTTTTAAGGCTTCCCCATGAAAATGACGCAAAATTGGAACTATGAGGACCTAACTGTTGATGCAGTAGTAGTAGCAGGATAACATTTAAGGGCCGTGTCGCACAGCCACTACGTACAATTTGACAACGTGAATGTACGTAGAAAAAGTGACAGGTGAACCGATGTATTACAAATGATCCATGTTAAACAACGTAAGAAGTACAAATAAATCATACAAAGATTTATCCGCGCCTGTTCTAAGTGAATTGCTAGGCGTGGGGGTGGGGGGTTGTGGAGGGTACCAGCCACCCTGGGGAGAAATGCAAGAGGGGCCCAGCACACATCTAGCGTCACAATTGCGCCCGCTGCACCCTCCTGCGACCGGCCTTCTGTGCGGCATCAGGAAACTGCCCCAAGACAGACCAGACGAGATGAACAGGGGGAGTGGGAGACCCCCACTGGGTAGAGACCGCTGGAGGGGGGACAGATTGGCCGACTTATTGAGCCGTCACAAAATACACCAATTGTGCATGAACCGTGCAAGAATATTTTGCTGTTCACGGTAGATGGTGTACACTTGTATAGCGCCTTCCTACCATCCTGGAAGGCAGGTAGAAGGCCCTTTACAGTCCCAATCACCCGTTGACACTGATGGCGGCTCCGCTGCAAAACACTGGTGCCAACCATCCACCAGAGGCAAGGTGGTGTTTAATGTCTTCTTCAAGGACATTGCAACAAATGGGTTGGGCAAGGCGGGAATCAAACCTGCAACCATAGGATGTGAGGTCCACCACCCTTCCCCTACACCACAGCCACCCCATCATTCATTTATTAGAGATTAGAACTTAATGTTAGTGTGATATGAGCACCGATATAAAAGTTTTACATCGGTGGTTCATGTGTAAAAATCCGTTAGACCGGGGGTGCTCATTACGTCGATCGCGATCGACCGGTCGATCTTCAAGGACATGAGGGTAGATCGCAGGTCAGCAAAGATAAATAACAACAAAAGAAAAAGGACTTTTAAAAAATCCCCCAGCCAATCAAAATCCTCACCAAGAAGTACGGGACTTGATTGACATGCAGAACTGCCAATCGGACATCCTCTGAAACGTACATCACTGCACATGCGTGTTTAAATACAGGAGCGCAAATTCTGTCGTGGGAAAGTTTCTACTTGCCTCGCGGCACTTCAAGTCCCCGGAAGACCACCCAGAAGACCACTCCAGACAACCGGAGTTTTTATTGAAGCCGCCCCGCGTCTGTCCTCCTGCTATCGGCTCTGCAGTTCTCGCCTGATAAATACGAGCTCATTAAGGAAGCGGTTTTTTTTCCGTGGCACACGCTTCGTACGCAGCCAGCAGCGCCTTTGAAATGCCACGCTCCCCGTATTGCACGGTTTACAACAGAGCATGACAAAGGATAGTCATTCCTTTCTATCTTTGTAATAAAACGCCTCATCTGTTAATACAAAAGTATCTTTGTGTAATCTCCATGTGTAGTTTTTAATCATCAGTACATAAACAAAAATGTACAAATAAACATGTAACTAATAAACAAACATTTAACAACAAACATTTACAAATAGTACATATACGCACACAGGTAGATTTTCAAGTCATTGTCAACTCAAAAGTAGCGCACATGCCAAAAAGGTGTGAGCACCCCCTGCGTTAGACGTATGCGGACATCCGTTAAACGGTCGTAAAAAACTCATAAATTTGTGTGTGGGTCATCATTTAACATTTACATAATAATTGCATTTAAACTAGGTCAAATATATATAAACTGCATAATTCTCAACCAACCAAAAGTTTTGAACAGTTCAAAACCAAATTCACATAGTGGCCTGTCAACCAAAACCCTAGAAGGACATCTGCACAAATCAACAAATCACGCATGTTTCACGAAAGACCAAAAATTCATATGTGGAAAATGCCCAGAATGAAGTGCTAAGGAGCCTCCATCTTTCTTTCAAACATGCAAACTTCAGTATGGAGTGGGTTGGGTGGGAGATGCTGAAGGAGGCCTTCCCTCTCAGTCTGGCAGCAGTCACAGACCAAACCGCACAAATCACAGCACTATTGTTTGTCAAAAACCACAATCAGAACTGTATTGTAAAAAGCTCTGTTTTCCTAAAAAGCAAAAGGACGTCAGTCCTCCAACATAATTAAAGACCTTTGGAGAGCCAGCAGCAGCAGCAGCACTCGGAAGCTGAAACATATAGACAACAACTCATGGCTCGATCTGAAGTGGCCTCGCTGTGAACCAATGGAAGAAAAAAGGAAGGGGATAATCAAAGAGCACCAAAGACTCGTTTGGATGCGTGTCAGCCAGAAACACACATGAAACCAGGAAAGACATCAACCTGTCGACTGTCAGAACAGAGCACTGCAAGCCTCTCACCATTCTGCACGGAGAGTTTATCACAAAAACGGAAGAACTGTACTTATTTAGAGGAACTGCATTAAGCACATTCAAACATGCTTTACGTATTTCTATCATATGTCAATTATCTACAATTTTGTATAACTCTGGCCTCTTTCAAGATTGATTTGAATTTTATTTTGTCATTATAGCCATATTTCCCCATTCTGACTCAATTTTAGAAGAGCTTCTGAAAGCAGAGAGGAAGCAGATTGAGCAATGTTTGCATAATTTCATAATAAAGCAGATCTTAAACATTCAAATGGAGTCTCAGGTGATTACTGGTCCTTCCCCACGCCACTACAGACAAAAAAATACCAGGGAACTGTACAACACATAATGTGACTTGATTTTAAATGTGCTAAAATTACAATTTTATAATACCGGTTTGTGTTTTTTACGTAGTTTATAAATCTTACACAATTCTGCGTGATTTTTGTGGGATGCATACACAAATTTGTCTCTTTCCACAACTGGTCCACGTACGTCTAACAGGCTTTTCACGCATGAACCACCGATGTATGACTTTCATATCGCACATGGCGCACATATGACATAATTGACACACACATCACTAATGAACTGTACATAAACAGTGAAAATATTCACGCACGGTTTGTGTTCTACTTTCATTTACGTGCTCTTTGCGTGGTTTATTCACGCTTCTTCTGTGGATTTAAAGTTTCTCAGTCGTGAAACATGCAGTATGTGTAAATTTCACGTAAAGACCACAACTTTTCTGACTTTTTCCATGGTTCCTGTATGACCAAAATTTCATCCGTGCAACATTAGCAAATGTGGTGGCTGTGTGACACGGCCTTAACAATGTCATGATAATGAAAAGCCCAAAGTAGAATAAAAAAAGGATGATGCTGTAATCATTTAGACATAAAAGCGCTCTGAGTGAGTAAAATAGGATCATTTTAATTTCATTTCCTTCCCAAACTATTGAAATTCAGATAAAAGCTAGTCCAAATCCTGAAACATTATGTTGACAGCCTTGCCCAGATGAAAAGAAATCCTATTTTTATTCTTTTGCTTAATTCTTTTTTTTTTCAGTGTTAACAAGGAGCAGTTACCTTTTATCATTCTGCATGACATCTCCGACTTTTCTGAATGACAGTCGGGGCAGAGAGGAGACGGGAACAAAATGGACTGATATCACTGTCAGAGACATTCAGTGCTTTAATAACAGCCTCTCCTCACTTCCTTTGTGCTGACAGGAATGCAGATATTACCTCTGCTGGTTTATTGTCTCCTCTCCTTTGCCCCCTCTCCCTTCAGCACTGCCATGCAGAATCTGATTTCTGTCTCTCGTCTTTGTCCCATCTTTTCCGTGAACATTTCCTACGTTTGCCTCAGTGCCACTCCCTTTCACCACTAACCGTCCTCTTCTTCTTCTTCTTCTTCTTCCTTGCTCTTGCTCATGATCTCTTTCCCTTTGCTCCTGATCTGCAGGGCTGCCGACGCCTCTTAAGTCATTCTAATCTTACAACATCGGCTCTGTAATACACCTCATTATGAGTGGTAGGCATGGCAATCAGAGCTTTAAACCCTCACTCTATTTCCTCCACTTCTACAGAGGATAAAGATGCTACCAGAATAAATCCCTGAAAATATGGATTATGTCTCATGAGCAGATCCTTCATCCTATACAGCCATAACAGGGTGACATCCTGCTTTTTGGAGGTGTGAGAGACAGCACACAGGATTTGCTCATGACGAAGCGACATGCTCACAGTAGGAAGCAACAGCTGGTATTCTGCTGGCAGTTAACCATAAACACCTTTTTTAATTTAATCAAGTCTTTTGTTTTAGAGGATTTACATGTCGTCCTCCCAATGGTTCATCCTTCCATGTGACAAAGCACAAACTAAGCTTTCCTTATTTATGTAGTATGCTAGAGATAATTAAGTCAGCAGGAGATTAAAGTGAGAGCAGAGTATAAATATGAGAATGTATATGAGAGGGACCAGAGAGCATCTATACGACTAGGAGGATTTTTGTAACGGTTCTTCCATTTTTGTCATGTTCTGTTTTCCTTGTCAGTCTCACCAGGTTTAGGTTGACTGCCCTGATTTGTGTTAACTACCCTCAGTGTATTTTTAGGGTCTATTCAGACAGACTGTTTGCTTAAAGTAAACTATAGAGTCCATTCCCCCCAATAATCAGGAACAAATTCTCCGTCTGAAAACACCCAAGTGAACCTTGGTGGGAGGCGAGGAACCGTTCTCTGAACCGTCTTTCCAAGTGGTCACGGTTGGTTTCCAACCGGACTGAGCAACAGTTTGCTCAGAGTTTTATTCTTAGTCTAAATACGCTCTGTATTCAGAGCGGAACAACTGGACCAGAACAGCCACGGTATCCAGTTGTCACGTGATGTAAACAAGGTAGCTTAGCAACAATAAGCCACAGAAACTCCTTAAAATGTGCTTGGATGAATGCAGTCTCATTAAAACAACTTTTAACATGAAACACATTGCTTCTCAGACAATCCGTATTTCAGAAACACTTATCAGCGTAGCTCCTTAGCCGACGTCTCCTCAGTAAATGCAGGCATTCAAAACTGGTCAGTGAAATATAAAGTCCAAATTAGTGAATTATCCTGACAAGCATTGCAGAGACATTTGGCTGCAGTGGCAGGGTTTTGGCAGGAACTATACTTCATGTCTCCGGTCCGGTGGAGGGTCACAGGACCACGCTTCATGTTCTCTGTCCCTAAGTTTTAGTCGCCGTTCATCCCCCTTGGTTTCAGGGAAGAGTCAGTGAGGCAGCTCCCCTTCCAGTCGTCAGGACTCCTCTTCATGCCTGTTTCTGAGGAAGGATTCTCGTTGTCACCCCTCCCTGCTGCTGGGCTGCAGGAACCTGAACTGGTTTAGCTTTTGTTTTGTTGTTCCTCCAGGTCCCCTACTCCTAAGTCTTGTATTGTGTTTGAGCATCTGGGATCTGCCCATTTGGGTAGGGGTACCGTTCAATGTCAGGTCATCTGCCTTGCTTTGTTGCTCTTTTGTTTCTCCTTTTAGATTTGTCATGTTGAAATTTATTAAATGTTTAAAGTACCACCATCTTTTGGTGTATTGTCAAAGCGTTCCCAGTGGTCGTTTAATCATGATGATGTCGTTTTTAGCCAAAATAAAAAACATTAAAACTTGTCGTTTTCTAATAAATAGTTTCTGCAGAGTGACAGGAGTTCATCTGAAATGTGCCTCTGAGTTGTGGATAGACTGTTGGCACGGAAAAAGCCTACATTCACTTCCCAGCATGCCTTTGTTTACACACTCTCCTGCTAGCTTATAGCCTTTAACAACCCCAAGCTAACATTAGCGATGCAACAAAACTGGCAACAAAGATTGAAGCTACTTCAGCCATACAGCTTAGATCCAAAAACCCGCTAAAAGGAGGAAAACAAAGATGTTCATGGATCTTTTTTTATCAGCAAGTGGATACATCAGAATGGAGCAGAGCTGGGAGCTTGTGGCTCGCCAACTGTAGTTTAAACGTAACAAATATAACCTTTTTCCAATGCATTTTTTTTCGTCTCCTTCTAGTTCACAACAATTTGAATAAAGACATTCTCAAGGATGCAGTTTTAATCTTTCAATGTACTGTATGTCTTCCAAACGAAAACTGCTACAAGAACATGTTAAAAACACCAAAAACATGATTTTTATCCTGGTCTCTTGCACACAGAAAAGCACACTTCCAAGCTTTAACTTGATGTGCTGCTTACACAAACATGATTAGACATGCTTCAGTTTGGGGATAAAAATGTGATTTTTGAGGGCTTTTCTCCACTTAAAGCTGTAGAGAACCTGAACACTTGTATTTGCAAATAAAATATTGGAAAACTGAAATATGTTTATTTTCTTAACTAATTGGCATAAATTGGGAAGAAGTTGCATTGGGGCTTGTATTTTCTGCTTGAGCCATGCTTTTGCTCAGTGCCCTGTGCCCACATCAGGTTGTGAGTGTCGTCTATGTGAGTTGGTTTATTTCCAGACAGGTTGATTCATGTGCCTCATCCCTCCAGCTGGGTTCACTATCGATCAGGCTGACTTTGGGCTTCTGTTGACCGAGGCCTGGGAGCAACAGAGCAGTTATCTATGAGAGATACAGGCAACTGCTGAAGCATCTGTGGCTTACTTTTTTAATCTACCTCCAAGTCTTCCCCTTGAAGAAGGCTGCATGCTGACAAATCTGTCGATACCTTCGCTCGCTAATTTTTGCACGGACTACCTTTTAGTGTCAAAGCCGTCCACATTATTCACATTATTATTATCTCAATGCTGCTGACTGCATTAGCCTGTCCTAGTTAACACGATCAGGGCTGTGAAGACACGGATGATAAAAAGCTACTCACTGTGAGGCGGTAGCTACTTATCAGCGTCATACCACGGTTCGGATGAACTGCGAGTGGGTGGCCTGCTTTTCTGAGAATTTCGGCTGAACTACACGTGAAAAATCAATTTATCAGGGCGCCCAAGCTTCACGCTAGTTTAGCAAAACAACATAAGTATTTCTCTGCGCTTGTTGAGGTCTTTCATAGTGTAAAGAGAATCTTTTTATTTTTTATTTCTGTCTACACCACCGTTAAATATATTTAAAATTGCATGCACTGCATTTGTTGTGTGCATTTTCTGTTTTATCCTGTTTACTGGAAGTATAGTGACGAAAGAAACTGAATATCTGCGAATAACTTTGATTATCAAGTAATTTTGAAATCTCACATTTTAATAGTATTTTAACACGTATAGAACGTGATTGATTTTAAGTGACACAGTTTGATTTTTCATTAAAATAAACGAACTAAACGAGCTTGCAGAGCATGAAATCAAAGGTTCAGCTAAAGCAAAACCAGGAAATTCACGTTTTATCAGCTTAACTAAATATGACATGTTTGAACTCATGAGGCATCATGCATTTTTTATGGAAAACACAATTTATGTCTACTGTTAAGGATTGCATTTATCATTTAGACCGCTTTTTTTTTTTGGCAGGGAAAAATACTTTTGAAGGCTTTTATTGGATAAATCTCAGTTAAAGATCAGACAGATAAACGTCCTGTATTTCCACGACTGCCTGTGCGGGCAGACAAAACTTTCTTTCCATGTCCTTTTTCCTCACACATTAGCGTTCATACAGACGAGATAGGATCTGTGTTGTGACAGCACGCAATCTGATAACTGCCAAACAGCTTAAGCTATGCAAGATAGAGAAACTGCAATATTCAGTTGGAGAAGAAGCTGATTGTGCCTGAAGCTCAGTGTCAGTCATCATGATGGATTACCCATATGCTTCACCATTTTCTCTTAACCTTAAAAGAAAATGCATGGAAACAGACACACAAGCATGCAGCTTGTTTTCAATTTAAAATCAGAAAACGCAGTGTAAACTTTGAACTGGACAATACCTAGTGTACACGTGTTGATATTGATGAGATAATTAGAAGAAATAGAAAGTGAATCGAAGGCATAATGGATACTTGCATCCATGTGGACCTTCTATTTTCTCCTCTCTTGAAGAATAACTGGCCTACTTATCATGTTAATTACACGTCTCTTAATTATCAAGCTTAATGAACCTGAAGAGCGCCATTCAGATGTTCAGTGTGTCTTAACACAAAGAGCGTGTGAATCAGTGTTGGAGAGGACATTTGAAACGAAGGACTGACTTCAATTGGACTAACGTATTTTCTGCACTTTAGGGTGCCCCAGATTATAAGGCGTCAATGAATGGTCTATTTTTTAACCTATGCCATATGTAAAGCGCATTACGTGAGCCAAAATAGTCAGAGATAAGTCTGCTACATGTCAGCCACGTTAGCATATTCAAAATTCCTGTAACTAGGGATGTTCTGGTCAGGATACTTTGACCCTGGTCCAGTTCTGAGTCATCTGATTACATGAATCTGGTAATATCCAGTTCAGATATATTTTGTAACACATTTAAAAAAGATGACAAGTTTAGTAAACAGATCAAGGTTTTCCCATTTTTTTAATTTTTTCTTTCTTAACTATTTTTTTATCATTTAACACGTAAACAGAGCACTTCTGTGAAGTAGCTTGAAGAATCAGGTAAAACTGGTGCAACTATCAACTAGAATAATAGGTAACTTTGAACTATTAAAAGTAGGTGATAATTCGTCATGTGAGTAAGCTTGGTGGCTTTAGGATCTCCAGAACTATTGAACATTTTTAATCTGATGTGAGTCATGTCGCCTTTAAAATGTCTTAAAAACAAATAATAGTTTTCTTCCAAAACCGTCGTTGTAGTATGAATATCTTGATGAGTATTCACTTTTTTGTTTTAAGGGTTTATTTTTGAGACGTCATGGTTTGGGTTTCTTTGTATTAGTTTTTTGCTTCCATTATGTCACCGTCATGATTTGAGTTCTGCTTCCTGTTTTACTTTGAAAGGTTTCCTGTTTTGTCATGCTTTTGAGTTTTATTTCCTCGGTCCTAATCTCTCCTGATCTCGTTCACCTGTGTCCTTTCTGTCCTGTCTGTATTTAAGTTTTGGGACCGTGTGCCTCCCGTCTCTGCATTTTGGGTCCTTCATGCTCACCAGCCCTCCCTACCGGACAGAAGAGGAAGGCAGAGACAAGACTTAAATACAGACAGGACAGAAAAGACACAGGCGGACATGATCAGGAGAGATTGGGACCAAGGAAATAAAACTCAAAAGCATGACAAAACATGTTGGAAGCAAAAAACTAATACAAAGAAATCCAAACCATGACATTAAGGGTTATTTTTGAGACATTGTTGATTTTTTTGGATCACTTTTCTCAGCACTTGCACGACTTTGAACCGACTCACTGCCTTCACTCTTTCAGCAGTACGGATAGACCTAGTCTCATCAAAAAGAAACAAAAACCCCAGTTTTTCCCTTTTGAAACTTTATAGATCGTTGTTTGAGTAAAGAAAAAAAAAGAAAGAGAGACCAGGTGCCAGTTTTACACATAACTTAAAAGTTATCAAAAGGCTGATAAGTCTTTCCTAAAACTTTAACAAACTGATTTTGTGCACCTCTTGCTGTGCTCTACGGCAGTAAAATGTCGTGCCCAACCAAGCATTTCGACAGATCGCCGTGTACCTCTCAGAAAGACTTTGACACCAGTGGGAACAACCAGAATGAATCCACAGGCGCTCTATTATGCCGGACTGTCGTTATATGAAAAAAGGTTAAGACTTTTATCATTACCCCATAGTGCAGAAAATACGAAAACTAAAAGACAGCTAAGTTAAAAACAAACAAAACAAGAAAGCATTCTCTTCATTGCTGTTTTTTGTTCTTGGCTTTTAGATCAGGTTTCCTTCTTTACATTCCTCTACCCAGCATGTTCCGCTTGTGTGCTCAGAAATTCAATTTCACATGGACTCATATCTCTGTGTTCATTTAATTTTTAATTCCAAGAGTCTTGAGCAATGTCTCCACAACATGCTACATGTCCTTAAATTTAAAATGTCTTTGGAGCCACAAAACAACACAATATCACCCAAGTCTGACTTGAAAATTCTTAAATATCTTAAAGGACAGATTGTAGCTGATCGATAAATACAGAAAGTGAGTTGTCTGTGCGCTGTCATCTCTCGACAAAATATGGAGATGGAATCAGTTTTGAGGGAGAAATCAAATGTGATTCTTGGAAGTCTGTGCAACTTCTTTGATTTAAGGATTAGAGCCGTGGAGCGCTCATTGCTGTCCTAACAATTACTCTGAGACTAATGGAAGCGGATGCCGTTAATCTTCCCACGCTGGCGCCGATGCACATCCAGCACCACACTCCATCTCCTCCTCCTGCTCTGCCATCTCCTGCTGCTCAGATCAATACGCACCGCTCAGCTGTCATATATCATCAACCTGCCATCATTCATAACAATTCAACGTAACTTTTCAGTGGTCAAATTATCGCGGTGTAATTACTTCTGATTGATGAAATGTTATGCTCCAGTTATGCTGTTATAGGTTAGTTATTGCCACGTCAGGTTTGTTATTATCTCCAAAAGAACCTCAGATCGATCAGAGCAAAACAGAAAAGTGTTACAAAGTTCCAAGTTAATTGAAATTTGTGTTATTGTCATTTATAGGAGTTTAATTAAGCTAATAGCATCAAAATCATCAGTTTCTGTAATCAGCTGTTGCTGGTTGAGATTTGACTGTTTGAGGAAATGCTTGAAAGACGGCATGCGCCAGAACTGGATGAAGATCTGGTTCCCGTGCGAGATGCACTTTGGGTCAGCCGGGTGTGTTATGACCATCATTCTGAAACTGTACGCAGCCTAGATTGTTCATTCCATATTCCACGTATCCCTTCACATGGCCAGAGTCACTGCTTTGTTAAAGCCCAATGGGGCATAAAATGGCATTAACAGTGCCTCAAATGGAGCAAATGAGTGGCCTTTTCATTGTGAGTTGCAATGCTTTCCTGTGGTAAAAGATGAGAGCCGAACGCCTTGAGTAGTAATTATCTCAGGTAGCTTTCTCATTAGCATGGGCCTCTGGTTTGGAAATGCAGCCACAGGCTCCGATTCTGCTCGGTGGATTGCTCTTCCAATGCGGAGCTGTTTATTTGCCCACAGGAAAATCACGGTGAAGACCATGCAGCTGTCTCGCTGAGGACAGTAGTGTGTTTTTCACTGTTTCTTTGTCTCGGTTTCTTGGTTTGTGGCGAGCGTTTCTGAGGCTTGTTTCAGTGGAATCATCAGGTTGCTCCAGTAACAAAGAACTCTGTCTCAGTAAGCAGACTTTTCACTCGTTGGGGATTTTAAATTAACTTCTAAATTAGAAAGGCTGTTTGGAACCAGATAAATGGGAGTAAAAGCGTCGGTTAGTGCCAATAACTGTTTCATTATCACAATACTGCTGAAGCTTCATTTGAATCTCATTTTGTTTCTGACAAAAGCTCCAGTCTTAAATTGCCGCAGTAGACCACAAAGTCTGAATATATTTCATTGTTTATGCAAAATGAAGAACTAGCATGACAACAAAGCTGAGAATGAGGAGAAAATGTCTCTAAGCACCTGTTTTAGGAGAAGAATTAGGTTATGAACGGAGGAGAAAAACCAGTTGGTGCCCCCTTAAGAATGGTTTATTCAGCATTGACTGTTTCAAAACTCAGTGAGAAGTTCAGTGAAAAAAGCACTTTGTAGAAAGGCTTCCACAAGATTTAACTAACTAACAGAAAAGGTAGAAAGTAGAAATGGTCACAAGGGGACCTACGCAGTAAAAAAAAGGTGCTTCCATTTATTTCATTTTAAAACGTTTTCATAATGGTAATGAACAATTTACCTCAGACAGATCGACCTGGTTGGATTGTTGGAATATAAATCCATTCATCAATGAAGTCCATTAATTGTTACAACCCTATCTTAAAGGGCCTATGTCATGCAAAATCGACTTTTATGAGCTTTTAGGTGTTTTATAATTTTTCTTTTCTCACTATAAACAATCCCAAAGCGGTATTTCGCTCCATGCAAGCATTCCTATAAAACTTTGCACTGTGAGCACCGGCCCCTCAAAACAAGTGGGTCCTCACATTGTGATGTCACAAAGTGAGGAACCGCCCCTTCCAGAAAGAGTCTGCGGTGCCAGCCCCGCCCCCATGCTAACAGACACACCCACTTTCTTTGTGGAGCTAGCGGTGATCGGCTAAACGTCACGATATGGACGACACCCTCAAGGAGAGAAAGGCGGGGCCTTAGCGATCGAGCTGACTTTCTTTTAGGTAGGAGATGAGCAGCGAGGCTAACTCATATTTCCTAAAAAAAGTGTTCTTTAGTGTGCCAAAGGTAATATCTTATCATATATGTGGATATAGTTTACTCTGAAAGGATAAAGGCCCTTTAAAATATGAGAGCCACAGGTGGATGACCTGATTGCATCACAGATTGTGCTGACGAGGAGGGAGCAACACTGGCATGACAAGTATGCAGATACTTAGACCTTCATAATAGCTCCAAAAAAAGACTATTTTTATTAATCATTTCAAGTTTCACCTCGTTTATGTGGATTCCAACATTCATATTTTGTTCATGGTGCTTATCGAACAGCCTCATTTTTGTTCTACTAAAGTTTAGATAAAAGCTTCTTGGCATCAAACTGTGACCCTCGAATGTATTCCAATTTTCTCAATTGCATGACCTCTTCTTCTTGCCTTAATCAACAATACCACCAAATAATAACTCATGAACTTCTCAAGCAATCTACAGAACTAAGCTACTTTGTAGCAGAGATGCAACACAAAAACACAAATTGTCTCCTTCCATTTTCCTTCAGCTTGAATAAAGATGATGATGCTGTCCTGATGAAATGTTTAATACTTCCTGCGCCTCTGATCGTGACCTTTGACTTGTGGTCAGAATGATTGCACCTCTAATATTTAGGGGTTTGACCTTTCCTGACAACCTGTTTCTAACCAGAGCCTGAACTCTGAGTTTGTGAGCTGCCCCAGTCATTTAAAGTGCAGCATTAGTATTCAAGCATCAGCCAAATGCAGATTGGACAAACCTCAAAAAGCACATTCACACACACACACACACATACAAACACATACGCAAATAGTTTTGAACGTGTGGAGCCCTACAGTTGGAGCACACCTTAAAGTTTGCCAGGGACTTATTTGTATTCATAGTGGTGCTGCATGTCATTCTTCACTGCCTGTAACACTTCTCTGCTGCAAAGTACAAGCGCAATATTGTTTATGACTAAAATGCAAAGTGACAGCAGAGCAACACAACGAGTTAATAAAGACAAACAATAACAGTGAAACGCCGCTGCAGCAAAGACCAAGTGCTGTGAGCTGATCTCCACTCCATTCATTTCCTTTCTGTTTGTCACATTAAAATGACTTTAAAAAACAAACAAACACTGAAATGTTTGAGATGTTAGCAAGACATTCATACATTTTCAAGATTTGACACTTTGCTTTTTTAAATTTCAGCATTCCAGTTTCACAACCTCTCAACCACTACAAGACAGAATAAACAGCATCTAAAGCCTGTGGATCTAAATATCAACCGTTATACATTTCATTTCACAAACTTCCTGAAAATGAAAATTAAAGAAATAACTCACTCAGGAGAGTAAACAACCCACCGGAATCCCAAACGGGCTTGTTAGGCAATAAAACCTTTGCAATTTGCATTTTTATTGGACAACAATTCCGTTTATGAGTCGCACAAAGTAGGTATGAATAGTTTTTGTCTTTTCACCATAAATTGGTGAAAAAACGACTTCTTCCATAAATAACATAAATGACTGGAATGCAAGGTGTTGTGCAAACTCAGAAGGGCTGCAAAGCGCCAGGAACAATACAGACAGAGGAATAGCAGGCAAACGCATTGAATTAAATCAAGAGACACTTTTTAAGCAAACTTTTTTTTAGGGAACTGTGAAAATTCAGAGAAAACACAGGTTGAGATTAAGTCTGATGCTCTGTTTGTGTGCAAGGAGATGTTTACAACTGCCTGCCTGTACTGCAGAACACACAAAAAGACACACAATGCTGACTTACCAACTTGAGATGAGTCACCTACAAGGGCACAGAGAAAAAAGTATGGATTAGTCCAAGGAGCAATACACCGTATAAACCAGACTACACTCTTTCATCACAGCTAAATAATAGATTTTGTTCTAAAACAGCAGGAAAGACCTGTTAAAACTAACACAAAGCAACAGAAAAGCACTGATGACGTTCTAAAGGCGATCAGCGTGATCCATTTGGGAGATGAAATGGAAAATGTCATAAGGATTCATTCAGGTAATTCTTTTCCCTCCTGAAATAATCTACCAGCTGTTCACATCTGTGAAGTCCTACTCCGACCATCTTTTGATCTATTTAAAAAAAGCGTTGCCAGTCTATAACCCTGTGTCGTTTTCTAGGACATAGTTTTCTGCATTGCAGCGGAGGTTTATTGGAAGCAATCAAGCAGTAATGTGCAGTCAGGGGAGGCAGGTGAGGCACAGCCTATAAATAAATAAATTAAACTAAAAAAAGAGAAATACCTCTTTAAATCAAAAGCAAAAGTCAAATATGAATTTTTAGACATGTCTATACTATGATTACTTTTGTGTGTGGGATTTCAATGTTCCTTTGGTCAAAAACAAAACAAAACAGAAAGTAGCAAATTGGCAGGAGATGAGACACCGGCAGACTGCGCCACACACATTGGCTGAGCTGCAGCTGTCGCATGCGCTTTGCTGTTTCTGTCTTTCATTCATCATAAAAGACGCTTTATTTTTGAATAGTTCATTTTTCTATTTCTCGCTTCCTGCCTGAATAAATATGTGACCCGTTTCATCTTTTTCTGCTAAAAATGTGCACTAGAAATACACTAGGTGAGGCATGCAGTACGCCTGCCTCAAGGCAGAGGGCGCTGGTGATGCCAGAAAACTTGACAACACGGCTAAAGTTTAGGATTAGCAAGTAAAGTGAAGCCGTCCAGTTCTTCTTTCTTGTTGGTTAGCATCAGTTTCTAAATGTCCAAACTATGGAAATAGTTTTAGACGTGTCACTGGCAATGATCTCCATTGATACTTTTAAAACTAAAGAAAGACGAGGAACACTTCTGCTAACAGGCTTCTGCTAACAGGCCAACATGTGTGTCTTCAGAGGCAGCGGCTCACGGACTTCATTTATAAGTTAAAGTTAATCAATAACAACAATTTTGGTGATTTTTGTCTATGCTACAGTTTGAAAACCGAAGAAAATTGTTGGAATGAAATGTTTAACATCAACACTTTAACTGTTGCCAATCAAATGTTGAAGAAGCTACTCTGTAGGGTTCATATGTTTGTAAATCTGACGGATGATGTCAGTGCCTCTCCAGCCGTGAACCTCACCTCACATCACTGCTATTCAGCTGTACAATGTAGATCCAGATTCTAGCTCAGACGAGAAAGAAAAAAAAAAAAACAGAGCCACACATGGATCAATTTGTCGGCAGGTGGATGTATTAACATGTGTCCGAGCAGGCAGCTAGTGGCCTTCCCATTGTCACACCATTTTTAATTGACATTTTTTTGTCTGCTCCTGATTTACAACGATCTGAATAAATCTATACTCAAAAATGTAAATGTAAGTTACATTTTCTTCATATTTGTCCTCCATCATGAATAAAATACCATAAGAATCATGTTAAAAAAACACCTCAAAACACAATTTTCATCATTCAGGATATAAAAAGACAATATAATAGAATTCACAAATGCAGATGTGTTAAAGCTACCAATTTTTTTCAATACCTCAATTTTATAGCACAAAGGATTATTATTTTTAAATTGTATGCATAAAGGAAACCATGATGATTGTGACCACACTGTTGTACTGCAATAATTTCAATATGTCTGTACTGAGAAGAAGCCTTCGCAAACACAGCATGGGGACAGGGAAGAGGTGCAAAAAAAGCATCCCAACCCGTGTTTGTTAACATCCTGGTCTCCTGTGTCCCATCAGATGACCTGCATGTTCTGTCAGAAATCGTCTCGCTCCAACACCAGGAAGAAAGAGTGAGTGTTCGACCATATCAGGACAAATGAAGACACCCTAGCTGGCTAAATGTCTCATCTTAAATCGTTTCGCTCCTCCGTGGATACGGACAACACACCTGACAAGAAATATAGAAGTACCAAAGCAAATACCTGGCCCCTTGTAATACAGAGCCATGGCAGCTGTGTACAAATATAAGGTTATGGTAGTCGTCTTCATAGTGTGGGAGACAGAGCAGGGGTAATCATCTTTTACTGAGGGTATATCATTTTGGAGAGCAGATAGGACCCAGAGGAAGAGCCATAAAGTCTCCAGTGACCTCTCTAGTACAGTAAATAACTGGAGCTGGATCCCAGCAGAATTTTAATACCCATGAAGGCATTTTATGGAGAAAAGTCTCTCGGGCCAAGACGGGGGAGCTGCAGCTTCCTGGCAAGCTCTGAACTGGAAATGTCAGTTTCAAGAGTGTCCGGGTGCAGCTTCCTGCCTTTCCTCCCTCCTAAATGCAGAACACCCTCCATTCCCTAGAAGCATCACAAAAAAGCTGAGCACTCTATTTGTTTGTTTTCAACAGAAACCTAACGTTACTCCATCAAGCCATAGCCAATTTTATTTTTTATAAAATCCTCAAAAAAGAACTGGGTAAACATAGATTCAAACAGTAAGAAAACCACAAAACAACACATCAGATATCAATGAATTCAGTAAAACACTAAGTCAGCATGACTCCTGCTCAGTCTTTCACAGTTAATATTTCATCTCAGCTCCCGCTGCCGTCTACCGTCACCAAACTAAAGCTAGGGCTTCTCCTGCTAAGGTCAGCTGCATTTTGAATACCAATGTATAAACGGCTGAATGCATTCAAATATAACTCTCTGAGTTGTTGTGCAAACATTTGTGCGACTCTATCTGACAGCTCAGGTTAAATAAATCTTTTATTTTCATCTTCAAATCCTACTTTAGATGAACAGCATGAATCCAGACGTGTGTTGATGTAAACCTTTTCGGTTTATATTTTATTTAATTCTATTCCATTATTTCCCACTCTTAACGTGCTTTTAATCTGATTTTTTATCGCCACATTCCCTGTTTTTTTAAATAAATAAAAATAATTCCCGAAAATTGCCGAAATATGGGGAAATTGGCAGGAGTGATGTGCAGCACGTCACTTTTTTCACTCTTCTCCACCCTCAGCTGATGCTCCAGCTGGTGCCTCTGCCCAGGCTGACATATGGATTTTTTGCAATACTAGATGCATTTTTATTGACGTTATTTTCCCTCAATACTTCTATGAAAATCATTTACCTCACAAAATCAATCTATTTGGTTTAAAAAATAGATAAACCTCATAAACTGTCCTCATGCTGACATTCCTACTCAGGAGGAGTCTTTTGCTTGTTTTGCTATATAAAATGTATATAACACAACTGTGTGTGTTTTGTGTTTTTTTTATTTTATTCAAGCTTATTATGTCCGTAACCCTTGTGCTATCCTAGGCACTTTAACATTGGGAATTGGGTCATCTAGACCCACTAGACAGTGCTCTGAACCTTTTTTCTTCAATGATTTGTGATCTTCACTGGTGTCCATGGATTACATGAAATCCTCTCCACCTTTATCCATTTTTGTCATGGTAGGAGAACACATCAATGTAGGGGGGGGGTCATCTAAGATAGCACAAGGGTTTTAAATAGAGAAGTGTTTTTTGAGCCTGACTTAGCAGAGGAGCTACCTCTTTCCCCGCAAAAGAACTTTGCCCCACACTTGCCCCCCCAAATATTACTATAATTATTGACCAAGTTTAAGAAATCATCAATACAAGCTTCTTTGAACATTGCAAAATGACCGAAAGACATAGTTTTGAATGAAACAATGACAAAACTTTTAGAAATAATGTTTTAAAGCCTTTCATTTGTAATGGCCTTTTACTTCACTTCTAAAGTCTTCTGCCCCCCTCCTGCCCCCCCATATAAAGTTTTCAAGCTCCGCCCCTTGCTTGGCTTAATTCTATACTATAAGAAGGTTGTTTGTCTGCAGCAGAAGTGATGCGGGTGTCATTTTGGCTTGCCGTGATAAAATAAAAACCAAAGGGATAACTCTTCAAGAAATCTGTGTATAGCAGCTTCTCTAAAAGCACCAAATATGAGTCTTTTGACTTTGACCTCCACTACACTGCACTTAAGCTTAAGGTAGACCTTACATTCACAATAATACAAATGTTTAGAAAGAAGCTTCACTGTTTGTGACCTTCATATTGGGTGGGTTAGCTTGAAAAATGTTGAAAACTTAAAAATGTTTCTTCAAATATAAGGGAAAGGGAACTTATTGTAGGCTTTAAAAAAATCTTTTATCCCAGTTTGGCACAATATTCTTGAAGTTGAGTCATGGTATCTGGATCTAAGGTCTTATTTACTGAAATTTATTCATACAAGTGGCTTCATGATTTAGTTTGAAGAATCCACTTCAACCTGGATAAATGAGAACCTTCAAGGACTTTTTCAATATTGCTCCAAAGAATATAAAACAGTCATAAATGATACAAATGAAGTTTCACAGTCTATTACAAAGCAAAGTTTACAGAAGTTGTTGAACGTACAATTGTTGGGACTGATTTGCATTTTCTTCCAGTGGTGAAGACCAAGGGTGTATTCAGACTGGAAAAGTCCGTTGGTCCAGACCGAATTTGCGTGATTTGGTCCTGGATTGGGTCCTGAACTTTGCGCTTGCTCTGTATTCAGACTGCAGTCTACCGACATTTTAGTTTTGAACCAAAGCTTGTAAACATAAACCATCTGACTAAAGATCTCTTCAGTCATTGGCCAGGAGAGAAACATTGCAATCCTTGTCTGGTTACTGCACTTCTTCACTTATTTTGGACGCCTGCATGAACGTCCGGTCCTTTTTACTTGCTAAATCCCGGCTGCGGTGGCCGTTTTGGTCCAGTTGTTCTGCTCCGAGCAGCAAGCCTGTTGAGACTGAGGACACTCAGAGTGAGCTGGAGCTAAGTCCCATTGGAAACAAACCGGGACCGCTACAAAAGATGGGTCAGAGAGCGGTTCTTGGTCCTGGACAGGGGCCTGCTGGGGTGCATTCAGACGGCAAATTTGTTCCGGCTTATTGGGGAGAAACAAAATCTGGTTCATTGTAACCCTTGTGCTATCCTAGACAGTTTACCATTGGGAGTTGGGTCATCTAGACCCACTAGACAGAGCTCTGAACCTTTTTTCTTCAATGATTGGTGATCTTCACTGGTGTCCATGGATTACATGAAATCTTTCCACCTTTATCCACCTTTGTTATGGTAGGAAGAACACGTCAATGCAAGGGTGGGGTCATCTAAGATAGCACAAGGGTTATGCAAATGTCTCCACTCTGAATATAGCCTGAAATACAAATTTTAAACAACTTATCGCATAATTATTTAAAAGTTCAATTTACACAAAGGGAAATTCCTTTTTTTCTTCTAAGTAAGTTGATACTAAAAGTGTTGTATTCTAACAGCTTTAGCTCACTCTTATACCAGTTAATTCATTTAGCATTTTAGTGACCTTCAAATTATTTTCCCTTTTCATGAAACAGCCCTTTTCTCTATTGGCTGACCCTCGTAGGTTGTCAGACCAACAATTTAACAATGTACCTTTTCCCTTTTCCCTGCTACACACACATACAGATCCCCTCCTCATGGTGCATTTGCACACCTCTCTTCTCTGGACACAAGTCCTTTGCTATAATCCTCTGGACTCTATGCTGAGGCTGCAGCCTGGTAATTCACCAAATCCCCAGCTTCTCTCTTCTACTCACACCTCTCCTCCAATGTCAAGTGCTCCTTGACAGTGCATGTAAAACCAGGCAGACAGGTCCAAAGTTCTCGAGCCACCACCCACGAACCACTTTGTTACTTTTTCAACATAAATCTCATTTTTGAAAAACCTGAGCTATATTTCTCCCAGTTTTTAAGGAGCCAGATTTTTGGAAAACTATTGTCTTGATTTAAACTAATTTAAAAAAATCATGTCAGTCATTTAGCAATGACCACAAACGTTCCCAAATAACAAAATATGTCCAAGAAAAGGATAAATGTTGCAGGTTAAACTTTTATTTCTTGACAATATTTTTTTATTGTAAGACATGATGATTTTAACCCGGTATATACTAAGTTGTACATATTTGTTTTTTTGAGAAGATATGTATTAGCACCAACAGTGCAGCTTATCCCTCCTGTTCTGTTCATTTGTGAGGAACACAGATGATGTTCCTGGGTCAATTTGACCCGGTGCATGTTTTATTAATTAAAAAATGTCTGAAACCCAAAATATCCTAACAAGCAGAGTGAATATTTCATTACTAACTTTTTTACTAATTATTCTATCAAAACTTAGTGAAATGGTGTTCCTTACCTCTAAAAGGTAGTGGTTAATTTATTAGATGATTCATTCGTTTTCACTCGTTTTTCTTAAAAACATACATGTTCAAACCTTTTTATTTTTCACTACTGTATTACTTTAGAAAGACTAACATATAAAATACAATAGTTTTACATAACATTGAAACTTAATCTTGAAATTTTGTTTACATACATAATCAATGAACCAGAAAACAAAATCACAATACAACAGACAAGCAATTGCAATATGAAGTTGTGTGTCTGTACATATACACAGCACAAGAGTGACCAGTCATCACACTGTGCTTTGTGCAAATTAATTTTGCACATTTCGCACAGGTCATGCTTGTTTTGACCTGGATCTTGTCTCCTGCTCATCTCGCGCCCCCGGGAGTCCCCCCAACTCCATCGGGATGAAGCTTGTCCACTGGACTTTAAATATGTAGTTGTAGGGTTAGATAAGTGAATTCTTCTCTATGAGTTCTGGTAATCGCCTGTCCGTCCTGGGGGAGGATACCTCCTTCATGTGGACACCCCTGAGGTTTCTTCGTTTTTTCACTGGAATTAGTTTTTTTTAGGAGTTTTTCCTTACCGGGAAGGGGGGGTCTAAGGGCAGGGATGCCAGTTTAGTTTAGTCTGTTTAGTTGTCTCAATTTAGTATTTTCCTATTGAATTCTATGTATTCATGATCCTTTTGATTTTATGTTTTACTTTTTCAATGAAGCCCATCGAGACGACTGTTGTTGTGAATTTGGGCTATGCAAATAACATTGAATTAAATTGAATTGACATGGTCACATGAGTCGCTGCCATCCTAGTGGGTCCTGGGACTGTCTTTATTGTGTTTTTTGCAGACAGATTTGTCTGATGCATATTTGGGGATGACGACCAATGTATTTCAGCATTCCTTGACATGAATGTCTTGCTTGGAAGAACAGGAATAGCAATTTCCTAATCTGGTTCAAAATCAGAATCATTAGAATTAGAATTTAGCTCAAGATAGTCTTCTTCTGATCATGATCATTGATGACTTCCACAGCCTCCTGGACTGTCATCTTTCTGCTTCTGCTGCTCATTTTGTAAAGGTCTGCCTGTGAAATGTTGGAAGGACTCCCATGCAGAGAATCTTTTAAATGTTTTGCCCCTCCCCTGTTGAGTGTCCACTGAATGTGGGTTGAGTTTCCCGCGAGAACATAAATGGTTCCTGTCAAAAGTCATAACAACTATGCACCTGTGTGTGTATGTGTGTGTGCGTGTGTGTGATTGGGGTGAAATATGTCTCACAGCTGCAAATAAAGGAATACTAATAATAATTAGACATCCTTGTACCTTTAGTTTGACTGCTGGGTCAAATTGACCCGAACATTATCTATGTGATATAAACATGCAGGGGGTGGTTGCATGTATGTGAGATGAACCATTTTCATAACATCTGTTGATTACGCTAATTAAGACAAGCAGAAGAAGTTTCATGCTGAAAAAATACTTTTAACTATTTTTCCTAGATGTTCATATTTTACCACATTGTTTTATTCATTTATTTTTTGCGAAATGGAAAGAACAGTTTTGTCTATTCTGTTTACTGTCTATGCATTGCAATGCAGTTTTTGTGAGTTTATGCTGATTCTAGCCTTCATCAAAGGAGTTTCTACTTTTAACTCAGTAATGATTTTCTTTTCTTCAGAAGTAAAACAATACAAGTTATTAAAGGGAATAAACATCATCTCAAGGGTAATTTATAAAGAAATGCAATCAGATGTAAAATAAAACTCTACAGAATAAACCAGTCTCTGATGTACTTTACCACCGTCGTGCAGTAATGCTGATTTTTATAAATCTGTTTTTTATCCTGTCACCACTTTATTGGAAATTTTATTCAGATTGGAATTTTTCTCCTGGTTATTTAGTTTTATTTCTGATGTTACTGCCATTTTATTAATTAATTGTAATGTTCAGATTGCTTTGGGGATGCAAGGTGAGCTACTGAACTGCAACACAACTTTGACCAAAATGTTCATTATTCAGGATTCAATTGCTTTTTTAAGATTACACACACATTTATTTTTATATATATATATATATATATATATATATATATATATATATATATATATATATATATATATATATATATATATATATATATATATATATATATAAAGTTTGCACGGGCATCATGTCCAACAGCTGAGCACACAGATAGGAGCTGAAGGCCTCTTGTGTTAACTCATGATACAGTTTTTAATGAACTTACCATTTCCATTTTATTTAATATTTGTACACTAGAAAACTGTTTTTGTATTGAATAATTAAATAAACAATCCTGATATTTGCCTTTGTTTATTTATTCTGCCACTAAACAATTGTTATGATATATTTATGTATAGATGTATCTCCATTTTACTTTATTATTCACCTAAGCACTTTTAACTAGCTGGTCTTTTAGATAAATGCACTTTTTTTAAAGTTGCAAACTGTGACAATGGAGCAATGTAAGGTGATAATAATGCAGGAGTGAAGGGGACAAGAGACCCACTTTTAGTCTATTCAGGCAAGGATATCAAAACAAATGCATTAGGACCATGAAAAGAAATGGAGGAGTGAACATAAAAGTCAAGAAAAGAGAACAGACATAAAGGAAAAGGCATGGCTATGAGGAGGATACCTTTCAAAGGGAAAATGATGGGAAACTGCGTAACTTTCCTATGCTAAGAGATAAAATAGGAAAGTGAAGGACACTTTGAAGGCCCTCCTGAGTGCGACACAGCAGCAGCATTTTTGTGAAGGGCTACAAAAAACACTGAGGTATCAAGGCCTCTTTAGTCTTTCTTTATGTTTGGTGGGCTAGCCTTGTTAGACGTCTGTTTAATGCTCTACTGTCTGAAAGTATTTTGATCAATTCACTCAAAAAGTGACTGGTAGGTTATGTTTTGATGAGATTTAAATAAAATGCAACAGCTATGAACTTTGTAATTGAAAGCAAGTCTCCGCACTTGACCGCATAGTTCCACATATGACCACCAGAGGGGGTGTTTTTGCTCAGATGTACAGCTAACCCTTGTGCTGTCTTATGGGGTCCAGATGACCCCACCCTTCCATTGACGTGTTCTCCCTACCATGACAAAGGTGGATAAAGGATGGAGAGGATTTCATGTAATCTATGGACATCAGTGAAGATCACAGAACATTGAAGAAAAAAAGGTTCAGCGCACTGTCTTGTGGGGTCATCTGGACCCCACAAGATAGCAGAAGGGCTAAATCAGTGCCTTTTTCACTGTCCTGTTTTACTGCAGGTAAAAAATGGTCAAACCTGGAAGCGGCACGCAGATGGCCCACACAAAACTTTAAGCCAATTAGCAGGTGAGACACAGGCACGTATTCTGATTTTTCATGTTTCAACCCCCGGGAACCTCGCACACGGGACCTGTTAGTGCTGTTCATGTGAGAAGTCCATGTTTTTTGTGTGCCCCTTGACGGCACCTCGACTGTCATGGTGCATTCACACTGAGCACGATTCCTGCATCCAGTTTCACTGTTAGATACGATCAGTGGTCAGGAGTGTTGTTTTGGCCGTTGTGGTGCCTCCAGAGTTCAAATATCTGAATTCGGGGAAGAATATACATTACGGAAATCAATCAAAAACTCAGCGTTGGTACATTGACGTGTAGATTACATCTTCAGTGGGTGGAGTCTAAAACCAACCTAAAAGAGTATCTGATGGTTCTCCTCCTGAACTTTATGGTACTTTTCTTTTTTCCATCAAAACAGTAATACAAAGTTCTTCGAATTTTTTTTTTTTTATCATTTTTTCCTTGGACTAATGCAGGACAACAAGACATATACATATACACACCGTACCAGGAGAGTCTGTGAATGATGTCATGAACCCAGACATGGAGACGTGATTACTGAGGCTTTTGTAGAGCTCTTCAAAATAAATACACCTGATCCCTCAACAACTCATGCATTGTATATGAGATATGCAGTCTATATTTCCATGTAGCAATGAGGCTAAAAAACGGAGGATGGTATCTCCTCCAAGTTTATAAAAGCATTTTTAGGCAAGCTTTCAGCTGCTTCCTTGATGGGCATCAAAATATACGCAGAGGAAATGAATTTGATGCAAATATGACTGAGCATGATGTTGAGTGAATGCAGCATTAGAAATAAGAAAAAATGATAGAATGTAGTTTGTGCGTTCATCCTACAGGTGTCCTATGGGCATTCACGTATCACGTGCACACTCCGTGTATGCAGTATTTACACACAGTCCGTTAGGACCCAGTACTTACACCTTACTAACGACTACACAGTGGCGTAAGGACACCGTACTACAGCATCACCTGTATCATAAATATGCATTAATATCAATTATCTTTACAAATACTTCACCCTACACTTAAGGCCTGTTCACACCGGGACGAATTTCGCCGGTGATTTTCGCCGACGTTTAACGCCTCGTGACTAAACAAAGGGCACCAATGAGAGTGTGCACACCGAGGCGAAAAAACGGCAAGCGCCAAAGCGTCAAAAAAAAAAAACGCCTCGGGTTCGTTTTTTTTTTTCGACGCGTCGCGTCGAAATCTATTCGACCAATGAGAACAGCGCTTTTGCACACGTGTCTGGAGCTTCTGAAGTTACAGTAAAACACAACTTGGGGGCGCTCAAACACAAAACTGCCTTGCTGAGCACACATACCAGCGAAGAAGATAGACGCCAAGTAGCGTCTACACTGCCGCAAAGAAATAATGACGGACATTGTTAAATATCCCCTTACCAAGCACCAGTTGGAGCTACTGATGCTTGAAATATTCATGTTTTCTTTGTATGATTCTGACAAGCGCGTAAATACTTGCTCTCTTCTTCTGAGTGAAAAGCGACTTTAAGAAGCGTAAAGTTGCGCAGCGCCACCTTGTGTACAGGAGTATTTCTGTTTACATTAAGCGCCATCTAATGTCAGGGAATGAAATTGCATGTTCGCTCGGCTCATCGTCAGCGAAAATCGCCTGGGTGTGAACACAAAAGACGTGGCGAAAAACGCTGGCGAATAACGCCTGGCGAATATTCGTCCCGGTGTGTACGGGCCTTTACCCCACACTTGCCAACGCCACGTTCCATTTTCATGAGGCCCCCTAAGGTGAATTTAGGAGAACTACAAGACACACCTGTGCTTCCCTTTAAGATGCAACCACTCCTGTCCACGACCCTCCCGGACAGCCCAAATACCCCGTCACAGATGCATGTGACTTTACAAGTATTTTCCTGAATCTCCAGACATTTGCCAAGCGCCCTGAACCCCTCCCAACTGCAGCTACCTGCTCCATTGGTTTGAAGTCTGAAACAAGAAACTGTAATGTTGTTCCACCTGGCCCATTAAGTCTCTGCCTGTATGCTTCAGCAGGCACAAAACTGCCCACTACTCTGTGAATTCCTACAGCAGTCAAGGTGGGTAGAGGTCAGGTGGAGTGTAGAGCCTGGTCGAAACAGGATCCCTTTAGAGGGGAACACCTTTGTATCAAACAGAAAAACTGATTTATTTTTTAAAAGCACTTTGCATGAAATGGATGACAGACAATGCACCTCCCTACTTCAGCATTGTTTTGATCAGAGGTTTCATTGGGTTTAATGTAAAATGGGATGATGAGGAATATCATTATGTACTTCAATGTATCTGTAATCAAAGAAGATTATTTCTGTAGTTTCACAGCTCCACCTTACATTTTATTTTATTTGAAAAGTCAGATTGTACGACGGAGTTTTAGGGCCACCAATAATAATAAAAAAAGTAAAATTACAAAATTTTAAGTTGAAATAAAAAACTCGTAATTTTACGAGATTAAAGTGGAAGTGAGCAGACAGAGCAGCAGGTAAACGCCGCGCAGCAGCAGAGCAGACCGACTAAACTTAGTTGAACAGGTCAGCTGAATGTTTATTGATAACGTTCCAAATGTTTGGAAGCTCATTTGTTTGATTTACGATTTATTAACGTTTTATTTATTGATGGGTGGTCTGCAGGATCACTGCACCCGTTGATGAAGACGTCGGTGTCCCTGCAGCTGTTCACTTGAATCCTTTCTTCCTCCTTCAAGGACTGGATCTCTACGTTTGTGTGATGCATCCGTCTGAGGAGGAAAACTTTTTGGGATTGTCAACGTTCTAATGCTAATATAACAGACTATTTTCATTCCTCTTTATTGTTTTATGTTGAAACGGGACGTTTCCTCCGGAGGAGGGGGCGTATGTAAGACTGTTTACTCTCGCATTGGTGTTCTGATGACAGGTTCATGACATAAGGTGACAAATGAACTTCAGGTTATGTGAATGAACAGGAGAATAAAGGCTGCATTGGTCCTCTACACCCAAACGTGTCTCTGAGCTCCTTATTTTACATATGAAACTCCGCCTTAATGACACCGAACCCCAGAAAGACGGCTCCACTGAAAGTAAGCTGATTTTGAGTCGCCAAAAGGTTCCGAATCTCTTTGTTTTTTAAACCTATCCAGAAATAAAGCTTCACAAAAGGCTCCACATATTTCATCTTCAAGCTAGGCTCCGATAAACGGAAAACTTTGGGGTTTTTTCCTCGTTAATCTATGACTCTTTTCTCAGAAATGTACGAAATTTTAAGTCGTAAGTTCACGAGAAAGAAATCGTAAATTTATGAGTTTTATCTTGTAAATTTACAAGATTTTTTCTCGGAAATGTACGACTTAAAATCTCTAAATTTAGGAGTTGTGACTTTCTTTTTCATAAATTTACGATTTAAAAGTTTGTAAACTGGCCCTAAAACTCCATCGTAAGATTGTTTTGTTTGACCGTCAAAAAAATGATTCTTCTTCTTTATGTCTTTTACCTTTTGAAAATAGTGGATGAGAAAATTGGAATTTTCCTCAAACCATCTTCTAGTTGGGATTGATAATCACCTGCTGCAGACATCCTTGACCACACACATACACACAATTACACACGTGTGCGCAATAACACAACACGGACCAAAAGATTTAGCCTACTTTTAGTGTTAAACACATAAAGAAAAAAAACGGTATATTTTTATTTAGCTTGGATGTTTGAAAAGTACGAATTGTAGGTATTGGTATCTGAGTTTCTTTGGCCAGAATTCTCCAGCAGTAAGTCAGTCAGTTGGCGTTGGATTCTGTTTGACTCTTTGTATTGTAATCAAAAGGTGAACTTCAATACAATGATTCTGTATTTATTCAAATCAACATTCTCTGTTAAAGATATAATATAACATAGTAGAGTTTTTTAGTAACACAAGAAAGGGAGTCTGAATGATTAACATCTGGACTGCACCTGACTGTATTTTTCTTTAAATATAATTGTAATACAGAAAACATCTTTGATTTTTAATAAATATTTGTTTGTAGATTGTTGTTTATATTTGTATTAATATATGATCATAAAACAAGATTTCTAATCTTGAGCACCTAAGGCTACAAAGATTATATAAATGAATTTTACATATCAGTATGATTTTTATAGCTCCTCATGAAAGCCGACGCTACGAAGGGCAAGGATTTAAAAATGCATTTTTTAATCCCTAGCATGAAAAGGATTTCTCTTACAAAGCAGGGCCGTGTATTGGCAGGAGTCTGGCGATACGTATCATATCAGCAGACTCCTGCCAATACACGGCCCTAATGTTTAGTGCATTGTTGCTGTGTTGGTCCAAGGTGTCTTAGCATTTGTGGGATGAGCAACTCAGCTAAGATTGTGTCCAAACAGAAACAACTTAAATCTTTTACACCAAATTTAAAGTGTATACTCTGCTATTGACTCTTGTTTGGTGGACTGTGGGATTGAAGGATGAAGTTTAAACAATGTATGTTGTTTTAAGAAAAATAAAAAATAAACGTGGCACCAACTCAGCCACAAGAGCCTGGCTGCTCCTCACACACTGCTGTGGGATCAAACTGTTCTTTCTCAACATTCAATCATAGGTCAACCAATGTGGCTGTGTTTTGGTGAAGGCAGCAAAGCCAAACTGACCCAACAAGTGTTCAATGGGGTTGACGTCAAGACTGCTGGAAGCCAAATCCATCCTTTTTTTTTTAACTTCCAAAATAGAGATTTTTTTTTATTTACAGTGAAAAAGACACACTGACAAGATAACACACTGCCTCCACCAAAAACCTGGTTTCAGATGTGTTTCTCGAATCTTGAATTTTTAAAAGTTGTAGACACACTGATCAACACAAGATCATCACCTGAAGCAAATTTACAGCAATATAAATTATCAATGCAGGTCAAAAATGGGATTTTCCATTCTTATTCCTTCAGTCTGCTTGGTGAGGCACCATTATTTTATGTATTTACTACTGTTAACCTGAAAAAAAACAGGACTTCATTAGTTTATAAACTAATTAAGTAATAAGTATTTCAATAGAAAACCTGTATTTTAAGTACCTTTTACATTTTTCCTTCTGGACATAAACAATGTTGTGCTTTTGTATCATGGAAGATTAGATGTGCTTTAAACCTACTTTAATAAATATCAGACTTTTCACCAATACCTTGGTCAATATAAATGTAAGAATTCTGTAGGATGTATAAATCACACAAGGCATTCTGACTTAGTGTAACGTCAGCAGATCAACTCTACAAAGTTTATCTTACTGTTATAGAAGCACATCAGCATCAAATTCATAAATATATTACAATCTAAATTTATTCTGTGCTAAAGTACTAGAATTATTTTTTCTCCTGCCAGAGAGCCACAGGTTGAAGACACTACATTGAAGAAATGAAACTCTTTATGAGATGGAATCCAGACCAGAGCTTGCTGTGTGTCTTGGTGGCACACTGGTACGGTTGTGTTCACACCAAACGCAATTCACACGGCAAAAGGGGCCAGTTTCAATGTTAAGTTAATGGTACAGACACAATCTGAGGTCCTGCAGCGTGATTGGAGCGATGGGCGTGGCATGGCGTGGCGGTCCAAAAGCAGTGTGATTTGAGCGGCAAGAGTTCGAATGTGTGAACTTTTGCAAGGTCGCTGCGCTGCGTCAACCGATCAAGTTCTTAACTTTTGGCATGTGACGTTTTCATTGACCCGATCAGCGGGTTGAATACACATCCAATAGTGGGGATTGATCCGACAGTTCTCCTCCTGAACTTTAATCCATTTTCTTAACCCGCTGTATCCCTTTCGGGACCACGATGTATCCAGAGCCTGTTGGGTGAAGGCGAGTACACCATGGACAGTCTGTCGCAAGCTCATGGGGCAGGAGGCAGCCTGCTAGCTACCCCGGCTTTGGGAGGTGAGCTGGCAGCCAGACAGACCTAGTTTGAACGGTTCCACATTAACCCGAGAGGGTTTTGTGTTGTAATGTTTGTGTTGTAGTTGATGTTTAGGTGAAACGGAACCCCAGACCACTGTAGGAATTAACTGCAAAATTACAACTACACTTCATCTCCATGCAGTATCATCAGGAATTAATGTTCTTTTTTACTTTTAAGTCTTTGACATAATTAATACATATAACGATAACAACAAGAAAAGGAGCACCAATACTCTGCTGGTCCAAGTAACAGTGCCATGCATTTACAGATGCTGGATCATTTTATTTGGTATTTTTAATGCATTTCATTAGTCGGTATTGCATCTTATTTGATGGTTAGAAAAACCTTTAATTTATACTTTAACATGAGTTGAGGGGAAAGTCATCCCATAAAGAGGAAGGATGGTGTCAGTGTGAATGCATCACTTGCAACAAAAATCAAAAATGTCAAGGTGCTGGTTGTTTCAGTTAGCCTCCTGTCAATGGTCTACCCTTTTAAATCCCTGTGCATCAAAATACCGTGCCCTTTCATTTTCCCCTCTCTACTCTCTAAATCTCTGTTTTCAATTATAAAAGTCCCTAATGCATGTGTCAACATGTTTCATTTGTGCTCCTGTTTTCTCACAAAAGAGATGAGCTTTGCCTTATGTTTTATTCGCAAAATACATAAACATCATTTCCTATAAGCAGAGTATGAGGGAACTGTGAAAAAAAAGGAAATTCTTCTTCTTTTGTTTGTTGCAATTTCTACACTTTTGTCTTTTCCCACCTATTTTTATTTTCTATTTAATCTTAACACCATAACCTGTTTGTACATCTTATACGTTTGTTGCACTTTTTAGCATTTTGTACTTATGGAAGATCAGAATGAGCACAGGAAACTGCACTTTTAACCCTTGGCTCTCTGGCTAAACTGCTGTCCTGTCCTTTCATAACACATTCACTCTTCATGGTTGTATTGTAGTCAACAATTATGTGACTGTAAAAATAAGATATGAATAAATGTGTATCTGCACAAGTGTGTCACAGAAGGCCATGATTCATTCCATGACAGTTTTTACTTTGATGTTCCGTGCGCGCGTTCCTGCCCTCTGGGGGCTTTTCGGCTACCTTTGTCTGCTTGAACTGAGTGGGAGAATTTAAATGGCAAGTGTAGACGGAGCCTCGTTCAGATGTCAAAGTGCGTATGGTCTGCTTTATGCTGGGTTGGTGACATCATGTAGAAAAAGTCAGGTTTTCTTTGTTGCTTTTCTGTTACTAAAGCCACACTTAAGTTAGACAATATTCAAGAAATATGTTTCTGATATTATTGCAATAAAACAAACCACAAAAATATTACTTCTATGTTTAAATTAACCTGTTTTTGTAATTGTGTGGAAAATGTCAGTAAAATATTTATACAACGATTCTTTCATTTACATATACAATTAATTTCCAAATCCAAATGACATAGTTTTTGTAAATGCAAGATGTATATCTAAGTTAAACCTATTTACCAAAATACGAGCATAACAGCAAATGAATACTTGATGATTTTTCTGTTTGTTCTTATTTTTTGTAAATTTACAAAAAGGTCTACTCGTCTATTTTCTTTGTCATGGCAGTTCTCTCAGTGTTTATTATTGAGAAATTAAAACCAAATTTCTTGATTTTAAAAGGGCCTGACTATCTGCTGTACCCTCAACAAAAACATGATCAAATCCTAAATGTTAGCGCCTCCTTTATTTTTATTTTTTTAAAGTTATTCCCTGTTCATCTTTTCTTGTTTTCAGCACATATCAAACATTTTGAAGCCGCTTGTAATGAATATTTGCAGTGAATCTGGTGCACCTCCACCTGTTATTTATAGCATGCCATTCCTCATGGTTAAGTCCATGTGTTTCTGACACCAGCACAAATGGGCCTGTAGGAGTAAGGCTTTAATTCTGTAATACAAATACAGCAGAGAAAATGTTCTTTCAATGACTCCTTGTTTCATTTACTCCATGAATTACAGACTTCTTTAACCCTTGTGCTATCCTAGGCACTTTAACATTGGGAGTGGGGTCATCTAGACCCACTAGACAGTGCTCTGAACCTTTTTTCTTCAATGATTTGTGATCTTCACTGGTGTCCATGGATTACATGAAATCTTTCCACCTTAATCCACCTTTGTCATGGTAGGGAGAACACGTCAATGTAAGGGTGGGGTCATAGGATAGCACAAGGGTTAAGTTTGATCCACTTTTCACACACGCTTCGTTCAGAACGTTCTTTTAACATGCGATTTTGATGAAGAACATTTGTTGAAAAAACATGAAAAGGACGGGTTAGATTGGGTTATATGTCCCGACAGAGAAGAGCTTCACAAGCATTAATCTAAATTATAGGAATGGAACCTGAGGATGTCAGTTTTAGTCAGATGTTTGTCACTGATCTGCCAGTATTTGCTGACGCCAGCCCCATTATCTCTTTATTCTCCTCCCTCTTATCTTGAAGCAGCACTTTGCCGCCTTTATGTGTTATACATATTTCTGTGAGACATTTAAGCCATTTGAGCAAACCAATATACCTACTGGCTAAAGTGGAACATCTAACAATACTTGTTACCATGACAACTAGTGGTGGAAACTGAGCTCAGCAATTCACTGTTGTTTTGGTGATGAAGGAAAATGACTCCCTGGAGGTTCTGGTCTGCGGAACATGAATTCACTCACACAGTTTGCTAAAAATCTGAAAACCCACCTCTTCAGAAAAGCATACCCACCCTAGTTAATTTTATGATTCCATTGTTTTGTATGTTTTTAACTAATGTGTCTTTCTTTTAACTGTATTTTATTGTTTCTATCTGTAAGGCGACCTTGGGTGTCTAGAAAGGCGCCATATAAATAAAATTCATTATTATTATAATGTCTTTTTGTTTACTTTGCATCTCACATTAATTCAATAATGTGAAACATTTTGTTTTTTAACCCTCTAGCTGTTTTAGCCTTAAATGCAATCAACAGGGATGACAGTCAACTGTGCCCTATTAAACCATTTCATCTTTGGGAAGACATGGCACACGCTGTGCGTGCCATACGGTGGCGGTCTGTGTTTTCATCGCAGATTCACAGGAGAGGATTCCAGAGCCAGCCCACTCGCTTAACATCCAACTTGTGAACAGCAGACCTGCTGAAACGAGGCTGACTAGTCATCGCAAGCCGAATAAAGATGCGCGTCTTTTCTTTGTTTTTGATTTTTTAAGAGGCATCGTGTTTTAAAATACTGACACACTTTTAATTACAAAACTTGATCTTAAAGTCCCCCTCTGATGAAAATCCTGTTTTCCCAGTTTTTGGCATGTACCAGTACTTGATGAAAAAATCCTTTCATTTATTGAATTTCTGAGTATTTCTCTTTCAAAATGAAGTGAATCAAACTGTCGCGAAGCAGCTTGGTTTGAATTAATGAGCTTTTGTACGGTCACAAAGCCACAGCAGTGCATGCGCATTGGACAAGCTTCCTGATCTGCCCCGTCCAGCGTGCACAAGTTCAGAACATGGCAGTGCTGCGTTGCCAGCGCGGCCAAGGCTGGATTTAGCTGTTGGCCGCAACATCAAAATAAAACCAAAAACAAGAATAAAATCATTTTTTATTATTGCTGTAATGAAAATAAGAAATATATAATAAAGCTCAGACGGCCCGAGCAGGCTAGCACCCCGTCATTCAGCGCGTCCCTGTCTGGCCTCCAGCTCGCCTCCCAGGAGCCGGCATAGTCATCGGGTACCGGGTACCAAAATGCGACCCGCTCCCAAAATCACGCTGCTGGCAGACCTTTGCCCCGCACCCGTCGCTGAAATCGCGCCGCTGGACCTCAACTCGTGTTTGTACTATTGACTGAACATTGAAACTGGCCGCTTCTAAAACACGAATCAAGTTAGATGTGAACGCAGCTTAACTGTAACCCGTGATCCTAAACGTAACACTTCCTCTGGGTCCGTGCGGCCAAGAGTACAGATCATCACTGGTCCCACATATTTGGAAAATGAAGTGCGAATACTCACTTTCTTTCCGGCATTTCATTTTATGTGCTGTGCGAGTGAATTCACACTATTTTCACCGTTTCACTATTTTCGGTGTCGTTTGTGCCCTCTCCCGTGTCAAGCTCCTTCCTCATGCAAGACGCTAAAGGGGGGATCGGGGCAGCGCTACTCAGCTCAGCACCAACCACCACACTTATATACAGGAAATGAATATGAAATATGGCTTTTTAAGACATTTAGGTTGTGGGATTTTGGTTAAAAACGTCATAATCGATAATTAACCACTGCATGGTGGAGCAGTGGTTGGCGCTCTTGCCTTACAGCAAGAAGGCCCCTCATTCAAGTCCAGGCTGGATGTCCTGAAACAGAACACCAATGGGTGACCTTTAAATTGTCCCTAGGTGTGAATGTGAGTGTGCATGGGTGTGTGGCCCCTGTGCCAGACTGGCGACCTGTCCAGGATGTCCTCGCCCTCGAGTGGCCAGAATAGCCTCTGGCAGCCCTGTGACTCCAAAAGGCACAAAAACGGGTTTAAAAGATGAATAAAGGATTCTCGCAAGATTTTGATTTAAATTTAAAGAAAAACTGCCATAGGGGGACTTTGAAGAAACGGTTTTGAGAGGCGTGTGACCAGTAGTCTGAAGAGCAGCGTGTTCTTCCTGCATGCAAATACTAGAGTTCTCCCGGCACATGATGGGCTCTGTCAGTTTCTCTAAGTGAAGCTGCCAATAACGAAGCGTGACTTGCCTGGGAAACAAATTTCTGACCTCCAATCAATCTCAGATGGAGGACGGAGGGACTGATACTGTCACACACCTCAAACTGTTATTTGCTCTTCCCAAGGGGCCGAAGGAAGGTCGGGCAGGGTAACCTCGGTTCAGTGCTGTCAATCAGCATTAGTATCCTGACAATGATTAGCCCTCATGACAACTAACAACAATGATTACAGAGTTCTGAAATGTAATTTCATGAGCACAGTTAATCCAACGGCCACTTCAGATGGTGTGTATTATTAAATAGAGGACGTATTTTCGGTGTTTTATTCCCTCAAGCTGTTGTCGGTACAGTCTCACCATCATTCTGACCTTTTGTGCTCAAACTTAACAGGAGATCTCATAAACAGTTCCATCTGAGAGAGTTTTAGTGAGGAAAACTTCTGCAGACACCGAGTCCATAATTATTTCATAATCATGTCAACAAGCTCCTTCATTAACACAATCAAATTACTGGTGTCATATAAATTATAAATTAACGGCTGGTCCTCCATATCCTTGTCTTTTGTGATTGCAGTTTTCTTTTCAAGAAAATAATAAAAAATAATAATAATATATATTGTTTTTTTTAACAAAATGTTGCTTTTTTTTAAAATCAGATTTACCAAAAACAAAAGTTTGTGGTTCTTATTTATAAGTCTAATCTTGAAGATGCCCTGATACTGTTCTGACTAGAGGTGTAAAGATTCATTTAAACGATTTGATTCATATCATAATTTTTCATCCCTGACTCGATTCAGGCCCTGGGACAGGCTGGCGATCTGTCCAGGTTGTACCCCACCTTTGCCCTACAGCAGGTGGGTTAGACTCTGGCAGCCCTGTGAACCCGAAAGGGATAGAGCGGGTTAAGAAAATGGAGGGATTATCCGATTCATTGTTCATTTTTTATCTGATTCACTGGCCTAAAATGGATCCTGGACATCTTTAGCCAAAACATCAACCAATGTGACTCAGAGAGAAATTCCTGGGACTGAACAGTGCAGGAGACGTCCTCCAGATTCTGTGTATTTCATGCAAGAAAATTAAGTGTAAAGGCCGTGTCACACAGCCACTATGAACATATTTACTTTACATTTTCACAGATGTGTCACAAATGAAATAAAGGTCATACATCAGTGGTTCAAGTCTGTTAAGACAATCGTGGAATGGTTGTGAAAAGAAACAAATTTGTGTAGGAATTTCGCAGAAATCACACAAAATTGTGAAAGATTGACGTAATATTTGCGTATAAAATACATAAAATATGCATAAACTGAGTAATTCTCAACCAACCAAAAAGTTTCAGCAGCTCAAATATATCACAGAAGACCAAAGTTTCATATGTGGAAAATGTGTCAAATGTAGGTAGTGGCTGTGTGACACGGCCTTAAATCTAATATGTGTACAAACAAACAAGTAAACAAGCATTAATGACAAATCCATGAACATTTTAGTTTCCTAAAGTTTTGCCTATTGATGTTTCTCCACATCAAAAAAGTACAGACGAAACGTTATTTGAACATTCTACCATCTACGTTCGAGTAAAATAAACCTACTGTGGCTCAATCCTAATGATGTTTTCCATTATTGATATGATCAATTTATTTCACTTTGACACAACTTTGTTATGTACGGGTGGATTCCATTACCGATTGGCCTCATACAGATCAGTCAAGTTGGTTTGTAGGAATATAGATTGGTTAGTCGTTGCACCCCTGACTGATTCCAATGACTTTTAATCCAGGGTAAATTTAATCCAGGTCAATTATTTTGGTATCTGTTTTGTAGAAATTTTAATACTCCAAATTGTTTTTTTTTTTATTGGAGGATATACACCTGTGTCATCGTTTCATGTAGGCACGAGCCTGACTGATGGCAAAGGGTTCATTAGGCCTCTGCCAGCCAAGGCTTGATATAAACACGAGCCTTATTTAAATGTCTGTAGGTCCACACATGAAGCTTTGTAAGAAAATATAAAAAAGCAAGCTCTTGAGTAACAAAGTCCACATTTCCTTTCACACTTGAGAGGATTTGGTGAATATTACATGACAAAGATAGCAACTGTTTTTTTTTTTTTACTGCATACAGACAAGTTCATCCAAAAACTGTAATCTAACACAGCTGCCTTTTTTAAGGACATCTGTCATTTAGTAAAGTACTTACGCAGGTGAGTGAATAGCATTTGAACTCATGTAAAACACGCTGACAGCAGACTAACGTTATTCACTGTTCATTGTCTATGCACAACATGACCTGCAGAAACAGGATCACACCCTACAGCTCTTTTCTACTGACTGTAAACGGGAGATATGCTGATGAGAAAAACAGAGGGGAAAAAAAACATGCAGTTAGAACTATTTTCTGATCGCTGGTTATCTATTAATCTCTTTTTTTGAAAAATTGTCTGCTTTCTGGTTAAATCTGTTGCTGCAGCCACATGTACATCGGCACTTTTCTCAATCCAAATTCTCTTTTTGCACAGATTAAGCAATTACTCAAGTGCATTTTTGGCAATAGTACTTAAGTAAACTGGTATATTTACAGTAAACCAGTTGCACTGATAATTATTCAAACACAAAGAATAGTACACATTTATTTTAATAATGGCACTAAATTAGAGAAATATAATTAGAATTCACATTTTAGTTTAAGAGCTTTTCTTTTCTTTTTTTATACATTTATGTTTAAATGACTCAGTGACTCAAAAATCTAGATTCTAACTAAATTGGCTTTGTATCAAAGTGGCATGAACTTAAACTCCTAAAATGTAATATTCAGAAATTAATAAACAATAAGGAAAATTTACCATTTCTGAGGACAGGACAGTATTGCTACTTTTTGGGTCGAATCTCTCAGAAATTAGTTTTTATAGATGAACTAGCCTTCAAAAACAGTGCAGCTGAGAAACTAAACTGTAAGTTGTTCAATATTTACAAGTAGCCAATTGTATTGATGCACTTTTTTCAATATCTATAATGGTAGCAACACAAAAGGCATTTGGTCTGAGCAACAAGAGAACTTTTCTAAATTTGAATTTTTCAAATTTGCCATTAATCCTTTGTTGAAATACCGTGTGACAACACGTCTGTGCCTCACCAGCAGTAGCATTTCGTATCTAAAATGCAGCTTATGGTGGAAAATGGAACACCCTGATAATTAGTTTTGTTGCAGATCTTTCAGAGTTGCTAAAAGGATTTTTGATTTTTTTTATTTAACTTCTGCAGAATCAAAGCTTTACTTGTTTAATACTTTCATGTCTGGATGGTGTACACTCTAAAAAGAGTATGTGGGCTGTAGTTGAAAATATTAACTTTTTTACATCGTTATAACTTAATTATTTAGTTTGGTGGAAATAAATCATTTTTTGAGTTCATTCAACTTAAAAATAACATGTAGTTGTCTGACATAGTTATTTTACTTTCAATCAACTTAATTCAATTAAGTTGGTGTAACTTAATACTAACTGTAAGTGTTAGTTTTTGTCCGTGTGTTTTGTTGTCCAGCTGCTTTTCTCTGTTTTAACTAGTAATTTAAACTGTTATTTTTATTTCTTTCTGCACCATGAGTTAGAGTTTGGTAGAGGATGATGACGAACCCCGGTTCGGTGCGGTGAAACGTCACATGTCCCAATTTTAAAGACAGAGTTCACAACATGTGAGCCCCTGCCTTGTAATGCAAGACATTGCTGGGTCATTCATGCCTTTGATATGGAAATCTCAAGGCCCATTGGTTGAAACTTTAGACAAATGTGTCATTTTAAATTGTATGAACAGAATTACACTTTTTTTTAGGTCAGATCAATTTATTGATCTGATTGAAATTGAGTTGGATAGTCATAAAAAATAAGTTGAATAAGCTTGATTCAATTATGTGTTATACCAATTGAAGTGATTCAATTAAGTTGGATCAACTTTTTTCTTTTTAGAGTGTAGTTAATATTTCATAAACTTTAAAATTGCAGATATCCTTTTCACACAGTGTTTTTAACCCCTGTATTTATTCATTTTCTTTGTCTTTTCCTTTATTTCACCCAAAAGAAACATCTGGGGTTGTTCCAGAAATGCTCTGTTCTCAGTAAAGCATGACTGGTGTGTTCAGTCAGGTGCCATCTGATGCATTTCTGGTCCGTCAACAGCCAGCTCTTTTAAGTCCCTACTATGAAATATTTGGTCGATTGGGTTTAATTCTTTTTAAAATTCAGTGGGGGAAAAATCTCACCTAAATACATATTGCATCCTTAGAAAATATGTTTAACTATTTGTAAGTTTGATTTATTTGTTCAATAGAAATAGCTGACATTTCTTTTATATATTTTGTCCCCCCCCCAAAAAAACGCAATGGGCTTACAAAACCCTTGATTGCAGCTGTAAATCAAAAATTCCAATTGTTGATTTTGATTGAGTGGAAAGTTTGCGAAGCGGACTGCGGTCTGTTGTTGAGCTTTGTTCATTTAAGCCAGCTGCTGTGTCAGGAAAATTTCTGCCTGTGTGAGGCCTTCTGTCATCCTGGCCTAATGTCTCTGCTGTTGCCTTTAGGCTTTCACTCAGACAGCCCCTCACACCCATGCGGCTAAACAGCACGCAGCATCCCAGCACTTCCAGTTACTACTCAAAATGCAAAATGAGGATTTCCTTTTCTACAATTTGTTTGCCCTTAACTGGCTTAAGAGCTGGGGAATCTGACATTTCAGTGGATTAAGCTGGAGTCAGAATTAAACAAGGTTATTCACTAAGCAGCTTTAGTTCAGGATAACCATTGTTATCCTGTTAAATGTCCTACTTGGTGATCTTTGAGTTTCACCTGATTAGGTGGATTTGACTTCACACCTCCTGCACTTATCAGTGTTATCAGCAAGATAATACCTTTCTTCTTCAAAAGAAAACATGGACAGGCTACATGTGCTTTTGTTCAAAAATGTGTTCATAAATCTAAATTCCTCCACATAAATTTCTCATGCACATTTTTAATTATTATTATGGGCTCTTTAAATGTTTATGCCCCGATATCCTCACCTCTAGAACTATTACGTCTGCCATATTTTCTGCACTATAGGGCGCGGAGACTTATGAGGCGCACAGTCAATGACTGGTCATTTTTCAGATTTATCTCACAAAAGATGAGAGATAGATCTGTCAGTCAGACTTGATTAACTGTGTTCAAAACAATTCTAGAAGTTGTTTGCAACATGCTACATGTTAGCGTATGCACATAAACACCCAACCAAACATTTTGCCAGATTAGGGGCATTTTCTAAAATGAAAAACAAGGCTTTAAAGTTAGTATAATAAAACTCACTCAGATAATATAATATTTTAGGTGCAGTAGTTTTAGTGCAGTGCCTGCAAGCACATTAGTTGACGGCTTTGTGCATATCAGTTTACATGAATTTTCTCTGTAAATATGTATCTGGAACTTGTCATCTGCATGTTTTTGAAGACAGAACCTGTTGTTCTATGACGGGTTAGTAACTTTAATTCTTAGAATCACATAAAGCTCCAGGCAACAAGCTTTGATTTCAACTAATTAAGTGAACAGAACCAAGGGACACTATGATATTACATTTGTTTGTTTCAAAAACAAGTTAAGAAAAAAAAGTTCTAATTGGCATCGATAAAAGAAGACAAGATAATAGTTTTAAAAAAATTGAGCTCAAAGCAAATTGTAAGCATGCAACAAAACAAGTAATTACAAGTTGGGCCTTTGTTCATTCATCTAAAGACATTACACCAGAATTTAATCACATCTATTGCTGTCGGATTATCTGTCATCCACCTATTTGTGGCAGTTGAAAGAGAAAGCAAGTGGAGCTTTTTTCTCTGCTTTGCAGCAAAAATGCTTGTGTTTGTCTGGGATTTAATTTTCCGCCTCATAGGCTGTGTGTGTTAAGGCCGTGTCACACCATGTACAATTTACGCGTCGTCCATGTATGAAATGTCGGTCTTTTGTGATACATGCGTGATATATGTCATTCTTAGGTTGTTTTTTGTTGCATTTGTCATTCATCAATGTGTACAGATGTTTATTGAGGGTTTCGGCCGACGGGTCTTAACGTGAATTCGGTTTTAGCCTTTCAAAATTTTTAGTTGGTTGAGAATGACGCAGTTTTTGCATAGTTTTTTATGCGGTTATTATGTAAGTGGTCAACAATTGTGCATGATTTTTGCATGATTTCTGCACTATTACGTCTACCATATTTTCTGCACTATAGGGCATGCAGAATTATAAGGCGCACAGTCAGTCAAATGTATCTCATAAGGCGCATTAAGGGAGGTAAAAGATCAGAGATAGGACTGCCAGTCAGACTTGATTAACTGTAGGGCTGCACGATATGAGGAAATCAGGATATTGGTGATTAATATTGCGATAACGTTATAATTTGCAGTATATAAACAAATAGTAAAACAACCAAAAACATCATTCCCATTTCATTGCAACACTCCAAATGACCCTCGTCAACATAGGAGGCAAACATCAAACATAAAAGGGCTCATCTGATTGGTCAACAACGTAAAAGGGTCCTTCCGATTGGTTAAAGGGGTTTATTTCATTTGTTAAATATTTCAAGCTGCCATGAGTTTGCTTTAGTACATTTAAGGCAACCATTTATTGCAATTTTTGCTGTCTTTTGCGGTATGCATATTGAACAGCTTGATGTCGTGATGACGATACAGTTGCGGTATATTGTGCAGGCCTGATTAACTGTGTTCAAAACAATTCTACAATTTGTTTGTAACACGCTACATATGAAGTGTCGGTCTTTTGTGATACATGCGTGATATACGTCATTCATACGTTTTTTTTGCATTTGTCATTCATCAATGCACACAGATTTGTGGATTTCCTCAACCGTTCCACATATTTCCACTTATGTCTAACGGACCTTTCACGCATGACAGACAGACAGACAGACAGACAGACAGACAGACAGACAGACAGACAGACAGACAGATCCATGCAATATGCGTAAATTGTACGTAGAGGCAGGGTGACACGGCCTAGGCATTCATGTCTTTTTAACTGTCCCCTTAGTGAATCAATCCAACCAGATTGATCTGTCTGAGGCAAATAGGTTACTGAATTTGAAATAAATCAACCCTTAAAAATAAAAAAAAATAGTTTGAAATTGAAATAAATTGTTGATCTACCTTGGAAATTACCATTTGGATTGAGGTACAGAGGGTTTATTTTACTTCAACTTAAAAAAAAACGACCATCTCAGCAGACAACACACGCATATCAGCAAAAACTGACCAACCATCGTTCCAGTCCAATGTTTGGAAAGACTTTGAATTTAGCAAAGTCATGTGACCATACAGTGTGCTAGAATGTTCCCTTTGGATTCTTTGAATGTGGAAAAACAACAGTGGGCTGAACTTTGGATGAATGGATTTTACATTTTATTCATTCACACTTAATTATCTTAAAGAAATCCAAGAATCTGGAAAACGTCAGCTGCACTGTTCAGTAGCAGCTATTTTTCTCTGAGTCTCTCTGGTTGAAGCTTTGGCTAAAGATGTCCTGGATCGATTTTAGGTCAGTGAATCAGATCCAATCAAATCGTTCAAAATAAACTAATATCGACATTGAATTGGATTGTTGACCATGAAATGAATGGAATTGTTGCTAAAATGAATCGTTACACTCCTAAAAGGGTTGAAAATAGGAGAAAAGAATGTCCACACTACAGGGACTTGTCACCTTCAAGTCAAGCTGTCCCGTGAAGTTGAACTTTTTCTTAAGTTCTCTTTCAGTCTTTTTGTATCAACACAAATATATCACTGCCAAAATATTAAATCAACATGATTTTGATAATTAGACAAGTATGTGTTTTGATTATATACTCAAGTCTATATAAAACTAATTTTGTTTGATTAATGTAATATTTTCAATTGTTGAATTCATAAAATCAATCAGGCTCACTTTAGGAACACTTTTGTACATTTTAACTTCCAAACCCCTCCTGATGGAAGACTTTCACTCAAAGTATAATTATTTTAACCCAAAGAAGAGTTTTTCTAACCATGAATCTGCCTAATTTAGATTTCCTAAGCAGGTTTTGACCATTTAGCAACTTAGCTTTTTGATCTTCATCCTCTGTAACATATCATATCATGCATAACATATATTAGAACATGTGACAGAAGCAAGCATCTTGTCAAGAATCAAGGAAGAGTCCTAGACAGATGTGATGGAAAATATCTGCTAGTTTTTCAGAGTAAAACATCGCTTGGAATTAGATAGTCAAGTTTAAATAACATAAGTTGCACTGTGGGGCAAAAATAATTTAGTAAGCCAACAGTTGTTCACATTCTCCCACTTAAAAAGATTAGCGAGGTCTGTAGTTTTGATCATACACAACTATAAAAGACAAAGTGAGAAACCATAACATTCAGAAATACCATATTGTCTGATTTTAAAAGAATTTATTTTTAAATGATGGTGGACAATGGTGGACAATGAGTATTTGGTCAATAACTAATATTCATTTTAATACTTTATTATTTACTTTGTGTTGGCAATGACATAGGTCACATGTTTTTTGTAGGTCTACAGATGGATTTCACACACTGTTGATGGTATTTTGGTCCAGTCCCCCACACAGATCTCCTCTAGAGCGGTGATGCTTTGGGAGTCTTGCTGGGAAATATGGACTTTCAACTCCCTTTTCTTTGGGGTTGAGATCTGGAGGCTAACTAGGCCACTCTAGGACCTTTAAATGCTTCTTATGAACTCACTCTTTCGTTGCCCAGGCGATGTGTTTGGGATCATTGTCACCTTCAAAGTGCTTTCTGATGGAAGGTTTTCACTCAAATTATCAAGATCCATGACCGCATTTCCTTTACACAGACCAGTTCTCCTGATTTCTTTGCATAAAAACAGTGACAGTTTAAGAGTATGGACAAGTGTCTTTTACACAGATAACCAGGTGACATTAACCTTTTCTTCTAAATAAGCTAAATTAGCTGATTTGAATCCAGCTTTACACCATTACATCACATTACTCACGTCAAGTGTTAAATATCAGCTCAAATGGAAAAGTGTCTTAAAAGGAAAAATTACAGGTCTGTGAAGCCCAGAAACCTTGCATTTTTGTAATTGGCCAAATAATAATGTCATTAAAAGTCCTATAATATGATTTACAGGATTTTTGTTTTTTTACATTTTGTCTCTCCAAGTTGAATTGTATCCATGAGTAAATTGTCAAACCTTTATCGTCCTATTAAGTGGGACAACTTGGACAATAGGTGGTTGACTAAATAGTCTACTTTGTTGCCCCACTACTTTGTGCTGCCAGTCTGCATTTGGCGGCCTCCGTTTTAGAGTGCTGCAGAAAAACGGGGACAGAATCCACTGGAACTGGAGATTCCAGTTTTTTTTTATTGTCCCAGCAATCCTCTCCATTCCACAGCACATCCACTGAATATAAAAATATTGCTGAAAAACCTCTGTTTTAATTGACACTTGACACTATAAATTGTGTTTTTTATACTTATTGTCTATATGAATAAAAATCTCAAGAAATATAGGTAATGATTATTAGTATGAGTTTCTGCTTTTTGAATTTAGTTATAAGAACATTTTAAAAACTTTTAAGATCTCTCTCTCTCTCTCTCTCTCTCTCTATATATATATATATATCTGTTTTGCCACCTATGTCTTTATTCGGGTAAATATTAAGTATAGAAAAACAGAGTCAAAAACTAGATGGAAGGCTTTATATGTGAGTGTTTTCTGCAGCTGTCAATCATTTTAACAGGGATTCTACTTTCTGTCTACTTTGGACTCAGACTGAGATGGCTCTCAAAGCTCATCCTGCTTAATGATTTTACCCACATAATATAAGAGAACATTTGGTTTTATGTCTCACAAATCAAAGAAAAATGAACATCACGTCTATAAAAGTCAATTTTGACCTCTCAATGTGCTTCACAGCTCGGCCACCTAAATGAGGTCATGCTAGCAACAGGAGACCTCTCAGAATGAAACGGTCCATCGCCTAAGCACTTGTAAAGCCATGGGGCAGGAAATGTTACAGCTATTCAGTTCCATTTGTTCTTAGTGCTTTTTTTGTTTTGAAAATGGTGCTTTATTTTTGGGTTTTTAATTAGTTGAACAAAGTCAAAAGCGCTTTAGGCTAAAGGTAACTAACTCTTAAGAGGAACATGCTGACAGGTTGGAAACTGCTAAGCCGCAGAAATAAACTCCTCTTATTTACATAATCCATTAATTGCTAAGTTTTGCCATTTAAACAATAAAAATACAGTAAAAAAAATAAAACTGATTATAGGACACCATAGTGAACACTTGTAATGATGTAAAATCAAAATGGGTTAAGATACTAAAGAAATGCTACTGCAATATCTAGTATCTAATGCTACGTTCACACCGGGCATTAGTGGCGCCTTCAAGAACGCGATGAACAGGCACTCTTGTGCGCGCTTTCAGCATAATGGTGTTTGCACTGCACTGTCACTATTTTTTAACAACAGCTGGATTTTCTGTGAATTAAAAGGGACGCCATCCATACATCACTACCAAGTCTGAGCCCCTGATTGGTTAAAATTCAACTGGTGACCTATTGTTTCATTTATGATGACTGGATGTTTTGTATGTAGAGCCTGAAAACAGACTTTAAAACTTAGCATAGTGACGTGTGAACACGAGAGTTTTGAATGCGAAAGACGGAAACGCACATACAGTACAAGTTCTCCCATGTAAAAAGATGAGAGAGGCCTGTAATTTTCATCATAGGTAAAACTCAACTATGAGACACAAAATAGGAAAAAAAAATAATCCAGAAAATCCCATTGTCTGATTTTTAAAGGATTTATTCGTAACTTATTGTGGAAAATAACTATTTGGTCATAACAAAAGCTCAACTTATTACAGTTACAGTATTCCACCGTATTTGCGGGGGTTCGGGACCAGAGACACCCGCGCACATGCAGAATCGGCGAATACAGAGAACCCTCACCAAACCCACCCCGAAGAATGTGCGCCGCTGATCCTTACTTCTGAAAAAAATTACGATGATTTGTAAAACATTGATAAAAGAACCTTGGAATATAGATCTTTTTTAGAGCATCTGACTGTACTGTAGCGTGCCAGTCCAGCAGCAGCCTGTTTTCAGCATCGCTTCATTCAGAAGAGGTCGGTTTCATCCATCATTCGGTCATCTGGATGGTAATTATGCTTCACGATTATCTTCCTCAGGGTATCAGGATATTTTCTGAGTCAACTTTCTTTATTTAAAATCTGCTAATACCTGAAACCGCAACTTTTGAAATGCAAATAAGCGAGGGAACACTGTATAAACCATTTGTTGACAATGACAGCAGACGTGTTTTCTGTAAGTCTTTTGTCAACAAAATGTTGCTGGTTTTTTGGCCAATTTCGCCGTGGAAATCTCCTCTAGAGCCATGATGTTTTGGGGCTGTCTCTGGGCAACACAGTCTTACAACTCCATAGATTTTCCATGTGGTTGAGATCTGGAGACTGGCTTGGCCTCTCCAGGACCTTGAAATGCTTCTTACAAAGTCACTCCCATGGTTGAAATGTGTTTCCACCCCCATGCTTTACAGTAGGTGTGGTATTTGTGGGATGTAACTATTCTTTCTCCTCCAAACAAGATGAGTAGAGTTTTTACCAATAAGTTCTATTTTGGTCTGAACATAGGACATCCTCCCAATCCTCTTATGGATCATCCAAATGCTCTCTAGCAAACTTTAGACGGGCCTGCACATGTCCCAGACGTGTCCCCCTGGCTTTAGCAGGGGGACACGTCTGGCACTTCAGGGTTTGAGTCCCTGGTGGCGTAGTGTGTTACTGGTAAATGGCGTATAATTGTATAACACTTTTCTACCTTCCTCGAAGGTCAAAGCGCTTTACAGTCACAAACCAATTCACCCGTTCACACACACATTCACACACTGATGGCAGCTCTGCTGCCGAACATTGGCGCCAACCTTCCACCAGAGGCAAGGTGGGGTTCAGTAGTGAGCATGGTGTCTAAACTGTTTTTAAATACAGGGCACTAGACTGTCCCGCACTATATCATTTTTTTTAATAGTTAGGGGTTAGGGTAGGAATTCGGACATAGCTTCAGTTTTCCCATCATGGAGAAGGTCAACAATTTATTTCTGGTGTCCTTAGACAGCTCTTTGGTCTTGGCCATAGAGGAGTTTGGAGTGGGAGTGTTTGAGTTTGTGGACAGGTGTCTTTATACAGATAACCAGTTCAAACTGGTGCATTGATACAGGTAACAAGTGGAGGACAGAGGATCCTCTACAGAAGAAGTTAGATGTCTGTGAGAGACAGACATTTTGCTTGTTTGTAGGTGACCAAATACTTATTTTCCACCATAATTTGCAACTAGATTCTTTAAAAATCAGAAAATGTGGTTTTCTTGATTTAGTTTCTCATTTAGTCTCTCATAGTTGAGGTATATCTATGATGAAAATGAAAGGCCTCTCTCTTCTTTTTAACCCTTGTGCTATCTTAGATGACCCCACCCTAACATTGACGTGATCTCCCTACCATGACAAAGGTGGATAAAGGTGAGGAGGATTTCATGTAATCCATGGACACCAGTGAGGTTCACAAATCATTGAAGAAAAAAGGTTCAGCGTACTGCCCAGTGGTTCTAGATGACCCAACTCCCAACGTTAAAGTGCCTAGGATAGCACAAGGGTTAAGTAAAAGAACTTGCACAATTGGTGGCCGACTGAATACTTTTTCCCCCACTGTGTATATTTATTTGCATAGACTTTTCATTGAAATTGGTTGCTTCCTTTGTTTATATCATGTTTATATCATGATCAGGGCGAATAATCGATTCTGATTGGTTTCCTAGGTGTGGATTAAAAAGTGATAATGGACAGGGATTATGTACACCTAAAAAACAAGTTCCGGCCACATAGCCTAAATGTCCTGTATCACTGCGCTGGCTTCTTTGAAATAAACCTTTGCTTCATCATCTGGACAAAAACCAAAAGAGGTGAACTTTCTCTCTGAACTGATGCTTTATTCAACACATCGTGATCATCAGCATAAATGTCACTTTCCTTTGCCGCTGCAGTCGAGGCCGATGCCGGCTCAGCCACTATGTACTGCACCACGTATTGAATAGTCAACGTTTTATGAATAAGCGATTTAAACTGGAATAAAAAAACGAGACTAAAGTACTAAAAACTCATTGAATATTTATTTGACCATGGTATAAGTGGGACAATGCCCTTTAAAGTGTCCATTTTTAGGAATTAACAGACTTCACGACAGCAATATGTTGTCTGTTTATTTCTGATAATGGACACTTCAAAGCGCATTATCCCTTACATAAATACCTCTCAGCAAAATTATTCACATCAAACTTTCAAAGAAAAATTGATAGTAGAAAGGCTCCTGTGCAAAATGTCTTCGTGTTCGTGGACTGACAGTCCGTGTTAGTCTAGTGATGACCTCATCCTTCTTTTTGAACGGGACAGGTTACTTTCTCAGAGTGGGAGGGGAGGCAGCCCTATAGGAAGGCAGATAGGATCAAGCTTAAGGTAGATGGAAAGTCAAGCCTGAGGGTTGTCCTTCTTAAAGCTGTGAAGGACGGCCTTAGGCTTTAAAGACTCATCTTCGTTTTATTGGTCCATCTTTGTGTTTGCAGATATGCCAACCTTATTTTTTTTTTGCACTGGACATGCTTTTGAATGTTTTTTATATACTTTCAGGGAGAAAATTGTAAATTATGTTTTTGGGTTAAACGAGCAGATTATTCAAAGAGTTTAGATTTGGATAGTTTAAAGGCAGCGGGTCCACAGAAACAAGGATTTTAAAAGTACGAAGATATTTAGGAAAAAAGAAAGTACATGTCCAAATTTAGTTGATCCTATTTAATACTCAATACTACTACTCACTTCTACTTACTACTAGATTTTAGTAACCTGAGTCGTAAAGCACTTCGATTTAGCCAAGTCATTAGAGCCTCAAAGTAAAAAGTCCAAATCCAAACTCTAACTTGATGTTCTCAGACCTACTTTTTATTTAGTTGCCCATCTATCTAAATGATATTTGCTGACATCTTTATGCCTTGAATATATTTTTAAACTTATTTTCCTTAGTTAAAAGACACATACATCATTCTTGTTCTTAGTGTATCAGGGACTAAACACTAACCACTTTAGTGGATTTGTTCCCCTTGTTTGTTCATTTTTTAGCTTCTGGTGATATTTGAAATCAAGCTACAATGAAAAACAGCCGTTTCTTTCTGATTCAGGAACAAAAAACATCCTAAAATGTTTGTCCTAAGGCTGTAGAGGGCCAACAGAAAAGGAACAGTTCTCTGCAGATTTTAAAGCATTTCATGTAGAGCAGTATATTTGTATGTGCATCCACTTTTAGGTCATATATTCATTTAAACTATCACAAAACCAAAAGGACAGAACACAAGCTTTTCCTAAACATTAAATGTAGACTGTCTGTTATAGAAAATTACAGTATTTGTGATTATCAAGACACTTTTCAGTAAACAGAACATTTCAGACAATATAACATCCTTCCCCTTAAAGAAAACACGGATTGCCAAACAATGGGAATGTCGGCACTTGGAACTGTTAGTAGATGACAGTCTGAACACATTTAGCTGTTATCACGATTGCCGATTGAGAGCTGGGTTTTCTTTTTTATTCATGTTCTGAATGAGTTCTTGTTGGGGTTTAAACCCAAGCAGAAGGGATAGCAGAAAAGTGTTACCTTCAGCCGCGGGGTCTGATGTGAAGTCCAGGACGTGAGCCATAGGACAGGACAAAGGGTGGAACAGACATTGGAGGTCACAAAAAAAGCACAAAGACATGGTGGGAAGGAAGGAGGGCACCAAAAAATAAAAAAACACGGAGTTGTGGGAGGGTTAAAAACAAAAGCAAAGAAGAAGTGAGATGAAAAGGATTCAAACGTAAGAAGGGGGTTTAGGAGGAAATGAAGGGATGCGCACATATGGAGGGTAAAAAGCACAGAAGGAAATTGTAAGGAAGAGCAGCAGTGTCGAGCCACTGGGAGCAAACAGGCTGAGTCAATTCCTCCGTGAAAGGAAAAAGAGAAAGAAAAGAAAAAAAGGAACAAAAAGAAGGAATGAACCCATACCTTGGTCGTTTAACGTCAGGTGCGCCAGACCTTGAAAGGGAAAAAAACAGGAAAAAAAGAACAGAAAGAAGAATGAAGGTCATAAAAGGCACGGGAAGAAAAAAAGCATTGTCACAACGTTGGACTGCAGTTTGTGACAGACATCCTGGGGCAGAGTCGGATGTCAGAGTTCAAACCAAAGGTAAAGAAAAAATAAAAAGAAAGAGAGAAAGAAAGAGAAAGAGAAAGAGCAAATAGTAACAGAAAACAAGCAAACACTTCTTGAGTGAGGTGTGGGGGGATTAGAAAAAAAAAGCATTTTCAATCGGCGCAACCCCCGAAGGCTATTGCTCGCACAAATGCTTTTTTTTTCCTCTGGAGTACTTATGGAACACACAGAACTGTTTGGCAGAAAAAACTTGAATTGAATTTCTCGTCTCCGACTGTACTCTAATCACAAAACAAGAACCTCAAGAGGCGAGATCTCACAAAGAGGAGGCCAGAGCTCTTTCTGGAAAAACAAGGATAACACAGTATCAGCAAAACAGCACAACAGCTGCAGCTACAGCCTCTTTATGTAGCCGTCCACGCCAACTGCACTGTGCTGTAAACACATTCGAGGCGAGGCAAGCAGGCATCTCAACAGGCTGGAAAAGAACAGCTACCCCTCTGCTTCCAGTGCATTTAACAAGGCATCCAAACAAACCACACAACAACATACTGACGTACCTGTGGGAGGAAAAACAAGCCGGGTATATCAAATAAATCAAGGGCAAATACCTACTTTCTGTCTATTTTCTACAACTTATTATCACGTTTGTCATTGGCTGTTGGAATATAAACATAGTTCTAATGTTTTATCAACCCCTCATCAGCCAAAATCTTGTTGGCAGCATGCAGAAAAACGCTGAAGTCACAAACTGGAAATATACATTAAAAAGAAAAAAACAATAAAGAAAAGAAAATGTAAAATAAAAGTGAAGAAGTAGAATCAACTAAACAGTGAAGCGAATATTAGTGCCAACCCAGGAGCAACGTCAAACAGTCAAACCCTAAAACGACAAAACAAACGTCTGTATGTTAAAACTGGAGTAAAACACCGACTTTCACACAAACATACAGCCACAAATGCACAACGACACAACCTTCCACAGATTAGAGACACAAGAAGTTGACTTTCTTAGAAAGTAAGCAGACTGCTTTCCAGAACTAATTTCAGTCTGAATGCACCCAGGCTAACCCTGGTGCGGGACCAGAAACCGCTGAAAACGCTTCTTCCATGCTTTTCTGTATCGTCTGCTGTGATGTCATCCTAACTAGTTCCTTAACACAATTCTCTTCAATGATCAACAATGATGAGACACGGTAACTCATTGAAATGTGATCGGATATCAACTATTGAGGCGACACACATTGCTTTTCACTGTTTCCTCTGTATATATCATAAACACTTATTAGTGTACCGTCTTAGCCTTAGTCTTCCTGCCAGTAACCGCCTTAGAGCACGCCTCTGCCGGACCAAAAAAGTAGTAAAAAGTGTTAAACGTGACGTTGAGACAGATTCAAATAGTTTTAATGAACTTAAAGCGCAGGACCTCCATAATTTCAGCCTCTTGTTGCTTTGCCTCGTAAGTCACGACCAATGAGTGAAGACATCTTCAGTCACATGGTTTTGTTTACAAGTTTTAGTCCGGAACAGGAAAGTCTCCTTGACAGCAGCCTGAATACAAATCAAGCACAAAGGTTCAGGACTCAATCCGGACCAAAGTAGCAGACTGGGTCCGGATCAACGAATGTATCCAGTCTGCATTCACCCTAAAAGTCTCATCTAAAAGATGGACATAGTTTCTGCACAGCAGCAGGGGTTCATCGGAAATTCACCTCAGAGTGCATGGGAATGTTAACAATCTGGCACCTGGAGGGCCGTATCCGGCCCGCCAGGTGGTTATGTCCTGCCCACACATGAAGAGTAAAAATCATAAGGATGGTTAAAAAAGAAAGCAAGGTTCTAGTCCATTCCTGTGGCGAGTTATGATTTTTTAAAGAAATAACCGAAATGCACAATTCCGCCACTAGGGGGAGCAAAGGAAAGGCAAAACAGGTGAAACAGCATATCTCTGCATGTGCCAAAAGTGAAAACCTAACAGCTCTGTGTCTGGGTAAGATGTACTTTGGTTCCCTATGAGCCTCACCGCTGTTATCTTGCTATGAGGATGATCAGTAGCAACACCTAACGACCAAAATGTTGTCAAAAAGTGAAGTGGAGTGAAGAGATTTCCAGGAAAAATGGACAGTTTTTTTTTCTTTGCTTGTCATGTCATCAACAGGTTGCACTGTTCAAAGAATATAACATTCAGCACCACTAAGAGACTTACCATAAAGAAAAGTTTCTGGATTGCTTCAGTGTCAGATGTAAAATATTCGGTCTCTATAAAATTGAATAGACCAACTTTTTTTTTTATTGAAATTAATTTTATTCGAGATCCATTGGCCCCAAGTGAGTAGGCTACCATGTTGGTTGAGGCATTTTTTCAAATTGAGTAAAAAAACGAAAACAAAGCTGTTATTTTGCTTTTATGTTATGGTCCGGCCCACTTGAGATCAGACGGGCTGAATGTGGCCCCCGAACCAAAATGAGTGAAATGAAATGAAAAAAACTTTCCTTCCACTTACAATGTCCAAATGGTTGAGCTAAAAGTGACAAATAAAGATAAAATAACCAAAACAGTGGCTGAAAGACATATTTAAAAAGAAATTAGGGTCATAATTTGTTGATTTGTTGCAGGAAGTTTTTTTTTCTTGTCAAAGCTCTAACCCTTGTGCTATCCTGTGGGGTCCAGATGACCCCACCCTTACATTGGCGTGTTCTCTTTACCATAACAAAGGTGGATAAAGGTGAGGAAGATTTCATGTAATCCATGGACACCAGTGAAGATCACAAATCATTGAAGAAAAAAGGTTCAACTCACTGTCTAGTGGGTCTAGATGACCCAACTCCCAATGTTAAAGTGCCCAGGATAGCACAAGGGTTAAATGGTCTAATGTAACAGCAACAGATTCTGATTACAAGTACAAGTGAGACACACAGTTCAAGCTGCACTGACCAACGTTAAATATATTCTAATTTTTAATTTAACTTTCTTTGCATTCTCCATTGGATTTTCCCAATGTTTCAGAAAATAATTGATACTAAGAAGAGAGAAATGTTGTAAAAAGTCATTGTGTTTAGTTTGTAATTTGGGGCGACATAATTTAATGTAATTTAATTATATGGGAAAATGCAGACAAATCAGCCTTGAAATGAATCATTCTGTCAATTTATGTAAATTTAGCCAGAAAATTGGGATGTGTTTTCTAGCTCAATAATCACTAATAACAGTTTTTATAATTTGGTAAAGCAATGATCTGTGTTTGTTTTCTTCTCTATTATCTGAATACAACTCTGGAAATTGATTCTTTTCAGTTTTGTGGCAGATGTGCTATTTTCATGCACATATATGATGCTATTCACTTCTGCTTTTCAATTATCTTTCCAACCAAGGGTGCTACAAAAACTGCTGTGAAAAAGAAAAGCAACCTCAAAGTCAACTTTAATCATTTTATTATCCACACAAGTAAACCTTGAAGGTTTGTCAGTATATAATACAGAAAATGGCTTCAATTTCTGTATTTTTTCTTAAACCTGTTTAATTGTCCTTCTATCAATTTGTGTCTAATCAAACAACTCTAAAATGTTTTATATATATTTTTTTAAATTACATTTGCTTTAAAATAGTTTGTTGCTCATAAGAAAAGAGAGATTTGTCTACAAATGTGTTCATTTTGATCTCAGATGGTTTTTGGTGAACAGGTGTTTGTAAAGGTTTTGTTTCTTGTTGCAGGTTTACAAGTCTCTTCAAGCCTAAAGCGTAAAATCCCCCTACAATGAAAACAGTGTTTTTGTAACATCTTCTTGTAGCATTTTTCTCATGATGGAGGACATGTAGAACAAAAATTTAGATTAAAACTGCATTTGTGAGTATTTATTTATTCAAATAATGATAGATTAGTAGCAGAAGATAAAACCCGCAGTTTAAACAAAACAAAATAAACAGGTTAACGATGCAGCAAATGCTACCGGTTGGTCAAAGTCTCTCTTCGCTCCAATTCTGATGCATCCACTTGCAGACAAATCAATCTAACTCAAAGGTGAAGTTCTGATGGATCCTGCCGCTCTGCAGAAAATATGTTTTTTGATTTGGGTTACAATCATAATTAAAAGACCACTGGGAACGATTTTACAATAGATTCAAATATATTTGTAGGGCTAAAAGTTGCATAATTTGCAAATCCCACCATTATTACCGTAATTTCCGGACTACAAGCCGCTACTTTTTTCCTGCGCTCACAGCCCTGCGGCTTATTCTGTGACGTGGCTAATTTATGGATTTGATTGGCGGCCGCCATGTACGAACATTCGGGCTCGGTGAATGGTTTTGTATGAGTCATCCACCACCAAGCACAAGTCATTTTTTTAACACACCTCTGAGCAGCCAAACAGCATGGACCTCACTTCAGCTCTTAGACACTTCAGTCATGGTTCAACAAAAAGAAACACGCATGCCCGGCCGCATCCCAGAATCCTTTGGTGCCATTAGACCCAACGTGCACTTGATCGCCGCTACAATATGATGAAGCTTTCAAGTTAAAAGCAATCGTTAAAAGCAGCGTGAAAAAATCCCCCATCAGTAAATGGAAATGCCGGTCAGCTGCGTGACGGAGAGAACAGCGCATGCTCAGAAGTGTATTTACCTCTGAGTCATAGTGACTCGGCTGGCTGCACGTAAATATGTGTGAATAACATCAGCCTTTATTTTGTCGGGACACGACTGGAAACACAAATCCATTTGGTCGTTTTTACGGTTTCTGACTGAGCGGAATTTTGCATTGAAAAGCTCACAGCCACCATGTGAGCTTTTCGGATAGGAAGGGGAGACAAGGAGCCCGCTTGGCGAGCGCGGAGCGCAGAGGCGTCCGGGGAGCAACAAGTGTTTGTTGTGAAAGGAAGCTTCTGACGAACGCGCCGCGCTGAGGCGCGCGTATCGCGCTGAGGCGCGCGCTATTTTACTGATGTTTTTTAACCAGCCCCGTTAGTACCATAATGCTGCCGCGACACAAGTGGAAGGAGAGCTGTTCCTTTTCACCCCTCCATGCACTGCTGCTCCTTGCTCATTCTTAAACACGAACAACAGTGTGGCGAGCCGGGCGTTGGCCCCGCCTTTAGCCCCTAAGACTCATGGGAAATGGGGGATCGCGGATGTAAATTTCCTCATCATAACTGAGGGATGTAATGTTGATTATATGGTTACTGTTAGTAATTTTATGTATGATACCTAGTTTGTCAATAAGTTAAAAAAAATTAAAAAAAAATCAAATAAAAAAACCCATAACTGAGGAACTTGTGAACAGAATAGAGGTCCATGCTGTTTCAGATGTGGGTGTAACTAGATAAGTGAGTGGCTGGAGTGGCAGTAACGCATGGCACTGGCAGACCACATTTAGGCCCTAAAGGCCTTTTATTTTTTACTCTTCCACCTTGATTTATACTCAAACCTATTTTGCACAAAGTTAAACATCACCTTAAAGACAACTCATTTGATGAACAGACTGCAAGCATTTAACCACAAGCTGTTCCAACCTTCTCCTTAATGCCTTAATCAGGGACAAAGCAAATGTAGAAGAAAAGTGTTTTATTTATCTAGCAGCAGTCAATTTCCTGGATACCCTTTGCACCAAGTCCTTTCTTTTTTTTTTCTTTTCAACTTCCTGTTTTTGTTCTCCTGTTCATAATCCATTACAGAGATAAGAGAAAGGCTCCTACAATAAAACAGAATGCTGCTGTCGGGGAAAACCAAATCATTCAAATACTCTCCACATTCCCAATTTTCTCATTCAAACCTCATGTCCTACTTAGAAAAGAAAAACACAGTGGTAGTTTAGTAAAAAAAAAGGGGAAAAGGCCAAATGAAGTGGGGGAGTAGAATAATCAAAGAAGACAAGCACTGAAAGTTGACAAATGTTACCAACTTAATTGCCTTTTTTCTTGTCCAGACTCTTATAATGTGCTGTAGATTACAAGTTTATTCAGACACCAAAGGAGTTCAATGCATCAAAGATAACAATAAAATATTCTATCAAAAATACACAACAAACTGCAAATATGTAAAAATAGAAACAGTCTACAATAGAAAAACCCAATGTCACATAAATCATAATTTGACAGCTTGTGAGAACAGAGGCAAAAATCCTATATTTATATTAACCATCCCTAATTAGACATGGGAAAAAAGCACAAAGAACAGCTGTGTCTTACTTTTGACCTTTTTTTTAATTAAGGAAATCAAGCAAAATCTGACAGCTGAACAATCCCTGTCACCTGCCACGTCCTGGAAAACAGAGTGAATTTGCAAAGTTCACCCCTTTACGTCTCGACATCGATCTGTAATTTTGTGGCAAGCACAGATGGGAGTGCCTAACGAAACTGATGCCGTGTGGAGACCATTACATTGGCTGGTGTTGATTGAGCGGCAGATGGAGACTAGTCATAATTCTGTCATTAGGAAGGAGGCATGCTTCTATCTGGAAAGAAAGTCTGTTTTTTATTTCCCCCTTCTCTGTTGACTCACTGCTACCGCCTCTTACTTTTGCCATTTTCTGACGCTTCAAAACTGTATAGCTTAAGGTGTGCACAGCATGCTGTCACACCAGCCACGCATCGTTTTATGTCAAAGTCACAGGTGATGAGTCACATGCGTATTGTTTGAATGTCACACATGTGTTTCTATTTCAAGCAAAACAGCAAACGGCTTGTTAACTTGCATGAAAACTGTGCTCATGTGAGAAAAATGTATGTGTAGCAAATGTTGCTGCACACGCAAGAAGTCTGCCCTCTACAGCTGAAAACTGTCTCTATGGCCAGACAGAATGTTTTGAAATGAAATTTTCTACCAATGAGGCAGAACACTGGGCACCAGGGTACCACAAGGACAAGGGCAGGAACCAATCAGAAACCCCAGAGACTCCAACACGAAAGGAATCAGACCAATCAAAAAACAATCTCATTATTTGACTGACATGAAGTCCATCCATACACCCACACCTCCATCCATCATCTACCCATCTACCAGTTCATCCACCCATGCATCAACCCACCCATCGACCAATCCATCCATCCATCCATCCATCCATCCATCTACCCATCTACCAGTTCATCCACCCATGCATCCATCTACCCCCCTACCAGTTCATCCATCTATCCAGTCATTCATTGTTACACCCCTGTCTAGGAGTTTGTAAACGGGAGTAACATAAAGGTAAAAAGAAAAACTAAATTCACCAATGACTCGAAAAACTCTCACCAGACCCAGACTGAAATTAAGCTGGGAATTTATTTACAATGACAACTCAAAATCATACAAAAATAACCAACCCAAATTACCAGGACCAAAAAGCTCTAACAATGTTTGATCTAATGCTCTGCTGCTGCCAGCTGGAGGGGGAGGGGCTTCAACAGATGAGGTGGCAGTTTTTAAAGCTGCCGCAGAGAAGTCCTCAGCCAATCAGGTGGTCCGGACACGATGGAATCTAATTGGCAGTATAGAGGAGGGAAAAGAAAAGGACAGACAGACACTCCCAAAAGAAAACATACAGAAAAGCAGTCCAAACATACAAACAAAACAATATTACGGCCACAGCCGTAACATTCATCCATCAACCCACCCATCCATCTATTCATCCATCCACCCATCTACCAATCCACCCATCCATACACCCATGCATCCATCCACACATCTGCCAATCCACCATTCTATCCACCAATTCATCCATTCACCCACCAACCCAACCATCCATCCACCCACCGACCCGCCGATCCATTCATCCATCCTTCCATCCATCCACCCATAGATCCATCCATCTACCCATCCATCCATCCACCAATACATCCATCCATTTATCCATCCACCCATACATCTATCCACACATCCATTCATCCATCCTTCCACCCATCCAGCCATCCATCCATCCACCCATCCATCATAGCGACAGGATCATGTGCTTCCAGAGAGCACATTTAATTGTTGTTGAACCTGGGTTGATGACAGTAAAGATCTACCTTCTTACAGGTCTAAATTACATTTTGAGGCATAAACCCAACAATACAGATAACTAACCACATCATACACTTAGCGCCAGTAACCACAAACAGCAGACTTAAATCCTGTTTGTTTGGAGGTTGAACGTACATTTTGTCCATGCTCATGATTTCTCCAAGAAGTGAATCCATCCACCTTTCATTGAAGCCTCAAGAAAAACAAAAACACCAGAGGGAGCAAAACTCTTCATAAGAGAATGCTAAATGATCCTTTTTTGTCGAACTGCTCTGAGATTTCTCCTTCAACACGTAAATGTTCTGAAGGAAATGAAACCCATCACAAACTGCACAGAACACTGCATGACAAATGGCACAACCCTCACCAGCAGATGGTCCTCATCAGACAGGTGAAGACAGCAAACACTGCTGGGAGACTATGCTGCATTTTTCTGCACACACTGCATGAACATATCGTTTATATACTGAAAGTGAAGACATTGTTAAATTGTCAAACCTAGGGGGGATAAGGCAAACAGATTTTGTCGTGACACTATTACCTCTGGTTTAATTTCTCAGTTTAAAAGCATTTCTTTTTCTGGTTTTAATTCACGTAAAAGTCATTTGTTCTCATTTCCATACCTTGTGTCTACTACAACAAGTACCACAGTTGTAATATGAAGTCTGCAATCAGTGTGTAGAATAGACAGACTGTAAAAAACAATGTACGAATCGAGGTGTGACGTCAACCATAGCAAATGCCTTACCTCCGGCTCTCGCAAAATGAGGGCTAAGATGCTCCGAATATATTGGTGGCAGAGTATACAGAAAATTCAAACATATCATGCAGATTTAAAAAAAAACAAACATCATAAATGTGCACTTTTACAGTGTAAAAGTACTTTTTAAAATTTAAAACTTATGTTTTGTTTTTTTAATGTCAAATAACAGATTTAAGACAAAGTTAATGACCTTTTTTTCGGTGCATAAAACAAATGAAGCTACAACTGTTATTGGTTATGCAAATAAAAAAGGAAAGTAATCTATATAGAGTCTGGGTGTCATCCTCGACAGCTCACTTTCGTTCCAATCTCATATTAATAACATCACCCGTTCTGCTTACTTTCATCTCCGCAATATATCTCGTCTCCGCCCTTCTCTCACTCCTTATACAACTGCTGTACTTGTTCATAGTCTTGTCACTTCTCGAATCGATAACTGTAATTCTCTCCTGTTTGGTTTTGCCCAATAAGTCTTTGAAGAAACTGCAGTTTCTCCAAAATTCTGCAGCCCGCATCATCACCAGGACCCCGTTATCCCACCACATCACACCAGTTCTCCAAAACTTACACTGGCTTCCCATAAAACAAAGGATTAGTTTCAAGATTCTTCTCATAACCTTCAAAGCACTCCACAACCTGGCTCTTCCCTACATTTCTGATCTTCACATTTCCACTCCCTCCCGATCTCTCCGCTCCTCTTCCTCTCTCCAACTCCATGTCCCACCTGCCCGTCTTGCCACCAGAGCTTTCAGCCGCTCCGCCCCCCAGCTATGGAATTCTCTTTCTCCCAATCTACGCATTACTGACTATCTGCCACTGTTCTAATCCAAACTCAAGAGTCCTCTCTTCAAACAATCATACAGTTAATCCATTCAGTTAACACAACCTCATTTTGTCTGTTGTTTTTCCTATCCTGTTTTTTTTTTTCCGTTTTTTTATCCTGTTTTTATAATCACTTATTTATGTTTATCTTTATTCATGTTTTACTCTGTTAATTTCTTATAGATGTTTTATTCTGCTTTTTTCTCATTTTTTTAACCTTGTACACCGACCTTGGGTGGCCTGAAAGGCGCTTGAAATAAAATGTATTATTATTATTATTATTATTATTATATGTAAAATTCTCCATTTGAAAGGAAAAAGTCTATATTATTCTATGTATTTTGACTTGGGGTGTAAAAAATTGATTTGGCAATATATCGCAATAGTTGATTTGTAATACTTGCATCGATTCAAAATGGTGTCAGGACGATATATAATTATAATTATATGTATAATTATTTCTGAGCGTCCTTCAGCGTCTGACTCTTGTTTTCCATTTCAACCTCCAACCACTAGTTGGCGCAGAGCACACAGAGCCTCTTTGAGCAGCTCTACATTACACAAGACAACAGGAAGATCTCAGCTAGAGCCAGCTTTTTTCTTTTTCTTTTTTTTTAATTGTTTTTTTTATTTTATTGAACAATTGCAGAACAAAAAAAAACAAAAATGCAGCAATTATGCAAATATAATTTACAGTACAGTTCTGAATACAAAATAAGCTTGTTATAACCTTAAAAATATCTTAATTATTAAGAACATTCACAGGGGGAGAAAAAACTAAATATTAAAAAAATAAGATAAAATAAAAAATAAATAAACATTGACAAACAGAAATGCGAGAGTAAACTTATGTCATTAGTCCAAAAGATTTACAGATGTTAATCGTTTTTTGAGCCTTTGTATTTTTTCAAGCTGAAATTAAATTTATATATTGCTGAAGTTCAAATTTGAACACGAAGAAGTAAAGTTTTTTATTAGAAAATTTACTTCTGTGAATATGAAATTTAGCCATTAATAACATGTTTATAAAAAGAAAGCATCACGATCTTTGAGTTCAAAACCATGAAAACCAAATATGATGTTTTTATAATAGAGTTGTGATGAAGTTCCAGATAGATTTGGGGTTATTGGAATATTTCTTAATCAAGACTACCTTGAGTGTTTTATTAAGCGCAGTGAAATCAATACAATTTAAGCCGCCTTATCTTTTTTCGTTTTATGTGACATGGGCTCTGTCCGAATTCCCACCCTAACCCCTAACTACTGAAAAACTATCTATTGCCCTGAATTTTAAAAGCAATTCGGACACCATGCTCACTACTTGCAGGTTCGATTCCCGCCTTGCACGCCCATGTGCCGAAGTGTCCTTGGGCAAGACACTGAACCCCACCTTGCCTCTGGTGGGAGGTTGGCGCCAGTGTTTGGCAGCGGAGCCGCCATCAGTGTGTGAATGTGTGTGTGCATGGGTGAATGGGACTGTGACTGTAAAGCGCTTTGGGCCTTCGTAAGAAGGTAGAAAGCGCTATATAAGTATACGCCATTTTACTTTTTTTTTTAAACGGCAGATATGACATCATCAATTTCATAAAGATAAAAACTAATTGATATGAGCGTTTTGCAACGAGTATTTATGAGTCCCCTGTTTTTCTGAAGATAAAAGTGTTGATGATTTATTTGAAAAATACATTCATATTCTATATTAACCGATCTAGTGAGTATCGATGCACACTGGTTTTTCCACAGAGACCTCTGGGAAATTTCAAGGGAATTGGATCCGTAATTGTAGATTCGGACAGCACTACAAAATGGCGAACACACTGTATAGTGCACGATGTAGTGAGTACTGAAGGAATTCGGACACAACCATGAACTACTTAGTTTGGATGGGAACCAAACCAAGACTCTGTGCCATGTTGCTGCCAGCAACATATAAAATTGCAGATTGTGCTGCTTTTCAGATAAGAATGAGTGAAGCACTGCAGCTGCACAGTGGCTACTAGGCTAATGCACGTAGCATTGGCCAAAATGCTATCAGCAAAGCGGGCCAAAGCTCTGCAGAACCTCCAAGCAATAGATTCTAGTTTAGCGACCCGATTGATCAGAGTTATGAGTACAATGCTCTGAAAAAAGGCCAACATTGTGGCGATGACCGTTACTAGTTTACTTCCGCGTGTGAGACAGCGTGGCTGCAGCGGTGCAGAACAGACTGGGATGTAAACAAAGCATCTGTGCCACATTAATGTGCCCTCCTTGATGCTGCTGCATCATCACACTTTATTGTTTCTGGAAAGAATTAATGTTTTTTCCCCCTCTTTATTTTTTGAAGTACCATTCAGACTCCTGAACTGTTTAAAAGTACTGGAGGAGCTATATTAAGCAATAGTGAAAATAGACAGCACTTTATTAACTTCATCATACTTTTAGAACCTTATTGGTTAAGGCACATTCATTCCATTTTTTCGTTATACTGAAATGTATTTTGTTGTAGAAATAAGACAATGTTGACTGTTCCCTTTCTATGTTTCAAGTTACCAAAATAAAAGCACTATGAATTTGCCTGGGTAAAAGCAACTCATATATGAGATACAGTTGCAGTGCTTAACATTGTGATCAATAAATAAACTGAATTTGACCATATTAGTTTTTTCCAAGTCATATATATATATATATATATATATATATATATATATATATATATTTTTTTTTTTTTTTTAAATAAATAAAATGTGTTCCGGAACAAGATCAGGATACGTATCGTGGGGCGCGGATCAGGATACTTATTGTATCGCCAGACTCTTGCCAATCAATTCACACTCCTTATTTTAACTCAAGGCTGAAATATTATCACTAGGACTTCTTTCTCTTTCGGCTTTTCCCATCAGGGGTCGCCACAGCGAATCATCGTTTTCCACCTCACTCTATCATGAACATCTTCTACCCTAACATTAGCCAACTTCATGTCCTCTGTTAAGACATCCATGTATCTCCTCTTTGGCCGTCCTCTTGCCCTCCTGCCAGGCAGCTCCATCTCCAACATCCTTCTACCAATATATCCACTATCCCTCCTCTGAACATGTCCAAACCATCTCAGTCTGGCTTCTCTGACTTTGTCGCTAACACAGGCAACATGAGCCGTCCCTCTGATGTACTCGTTCCTTATCCTGTCTAACCTGGTCACTCCTAAGGAGAACCTCAACATCTTCATCTCCGCTACCTCCATCTCAGCCTCTTGTCTCTGTCTCGCTGCTACCGTCTCTAACCCATAGAGCAGAGCTGGTCTCACCACTGTCTTGTACACCTTTCCTTTGAGTCTTGCTGACACTCTTCTGTCACACAACACTCCTGACACTTTCCTCCACCCGCTCCAACCTGCCTGCACTCGCCTCTTCAACCCTTTTCCACAATCCCCATCACACTGAACTGTTGACCCCAAGTACTTAAACTCCTGCACCTTCTTCACCTAAAAAACCTTTACAATCAGGATACAAATTGGCCATCTGAATGATTGATAAGTCCACAACCTTTAGCTTTTATGAGGTTGCCTAACACAAAACATTATATTTATTGCCATCAAAAACTAATTTTAGGACAAAAACTATGTGCTTTGTTTCCCCTTACTGAACATAAACATTAGTCATTCTCCTGACCTTATCTATTATGTATCGTCTTTGAACTGCCAGAGCTACACTAAAAGTGTTGGAGGACTTTGGTGTATTTTAATAATTTATTATGGATATCTATTGCGGTAGGACAGAGAGAGAAGGAGGATTTAAGGACCAAGAAAAACTTCACAAAATTGCCTCGATTACTTCAATGGTTTAAATTATTTATATGAAGATCATGCTGTATTAAAGAAGTGCAGTAAAATGTGTGACTTTAACACAGTGTGCACTAGCTCTAAGATAGCATATTGTTAGTATAAAATCACACAGTTTACAGTTTAACTGAAAAGAAAGAACACATTGGTTAAGTATAGTGTATAGCGAGATTAGTGCATGTACTCCTGAGTAAATGAAGCCTCAGTTGATTAATTGATAAAGATACAAAAATGAATTGATATGTTAAGGTCATACATGTTGTGTGAATATATGTAAAATGGGAGCCGTCTTGAACCAAAAAATAAATAAATAAAATAATTGTAAAAGTTGCTTTACATGCTTATTGTACAAATGAGGGCTTTAAGAGAAATGTATAGGCTGCACATTAGTGTCGTTCACATTTATTTATGGGTTTGATTTTGACATGACGCTAAAAATCTTTTAGAAGTAGCATATTCTCCATTCTCAGCTGCTGCAAAAAGTAATTTTATCCATGACAATGAAAACTAAGAAACACTGCTGTTTTCTTTTGAAATTGTGTTATTAAAGTTTCCATTTTTGCCCTCTGATTTTTGGTCAAAAGAAAAAGGACAGTTCTTCCTGCAAATTAAAATTATGTATAAAGCTAAACCTCTTCAATTCAATTTCCTTCATTCTTTTTTTTTCTACGAAAACAACTTAAACAAAAGATAGCACACAAAAAGGAACAGAAAGAAGATAACTTGTTCTTCTGCCTTTTGCTCCTTTTGCATTCTTTGGATCAAACAAAAATTTTTATAATAATATATTTTTTTTAAAAGTACACCCTTCTAACCCTTCACCGGTCCTCTACCAGAGGCCTGGGAGATGGGGGTCCTACGCAGTATCTTAGCTGTTCCTAGCACTGCGCTTTTCTGGACTGAGAGGTCTGAGGTCTTTCCAGGTATCTGTTGTAGCCACTCCTCCAGCTTGGGGGTTACTGCCCCGAGTGCTCCAATTACCACAGGCACCACTGTCACCTTCACTTTCCAGGCTTTCTCCAGTTCTTCTCTGAGTCCCTGGTTTTTTCTCCAGTTTCTCATGTTCCTTCTTCCTGATGTTCCCATCGCTTGGCACTGCCACATCCACCACAACGGCTTTCCTCTGTTCTTTGTCCACCACTACAATGTCTGGTTGGTTCGCCATTACCATCCTATCAGTCTGGATCCGGAAGTCCCACAGGATCTTTGCTCTCTCATTCTCTATCACCTTCGGAGGTGTTTCCCATTTTGAGCTTAGGGTTTCCAGTTCATATTCTGCACACATGTTCCTGTATATTATTCTACCCTCTTGATTGTGGCACTCCATGTATGCTTTCCCTGCCAGCATCTTACATCCTGCAGTTATGTGCTGGATTGTTTCAGGCGCTTCTTTGCACAGCCTACACCTTGGGTCTTGTCTGGTGTGGTAGGTCTACACCTTGGGTCTTGTCTGGTGTGGTAGATCTACACCTTGGGTCTTGTCTGGCGTGGTAGATCTACACCTTGGGTCTTGTCTGGTGTGGTAGATCTACACCTTGGGTCTTGTCTGGTGTGGTAGATCTACACCTTGGGTCTTGTCTGGTGTGGTAGATCTACACCTTGGGTCTTGTCTGGTGTGGTAGATCTACACCTTGGGTCTTGTCTGGCGTGGTAGATCTACACCTTGGGTCTTGTCTGGTGTGGTAGATCTACACCTTGGGTCTTGTCTGGTGTGGTAGATCTACATCTTGGGTCTTGTCTGGTGTGGTAGGTCTACACCTTGGGTCTTGTCTGGTGTGGTAGATCTGAGCCTCTTTGGCTCTGGTGTTCATGGCTTGTTCCTGAGCTGCCAGGATGAGCGCTTCAGTGCTGTCCTGTAGGCCAGCCCTTTATAGCCATTGGTAGGACTTCTTGATATCAGACACTTCCTTCTTTGCGGCTAGCATACAGTCAGCAGGTGCAGGTGCTGGATTTGGGATGGAACCCTCCATGCATGGTGGGGAGCTTTCTTGTATTAACATCCGTGGTCTGTATCTTTTCCTTTGGCCATCTTATTATTCCTGCAGGGTATCTGCTAACTGGCAGTCCGTAGCTGTTTATTGCCCGGGTCTTATTCCAGTCATTGAGCTGGCTTCTCAGGACTTGCCTCACTCGTTGGATGTATTTAGCTGTTGCAGCTTTCCTTGTTGCCTGCTCCAGGTTGCCATTTGCCTGCGGAATTCCAAAGTACTTGTAACTGCCCTTAATGTCTGCTATTGTTCCTTCTGGGAGTGAGACCCTTCCTATGTGGACTACCTTGCCTCTCTTTGTCACCATTCGGCTGCATTTCTCGAGCCCGAATGACATCCCTATGTCAGTACTGTAGGTCCTGGTGGTGTGGATCAGGGAGTCAATGTCACGCTCGCTCTTAGCATATAGCTTGATGTCATCCATGTAGAGGAGGTGACTGATGTTGGCCCCATTTCTGAGTCGGTATCCATTACCAATTATCTCTGTGAAGACTCTCATTCATCCAGGTTGCACTGTGACATAACCAGTTTTGTTGATTGTTTGGCTGAGGGGGGTTCAGACACATGCAAAACAGCAGTGGGGACGGAGCGTCTCCTTGGCAAATGCCACATTTGATGGACACTTGTGCAAGTGGTTTTCCACAGCTTCATCGAGGTCCTATAAAGGCTCTTAGAGTCCTTCTGATGTTGTACAGCTCCAAGCATTCAGTGATCCATGTGTGTTATTGAGTCATTGAATCCAGGCTGTGCACAGGTTGGTTTTGTCGTGACCTGCGGGCCTGCACTGTCCAGGTCTTCATACTTGAGACTCTTTCTTGGGTGACTGCAACTGTGATGGTTACTGGATTCTGTCAAGGGAGGCTGCTATGCTCTTAACGCAGAGAGACCAGTCATTGAGCATTGCTGATATGTGCTACTTCACATCACGGACAGTGTCTGGCCATAATTAGGTGATGTAATTTGTTTGTTTAAATCATTATTTTGAAATAGTGTAAGATGTCACACATACCCATCCTTTGAAAATGTTGTTGTTTCTCTTATTTTGTATATGGATCATTAGAATCACCGTTTATGTACACAACGAATGGTGTAGCAACAGCAGGATCACCGAAAGACACTGCTCTCCAGACCTGGAGGCTGTAGCCATCTTATGCAGGCCCTTCTATCTCCCGAGGGAATTCACAGCTGTTTCTGGTGCTAGCTGTTTACATACCACCAGATGCTAACACTAGCACGGCTCTCAACCTCCTGCTAACTATCATCAACAAGCAACAGCTCGCCCACCCTGATGGACTCTTGATTATTGCTGGGGATTTCAACCAAGCACGTCTTAAAAATGTGCTCCCCAAATTCACACAGTATGTGAAGCTTGCCACCAGAGGAGTAAACACTTTAGACCAAGTTTACTCAAACATTAAACAGGCTTACAAAGTAACCCCCCTCCCCCATCTAGCAGGCTCAGATCACCTCTGCTTGTCCCTCACCCCCACCTACACCCCCCTAAGAAGGAAAACAAAGCCAGAAACAAAGACCATCAGGATCTGGCCCGAAGCTGCCCTCACACAACTGCAGGACTGCTTCTCAAACACACTCTGGGACACTTTCTACAGCCAAAATCTACAAGAACACACGGACACAGTCCTTTCCTATGTAAACCACTGCGTAGGCAATGTGACTGTGAACAAAAGGATCAGAATTTTCCCAAATCAGAAACCATGGATGACCAGCGAAGTAAAATCTCTCCTAAAAAAACGAGACACCGCCTTCAGGTCAAGGGACAGTGACTGGCTCCAATACAGCACAGCCAGATCCGCCCTAAAAAAAGGCATAAAGAAGGCCAAAATGGCCTACAAAAAGGAGATTGAAGAGCACTTCGCTGACAACAACCCCAGGAAGATGTGGCAGGGGATAAACCACATCACAAATCAAAGGAGCAGCAACACAGTGTCCACTGGAGCGGATGCCTCCTTGGCAAGGGAGCTAAACCATTTCTTTGCCAGGTTTGACACGCAGAGGCCCCCAGCAGACACGCCACAATCATCACCACCCCACACCAACAGTACCCTAGTACTCCAGGAGCAGGAAGTACGACGGGTGCTTAAATCAGCCAACCCCAGGAAGGCAACGGGACCAGATGGAGTGCCAGGCAAAGTACTCAGCGCATGCGCCGACCAGTTAGCAGACGTTTTCACCAGAATCTTTAATCAGTCCCTACAACAGTGCAGCATCCCAGCCTGCCTCAAAACCTCCACCATAATTCCGGTTCTCAAAAAGCCAGCAGCAGACAGCCTCAACGACTACAGGCCAGTCGCCCTCACGCCTGTAATCATGAAGTGTTTTGAATGACTGATAGCAAAACACATCAAAGATAATCTCCCACCCACCCTCGACCCGCTCCAGTTTGCCTACAAACCAAATCGCTCAACAGATGATGCTATTTCCACCACTCTTCACTCTGCCCTGAGCCACCTGGACCACCCAGGGAACTACGCTAGGCTGCTTTTTCTGGATTTCAGCTCAGCCTTTAACAACATCATCCCAGACATCCTGACAGAAAAACTGCTTCACCTGGGCCTTTCTTCCCCCATCTGCTTATGGATTAAAGACTTTCTGTCAGAACGACCACAATCTGTTAAACTTGGACCCCACCTTTCATCCACCATCACCATCAGCACAGGATCACCACAAGGATGTGTACTGAGCCCACTCCTCTTCACACTCTACACATCGGACTGCACGCCGACCCACCCCTGCAACACAATCATCAAATTTGCTGATGACACCGCTGTGGTCGGGCTCATCTCAGGGGAAGATGAAGTCAGCAGACTGGAAAAGTGGTGTTCAGGAAACAACCTCCACCTGAACACCACCAAAACCAAAGAAATAATCCTGGACTTCAGAAAGGGGAGAGTGGACCCGCCCCCGCTTTATATAAATGGGGTCAGCGTGGACAGGGTTCACTCTATCCGCTACTTAGGTGTGCTGATCACAGAGGACCTCTCCTGGACTGCAAACACCACTGCGGCAGTAGGGAAGGCCCAGCAGCGTCTCCACTTTCTGAGAATACTCAGGAGGAACAACCTGGACAAGAAGCTGCTGGTGACCTTCTACAGAGCCACCATCGAGAGCATCCTCACGTACTGCATCACAGCCTGGTATGCAGGATGCTCGGCCGCAGACAGGAAGGCGCTGCAGAGGGTGATCAACACAGCCCAGAAAATCACCGGCTCCCCCCCAGCCTAGAGGACATTGCTGGCTCTCGCTATACGAGCAGAGCCAGGCAAATCATCAAGGACTCCCACCATCCCAACCACCACCTGTTCCAACTGCTACCGTCAGGCCGACGGTACAGATCGCTCAAGGCTCGCACAAATAGACTCAAGAACAGTTTTTTCCCCAGAGCAGTCAACCTCATAAATAAATGTGAATCCCACAAAAAGCTGTAACTTCGTGCAATAACTGAAACCAATGTGCAATATTAACAATTCCCAGTGCAATATAATGCAATTTAAAATAGTTATTTAGCTTTGTACATATGTATATTTTCAGTGAAACACAATTTTATTGTTCTTTAGAAGATTATCTATTTTTATTGTTTAAGCAGCTGGAGAGCACCGGTAATCTCGTTGTCACAAGTTTCTTGTGTAACAATGACAATGAAGGCTTTCTGATTCTGATTCTGATTAATAGCCTAAAAGAAAAGAAAAAATATCAAAAAGGAAATGTTCCAGTTTCTTAGGGTACATTCACATTGGGAGGTTGATTTGCACCAAAATCTGTTTTCTTGGGGACACCACTTCAGGTGAAAAGTGTGAAAGCGCATCAACATCGGATAACATAACTGTCAATAAGAAATGTATGCTTAAATAGAAAAAATGTACACAAATTAATACTTTGTGCAGAACTGAAAATAGAAACTATAAATAAAACATTTAATTTTACGTTTGACGTGTATTTACGATTTGTCCTGGTTTTGAATACGACTCTTGTGTTGAATACTAATAGACCCCAGTTAACAAACTGTTAAAAATACATCAAGAACATACATCGAGTCCAGTAACCTTGATTCAACTGAGTGGGCATGCGCTTTAAGCCTCATTTATTGAAGTAAAACAGAATTTAACTTTTTAAATTGTTAGTGACCCCTGGCAGAAAACTATCTTGATACCATAGCTCTGTTGAATTAAAACAAATCTGATTATAACAATTAAAATTATACCAAATTCTAAAACAAAATTCACATCAATTGACTATATTGTTATTAAATTTTGACACATAATGAACTTTTTTGATGATCCTCACATCAAGCTGCCACCACTGTAGATCAACGAATCATAAATGTTCTGCTTGTTTGTCATTATTTGCTAGCCATATTTGTGGAGTACCTTTCACTGATTGCCACTTCTGGACTCTGATTATAACAGAAGCTGGAAGCTGGAAACTGATTAACAATATGGCCACAATTTTTATTTTAGTAAAAAAATATGTTCTGTTTCATGCAGCAATAGGTACGGAATGACAACTAGTGCTGATAACTACTGGTTTTACATATTTAAACCATGTCGGTTCTAGTCGTCAAATTACTTTTACCGGTACTTTAGAAAATGTCCAGTTAAACAGTGGAATAATTGCTGCATTTCCATTCCAGCTGTGCGCAAAAATTCTAGAAATTTGACAGTTACACTTTTTCCATCAAATCCTAATTACATGGATAAACACAAACGTGATAAGTCATTCAGAAACAGGGCGACGGATCTGAACACTGTTTTGATTGACAGCAGATACATTTAAACTTCTGCCACGGCACCAGTGCTTATCACCATCTATCAAAGGAGACATAGGCGTCTTCATCAGGTCATGGAGCGGCGAGCTCCTTACACATGGGAGGGGCTACAGATGAAGCCATTCTGGGAAATAGTGGTTGGTGATTTTACAGAGGATCTGTGGATCCAACAATTCCACATGACACGCTCAACTTCTGATGAGCTGTGTGATGCTTTGGGACCTCTGGTGGCGCCCACTGTGCAGTGCCCAAGACCGACAATTCCTACCAAGAAGCACATTGCCATCGATTGTTGGTCATGCGACTCATTTAATTAAAAAACCACCCCCTTCAAGCACAAAAACTTTCTTTAGATAAATGCGAGTTTTGTCAAAACTCTTAAATTTCCATTAGGCCAATTTATTATCGCCAATCCAAATTGCGTATTAAGGAAAAGTCAGCTGCTGACATGGTTCAGTTTCCCAGCAGTGTAGTTGCAGTAGCTTTACTCACAGTTTTTGGTTAAGTGGTGTTTTTTAACCGGTCTTGGTAACAAATAAAAACAAGTCTTTCACTCCTCTCTCCTAAAAAAAGCCCAAAAGAAAAATGAAATGATCTACAGAGACATTACTGGGAAGCAGCACTTGGCCTTGAGCGTTGGCTGATACTTAATGTTTCATCCTGACAATTGTCTCCGATCAGCTAGTATTTAGGAGCTCAATCATGTTTCTTACAAAAACTCTAGACAGGATAAAAGTGCAGGGAAAAGAATACTTCATATGTTTTTTTTTCTTTAAAAACATGTCGTTTCCCATAAGTATTTGGCAAGACAGGCCCCTGCGTGGAGTCTGGGGGTGGCTGTCAGCAGGTAACAACAACAACATCCGATAATGGAAAATTAATGTCTTCCAACTGAGACAACATGCTAACTTAGTAGAACTCATTGGGTCGGGTAAACACCATTAGACCTCAGCATCCGTAGTGTTCCTGGAAGTTTTGTCATTTGAGAGAGCTGGGTAATTAAAGGAAAATTAATGGAAATTTGTGTAACAAATGTATTCATATTTTATGAATTTCTTCTGTGAGGCTGGAATCCTCCTAGTGAGAAATGATAAGCAGCTTGATTAACTCAGATTGGAGAATCCCAACTGTTTTATCTTCACAACATTATGAGCTCTTAGTAATGAAGACGTTGAGACACTTCAAAAGCGTCTTATGAGGAATAAATTGTACATAAGTGTATGTCAAAAACCTCAATCTCTATTCAGTGTGTAAATAACAGCTTACATACGATAAACGAAGACATAGTTTTACGTTCATATGTGAAGCATTTTTTTCAACCACATTTTCCAGAATGTGAAGTAAAAAAGTTTTGAATCTTTTCAACCAATAAAGTCCCCTGGATGGGATGTCCAGTTTAAATGAACCAGAGTTTGTTTCCCCCAATAATCCGAAACTAGTTTTCAGTCTGAATGCCCAAGCGAGCCCTGATTCAGGACCAGGGACCGCTCTTGGACCCATGCTTTTCCATCGGACTGAGCTTCGGTGTGCTATGAGATTCATCTTTCTGAATATAGTCCATTCCCAGAGCGGAGCAATTGAACTAAAACAGCCACCGTAACCCACAAATGAGTCAAAGACAGATATAAAGCCACGGTTGTGAAGTTATCGAACATGAGAAAAGGATCCAACTGTTTATTTGTTGGGACATTTATTGTAACACAGCTGGAAACACTTTTTACATGCTTTTCTGTGTCTTGTTACGCGGCGCACACCCGAAAAGCGCTGCTGTGACGTCATCCTAAAACCTACCCTGTAGTTCCTTACAGATTTTTCTCGAAAGAATGCTATAACACCAGAACGAAGAGACACGGCAACTCATTGAAATGTGATCGGATGAATTCAGACTCATTAAAACAACTTTTAAGGTGATACACATTGGTGCTCACTATTTTCCCAACATTCTATTTATTATTATAACTTATTAGCATACGTTCTTAGTCTACCTGCCAGTAACTGCCCTGCAGCATGCCTCCACCGGACCAAAAAAGGGAGTTGAAAGCGTTGGTCCTGACGTTGTTAAAGGCGTTCAAAACTTGTGAGCGAAATTTATGGTGTGAGTCAACTTAAAGCCCAGAACTGCTTTTAGTTTCTTGGCCCCACCCTCGTAATTACTGACCAATGAGTGAAGAGATCTTTAGTCACATGGTTTTGTTTTTCAGTTTTAGTCTGGAACAGGAAAATCTCCTTGATGTCAGTCTGAATGCCAAACGCAAAGTTCAGGACTCGATCCCGACAAAATTAGGCCTACTGGGTCCGGACCAAACGTTTTTTCTGTCTGAATTCAAAACAAAGTAATCTGCACATTAATAAAAATATGTTGATTAGAATCATTAATATTTTTCATGAAATGATTGTTGGTATGTCTTTTTTTTTTGCACGACAAACATCTGATGGGGAAAATCATTTGCAATCAAGTTCCTTTAAACTCAGTGGGTGGTCATCATTGCAGTGATGAAAGTCTTCCGGGAATTCCCGGAAATCCGGGTTTTTGAGCAAACCGAACGTACTTTCCGGGAAATAAAGACCTGATCTCTACGGACAAATCGCTTTCCGGATTAGAAAATGGTCTGAAATCAGCTAATTTTAGCTTTATTTTCTATATTTCTCCGCAGATCGCTTCCTCTATGGTCGTGGCCATCTTTCGTCTTCCCGGCCTAATTGACCAATGACGGGACGTTTTAGTTGCTTTCGGATGCGTCGACGGGTCTGATTGGCTCTGTCTGCACCACGTGGTCAGCGTGACTTGCTTCCCTAGAGACCAAAACTGGCGGACCCACGCTAAACTTTCACAAACACATCTGAAGAGTTTGCGATCAAATTTGTGTTAAAATAATGGCAGGCATCGTCATTATTGAGCGTGGTCACGACCTCAGTTGTGAGAAGACGATAAAAAACAAATTGAAGTGGTCTTGGCTGGAAAAAAAAAAAAAGATTTTTAAGGTAGTGTAGGTCAAATACTTTTTTGTGTAAAATAATCTCAAAACCACATTTTGAAATAATTTCAATTTTAGTTTTGAGTTTCAGTTTTTATTTTGAATACATTTCTCTATCTAATTTATTTGTATTTCCTAATTACCATGATTTAGTTCAGTATAGTTAACATTAATTATAAGTATTTGATGGTTTGGACCCGCACTCCCTTAAAAATAATGTTTACAATGTTTTGTTTAGTTTGTATGTTTGTTTTGATATTTCCCAGATTACTTAGTATTGGTGTTAAAGAATTGATGTATTATGTTATAGAATTATAGTTTAAAGCAGATCCCATATTTTGATGTAATTATAGTTTGAGAAAACAGTGCAAGTGGATGTTGTACATCAGTCATTTCTAAAGCAGAAATAATGTATAAATAACTGAGGTATTTTCATAGAATATCATAGTTACTGGTGTTCTTTTTGCCATTTGGGGCTTTGATGTTACTATATTTTAGCAATTGTATGTTTTGCAGCTTTAAGGAAAAGCGTAGATTGTAGGATTGTGTTACTTTGAGCAATTTTCCAAATTCTTTTTTAGGACCAGCAAGTCCTTAATGGAGAGTCAAACTAGGGGTTTGAATGACAAATCATGATGCTCCAATTAGTCTTAGTTTCTTGATAAAGAAGTGAATAACTAGCTGCCAGAATGCACCAGAATGCATCTAAGACCACGTATTTTTCCAAAATTTCGCTCTGTGCCCGCCATATCGCTCAAAGAAAAGTTCAGGGATTTTTTCCTTGCCTGACTTTCATCACTGTCATTGATCGTCTTTCATCTACCAACATTCCTGGAGTCCCTTTGGCATTGGCTTTCATGGCCTGCTGATCCTCTCTCCATGCTGGCATCCCAATGCCGTGAATGCAAAGAATCCGGGATCACATCACATCTGGGGTGTCTGTGTCCTTGTTGGGTTGGTTCTGGTCCTCGCTTGGATATTTGGACCTTGCAATATTTTCCAACGTAGCTTTGTCAAAGAGAGCTTGGTAGATCCGTGGTTACTATTCTTTTTTTTCCTTTCCAGGACCCCCACCTCTCACTGGCCCCCTCCTGTACAGGAGCAAGGGGTTGGCACCTACCTTTGCTTTCTGCTGGAATTTCCATGGGGCAGGCTGGTGATCTTCCTGGGAAACCATATGGGTGCCTTTTGGGTGACCCTGGCTTGAGTACGGTGTTACTCAGGACTCTTGGACCATGGTCGGACCCTCATCAGGGGGTGGGTGAGGCCTTTAATTGGACCATTTGTCTTTTTGGCTGGGCGGGGGCTTGTGCTTTCTGTGCTCCTGTGTCCCCCTGCTTTTTGGTGCTAAGGTCTCATGCAGTCGGTCCTCCAGCTCTGGTGTTGATGGTTGGTGTTCCCCATTTAGCGGACGCCCTCAAACTGTTTCTTCACACGGGTGCCATTGGGTCCATGGTAGCCAATGTCCCCCCAACCTTCTACATTCTGCAACGTCATCATTTACTGTATAAGGCAAGGCAAGGCAAGTTTATTTGTATAGCACAATTCGTACACAAAGTAATTCAAGGTGCTTCACAAAAAAGAAAAATGGATTAAAATCACAATACATCATAGAAATAATCAACGTAAAATTTAGTTTAAAAGAAAAGAAAACATTTGAAAATTGATTTAAAAATAAAGGAAGGAAAGGAAAGAAAAGTGCAGATAGGACAGAAATGTTTTAAGTCTAGATTTTAAAATGAACACAGAAGAGGCCTGCCTTACGACTTCAGGGAGGCTGTTCCAGATTTTAGCTGCAGAATACTGAAACGCTGATTCCCCTTGTTTAGTTCTGACTCTGGGAATCAACAGGAGGCCGGCCCCTGAGGTCCTCAGAGTACGAGATGGTTCATATGGCACTAACATGTCAGAGATGTACTTTGGTGCTCGGCCATGGAGAGACTTGTACACAAGCAGAGCTGCTTTGAAGTCTATTCTTTCAGGTACAGGGAGCCAGTGCAGAGACCTGAGCACAGGACTAATGTGATCATACTTCCTGGTTCTGGTCAGGACTCGAGCAGCAGCATTCTGGATGTACTGAAGCTGTTTTACGGCTCGTTTGGAGAGGCCGGTGAGCAGGCCGTTACAGTAGTCTACTGGAGTGAGTGGACACTCATCTGTGCACTGGTGCCTCTTCATTTTGGCACTAACAGGACATTTGCACGGTTTAAAGAATGATAAATGTTTAAAGAGTTTGCTTTTATGCTCATATGAATGTGCGCTTAAGTTGATCAATATCCGTATTGTCAATATGACGATATGCGAGTTCTCATTAGACATGATTCCATCAAGCTTGGCAAGGACGGTGTAACCCTTTGACATCTCGTCAGAGAGAAGCCTTTAATAAATAAATAATTACATAAAATTAAAATAAAAGAAGTAATCAATCAAATCAATAGAAAATATGGAGAAATACTTTACCAAAACAAACACATAAAAATATGTTAACTATAGAACATCTGTGGGGTTTGAAGGAAAGTCGTAGTGGTGCCAAAACAACAACACCAATAAAAAACACCAGGAATCTTTAGCGCAGCTTCTCCGGTAAAATATAATTACTAGCCGTCAGTATCTTTCAGCTGCTCCCGTTAGGGATCGTCGCAGCAAATCATCCGCCTCCATCTAACCTTTTCCTCTGCATCTTCCTCCTAATCTCTACATCCATGAACCTCCTCTTTGGACTTCCTATAGAACTCTTTCCTGGTCCATCTTCAGCATCCTTTTACCAACATCATCACTGTTCCTCCTCTCAACGTGTCCAAAGTATCTCCATCTGCTTACTTGCATGTATATCTAAAAGGATTATCCTGAGTGACAAAAAAGTAAAAACATATTTTCTAAATAAAAAACCACACAGCTCAACTCCATTTGACTATAACGAAATAGGCAAAGCCACACCAAGACAGGAGTTTCCTGCATATTCAAACAAAATGGATGCTAAGTTGCAACAAGAACAAGCAGCATGTGACGTGGAGAAAAAGAGGAAGCAGTCTCGAGAAAATTAAACAGCACTGAACCCTGTAAACAAATATTTCAGTGGTGTTAAACACAGTGTAGGAGGGGTCTGGTGTTGCTGTGCTGTGAAATAGCCCAGATCTGTTTAGAATGGGCTTTTAAAAACCAGAAAAGTAGAAATGCAACCACTAGAGCTGATCTGCTTGATCTGAGGATCCAACAGAAAATCCATGTTTCTTCCCATCAAAATTCCTGCTTAGAAATGTGCAGCTTTGGATTCAGCTCGCATAAACCTTGAAAAGTCTGTTTTTTTTTTTCTGGAATCTCCAGAAGAATTCTTTCCAAAAATGTTGAGATAAGAAAACAGGACCATTCCTTTTCCATAAAGCATCTTTTTTTCCTCTCATGTGTGAAAGCCATTCTTCACTTTTATGTCTTCTGCAGATGCACAAGTTTCTGGAAAGAAATCCCTGTTGGCATGGAAACTGGCACCAGTATCTGCCTCACCTTAACAATATTCATACTGGGGTAGTCTTTTTCTCTCTTTTTCTGTTTTCCTTCATCTCTTTTATCGTTTACTGACACTACCCTCACTCTTATTTGTTCTTTGAGCTCTAATTAATCTATTCTTTTGGTCACTCCATTTTTATTTATATTTTGTCTTAGAGTTATACCTTTCTACTTTTTATTTTTCAGTAATAAATTAACCGTTCCATGTGTTTAATCTATGACTCCTCAGTAGGGCTTGTGCACAACTCTCAATGGTTAACAAATATCAAAGACGGGGAATAAAAAAGCGGAATATTATAGGAATGGAAAAGACTTACTTACTTACTTTAGTTAATTGGGTTAACTTAATGTCAAGATACCCAAATTAACTGCACTTGTAAAATAATTCATATAAACACCCAAAACACGTATGAATTATGAATATCATTACAACAGTTATATATGTCTACTATTTTTCCTTAGTCTTGTGAAAGCCTTGTTTAATGTTTCGTTCACAATTAACAAAAAAATACTACAAGACCAAATTCCAATTATATTTTAAATTATTTGATGTTAATATAATTGAATGTAGAAACTATTTATCGGGAGGTACTCCGCGTAACCAATACAGTTTTTTCCAGTGGTGCATTTGTTCTGCCAAACACTGTTATCCATTGACTTTCTATTGAAGATTAGCACTTAGGAGCTAGGAAAAACTATTTTTCTACAGACTTCTATGGAAAATCATAGAATATCTTCCCAAAAAAATCAAGGATTCTAGGAAAAAGAGCAGTACCATAGAGAGAAATCCTGAGTGAAGGGTTAAAAAGTAAATAAACAAATAAAACAAAAACCTCACCAAAGCAGGTAAAAAGCCACACAACAGTGTATCATTAAATAAGAAAAATGTGTTCAGTCAGGCAAGTGGGCACTCACAGCGGCAATATGGATCAATCCCTCTGTTTGCTGGGTTTATTTTTTTATTTTTATCTATCCATCCATTGTATCATCTCGTTTCATCCCTTTTTGGGTCACATGGGGCCACAGGACGCAACCATCTACACACACATTCACACCAATTGTTAATCATTACAAATATTTAAATGCACTCCTAGAGTACAGGTTTCTAAAAATGAGAAGATATGAACCTAAAGGTCAATCTAAAATGGTTTTTTTTCTTTTTTTTGCATTCAAATCCAACATTATCTCAGCACTGTGGTCAGTGGTGATAAGGTCTTATGACACCCGCAAGTCATATGGAAAACAACTAAATGGAAATGCAAATATTGAGAACAAACAAATAGTTTGTGACCCAGTTAAACCCTTTGATTAAATCCATAGCATCAAAGAAAAAAAATGTTTAAATCATTTTTCATGAGTTAAAGATGGCATTTTTTGGGTGATTTGGTAAGTTTGTGTTAACCATAATGTTAGTTTAAGATGCAAAAACAAGTATTAAGTAAAAAAAAAAAAAACAGCTTATTTACTTAATGTCTGTATTTTAATTCAGACATTTTAACATGGTGTAACTGTATTATATAAATAATTATGCCATGGTCCAGGTTAGGGGTGCTAGAAAAAATCATTTCGGCAAAATATGGCGATAGTTCATTTGGTAATACTTGCATCGATTCAAAATGTTGTCATGACGATATTTCTTTAATTATTTGTCCTTATAGTCCTTCAGCGTCTGACTCTTGTTTTCCACTTCAACCTCCGACCACTAGCTGGCAGCAGAGCACACGGAACCTATTTAAGCAGCTCTGCACCACACAAGACAACAGGAAGAGCTCAGCTAGAGGCAGCTTGTTTTGTTGTTATGAGACATGAACTACTTAGTTTTGAGTTGGGATGGGAACCAAACGAAAACTCTGTGCCAAGTTGCTGTCAGTATCATAGAAAAACGCGGATTGGGGTGCTTCGTAGCGGACTCAGATAAGAACGAGTGAAGCACTGCAACTGCACAGCGGCTAATGCACGGAGCACCAGGCAAATGCTGTCGGCAAAACCGGCCCAAGTTCTGCAGAACCTCCCAGCAATGGATTCTAGTTCAGTGACCTGATGGATCAGAGAGATGAGTACAACGCTCTGAAAAAAAGGCCAACGTTGTGGCGATGAGCTTTACTAGTTTACTTCCGCTTGTGAGAAAGCGTGGCTGCAATGCTGCAGTGCAGATTGAAATGTCAACAAAGCAAAAAAAAGTTCTGGAGGAGCTACATTAAGCAATATTGAAAATAAACAGCACTTTATTTACTCATAATTTTAAGACCTTATTGGTTAAGGCACATTCGTTCAATTTCTTTTCTTATACTGAAAAATATTTTGTTGTGAAAATCAGACAATGTTGACTGTTCCCTTTATATATTTTTAAGTTACCAAAATAAAAGCACTATAAATTTGCCTGGGTAAAAGCAACTAATATATGAGATACAGTTGAAGTGCTTAACATCGTGATCATTAAATAAACTGAATTTGATAATTTTATAATAATAATAATAATAATAATAATAATGGATTCGATTTATCTGCGCTTTTCCAGACGCTCAAAGCTTTTACATTGTGTCCATTATTCATTCACTCCTCATTCATACTTGGTGACGGTAAGCTACTGATGTAGCCACAGCTGCCCTGGGGCAGAGTGACAGAGGCGTGGCTACCAGTTCGCGCCTACGGCCCCTCTGACCATCACCGGGATCATTTATACACATTCACACACCAGTGGAGCTGCACTTATTACAATGGAAGACGTATTGAAATTCAGGTGGAATTTTTTCTGAGTCATAATTTAAGAAAAGAAAGAAAATGTGTTCCGGTAGAATATCGTGATACGTATCGTATCGTAAGGCCCGTATCAGGATACGTATTGTATCGCCAGACTCTTGCCAATACACACCCCTAGGCCAGGTGAATTTTCGAATCTGATTGGCTGCTGGATGTGCATTAAAAAGTAATAATCAGCATTGATGATGCACACCTAAAGTAGTTCCGGTCACATAACTTAAATGTTCTGTATCACTGCGCTGGCTTCTTTAAGACAAACTTTAGCTTCATCATCTGGACAAAAACAAGCGGTAAGAGGAGAACTTTCTCTCTGAACTGATGCTTCATTTAACACATTGTGACGACCAGCATATAGATCGCTTTCCTTTGATGCTGCAGTCGAAGTCGGTGCCGGCTCAGCCAGCTAAGTGGCGTGTTATTACAATAACATGACAACGCACGGCAAACACGTGAAAAAAGCAGACTTAACCCCAAAAAAAACAACAATAAATTACTAAAAACTGATTGAATATTTATTTCTTTTGTAAGTGACCATAGTATCAGTGGGATACTGTTTTTGAAGTGTCCATTTTCAGAAATGAACACACTTTGCGGTTGCTTCTGCAAAGTGACTTAGTTTCTGGTCATTCATCCTTACCTAATCTTCAACAAATGTTGCGTTTTTCAATACATCAGGTAATCATTTAAAGAAATGAACAACACATTAGTTATTCTCTATAAAATTTTAAAAATTTGCAAAACCTTTCCCACCAACAGTAGTTTTGATATTTCATGGAAGCAGCCATTTTGAAAAGGGCAGGAAAAGCCTTTCCACTGCCCCTAGTGGAATGGTAATGAACTACAGGGTAAAAATATACACCAAGTAATATACAATGGGATTTAAATGAAATTTAGATCATTTTTAAAAGAGATAAGGGTCTCAAAAATGCATGTATCACTAATGAATGGTTATAGGGTTAACAGGGAAGATTGTTTCAGAAGGCCTGGGACCACTTTATCTGATCAGAAATATTTCTACTTGTTTTTAGCTTCATGATTGAGAATGGTTTGTGTGTCAATCTCCAACAAAAACAGGTACAAGCTGCGTTCTAAAGAAATGCAAGATGTGTTTTCTAGAACTCTTCAACTTAAAATATCAAATAGTTGAGTATCCACCAAACCCAAGACTGGAGTAAACTTTGAAAGGTCAACTACAAATTAGAAACTGCTTCAATTTATAAAATGTTTAAAACCTGGAAGTCCTTCCAGTGGAACTGATGAGTAATATTTGAACTTAAAAGCTTAAATTGGACTGAATCAATATTTTCCATATTTTTTCTTTCCATTTTAGCAGCACAGCTCCAAATATTTTAAGAATTTAAGAGATACTGCTGCTGTTCTAGACTCTAGAAATGTATCTGTGACTCCAGCATGCTGTGTGGCACTTATAAAAAGTACCATACATGCTTTGTGCGTTTGTGTGAGTACATCTGAGTCCTAGCATTAGCACTTATGACGCTTATCAGACCGTTGTCATTTTGTCTCACACTGCTTAAGTGTGGTGTCTGCTCAATCAGATGAGGCTGTTGTGTTAGGCTCCGCTGATCCCATCTGTCACAACTTCATCCTTGGATCGACCATGCGGTCTCAAGCCCCATGACAGCCCCGTACGGAAATCACTCAATCTGTCCTTTCAGCTATTCTGGGATCTTTTTTAATTTTCCACTCAGAAGTGAAGCAAAGAAACCCTGACGCTCACAGAGCACTTTTGGATTAGTTCCTCTCTGCTAGGCTTGACATCCTTGTTCCTTGCATCCATGACTTTCACCTCCGTGGACAGACAGTAAGTCATAGGGGTTTCAGCACTGCCTGAGTCAGTAGTTGTACAGTTCTCCTCAGAGCGTCAAGAGCTGAATTCCAGTCCATTCTGGGATGCTCATCCACAGGGAGCCTAAAGGAAACTGGATTAGTTGCTAAGAATGCACATGGGAGAGCCTCCTAGCAGAGCCCCTCGCTGTGTTGTGGCAGCGGGGCATCACTTGGTCCTGAGTTTACAAGGAGAACAGAGCTGATAAAACACTTACAGAAAAGATCCCTCCCCATGGATTTTCAAATACAACCGAGCTGCATGTTAGCTTGGTTTAATGACTTTCTATAGTGAAAAAAACCCGGCGTCATCCTTTTTCTCTGTCTTTGCCTAAATACTTATTATGTGAAATGTGAACGGTTATGAGCACAAGTAAAACTAAGTGTTAAAAAGAAAGAAAAGGAACACGTGTCTCTAATTTGGACGTACAGCCGCCTAAACTATGGCTGGTTAGCACCAAAGATAATGAGCAAATCAGGGAGAAAAAAGAAAACCTCTAAGGATTACTTCGCTAATCCAAGATGCTGGCTGAATGCTAATTTGCCAACTTGAGGCACAAAATACTCATATCACCTGGAGCCCACCCATGTTCCCTTTTACCAATTAGAGCTTTCTGTAATAGCATAAAATTAGCTTCCAGCGATGCACAACGGCATTCCTTTGAGTCAGTGCGTGTTCACTGCTGCATTAGGGCAGTGCTGCTGAGTATCTGACATCAGGTCAACACAGAGCAAGCTGACATTGCGTGAATTATCTTGTCCTTCAAAAGCCTCACTGACATATCAAGTGTATACATCCGCAACCACAACAGACAATCTCTCCTAGACAATACACTGCCAAGTCCAACAAGCTGACCACAAGGTCAGTGAACTGCTAAATCCAATTAAGTGCAATTATCCAGTGCAGACCAAAGAGGGGAGCTTATCTAACAACGAGAAGAGCAGCACTTTTCTTTGTGTGCTGAGTTCCTCTGGTGTGTCTCTGTGAGTGGATTCTGTAACAAAAAATGCTGGATTTGGTTTATGCTGGGGGAAAAAAAAACAGATTATTTTACGACAAAAGATTGAAAGCATGTCATAAAACTGGAAACAACGTCTCCAATATTCCGGTTATGTCACTAACGTACTGATCCGTTCAGAAACAATAAAACACACAAACTACATGATGCAAATATTTCAACATGTGACAAAAATATTCCTAGGCTGACACCCAAGTGACATGCAGTTTTCCTGTTCTCAACTTTAGTTTGAATGTTTTTAAGAGAAAGCTTGAAATCAGAATTTAAGTCCCACTCAAATCCTCAATATTCCAGGGGCCTTTTAATTAATATACTATTTTCAGCCAAATAAAAAAAAAAAAAAACGGCCTCCTTTCTTGGACATAATGCTGCAAGGGTTCATTAGAAATTTACCTCTGAGTGATGGATGGGAGTGTTGGCGGGGAGTAAGCCTTCACTCATTTCCCATCATCCCGTTGCTTACATGCTCTCCCGCTAGCTTAGAGCTCCTCACAGCCCCAACCCAACATTAATTGTGCAAGAAACATGGCGAGCAAAATCGGAGCTATCCAGACACGGATGCATTGGCATGGAGCAGAGCAGGGAGATCGTGGCCTGCAGATGGTAACAAGAAGCTTTTTCAAACTGCATTTTTTTTCATCTGCTCCTAAATCACCACGATTTGAATAAAGAAATACTCCAAAACACAGTTTTAATTTCCTTTATATGTGTCCCTTATCATGAGAAAAATGCTACAAGAACATGTTAAAAACACAGTTTAACACAGCTTTCATATAATCTTCCATTTAAAGAAGATAAATGTCAATGTAAATAGGCAACGCAGCATAGGAGACTATGTTTTATTAAGTTACGAAGAATTGATTTCCAATCAATAACATTAGTCAAAAATGCCATTAACAGAAGCATAAATAGGTTGAATTTCTCCACTTCTTTCTGTGCTTTTCCACTTTCTTAGGGTTGATTTATTGAGTTTTGCAACAGGAGCAGCTCCCCCTTCCCGCATCCAGTCTGTTGTGCTTTCACCGTTTTCTTATACTGTCCGTTTTGCATCAGAAGTCGCTCCCGGCGACACCTTATTTATTAGAAGCGCAGGAGCTTTGTGGAAGAGCCGAAGAGTGATCAGTGTCATCTCTACTTCATTTCTATGATCAACGGCACCTCTCGGGGGCTGAAAGCGGCAAATGTGGAAACCCCACCCTTTCAGAACAGTCACGATTTGTCGCTGCCATCCCCAAGGCAGCGCGGCAAGCTGTGTGTCTGCGCTGGCGCCGTGGAATATGAATGTGCGAGAGCCCAGAGTTACTAAGTATGGTTGTACATGTTAATGAACATCTGTGGTTTATCTGGATCACTCATGCTCAAAAACCTTAAGTGTGTCGACAAAGAGCTGGGAAAATACAGCACACGTTTGGGTGTGTGAATGTATTAGCAGCGTTTTTAGCGTGTGCAAATACGCACAAACCGCCAGGTGTCATTTCTGCATTGCAAAGTATTTTTAAATTGGGGGGGAGAAACGCATCAGTGTCATTTTCCTACCATATAAACAGTTGGCAAAATTCAAAAAGCCTTTCGAAACCAAACGATTGCATTTGCTGGTGCTAACAACCCAAAGTGCTTTTAGAGTATCAAACATTTGCCTATTCACACTACACTTTTCATCTCTTTTAGCTTCCACTGTGCCTACTTTTACCCCCCTACACCGCTGGAAACACATCAGGGGAAAGATGCTATTGAGCGCTTTTCTCCAGGAAAATAGACTGCCACGGTGCAAAACTGAACCATAAAGCTCCAGATTAGCAGAATTCTGCTCTGCTTTCTAAACTAGATGTTCTGGAGGGATGACAAGTATGAAAATTTATCCACAATGTCTGACTCATTGTGATTCTATATACTCCAATCATAAAGAATTTTTCTTTAATACTAGCTGCCTTTGGATTCTGAGCATGGAGGTCGTGGACAATATGCATGTGTGTGTTATGCAATGTTGGAAAGTGTGCATGTGTGTGGCCTTCCTGTCCTTATCTCTTTCAGCCAGGCCACTCTGCCGCCGTGCACTCCAAAGAGCCCCTAGTTGTCATTCAAGGCAACACACAGCTCTGAAAAATGTCACCAAAAGCAGAAGGTGAGAGACAAAGATGCAAACATATAGAGGGAAAAATGTCCAGTGGCGAGGGTTTAAAACCCTGTGGAATATGAGTGAGGATAGATCACGTTTTTGTTATATTTCATGCTTCTTGCTGTACAATCCTTACAGAACACTACAACCACTCAAGGAAAGTGTTGCAACAGTGGGACAAAGGATACGGCTTTGATGCACATCTCTAAACACAGATTCCTTTTTAAATGATGATATCATATCATGTTTAAATACATAAGAACTTTTTTGAACTGTTTATTCAGTTATATTCACTTCAATAACTAAACACCTAATACATCTGATGATCAAACCACACCACAGCAGCTCAGAGCATTAGCATATAAGGATGTAGACAAATCACTTTCTTCAAACATCCAAAAAAACGTGGAACAGATGATGCGAGGATTGCTGCTCTTTGACTTTAGTTTTCTTGATTTGCCGAAAAGAAATCAAGAGTTATGAGTCTAACCCTTGTGCTATCCTAGGCAGTTCAACATTGGGAGTTGGGTCATCTAGACCCACTAGTGCATTTAAACCTTTTTTCTTCAATGATTTGTGATCTTCACTGGTGTCCATGGATTACATGAAATCCTCTTCACCTTTATCCACCTTTGTCATGGTAGGGAGAACGCGTCAATGTAAGGATCGGGTCATCTGGACCCCATAGGATAGCACAAGGGTTAAGGTTTCACCCTTTTGTTCTGCATTCTTTTAGGTCTGTCAGTTCAGCTAAATCACCTCCCATAGCCTGTTTTTTTCTAAGTGTTGTTTAATTTATTCAAGTGTTAAGCTTCTGCCTCGAGCCAGATCTCCTGCATTTGGGTCCTCCTCACCATTTTTTTTTTAAATGGTGCCAGAGTGGTTGTTTGGCTGGACAATTTTACAAACTTCTTTATACTAGGATTTTTAAGCAGAACACAGCGATTGTGTCACTTACCCGGGGCTAAAAACACAGATGCAAACACTCTGAGATTATATAAAAAGAACGCGGAGACTGTTAAAGCTTGAAGTAAAGATACGGAAGAAATTACGGACGTAAAATCTGCAGAAAAATATCTAATAAGTTAACGATGAAACAGAAGGAACCTGTTGAAGAGAGGGCTGCTCCACTGCTAGAGTCCACCTAAAATCTGTGTGTTGAATCCTTCACCATCACTGAGAGAGCTATGAAGAGAAGTGAGGCTCATGTTGTTATGCTGTTTGTGTGTGTTCATAATAAATGGGTTTTCATGCCGGAAAGGAGATGGAGCATTCAGCTTGTCTGCCTACCTCTCTCTCTCTCTATGAGACTGTTGGAGGTGGGTCGTTACAATGCATATGTGGGGAAAAAAAAAGAAAAAAACACACTGAAACGGTACAGAAATGAACCGAACCGAAACTGCCGTACCGAAACGGTTCGGATCAAATGTGTGTATCGTTACACCCCTAATTAAGCGAGATAAAAGAGTCAGAGATGGGTCAGTCGGACTTTACTAACTGCATTCACAGTAGAGGTAAGATCTTAAGCCCAAGCCCGAGTCAGAACTAAAATGACAATCATTACGTTGTGACAAATGCATTCATCATGATCATAAAAATATGTAGATTATTTTAACCTTAAGAAATCTTGCGTTTTTTTCGGCCAAAACTACTATGGGATTAATTGAAATTTCGGTTTGCTTCGAGCTCGAGCTTTAATGCCCGCGGGCCTGGGTCGGGTCAGGCTGGATTTTTTTGGCCCGATCTTACCTCTAATTCACAGTCACTATAGAACTATAGAACTTAAAGGGTTAGCTGCCTTTCAAATATTAACCATACCTGTAAGTCCCAACTTTGTTTGCAGCACGTACAGAAACAGACTGAACAAACTTTATTGTGACTATTTTAACTTCCAACCATGTTAGTATCACATAAAAAAATAAGGTCTGACATCACTACACGTTAGCCACATTAGCTTATTGACAATAACACCCAAACATTTTGATTAGTTCTGTTCGTAAGTCAATTCTGACGGCAATGTTGGGCACAAAGCAGCAAGGTCTGTGCGTGACCAGAACGCTCACAATGTGGGTGTGGTCAATTTTGTGGCACGCAGTATGTTTTCCAGATATACGTATATTGTTGTGATTTTTAAAATTTAGTTTCTTTGTTTTTTGAGATTTTTTTTGTTTTGTTTTCCAATATTTTTTTTTCACTTTTCAGAGTGAGTTCTTAAAATAAATTTATATTTTTCATGTTGTTCCACTTTCATTTTATATTGTTTTCATCCTTGTTAAGATTTTGTTTTTCGCTCCTATTTTTTATTTTTTTTTTGCTCTAATTTTTGGTCTTTTTTCTTAGGACTACAACAATTGTAGTCTTACAGTGAGAAAATAAGGACATGTATCCCAACTTACATTATTTGAAAACAGTAGTCCACTCCAAGAGAAAGAGTAATGACATTAGGAATTTCTGTGAAGTTTGTTTAAACATGAATATTGAGTACTTTTTGGTAAGTAATTTATGGTAACTTATTCAATAATTCACATTGTTTGTCTGTGGCGTTTTTATGTACTTCATGGATGGTCCCTGCCTGCCTCTGCGGCTTCACGAGCATCAACATGAAGACAAACCTTCAAGCTCAGAAGAGGCGGATTAGATTATGGATCGCAGAAAACTGCAAAAACAAAACAAAACATGGTGTTCCTATAACCACGGATAACAGATCGAATGTAAACAAGTGAAACAGCTCAGTATTCAGAGAAATAGCGACAGAATTGTTTGACGTCAGACGTTTGCAAAGCTAAACACTTTCTTTGTGCTTCCTGGTGACAATAATTGTACAGTATCTCTCTATAATGTTATGAGACACAACCGTGCTCAATCAAGCATCCCTATCAGGTTGAGAGCTGAGCCAGAGTCAAATGAGAAATTCAATCTGATAAACGATTGCAGGAAGAGGGAGTTCATCCAAGCTTTATCTTTATATTTCCCGATGGCAAACGGATTCAGAGGGAGCAAATTACGCATCCTTGTGTTTACCAGGTTCACGCCAAATAGCATTTCTGCGATGAGCATCTCGTGGCAGCTGCCAACTGAGGTGGTGACAACAAACGGTAACGTGTGGACACTGTCATGTGTTATGAATGCCATCTATTCTTACCGTCAAGACACGCTGCCTCTTGTAACAGTTGGGGGAGACTTGAAAAACACAGGCATATGCTTGCATCAGGGCCACCATTTATAAATGTCTTAGTATTCACTTAGAGGTGCACTCCTGGCACATTAACATCACTGCTGCACCACTACGGCACCCAGGTTATATCCATATACATATGAAAGATAAACAGCAATAAGAAAGAGAAGCAACCTTGTGATTTTTCTATTAGAATAAACCTTTTTGTATGTCAACCACACTAGAATTTATTTTGTCAACAATTATGTGTTTGCTTTATTGTTAAATATTCGTAGCAGGTATGTTTACACCTATATATAATGTGGATATAACTAAAGATTTACAAAAAAAAAAATTGAATATCTTTGTATTTAATTATCATGGAAATATATCTTACATATATTATCCTTATTTAAAGGATTGGTTTTGTTTGGACCACTGCCTCAAAAGACCCAACAGATCCCAGATCTCGGTATTGACGAGCAAAGGCCACCATGATTTCACACGTGGAATCTCAAGTTCATTTTTCTCAAAATTGTTAGGTCCATGTTGAATTCTGCAGTTCTGTCATAAATACAGTTTCCTTAAATTAGATGAAATTGAATCGATGCCGGTCTTTGCCTTTGAACTGACTTTTGCAGCTGTTTCACAGATTTTGCTTAGTGTTGCTGTGGAACAAAAGCTAATCAGCCATTTAGCCAGACATGATTAGGTGGTTAAAAGTTAACAACTGTGATTTAGAAATATATTTCAGAAATCCTCTTTCTTCTAGATCTATTGTATATGATCTAACATAGATGTAAAGTGTTCTAAAAAATGGAGATCTTTAAGTCCTTGTTACAATCAAAAATGTATAATGTGGACAAAATCTTGGAGACTTTGTCATGTGAATGACAGAGTTTATAACATCATGATCTGTTGTGTAATTGGTATTTACCACCTTTCTGTCGGTGTTAGCCTTGTAACAAACGTTGGCAGGAAGTGCTCGCTTGCATCCCTTTGGTAAAAACCACTTCAATGCTCTGCTTTATTCATCCTCAACTCCGCACTGTAACATGCAGTTTTTAATCTGGTATAAAGTGGAAATCAGGTAAAAAGTCAAGGTTGTGTGAAAACATGACAATGTCTAGCTCATTTCTGCATTTCACGTCATAAACTGACAAAAAAAAAAAAAGCTGTGGAGAATAAACGTTGTTGGATTGAAAAACAGCATGAATATGTGTCAGCTCCTGTGTTTGCCTTGCAATCAAAAAGTCTGCACAGCATGTTTCACTTTTAAAATTGCGATTCAATCATAGGTGGAAACGACACAGTGGGTGTCTTTTACTTTTGCTGATTTGCAAGTCAGGTAAGCATTAATACCCTAAAGGCACAACAGAGAGTACATAGCTTCCTCTTTTTCTGACGGGGAGATCAAGTTTTTCATCGAATATCTAAAAGTGGCCTCATTGTAAACAGAAGAAAAAAAATAGTCACTAAATAATCCAATTAAACATGTTTTTAACAAGACTACATTGTATTTTCTCTGACCCAAATCACATCGACTGGATGTTCTCCACAAGTCCAAGAGAATATCGACAAAAGTCAAGGTACAACAGGGGCCAATAACCGCCTTAATCAGACAACAGCTGTGAATGAAAGAAGCTTTGCTCTGTGGATTTTGCTGGTTGGGCACTCATGGTGTGTTAGATTTGTTCTGCCCGTTGCATTAGTGTCCATTAGTTATTGACTAGCCAGTGTGAGCAGAAGAAACAAAGCGACAGTTAGAATAAATGTTTAAATAGTCCTAAAGTACCCAATTATTGGAAGTGTTAGCTTCATAAATACCCTTTTTTCGGAGGAAAATTGCCTTAAATGTCTATGTGTAAGGTCAAAACGGTCGTTTTTGCTGCCAACAAAGGAAAAATCCTGTGACACGGCACTAAGTAAAACCAAACAATTAGGCCTCATTTCCACTGAGCGTTACTGAGTGGTTTACAATGGTCCCGGCAATTCAGGTGAGCGTTTCCACTCAAAGTTGGACCGTCACGGCGCATTCAGGGTGACACTAACAACAGCAACAACAATGGAGGTCATCCAGCAGCTCAGTTTTCTCCGCTTGGCTTTTGGTTCTTCAAATCTACAAAGCATTTGATGAAGTTTGAAAGAAGAATGCGGGCGGCAAAGAGGAATACAACCACTTCCTTTTGCTGTAATGACGCCCAGCCAATCAACGGGTTTCAACAGTAGCTCCGCCCTAACCAGTCAGCTCCATTTTCCTACCAACCAACGGGGGCCCAAAAATTGTACAACTCAGTCCGGCTTAATGTGCCTATTTTAAAATGGAAACACTCAAAATACTGGGCTGGTCTGGACCGGACCGGACCGGACCCCTGTCTGCAAGTGGATGCATCAGAATGGAGTGGAGCAGGGAGCTACATCAGAAATGCAATGTTTTCCAACAGTAATTTTTCTTCTGCTCCTGATTCGCAATGATTTGAACATACTAAAAACCTACAAAAACATGCTAAAAACACTAAAATCACCATTTTTATCGGAGTGGGTCTTTAAACAGCACAGAGGGGATAGACATTTAAAAATGGGAATACTTCTAAACATAAAAGTCTTCCTCAGATTTTTAAATGCGAAACAGTTCATTTAACAACCTAAACATGCTGGCTTCCATATTGTGACCATTTATCAGAGTTGTGGAGCTAAAATGTGAAAAAATGTAGAATTTCCTTTTGTTCCACTGCAGACAAAATTGGACAATTCTGACACTTTCAGTCCCAGCTTTGAGTCAAGTGGTATGGATATTTCAAGATGCATCTCTTTTTTTCTCCTCTGTCATAACAGGACAAAATGCATCCATTCATCCAAGCATCTCCTATGGCATCTTTATTCAGCTCTGAGGAGAGCTCAGCCCAGCTGGGAGGAGGATGAGCGCCGCGGCAACTGTTTCTCCAAGGTGCACATTTATTCAATGATGGGATATGAAAATAATGCACAAAAGGACTTTAAAGCTTATTCTTACTCAAATTAATGGGAATAAGTTTTTTTTTAATCCTGAGATTATCTCTAACTCTAACCAGTCATGATGGACAAAAAATGTATTCATGTAAAAAGGTGTTAAATCAAACAGTACATTGAATTTAAACAGATTCATTTAGTTGCAATGCTAATTTAGTTGATAAAGAAATAATTTGCTTTGTGAACACAGACATATGTTTCCCTCTGATATTGTAAAACACTTGTTCCATTTCAACATGACCAAACACCTCTACTGTACTCGTTCTTACATCATACACTTTTGTCCCCTTCATCTATTATTCTCTCATCTACTCGTGATTTTCTATAATCCCGTCTCCACTCTCCTCCTCTTGATTGCATGTTCTCAAGCTCTAAAGAGTTAGCTTTACTTACCATCATTTCTGTGGGCTGCACGTTGCTTTCTCATCCCAGGGACTAGCTTCCAATAGTGGAACTGTTGTCAAAGATGCTTTTTTCTTTATTTTTCTGCTTACATTTGTTAACATAAGAGTGACAGACTGCCTCTTATTTAGATTCAGACTTGCACAGGTAGACAAAACTTGCCACAAATGACAAACTTTTGTGAACGCCCAACAAGATGGAGAAACACCCTCTTCCTCAGCCCAAAAATATATATTTAGGTGGGTTTCTGGTGGGAGCATTTAAGGGTTTTTCGCAAAACCACAGACCTACGACTCAGATAAATATCAGGCTGGATGAACAATTCAATTCAATTCTATTTTATTTGTATAGCCCAAAATCACAACAGTCTGATGGGCTTCGAAGTGAAACATGAACTCAAAAGGATCATGAATACAAAAAGGTTCAATAGGAAAAGGAAAAGGAAACAAGCGCTCTCTGTCTGCCTCCCTCACACTGCTGGAAATATGTGAATGTCTGTGCTGGATGGTGTGAAGCACAGAAAAAGAGGAACCAAATCCAAACCTGTTGGTGTTTACGGAAGAAAAAGGAGATGGTGGACAGCCTGATTACACTTGTGGTTACCATAGAAACTCACTCAAACACCCACGTGTCATTCTGCATTCAGGCAGACCTCGAAGCCTGTTGAGAGAACGACTGGCAGCTGGGATTAGACTCATAGAGTCCTAATAACTAGAATGAAGAAGAAGATTCCTCACTTTCTCTTTGATTCCTCTGACCACTCTGCCTCCCTGATGCAACTTCTGCCACTGCTCAACCACAAACCGTCCGCTACAAGAGACCTGACATAAATATACAGCAACTAAATCTTATGAACTTATATTTACACACGTTAACATACAATGACCTAATGTCTTTACAGTCCATAACAATATCTGAGTTCTTTTCCTATTGTTTTTCTATTACTCCACACAAATCAGAGCCACAGGAGTAAACATGAACTCACACTTTTTACTTTGTGTCCAAGTTCACAACAATAAGAGGAGAAAGTAAAAGTGCTTTATACTTCTCTCCAAGTGAAACCCCGTCACAGCGACTGAAGAGACAAACGTATACCAAAGCACGGATATTATTATGTCGTTTAAAGCCCCACTCCGATTGTCTATTGATCTATTTTCAAAGTGTTTCAAAGTTGGATTTTTAACCCAAATCTAAAGACCTGTGTCATTTTCTAGGACAAAGTTTCTGCAAAACAGCAGAAGTTCAACAGAAATTCACCTCTGAGTTGTGTGTGGGACTGCTAGATCAGAGTGAGCCCACCCCCACTTCCCATTTCCTATCTGTTTACACTCTCTCCTGCTAGCTTACAGCCCCTCAAAACCTAACATTATCGCTGCAACAAAAAAGGGGAGCAGTATTGGAGCTCTCCAGCCGTAGTTTTGAGTCAGGTAGCAGCCCAGACAGGAAAAACAAAGACGAGACCCGCCCAGCGTATTTACGTAACAACTGCAGTCTTTTTCAAATCAGATTGAATAAATACTCAGAAATGCAGTTTTAAGCGTAAACTTTTAGTATATATATCATAAGAAGAAATGCCACAATAAGGCGATGAAATCAAACTTTTCATAGGAGTGCTTTTTTAATCCTCTAAATAAGATAAAATTAAGATAAAGATACCTTATTGATCCCAGCTTGAGAAATTGGGTTGCTGCAGCGACCGTAGGCAGGCTCAATACAAACAAACAACTAGTGACAATCAGGACAACAATGTTCATTAGACTTGCACTGACAAAACAATAAAACAACAAAAAATGAAAATGTTTGAGTTGTCCACTTCCTACACAAGTACAGGCCAAGCTAATTTAGGAACATAGGCCACAAACAAGAAATTTGACGAGCGAAACCACTGCGTCTACTCCCAACACATAAAGACATTTAGTGGGTCAGGCAATGAATGGGAGATAATATTTTGGAAGCTGTGAGAAGTGTATTAACTTTAAATTCATCACATTAGGATACATTTGTCAATGTTTTATGCAGCATTTACTCTGTGTTTAGGAGAAACGAAGTCTTTCATCTTGGTGTGTATTTAGTTTGAATTTTTTATAATGCAAGAGGTTTCCCCCAACATGTTTTTCCTGCTTCACTCTTGCTGCCTCTCAGCCAGATGTATGATAAATGCCAACCAAGATCTGGGCTGGGGCTTGTGCACAGCTCCAAGATGAGCGAAGACATAGTTAAGCTTTTTATAGCAACTATTATTTGCTCAGGGGTAACAAAGTGTCATGAAATATTCATTAGTTGTCTGATGTAACAAGCTGAAGACAATGGAACGGCTGAGATCTGGAAAGACAGAGGAAATAGTGCAAGTGCAGAACAAAAATAAGCACTCTGAATGTGCTTTCGCACAATGTTTTTGGCAATGCTTCTCCTTTATTGGGAACTCCGATGTGGCTACGATGCAAATTTCTAGCTGAATAAGCAGTCGAGCCGAGCTGAGAATTCTCATGGCGTGGCAGGTCGCTCCTCATCCTCAGACGTCATAGTTTCCCTCTTCTCTGAGGTCAGCCTGCGGGATGCAGGGTGTCGTGATGACAGGTGAATGTGGTGAAAGTCCTGATCCAGGAAATTAAACGTCTCGTTTTTTTATTATAAGAGTTTCGACAAAAAGATATCTTTTGAGGCTTGATTTATTTTTTAAGCTTGGTTTCCCTACATTACATTTGAATTTATTTTTAATATATTGGTGTGAAATGCACTAATTATATTTTTATAAATATGTTATAATCATTAGTACAGATGTGTAAACAAAGGAGGCCTGCATCAATAATTTTTCAATAAGCATTCCCAAAGCTCAGCTTCCCTGGAAAATTCTTTACGCCAAAAAAACACAGAAAGACGATCAGATTAGAATGCAAGAACATTAACTGGATCCTCAGTTTTTTAGTGTTAGACTACATGTAAAGATTTTTCTGCATGTATTCAGGGGCCTATATCATGCAAAATAATCTTTTTTAAGCATTGATATATGACGGTGGTAATTTCTCACCAAAAAATGCTCCAAAGCGTTCCTCTAAAAAACCTGCTCTGAGCACCAGCCGCTCCCAATCCACGAAAACGAGTTGGTTCTCACATTGTGACATCACAAAATGGGGAACAGCCCCTTCCAGGAAGCGTCTGCACTGCTAGTACTACCCCCAGGCTACCAGACACACCCACTTTCTCTGTGGAGCCAGCGGTGATCAGCTAAACTCTTCCTTTTTATATGCACAATATGCACATCCAACTTTGCAATAGTTCGCATGCTGTTCGTCTTTGTGGGCCAAACGCAGACACGCTGCAGAGTAAGGGTGTGTATTGGTATTGGATACATATCCCCATATTGTACCAGAACACATTGTCTTTCTTTTTTTTATGTATATGTCTTAGAAAAAACTCTACTTGAATTTCGTTATGTATTCCACTTTAATAAAATTTTGATAATTTTATTAGATTTTAATAAAATTGTCAAATTTAGTTTATTTAATGAACACGTCACATGAAAAAAGGTGCCTCTGAGGTTTTCCTGTTGTTTTGTGCAGAGTAGAGCTGCTCAAAGAGGCTCCGTGTTCTCTGCTGCCAACTAGTGGTTGGAGGTTGAAGTGGAAAACAAGAGTCAGATGCTGAAGGACGCTCAGAAATAATTAAAGAAATATCATCCTGACAGCATCTTGAATCGATGCAAGTATTACCAAATAAACTATCGCGATATATTGCCGAATCGATTTTTTCTAACACCCCTACTGCCGAGGCTGGCAGTCATGAAATGGGAGGCACCCACAAGGACTAAAAGGCGGAGCCTCAGAGATGAAGTTATCCGGGTAAGAAAATGAGCTCGAAAAAAAAAAAATCAATGTTTTTGTATGCCAAAGGTAATATATTATCATATATATGGATATCATTTATATATGGATATCATTTACTCATTTACTACTGAAAGGCTTTAAAATAGCATTACATTGGCCCTTTAAATTAAATTTAGTTGTTTTGTTTGTTTTGTTTTTTAGAGTTGTGCTGTTCTACAGCAGTACACATACTATGCAAATAAAAATGTACGTAATGAAAAAAAAAAAAAAAAAAAAAAAAAAATGTACGTAATGAGTATCTAGAATAAGGGCTCTGTATAACATGAGTTATGATCAAATGCAGACAGTAAACTAACAAATGATTATTTGGAAAAATGATAAGATGTTGAATTTCTTGAATATCTGTAAATATCTGTCAATATCTATATTGTTGGAGCACTAATGGTAGTTGGGATTGCTCAGATGATTGGTAGCATGACTTTCATCTGCTTAGAAAGTATTATAAAATAATGTAGAAATATTTCCCCTTTTTCTATTGTGTGCACGTAAGAGTACTTTTAATAGGGTAATGTTCAAGCAAAACAACAAAAGTTAATTTCTTAGAAATCCAATAGACTAAAAAAAACACACAAAAAACAGTTGCATGTAAAAGAACAGAAGCTTAATTCAAGTGGTGTACAAAGAGTCCTGTCTGTTTGGTTTTAAAGTCAGATCGATGTTACAAGGAACAAAGATCAATATGGATTTGGAGCTTAAGTCCTAAAAGCAAAACAGGACCTGTAGCCATTATTTCATTATTTAAAAGAAGAACCACCATCACTGTGTGATTTGCACTTATTTCTAACGTCTATGCTCTTTTTTCCGAGGCTGTAGATAACAGAACGCTGAATGTGTGAGAGGTACTTTTTCTGTCAGTCATTTAATGTTGAAATCAACTTAGACAGACAACAAACTCATTTAGTTCTTCACAGTTCTTTCCCTCAAAAGGTTCTTCTGTTACTCTTAAATGTGTCTGTACGGGGTTTTTGGATTTAGAACAAAAGAAAAGTAATTTTAAAAAATAATAATAAAATAGTTGTGTGTTTTTAGAGTGAACTCAGAAAAATGTTAAAGTAAAATAAATTTGGGGATTAAAAATAAAAATTAAAACATGAAATGATTCATGTTAAAAAAAAGGAATAAACAGACACATAAATAACTAAAATTGAATAATATTTGGATGTTAACCATAATACTGGTAATAAAGCATTAAAAACGTGTTTTTACTGAGCCATGGATGCACTTGTATCATGTTAATAATTATGACTTAAGCTTTATGAGTTTTTTTTAACTATGAAGCAGAGGTCCCTTTAGCTGTGAGTTCAATATTTTCTAATTTGCCATCTAATGACAAAAGCAAACCTAAAGTTTTCTCTAAGATCAGCTTGCATCGTCATTTTTGTGTCCTTTCCTGAGTTCAGCCGCAGTGAAAGCTGACAAAAAGGTCGGATTAAGATAAGAAGTCAAACGAGAAATATTCCAGGTCCTTTGTTGTTATGGGATGAGAAACAATTTTCCCAGAAGCTCGTAGGAAATGTTCAAGTCAGATTTTCAGATCAACAACAAAGCGCATTAAAATGCCAACACGAAATCAGTCAGGCTGCTACCTAATCAGAGTTGTCCTTCCTTACAAAGACAAAATGCAGCTCAGGAATAAAAATCAACCTTATTATGTGCTTGCATAAACACGGCCCTTATCAGGGTAAATAATTATTCAGTGTGTGGATGCTGATTACAGCGTCCTCCCGGTGTGTGCAGTAGGAGGGAGACATTCACTCATCAAATATGGATGAAATGGTGTTGATAGTCTCCATCATAGCACTTAATCATGGCCTTTGGTAAACAGCGAGGGGCAGGCGAGATGTGATATGCTGACTGTAACCGCTCTGTCAGAAAGTAAATCCCAGTCGGTTTGCCAGGAAGTGGCTGAAGACACCGGGTTAACGCAAAGGACACGGCGCATGGGAGACTGCTAAACGTAATATAAACACCCCCTTTTACTGGGTTCCGCCCCCATCTGGCTCTGCCGTCAATGCGACAAGATGAGTTTAAAAAAAACATTTAAAAACTGGAGATAAATCATAACCTACATTTATAAAACAACAGAAAAAAACACAAAACTTGGAGAAGAATAGGAACATGATCATTTCAGGAAGAGTCAAGAACAACAAAACAGACAAAACACCCCTGAAATAAAAAAATAAATCAAATAAAAGTCACAAATCTACATACTGACTTACTGGCCACCAAAAAGAAAAGGATGAAGAAAATGTCACGTCTCCCCTCCAAGCTCCAACCTAAACTACAACTGAACCCAGAGGAAAACCCTTTAGTCTTCTGTTATTCAAGCCACAGCCCATCAGGGGTCTGTCAAGCCGGGGAACCCAAAACTCAAACCCTGCTTTTATCACAGAATTTCAATAGCAAAGTCCATTCACGCGTGTGTACATACATGACCACAGGTTTGTTTAGGTACCAACAACAGTTTGATGCAGTCCCGGTGACGCTAGAAGTGCTTCAACAGGTTTTCTTCTTCATTTAAAAACAAAAAAAAAGTATTTTCACAAACAAGGCTGTGTTTTAAAAAAAACACTAACTACTAACCGTCAAAACAGCGAAACTGTGTTTGTCTAAAAAAGACAAGTGGGAGATACTGTTCTGTATCTTTATTTCAAAAAACATTATTGACATTATGACGGCTGCTTGCAGCTAAAACCTGCCGCTAGCTCTAATGACTGAAGTAAAGATTGAAGCCAATTTATTTTTCCAGTTCTAAGACTAACAACTGAGTATCTCGTAGAACTACATCACAGTGGAGGACAGGTCTATCTGGTGTATTGGATTTGAAAAATAATACTGTTTCGTTTTTGTTACTTATTTGATAAATCATCTTACAAAAGAAGCCAACACTTGTGGAAATTATTTGTTTTTCTTTCTTTTCATTTCAGCCTTAAAGGTATTTAAAAAAATATATATATTTGGATCTTGCAGACCTTTTATTCCAATATGTTTATCTCCCAACTGAGCTGGAACCGACGTTAAACACACACAGCTATGCACACGTGCACCAAAACACATCATCTCGGAAGGGTATGAACTCAAACTGCAGACGCTAAAAGAAGGGAAAATAAGTACCTCCGCACAGAATAACCCCTTGATTCCCATTTAATCTCACTTGTCTTCAAAAGGCAGGATCAGTGTCAGGCTAAGGTCGGAAACTGAAGACAAGGGCTTACTGAGAGCGAGGATCAGTTTTAACCCCAACTCACAGGGTAGGGTTAGGTTCAGCCAGAGGACAAATCAGCAAGTGAAAGTGCAAGAAATAAAAGGGTGAAGCTGCTTTTAAAAAGCAAACAGAGATGGACACGCTCACACATCCTTTTTTTTTTAATCAAAACTCTCTGTTCCGTTGTAGAAAATACGAAATCCGCCACATTAAAATGACTATGAAAAGCTTCCAGAAAGACACAAAAACCGGGTCCGTAAAACACTTAACCTGTCAGTCACTAAAGCTTCATGCATCCATGTAAACTCAACAAGTCACACTGAAGGCTTAGAGTGCTGCTTTTAGTTTTTGGTATTATTATGAGCCACCATTTATTCAGGGTTGAAGTGTGTAATATAGATTCAAGGATCTGCGATGCATGGGCACAGCATGAGGACTGAAAAGCCTCAGACTGCCATGAAGAAATCAACAAAAAGGAGAGGAAGAGAAGGTTGGTAGGAAAAAAAAATGTGTGGGACTGGAGCTTAGCATGGCTGCCACGTCCACTTCAGCTGACAACTGATTTGCTCTTACATTTCAGCAAAAAGGTCAGACAACCCTCTGCCCGGGTTTATGAATACTTTATAGACGCCCCGGCAGAAGGAGAGGAGAAATGGTGAACAAGAAAGGTAGAGCGTTCCTTTGGTGGCTAAGCTGAGGGAGAAGAGGGAGGCTGCATGTCAGCGTTCAGATGGGAGCTGCTCTGGATCCCTCTCATCATGACTGAAGTTCTGACCCCGCATTGTAGAACTGGTCCTCTCCCTTCAGGCTGTTGAATGGCTGAACCTGCCACACCTCGTGCCTGCTGTTTTTACAATCAAACCTTTGACAGAGCGAGAATTAAAGGCTTTTAATAATCAGACGTTCTTCCACTGAAGCAAATTCTGCCCACATGTCGTAGCAACAACCTGAGGGGCTTCATGGTTTGGCCTGCAGTCCTAAGAAATGTGCTTTGACTCTTTCTCCAGAGTCTTTCTCATATTTCCACAGGAATTCCATCTCCAACACTTTAATTTCACTTGTGGTTTTATTAGAACAGGTGAAAAAAAGACATCTTCAAACGAGGGGTGTGTGAATGGATACAAAACCCCAGCCGTTCAGTTTTGGTCCAGATTCCAGCTCAGACGAGGAAAACAAAGACGTGCATGGATCTATATGTGTGCAAGTGGATGCATCAGAATGGAGCAGAGCAGCGCCAACTGCTACAAGCTTTTTCCAACGCCATTTTTTCCGTCTGCTCCACATTCACAATGATTTCAATAAAGAAACCCTTAGAAGTGCAAATTTAATCTTAATTGTTTTGATATATGTCCTCCACCATGAGAAAAATGCCACAAGAACATGTTAAAAACATCGAAAACCCATTTTTCATCAGAGTGGGTCTTTAAAGTCCCCCTTTGATATTTTTTTTCCGATATAAAAACATTTCCAGTGGTGTTTTATTGTGATCATGAAGTTTCAATCTGAAATCCAACAACCTAAATGTCTAAATATTTCATGCTTATCTGAAGCCTCTGGTTCCTAAACCTCCTCTCCGTGGCCGTTGGTGCAGAGCTGAGTAGCCTCGCCCTTGACCCCCCCCCCCCCCCCACACACACACACACACTAAAGGCTGCATCTTGCATCACTGAAGAGCTTGACACAAGGGGGGTGGGTCCACACACGACGCCGTCTGACAGTCTCTATTCTCCAAAGTTTCTCTTTAGAGATAAAGAAACGGTAAAAAGTGACATATTTGTGGTTCCTAAAGGACACTTTTGGAAGAAATTGCGGAACGACAAAACGAATGTTTGTACCAGACCCTGCTGTTCAGTAAAATGACTCACAGAAACAACTTTGACAAGAACATGAAAACGATTGAGATTAGAATTCAGGCTACATTTCAGCAGCAAGCAGCGCTGCCTGTGGCTCAGAACTGAAGTGATGCTAGCTCATGCAGATCGTTGAATTACCTTTTAGCAAATAACATGAAAGGCCAGCAAGAAAGTGACTATTCACACACAATTTTCCAAATATGTGCGACCAGTGCTGAACTTTTCTCCACACGGACCCAGAGGAAGGGTTATGTTTAGGATTGTGGGTTACGGTTAATCTGCGTTCACACCAAACCAGTTTCAATGTTCAGTCAATGGTACAGACGCCATCTGAGGTGGAGCGGCGCGGAGGAATTTGGTACCCGTCTGAACCAGATCACCCAAAGGCGGGCACACCCTGGACAGTGTGTCGCAGGGCCGATGGAGCTGGAGGGGTCACTATGCCGGCTCCCGGGGGCCGAGATGGCGCCGGACAGAGACCCGCTGCGGGATGGAGAGCCAGCCTGCGGAGAACAACTTTACCTTTGAATTTTAAATACTTGCGGCCAACAACAAAATGCCGCCTTGGACAAACTGAAATTAGGTGCGGAGAGTGCAGCAATGTGCCATCTTCTCTTCTAGACAGAGCAGATCCTGGAGCTTCTGCATGCGCTCCTCACATTGTGTCGTTGTGATGTCACAACGGCTCATTGATTCAAACCGAGAATCTTTGCGACAGCTTGATTGACAGCAATACTCAAAAATGCAAACGTAAAGTGATTTTTTTATTACATTGCTCTCTTTCATAAAAAAATCGCCACGCATCTAATTAGAGGAGAGCTTTAAGGCCAACACTCGTGAGTGCTGCTGTAGCCTAGAGATTTTTTTTTATCAGTCTCTGTAGTTTGCATAATTTCACTAAATGTGAAGTTGTTCTTCTACACTTTATTCTTTTTCATTTAGAACAACAAATCCATTTTAGTATCTCTCACTTACAAGGTCAATATTGTTGTCAAACATTTTCTAACACCTGATCGGTTCATTAAAATACTGTTTTTCCATATTTTTTTTCCCCATTCATTCTGTCCGTTATGTTATCAAGGCGAGGAGCCCACGATCGACTAAGAGAAGTGACTTTTGTCTTCCCCAGTGCTCCTCTTGGATGGAACGACCAGCTTGATTGCAGTGGGAACCACATCCTTCCTCAGGAGGATTTTTGTGAAGGACTCTTGATATTAAGCCGTACTACTACACTTTACACCTTACATATCCAAATTGGGTTGCTACTCTCCTCTCGGTCATCCAGACTGAGGTCATTAGTGATGCGACACGACAAAAATGCCACTGGTTCTTACAAGAAGGCAATAGCCGAATGGAAATCTTTCATTGAGCAGTAATTCCCTTTTGCCATTTTAATAGTTAAAGCCTAACTGTTTTTGGCTGTTCTCAGTGTTCTGCTGGAAATATTCAATATGCCACTTTAGTTTTTTCCATTTCATACATTTTTCTATGAGAAATTCTTTCTTTTTTGTTTAATGGACAAAGAAAAATGCAGAAAAGCTTTGCTATTTTGTTTACAGTGTAAGTGCTGAAACTCATTTTCTGATGGTAACATGAAGGTAACCATTGTTGCGTTCAATTTTGAGTTTCATTTTAAACTTCAATAAAAGTTGAAAAGTTGGACTAGCATTAATTGTTATTATTTCAAAAAGAAAAACAAATAGATTTATTTTCTAAGAATAAGTTCTAGTTTTAAGCTTTGAGGATTTATTAAGATGGGCCAATGTGTATTAAGAATGTATTTGAATTTCCATTTGCTAGCATAAACTAGCATAAAACACTTATTTGTTTGATGTATAATAATTAATTTTAAGTAATTCTATCTGTTATTTGGCTTTTTAAGACTTTTTTTTACCCGTTTTAAACCCTTGTGTGGAATTTCATGTTTTTGATGTCTCATTCTTTTCAAGTAAAAAGTACTTGCTGCATGGACAGATCATTTTATTACTGTCTAGCAATTCCTTTCTTAAACATTATTTTTCAGATTGTTTTTGCAGTGCAGTCACTCTTGACTTTTTTAGGGGGGGAATTGCTTCATTAATGCAAAAGAAGTCTTTTGTCCACAGAGACAAAAGTATCCACACAAAGGTAAAGCAAAACTGGTTCCAAATCAACCAGCATGCCGGTGTGGCGTCTGAATCTGGCTGTGGTCTCCATCATGCACGCCCTCGCACATGCACGCTTCCATGCTGTCACATGTAGACACAAACTAAAACCCTTCATCCATCACAGAACAATATGGATGCTGTCTGTCCAGTTGTAAGAAAGCGTGTCTTTCCTTCGTAAACATAAAGAAACTCTGCTGATGAAATTGCTTCTATTCAGTGCCAGGAGTTGATCCATGGCGTTCCTTTTTTTCTCTTTTCCTTTCTGTCTGGAAGTTTTCTTTCTTAAACAACTGCTTTAAAAGGCCATCTGGCCTGAAAATGAAGTGATCAGAAGTCAAAGCGCAGAAGAACACCTTTTCTACGTTGACTTTTAGTGCTGATGATTCTACTATTGCAGAACAAGCACTGAGGCTAAGGATTCCTTCCTTAAGGAATTCTGTTTCACAAACAACTTCCACTTGTGCTCCTAGAGACAAACGTCAAACTGTTCGTACTTCTTTGTCATCTACAGTCAATGTCAACAGTGACAAACGACTTTATCGTCGAGGCGACCAGTCAAGACGCTGCCAAAATATGAATAAAATTCTAAATGTATTTATATTTTAATTCAGGGCTCATTTGTAATTAATTCACCCTCAAAGAAAATCAATAAAATTCATCCATGTATTTATTAATTTTTTGAAAGTTATCTCTTTATGTTGTTTCACTTAAACTATTGCTCTTAGTTTCTTTTGTAAAAATTTTACAATAATGATAAAATCCCCACCTTTATTTACTTTAAATTATGAATTATATGATGTGGATTTTTTCTAACTAAAATATACTAAACACTATAATATACTATAGTAAAACATTTAGTCACAGGTGAACAGAAGCATAAATATATTGATTCACTTTTTAAGCAGTGATACTCATTTAAATGACCTGATTTACAATTAGACACAATCTTCCTCTTTCGGCTTCTCCCATCAGGGGTCGCCACAGTGAACAAGTCGCATGGCAAACCTGGCAATGTATTACGCCGGATGCCCTTCCTGACGCAACCTTCTCAAACCGGGCTTGGGACCGGCACAGAGGTAGAGAAGGGAACAGGGAGCAGCCCGGAGTCGAACCCTGGTTTCACGGACGGAAGGCGCCGCAAACCAGCACGAGCTAAACCGGCTCCCTTACAATTAGACACAATAAAAACATAATATATTTTAATCACAAATCCTCATCTTGTTTGGTTATTAAAAACAAAAGTTTTCACAAAATGAGATTTAAACTGAAAAAGGTGGGACTTTCATTTGTCACATTAGAAATTGGTGCATTAAACTTGAATTGTAAATAAATATTTGATACAAATACTATAAATGAAAGCTTTTTTATGAAGTTAAGATCTATTTATCTAGTTTATCTTAATAAGGTTGAGCTCTGCACAATATTTAATCCACTCTTTTGAAAACTCCAAAGGAATTTTAGTTTCTGAAAAAAGTCCCTGTAAAGGTTTGTAAAAAATGAAGTAATTGTTTTATTTTTCACCCTTTTTTGTCCTCGCCGTTACTTAGTAAACTACATCTCTTTTCAACGGCAGACTGAAACAACAGGACATGGCAAAAAGTCAACAGATCGCCTTACCCAATAAAATATCACTGTACAATAATTCACAGTGTAACAGATGACCTCTGCACATTTTTGCACATTGTTACCTGTTTGTAAATAGTCTTTAAATTATACCACCTTATTTGTTTGCATTTATGCAACATTTTTTAAAATATTTTTCTATTTTCTCTTATGTTTACTTGCTACAGAAATGTACAAACTTCCCACGTGCTGAAAATACCAATAAAGTATTTCTGTATCACCGCGATGAAGGAGCTTATGCTTCACTGATAACCTGCAGCCTGCATGTGACCAAATTCATGCATTCATGAAGGGGTTATGTGTTTAGTTATTCATCACCATCTCCGTGGTTAACTCTATAGATGGATGTGTGCATTGGTGTGCATGGTTCGATGGCTTCCTCCTTCATTAGGTATGAGGACGAGTGCAGTATTTGCGGGACGTCTCCTCTGAATTGTTGCCTGACATTTTCACTTGGCGGTTTCGTCCCGCATCTTCATCTCTACATGTTTCCCCCTTTTTTGGACTCCCCTTTTTTTTCTCTTTGACCCTAATCTTCCCTTAACCATCCCCCTTTTTTTAACTTATCTTATTTCTCCCCACCCAACAAGTGACAACAGAAAAAAGCAGCCCAGGCAACAGCACAGTCGCTGGCATTAAAGCGCCTCCTCTTTGGCAACAGACTAATAAATACGAGCTGTAGGGAGTGAGGCTTTGCGGCAGCTGCTGCAAACATTTATTGTGTTTCTGATAAAAACCCATCATAGTGGTTAAGCCGCACTGACAGTACAGAGAAGAGGAAAAAACAGAAAGAAGGATGCCGTCTTCACTGATGTCTTAAAATTGACAGTTTATTTTCCATTTATTTATTTTTTTCTGAGATCTCTGCAGTGTTTATCAAATGTGTGACTTCAAACAAAGAGGAAGGACAACATTAGTTACCCCAGACGATGAATCTCAGATAACATTACAACGGCTTTAATGATGGGAAATGAACCTTGAAGTAGACGCTGCAGAAATTTTATTGAGTGCAAGAATTCATTGATGCAGATCTCAGCTGATCCACACGACAGCAGCTGTTTTCATTTGGCCACACCATTTCTACAATCAGTAAATGAACTTTCTCCTATGTCAGAACATAATATAGTGTTTTACATATGCAGGTTTTTTTGTTTGTTTGTTTTGTTCAAGATTTCTAATTCTTTATTTTGTTGCAAATCTAAAAGCCTTATTGTTTTTAAAACCCTACGACAATAAATCCAGGAAAACACACATTTATGATGTATCTACAGTATACATGTTTGAATTTCATATGTAAACTTTGTACATTGAAATAGCCAAACCCTCCCTCGCTTGACAGACCATATTTGCGCATAACAAAAAAAGGCAATTTTTTATCGCAACGGCGATGCCGCCATGTTGGAGTCAGACGGCGTCAGTAACCAGTGATTGGTCTGAGTCCGTCAGAGTCAACATTTTTATGGTAACCACTCTGGCCAATCAGGAGTGAGCTTGTTGGATACCTAATTCTATTGAGGCATCTGATTGGTCAGTTTATAACTAACCCAAAAAATATATATATTTTTTTAAAATCTGTCAGCGAATGGTCATCCTCACCAAGAAATGCGTGACTTGACTGACAAGCAGAACGGCAAACCGAAACATCCCCTGAACCATACATCACTGCACAGCCGTGTTTAAATACACTGAGGGCAAATTCTTTCTGCCTGTCATGTGCGGGAGGCTCGAGAGCCGGTAGGACCCAGGCGCAGAGACGGGAGGCAAACGGGTTCAAGGGCAAGGGGTTTAATTATAACAAAAAGCGCTGCAGAGCAGGATGATAAAACAAAAACTCACTGTGGCGGGGCATGAAACATGGCATGAACGGACGAAGACACATGAAGACGTTAAACACACGACCAGAAGTTAATGGACCAGCACAGGAGGAAGGCAGAGACAGAAGTTATAAACAGACAGGGCAGACAAGACACAGGTGAACACAATCAGGGCAGATGGGGACCAAAGGAAGTAAAACTCAAGAAACAAGACAAGACAGGAAACCTTTCAAAATAAAACAGGAAACAGAACTTAACCATGACAGAACAAGACAGAAAGCAAAAACCAATACAAAAGAAACTCAAACCATGACACTGCCATCAGAAAGACGCTGTCGGCCCCGCTGCGCGCCAAGTCCCCAGTGGAGTACCAGGCACTCAGGTCTGCAGGAGTATTTATCAAGACCTGGGTCGCCTCCTCAATCGGGAGCGAGACGGAGACACCCCGTCTGACACAGCCGTCTTGCCACACCGCCTGCTACTGGCTCCATGGTTCCAGCCCGCGGGGATCCGAACCCGCTACAGCAGCAGTGATATGCTCAAAGCATCCACTTCTCGAGCAATGTCCCACGGAGAAAGGGCCACCGTTCGCTGGCCGCAGTTAAGCCAGGCTCGCTTTAGAAATGTCATGCCCCCATCTCCATTACATGGTTTACAGCAGAGCATGAAATATGATTGTTGCTGCTTTTGTTTTCATAATAAAACACCTCATCTGTTCTAATTTTGAATTACTACAAAAATAATATTCATACACACAACAAAGCTATCTGCTCACTAAGATTTCTGAACTTTTCCAGTCCATATTTTGCACATATTCCAGCCACTTGATTGTGGCGCTCCATGTATGCTTCCCCTGCCAGCATCTTCCACCCTGCAGTTATGTGCTGGATTGTTTCAGCCGCCTCTTTACACAGCCTACACTTTGGGTCTTGTTTGGTGTGGTAGATCTACACCTTGGGTCTTGTCTGGTGTGGTACATCTACGCCTTGGGTCTTGTCTGTTGTGGTAGATCTACACCTTGGGTCTTGTCTGGTTTGGTAGATCTACACCTTGGGTCTTGTCTGGTGTGGTAGATCTACACCTTGGGTCTTGTCTGGTGTGGTAGATCTACACCTTGGGTCTTGTCTGGTGTGGTAGAGCTACACCTTGGGTCTTGTCTGGTGTGGTAGATCTACACCTTGGGTCTTGTCTGGTGTGGTAAATCTACACCTTGGGTCTTGTCTGGTGTGGCAGTTCTACACCTTGGGTCTTGTCTGGTGTGGTAAATCTACACCTTGGGTCTTGTCTGGTGTGGTAGATCTACACCTTGGGTCTTGTCTGGTGTGGTAGATCTACACCTTGGGTCTTGTCTGGTGTGGTAGCTCTACACCTTGGGTCTTGTCTGTTGTGGTAGATCTAAACCTTGGGTCTTGTCTGGTGTGGTAGATCTACACCTTGGGTCTTGTGTGGTGTGGTAGATCTACACCTTGGGTCTTGTCTGGTGTGGTAGATCTACACCTTGGGTCTTGTCTGGTGTGGTAGATCTACACCTTGGGTCTTGTCTGGTTTGGTAGATCTACACCTTGGGTCTTGTCTGGTGTGGTAGATCTACACCTTGGGTCTTGTCTGGTGTGGTAGATCTACACCTTGGGTCTTGTCTGGTGTGGTAGATCTACACCTTGGGTCTTGTCTGGTTTGGTAGATCTACACCTTGGGTCTTGTCTGGTGTGGTAGATCTACACCTTGGGTCTTGTCTGGTGTGGTAGATCTACACCTTGGGTCTTGTCTGTTGTGGTAGATCTACACCTTGGGTCTTGTCTGTTGTGGTAGATCTACACCTTGGGTCTTGTCTGTTGTGGTAGATCTACACCTTGGGTCTTGTCTGGTGTGGTGGATCTACACCTTGGGTCTTGTCTGGTTTTGTAGATCTACACCTTGGGTCTTGTCTGGTGTGGTGGATCTACACCTTGGGTCTTGTCTGGTTTTGTAGATCTACATCTTGGGTCTTGTCTGTTGTGGTAGATCTACACCTTGGGTCTTGTCTGGTGTGGTAGATCTACACCTTGGGTCTTGTCTGGTGTGGTAGATCTACACTTTGGGTCTTGTCTGGTGTGGTAGATCTACACCTTGGGTCTTGTCTGGTGTGGTAGATCTACACCTTGGGTCTTGTCTGGTGTGGTAGATCTACACCTTGGGTCTTGTCTGTTGTGGTAGATCTACACCTTGGGTCTTGTCTGGTGTGGTAGATCTACACCTTGGGTCTTGTCTGGTGTGGTAGATCTACACCTTGGGTCTTGTCTGGTGTGGTAGATCTGAGCCTCTTTGGCTCTGGTTCTCAGGGCTTGTTCTTGAGCTGCCAGGATGAGCGCTTCAGTGCTGTCCTGTAGGCCAGCCCTTTATAGCCATTGGTAGGACTTCTTGATATCAGCCACTTCAGTTATGGTCCAGATATGGTCCAGTGGTACATCCCATGCAGGGGTTTGTCCTCCAATGAGGATCTGTCATTGCGTGAAAAGAGCCAGAATCCATAAATATCTGTTAGGGATTCTTCCTTAAATATCTAAAGAATTTCTGGAGCATATTCAGACAGGCAGCATATCTGAAGATATCCAGGCAGATTTGTTGTGTCTTATTTTGGTCATTTACAAGTTCAGAATATGACCGGAAGTCATGTCTGGAAATATCTGGAGTAAAGATACTGAAGATAAAAATCCTGTAGTATCTGTAGTGTATACTTATGTAAGTGTTGAAGCATTTCTGATGCATATCCTGCGTGATTACCATTTGCCGTTGTAGGTACCATAACCTTTTGGCCTGCAATAACCGTTCGGGGTCCTATCGACTGAAAATAACGTCACACTACGGTAGCCCCACTTGGACAAACAACGTAGCGTGGAGATCTGCTGGGGCTCTGCATATTTTCATTTCATGTTTCCTTGTGTTCTTTTCCTTCATAAGTTCTGTCTGACATTATTCTTTGTAGTGTTTATAGAGAGATTTTTCCACAACCCACTTTGTAAAAAGATCTGTGGCTGTTAGAATGAACCTGCTGCTCCACACAAGCTCTCTGAGCAGAGCAGCTGGAGTCTCCTAGCTTCGTGTTCGCAGGCAGGGAAGGGGCTTTGTTATAGTGTGTGGCCTGGAGAAGGGTTTGGACTGCAGTCCGTTCGGCTGCAAATACACTTAATTATAATTAAAACAATAATAAAGGCACGTTTAGAAGATAAACTTGCTCTATGTCTGAGATCTGCATGTGTGTAATATCTTCTTCTATGGTAGTATAGTAATTTCTCCAGACCAATCACTATCTAACACATCATCGGACCAACGAACACCCAAACATAAATGTGACGTCAGCACTACTCGAAGGACCCCGAACGGTTCTAGCAGGCCGAATGTTTACACCGTATTTTGTGAGATATGCAAAGCCGATATTCAGATATCCATATATTAAATGTATCACTTGTTTGATATGTGCCTTGCCTGGTAATTTATGTGCTCAAGATCCTTCATAAGCACATACATTTTTTCCAGACATATATTGTTTATGACAAATTTGAATTACACATATGATCTGTTAAACTGAGTTTGCTCTGCACTCATGTTTCCCCTCAAATGTTTAAAAAAAAATCAAGGTTTTACAGGTGTGAAAAGTATTTACAAGTCAACCCAAGTGTACAAGTTTGATTGAGATAAACAGTAATATCCTCATGTGTGGAATTATGCACCATCGAGAGGCATGGCTAAATACATTTAGCTGTAGGTATTGTTACAAAAACATTAACTTTTTCATGCCTTTCTAGAGAAAATGTTTGTCTGGAAAAACAGTGGGCACACTGTTTCGCAGTTCTTTCAGTGGAATGAAAGAGGCATACAAATATGGTACATGCATGGTTTCCCAGACTATGCAGGAGCTGTTTTGCCCATAATACCATTTATCCCCATTGCCCAACAATTATTGCGCCATAAACAAACTAAAACTTTCCATATACTTAATATCTCTCCTGGACGCATCACAGGATTCGGGTCAATAATGGGATAACAGAATTGACTTTTGGGATAAAGAAATTCTTTCCAATCTTTCCCAATGACAGATCTCATAAGAAGTGTGTCACCGTCTATGGAATCTTTTTTGTATATGTCTAGGACAGTGTATTTCAATCTTTTTTGAGGTACGGCACACTTTCTCCTTGACAAAAATCCTGCGGCACACCAGCATCCAAAAATTAAAAAGGAGAAACTCTATCCACACTCCCTTCAGCTTATTAACATGAAATTTTATGTAACCTCTAAAAAAAAAAACAAATATTTTATATATTTTTTCAATGTTGGTGCAAAGGCAACTGTAATTTTTGAACAAATATATGATCACAATATGTTTGATACATTTTACACATTTTTATGTTTTCTCTAGCTACACAAAAAGTGAACATGTTGAAGTTTTATTAGTTTTTCTTTTGTCTCAATCAAAGATGAAATCCTTGAAAACTTTAATAAAAATGTTTTATTTCTTTTTAGATGATTAAATTGTTTCAATTTAGTTTAGGTCACCTAGACCCACTAGACAGTGCTCTGAACCTTTTTTAATGATTTGTGATCTTCACTGGTGTCCATGGATTACATGAGATCCTCTTCACCTTTATCCACCTTTGTCATGGGAGAAAACATCAAGGTAGGGGTGGGGTCATAGGAAAGCACAAGGGTTATTTTGGGGCTTGTGTAGGAGGCATAGGGTATTTTACCAATTTTATTTTTCAGGAAAATAGAGTCTTCATGTGAAGCGATTGAACAGTATCACAGAGGCTGGACGACGTGGAAAAAAATCAAACAGCTACAAGGACACCGGATGCGAAACTTACTGTATGTATCTTCAGTGTGTAAAAATAGTGTATGGCTCAAAATAGGTTGAAAAGCACTGCTCTATTGGACAAGTGTCTTAGTCATCTTAAACTTTGATGGATTAGAATTGGATTTGAAGGAAGGATGAAAGCCCTAACAGTTTGCAGAAGCAAAAATAAGAGGGGCAAGTGTGATGGTGATCACAGGTTGGTAGTTGTGTTACAAAAAATGTGTTTCCTAAAGACAGAAATTAACCATTTTACCGTCAACTTTCAGTATTATAACAAAGCCTTATGCTGACCTTCTCTGTACTATTAGTATCTGTCTTTATTGCTGTTAGTCTAGATTATTTTTAAAGACAATTCTATATTACCTGACAAATCCTCTTCAATCCATCCATTTGTTCAAGGACGTCTGTCTTAAAGTTTTGCACTTTGATCAAATTTTCTTTTGAAACCTCACTGATGAAAGAAATTCCTCTTCTTGTGAAATGTTAAAATATCTGTTATTGTCTTGCTTTAACTGATCAGGCCAGATCATCGTATCAGTTCAATCACCTCTGCTTTACTTAGATATGTTTTGATTCCTTTTTTTCTCTGCAGGCTGAGGATGGATAAAAAGTGAATGAAACAGGCTTTTGCAGGATAAACTCAGCGCAGCAAAGAAAGCATTTGGTTCAGAGGGAGAAGGACATCGTGTGGGAGGACAAGCTTCACAACTGAAGACAAAACTGAAAGCATAAAGTGCGGGAGCAACATTGCCCAGACATATAAACATAAAGACAGAAACAACAAGTAGTTATTTCCTTTACCTGTTTAGTGTGAAGCAGACTAAAGTAAATGGCTTCACCGTCTCATCATTGACGCCTCCTTTGCGTCCCTATGTCCTCCGGTCAAAAGTCTGAGTGTCACACTCCAAAGGAGTCTAACCGTCTCATATCTTTAGCTCCGCCCGGTCAGCTTCCTTCCATTCATATAACAGAAATCCCCTCCACCCTTCTTTCACCGTACGTTTTCCGTTGCCTTGCAACCTCCTGTACCGACTGCTGTAACTCTATCCTTTTTGGACGCCCTCAAAGCTCCAACTTGTCCAGAATTCTGTCCCCCTCATCATCACCAAAGCTCTGAATCCTCATCACCCCAGCCGAAAAGTCTTGCCATGGTTCCTTGTCTCTTTCAGGATTTAGTTATGTTTGGGACCTGATCCGGGTGTACCCCGCCTCAGCCCAACAGTAGCTGGAGCCCCGCGACCCCAAAAGGAATTCAGTGGGTTCTGAAAATGGATGGACCATTATGTTTGGTTTGAGCTATTCACAACTTGATCTCATTGATGCATCCTCTTTGTCATGTTCTCAGATCATTCTCTGCCATCCACATCAGCACCATGGGGGGCAAAGCCTTCAGCACTTTTGCTGCAAGATCTTTGTTATGATAATTATAAGTACATCTGTAAGTTTTTCTTTCTTTTAATGTTTATGTCAGAGGATGGGAATGACATAAGTCTTTGACAAACACAATCAATACTTTTTATTTAACACAGATAGTTGACGTGTTCATTTAAATTTCTTTGTGCTTTGAATGTTAGAGGTTTGGTACAAAGAGAGAAAAAACAAAGAAAAACAAGAAGTGATTCATGACAACATCCCGACAGCGGTGTCAGGAGGAAAAAGCAACACTCCAGCATCCGTGCATTCTGACCTGATTTTAGAAGAACTGTCTCTCTGGACCATCTTTACCTCACTTTCTTTGACAGTTGTCTTAAATAATGGTAACGTTTGCACTCCCTAGCTCATACAAGAGTCTTGTAATGCTCAAACAATACCCTTCAGCGAAGTGAGCATTTGAATATTTGCTTCAGTAATTGTGAACAGCACATATTTAACAATGAAATGAAACTTTCTTCAGACAGCCAGGCACCTGCAAGCAGCTATTTAATTAGAAACAGAACGATTTACCACAGAAAACAACACTCCTGTTGTGGGTTCAAAGCCAGACATTCAGCTGATCAGACAAAAGCCTGTTCTGTTCTGTTGTGCCTTTCAATACTCATATCAACAAATAAACCCTTTCTAATAATGACTTTTGTTATTATGGTAATTTTCATTCAACCCCAGTGGTGCTTAGATCAGATCATTAGATCAGGCCCTCAGAGGCCCTCAGAGGCCCTCAGAGACCCGCAGAGAACGTGACATTTTATTCCACCCTTCTGCACTCCGTCCCCCGATCTGAACCCCTCTAAAATCCCCGTCCAATGGAACAGAAGACAGTGTTCCCATTCTACGTCGCAGTTTATCTTCCTCGGTTTCGCTCATTCTTTCTTTTTTTTTGCTTTGTTTTTTTCAAACAGTGCACCCTGTTCTGTGTCCTGATTGGCTGGATACCTTGTCAGTCAATCTCCTCCATGCTGCGTCTCCTCTCCAGAAACGTGGATCTCCTTACATCTACATAAATCTTCCATCACGATCAGAACTTTTGTGTTCCTGCTAAAATCCTGGACTTATTTTTCTATGAAAGTCTGAACTTTAAGAGTGTGAAAATGTTCGTGTCTGTCTGAGAAAAGTATAGAAGTTGTGTAGTATAAAACATCTGCAATCCTAGTCTGCTGATTTTTTGGAAGGTAATGTATTGATGAAAAGGTAATGCAGATATGTGTTGAGCTGCAGCAGAAGACGTACGAATTTGACTCTTTTTTTTATAATCACTTGATGCGAAACAGACATGCAAGACACATCTAGTCTAGTCTAGCACTACTAAAAAAGATAAGAGTTGATCCAAATTGAATGAGTCACCTCAATTGGTAACACATAATTCAATTAAGTTTATTCAACCTAATTTCCTATGTCTATCCAACTTAATTTAATTGTTGATTTAACTCAATTTCTTTTGTTTATACAACTCAAATTAACATATTTATGTAACTAAATATCATATATTCATCCAACTCAGTTTAATGTTTGTCTAACTTTGATACTTGTGATTTTACAACTTAATTTAATATATTTCATATGTTTTCTCACATGTCAAATAATTTATATTATTGAGCCGAATGACCCAGCAATGTTATGCACTGTGGAGCTGAAGATCAGCTTTTGCTAACTCTGACTTTAATTTTAGACCATTCAACATAATTCAGCACAAGAGGTTTGGTCATCTTCCCTCTCACTCATGGCGCAGACAGAAAGAAATTCAATTCAATTTTATTCATATAGCTCAATATTTACAACAATAGTCATCTCAATGGGAAAATGGGAAACATAACAGGATAAAATAACTAAGGGCAAAACAGAGAAAAATAGCTAGACAACAAAATGCAGAGAGAAATCCACTCTTAAACCCCAATCCATCCAGACAGGCAAAGGGAATGAAGGGTATCCCACAATTCCTTGCGCTGCCAGATCTGACAGCAGGCCCAATCATAAATATCAATATATTTCATTTATTCTAGGAGCAAAATTCTGGCAAAAAAAAAAACGACCTCAAAGTAATTCCTATTTTATAAAACACGTTTTCTTTAAAACTATTATGATTTTAAGTTGATGCAAATGTCATTGAGCAATAGTCCTGATAGCAGTGCGGCGAGTCTGCAGTCGCTAATGCGCCCTTTCCATGTACGTCCAAACATTATGACGCATTGACAGCTTCACACTGAATCTACACCTACTTATTTGAATTAATTTGAATAAAAGTTAAATGTCTATGTCTGAAAGATGTGTGTTTTTTTACGTTGACTGACCTCAAAAACATGATTTATCTTCACCAAATGAATAGGTTATGTCAATGTAAAAAGGTTTATCTTACAACTACAGCCTAAACTCTTTTTAGAGTGCGCACAAACTTCGAGATGCGTCAGGAGCTGCAGCCCTCCAAAGTCTTAAAGGGACAATAACGGGAGAACATAGACGTTTTGTTGGTTTGCTTGTGTTTTTGTGATGTATTAGTAGTAATTTTCCTGACTTTTCTTCTTTGAAAAACCACAGAGAGAGTCATTTAGTTAATATTTTATTTCATAAGTAGTGTTTATTTTACGGTCTGATTACCTAAATCAGGTGTGTTTTGCCTATGCAGCAGAGTTAGTTCAAAGGGAAATAAGAAACTAATCCTAGAGGACTAGGCCCCTGCATCTTGAATCCTGTTCCAGAAGTCTTTTTTGTTTTTTTTCGCACTGCAGGTACTAAAGACTCCTGCCTGGTGTAGTAGTTTCCAGTTTGATCCGGTCTTCAGGACCCATACATGTGCAGGAATGTCCTTGATCTTCATCAGTGTAGCCATTAAAAGCAGCAATAGAATTTTCTGAAATCAGCCACGCAACACAAAATATCCTCACAAAGCCTAATGTTTTATAAGTATTTTTTCTTCAGAAGCCTCTATGAAAAGGTTGTTCCTGTCATACAGCGTTTAACTTTAAGCACAGAACAACATTTTAATACTGCAGTGGATTTTAAAAACGGGAATTTAAGAATGTACATTTAAAACAGAATGGCAATTGCAATATCTGTATATTTTTGTTTTTCTCCATGCTCTGTCTCACCTGCACCTTTCTCGCTGCCACCAACTGATTGAGGCCAGCTGACCCTTACTTTGCTGATCTTCAGGAGTTTAATAAAAAAACTGTGGGAATGAGTTTATACTTTAAAACACATTTGGTCTTTACTATTGGATCCTGTTTTGATTATTGTCTTGTTGGCTTTTTGCCTCTGAACTTGTTTTATTTTACAACTGTTGCAGACACTCTGAGCTGTGGGTCATTAGAGTAGGGGATATGTTTGGGGACTGTAGGGTCCCAAGACACAGAACTACCATCAGTTTTTCTCCTGAAATCCTATTTTTTTGCCCAGTTTCTACACACACATGCACACACTGCTCAAGGGGTCTCTGGAGTCTCAAGACTCCTCTGCAGAGGTGGGCCTGGTGGGGCCTTCGAAGATAGGACCTTAGACTAGAGCCCAGGGATCCAGAGGGTCATGTCTCTGTCCAGGTTGGAGCCTGTGGTCTGCATGAACTCTTCCTCTCCAGTCAGGAGGGTTGTTGTTTCATTCCCCTCGGTCCCAATCTTTGGGTTAGTGGGACATGGAGGGTTTCACTATATGACATTAGAAAAATGGTGTTTAAACTCGCACTGACCCAAACACACCAGCTCAAACACGGTTGTTGTATATGTGAAGAAAATGCCTATAAAATCTGTATTCATCTGTGTGTTTCGGGATACATGTGCATATGAGTCGGTATATTTATCCTATACAGCAGACTGTGAGAAAACGAATCAAAATGTGTGTTGTACATAAATGTGGGCTTTTTTGTGCTTGAGTTAGTTGTGTTTGTGCAACAAAAATGGAACCCTTTAATGTGGAGCCTCACATAACTGTTGTTGCCTGTGTTTATGTTTTCTAGTTTAATATTCCAATTATTTGGTTTCACTGAACCTTCTACCTCTTCCTCTCTTTCTTCCCTCCCACCCCACTCTCTCTCTCTCTCTCTCTCTCCATCTGGTCCAGAACCACTTGGATGAGAGGTGAAACAATACAAAGTAAAGGCGTAAGGTCCAAATGTCAGGATTCAACTTCAAGACCGCGAGAACCTTCATCTACAACTCAGGATTATATAACAAATCTATATTGTGGAGACTAATTTGTAATTTTGTAGATAGGTAAATAAATAATTACTGTTCTGTGTAACGTCTTTTGTTTTGACTTCTGTATTATTATTTTTTTGTTTCAGCCCACTGTGTCTTAAACAAATAGATGTTAGGCGATCCAGAAATGTTTTTTTATTACTTTGAGGTGAAATCATTACCCTGTAGTAAGACGCTCATTTATGTCACTTGAGTTAAATATTAATAAACAAAAACAACTTTGGAAAACAGCTAAAACTGGATTTTCTACTATTGAGTCCATTTATAAAGCACTGGTTCATAACCGCGGATGACTTAAAGCAAACGTTAAACTGAGCTTGATCTTTTTAATGAAATATCTATCCAAACAGATGTAACAACGTGAGTATAATTTAAAATGATGAACAAAAGACTAAGGAGAAAGACAAGAATGAAGCAGAGAATCAGCTCACGCTGAAAAGTACGACTTTAAACATTAACATGAACAAAGACAAATGAGATAAAGAAATGAATGAGCTGTACAATCAGTTTTTCAATCCAATCATTTTGCCTGAGGGTGTGACTGTTGACATTCAAACATCTGCGGTTTTTCTTTTTATGTTTTGTAATTCCTAATAATCTGTAATCCACAGTGTAAAAACCAGACGGAGGGCCTGGAGCTCTGAATGTGGTCAAACACCTTGTAAATCCAGGGCTGGCTGAACTCTGTCCTCCCTGAGGCGAGGGAAGGTGTAATCTCTCTGCAACATCTGGCAGAGGCAGGTAAAGGAAGCATCCCGGCACCCTGCTGTCTACAGGCTGTGGACTCATTTGTCAACAGAAGGTCCGTCTGCTCGTCCAACAGGGTCAGTTTGATCATGCGTGTCTTTTAATCCTCCTCATCCAAAAGCAGAAATCTCACAACCATCTTATTTTTAATATAAATAGTCTCCAAAGGCAGTTAGTCAGACATGCAACCCTCTACACTTTATGACACATTTGTCAAACTCCAGGCCTCAAGTGCTACACATGTTTCCCAGCTAACCCGCCACTGTAGCTTCTTATAGGCAACACACACTTATTTATGTTTTATGTATTAAAGGTGACAGTAAAATAAATCTATTTCACCCAATATTATCCATCAATTCCAGTTTTCAAACTCGCTTCATCCCTCTTAGGGTTACAGGGATGCTGGAGCCTATCCTAGCCACGGTTAAGTAAAGGTAGTCGCCACCCCATCGCATGCAAATGTGATCCACCTTCTACTACTTTACTCACAAAGGAATACATAATTCACTTCACCTAGCATTTAGTACCTAAAGCTGATCTTCACAGTCACTTGAATAGTTTCGTCACTGAGAAAATAACAATTACTGTACATCCACTAAACAGTTAAATCTTTTGTAATCACCATCTAAGCTCACGAAGGATTGATGTTCCAGAATAACTGAGCACAAAGAAAAACTCGTGATTGCTTTCGTGGTTATCTCGTCACAGGAGAGTTGGTTTGCAAAACAAAACATGGTGAAGCTGAGGGATGCAATTTCTCAAGCAGGTCAAGCGCTCAGATTTATTAATGCTAACGCTTAAAACCCTTTATGCACCTTGTTTGTTTCTTTGTTTCCAAAGAAATAAAGGGAAAAAATAGGTCAATACCATCTAGCTTCACCTATATATACACACACATTAACAACTTTTACACTTTTGGTCTTTGCTCCGTTCTTTTGACCAAATAAGAACAAAATCCATAATCTGGTTTGGATGATCCAAAGTAATCTCTTATAACTACAGGCTCTACTTAAAACTATAATCCTTCATCTCTGCAATATCCATCTCAATTTTCTGTGCAGGCAAAAAAAATAGTTATTCTGTTCCCAGAGGGGAAGATTAAGTAGGAGGTCTCCATGGCTCACAGAGAAAAGATCATTAGCCTTGATCAGATTGATGTGGATCAGCATGGCCTACACAGAACATCACTCAATCCAACAAAACAACTAGTCACTAAATATATCAGCAAAAAACTAAGGCCAGATGCAGATTTGAGCCATGTTCCTTTTCACGGTCTGTTAGTCTATAACATATATTTCAACCGCCATTAACAGTTACATCTTCAGATGCAAATCAAAACAACAAAACATCACTACTTTGTTAAGTCATACTTTTAAACAAAATATCAAGTTCTGCTTCGGTTTATCTTTTCATTCTGTGAACAGACAGTGTGTGTGGCTTCATGGTAAAAATAACTTTGATCAGAAGCAAATCAAAGTTGGTATAGAAGTGAACATCATCGGCCATTGTTGAAGCTCAACGACCACCTGGGCCTTCAGAAAGTTCAACCTCATCAGTCCCCATAGCAGGGCGGTGCAGGCCGTGTCCCGAAGTTCCACCATCCTGCTATTTTTTAGCCATCCCTGCTCTACTGGCTGCTGATTACCTGACTCAGGTGTGTTCAGTCAATCAGAACTTGGAATCGCCCAATCCAGCAAATCGTCAGGAAATACAGAGAAGACAAAGAACACGAGCAGCATGGCAGGTCTCAAAGACTAGTGTATGGTGGCTCTGAACTACAGTCATCAACTGACGAGACCGGTGACGGAGGAGGAACCAGGCCTTCTGAAGTACCAACTATCCTACTCATTAACACAAAGAAGCCTAACTTTCAGAGTGAAGGGGAAACAATTTGTTTGGATTTTTTGAAAACATGAACAACAAAACTGAACATGAACAAAGAAATAGTGGTTGCTGTGTTTATAGAGAACTCAATGCTTTTACTACCTTTATATAACATATTTAGAGACAAACTGACCTTATTGTTTCAAAATTCTTAGCGACTATTGCTGTATTTTTTATATTATACTAGGTTAGCCTGCAATTCCGCCTGTGCAACGCTTGTGTTGCAGAGGGACGGACGTCAGATGCCTGCAAGGTAATGTAAACATTCGGATTGATTAATGAACTGTCTATTTCTTTGTGTCAGCGCACCGCAGACGCACCGCAGACGCACCGCAGACGCACCGCAGACGCACTGCAGACGCACCGCAGACGCACCGCAGACGCACCGCAGACGGAGCAGTGTAACTTAGCCTTTATGGTTTGTAGACTGGTGCGCTTTCTTCTATGGAAGGATAACATGAACAAAAAAGGTTGTAGAAACAGAAACTGACCCATTTGAAGATCTTGACTGATATGTTGACAAACATGAACTACTTTGGGATTTTCAGCCATAAACTGCTCCCAGTTCATGAACAAATGCCATCATCGGTGGAGACCAATGCCTAGCTACCAGTTACCAGGACATCAGCGGTACTGACATTCAATCAGGCACAAACCGACTGGGCTTTCTCCCAAAGAAAACATCAGGCCCACTGACAAATGCTTACAATTTACATTGACTATATAGATACTAGCAGCTTGAAAATTGAATATGTTTCTTCATAACATTGTGCGTTTATTAATATTTTACCGGGACAAGTTCCTTGGATTGGAGTAAAGATTGAGAAACTATCACAACCAAAACGTTACTCCTGATTTCCCTGGCTGGATAACACGGTGTGAAAGGCAATCCATCACCTCAAACCGATTAAAGGCGAAATGCAACTCCAAACATACAAACGCACACACACACACGTCCACACACAAACAAACAAACAAACAGCAGTTAACTCAAAGAAGCCTGTTTCTGTATCTGATGCAACTGACAAGCAAACTCAGTCATGGAGGTAAGCCCCCCCAATCCCCACCCCCACTGCACAGAGGAGACATTCAAGTCCCAACAAACAGACGAGCAAAGAGAGATCTATCCATGAAATCTCATCTATTTAGCTCTGGCTCAGTGCCACACTCCAGGGCTTGCGGTGTCCCCGAGGGGGCCCGACTTGCAGCGTTTGTTCACTTTTGTTGTAGGTAAGACTTTGAGCAAAAAACTAAAACAAAAAAAAGAACGACACTGCATGCTTAGATACAAAGCTATTTCCTAGGACAGTTACTTCAATGCTAAAATGCAGAAATGCTTGCATTTGTCAAGAATTAAGGTAAAGCAAGAAAAAGAAAAAAAAAATTGGCAAAAAAAATATTTCTTTTGGATAAAGTGATTTAGGCCCCCAGGAAGAGTCACTTGAAACCGCAGTCCAAACTGACAATGCCCCTCCCCAGTAGGAAGGCAAGGTGTTGAGAAAGCCACTGGTAGCACCAGCCACTGGAGCAGCAGTGCAGGGCGCTGCACAGCCTGCAAGCAAAGCATTGGCCTTACCTTCCACAGCATACTCTTCAGCTTCAGGGTCCAAAGGAGGTGCATGGGAAAAAAGAGGAAAAGAGAAAAAGACAAGGGTTAGGGGAAAGTGTAATCAAATACAAACTGTTGTCAGCTATTTACATTTTTTAAAAAGAGTGACAGTCCAAAATCAAGGTCTAAAGTCTCAAAGCGCATTTATATAGTTAATTTACTTATAATAATGGCTTAATACTATATACACAAGTGTAAATATACCAACAAAAAACATTATTTTATGTTTTTCATAAAGAAATGGTTCTGTATGTAAACAAGTATAAAATCCTCCACTATCAAAAAAGCTGTCAGAACAGTTGAAACATGGTCTCTTTTGAAACTTTAACAGATTCCTTTGCCTTTAGAATTTCTGTTTTATTTTTTGCTTAACCTGTTTTACATATTATTATTATTTTTATTTTTTTGTTCATTTTCCTGGCGAACGTGAAAATTGTATTTTGCACACAGTGTGGAGTTTTGTGTTTGGTATTTTGTATAAGCAATATTTGTTAATAAAGTTGATTTAAAAAAAAGACACAAACCTTTTCAAAATAAAATAAATGCATGCAGCAAAAAAAAAGGCTCAAAGTGCAACACAAAAAGAAGCAAGAAAAACATCAGACAAAGCTTTATTAATTATAATGTTATGATTCAATTCAGTGTAAAAGATTAAAAACTTTCAATTATGGTAATTTTTTTAATGATCTATCAACAGACTATATAAACATTCCCCATCAGCTGGCAGAGAGATAGAAGGGAGCTGACTTAAGCCTTATAACTGCAAACACCCACAGCTTTTTTTGACAGTTAAAGGCAATTTCAGCCGGGTCATTCTGAACTGAACTCAGTTCTAAAGAAACACAATAGCCTTTGTACTAACATTAAAACATGATACGTAACAACCAGTATGAGCCCAATAAGAGTGAAGAAAGAAATGAAGAAGCCAGGAAGAGTCTTTAGGACGGTTTTCACACCAGCGTCTGCCATGAGAACCTTATCAAGCCAGAGCTTTGCAATGTTTATCTAACAATAGACCATGAATAACCAGTGACCTGAAGCTGTTCTTATTAACAAAAAGTGGGCCGTCAGTCATGGGAATATGGATTATACAAGGATTATTGGGTATAAGGACACAAAGCCAACGAAGGACAGAGCTGATGAGGTTCAAATGTGCAAAAGATAAACTAGAGGTCAATGAAACGAAAATAGCCATTCAAGACATGGTCCAAAGACCAAGCTACCTAATCTAAGGTATTGTATATGTTGAATTTAACAAACTGAATGTGCTTTATTCTGCTGGAGGTGCAGCTGTATTACAGACTGTTTGATGTTTTATTGTTTTACAGGACTTGTGAGGCTAAGTTCACGCCGCCCTCAGCGACATGTCTTCAAGCGGTCACTTCCAATAAAAGGTTTATGTAAACACGCGTCAATGCGCGCTTCTGCGTTCAAAACTCTCATGTTCAAACGTATCTACACACATTTCTGGGCTCTACGTACAAAACGTCCACCCATGAAACACACAGAGAAAGTTGTTTGAAAATTGATCACAAAGGAGAAATTAACAATTCCGGTTTGAGTCTGACTGAAATTCCATGAGTCCAGAGCAAGATTCCCTAGATTTGCAGGGCTTCAACATTTTGCACCAAGCCTCTTCCAAATGTAGGTGGTGGACTAGTAAACAGTTAAAGAAAAAGAAGAAGCCCCTCTGTAGTTGTTCAGTGTGAACACTAGACAACTAATTAAACGTCTAAGAACCAGTGTTTAGCGCGTTCTTGAACCCGTGTCACATGTCTGTTGTGAACGTAGCTTGATGTGTAACCTACACAAACACAACTCACTACAACCTGTTGTACTTATATTTATAGTCTTGTAGCCATTTCATGTTTTGCTACTCGACAACAAAAGCATTTTTATTATCTGTCTTCTATCAAATAAATAAATATAATAAATCATTTGCCAACTACTCTTGGAGGAAAAAGAAAATATAAGATAAAACTGTGTGTCTGAGTATTTTGTTATTCAAATCGTAGCGAATCAGGAGCACATGAAAACAAAAGACAGTTTCAAACAGCCTTTAGTAGCTACATACAAACTAGAATTAGTGGGCCAAAAGCTTCTTGCTCTGCTACATTTTGATGCATCCACTCAAAGACAAACAGATCCATGAACGTCTTTGTTTTCCTCGTCCTGAGCTGGAACCTGGATCTAAACTGGACGGCTGGATAGCTACGATGTTGCTCACCATTTTTGTTGCACCGCTAATAGAGTGTAAACAAAGCGATCATGAAAAAACACGCTCAGGGTTGCTATTATGCCGATAGTCCCGCCTACAATCCAGGGGTGAATTTCTGATGAACTGCTGCCGCTCTGCAGAAACTATTACCTAAAGAATGACACAGGACCTTGGATTTAGTCTAAAATCAGCATAATGATAACTAAAAGACCACAGGGAACACTTTGAATTGAAACTTTGGATCAAAAAATGATCAGAGTGGGACTATATTTCGAGAAATGACAGGCAGCTCACTGATTTCCAACAGTCTACATCTTGAAAAGTGGTCTCTATGGTGAGCTTGGCATTTGATCCGCTGTTGTGGCTGCTGGGTCTAGATCTCCATTATGATGCAGCATGGCTGATAGTACTGTAATGCCAGTGTACACTCCACTGGTTCACTGCGCCTGTCTTGCAAAACATTTCAATCCGACTGGTGTAAAGCAGTGGTGGCAGGAAAAGCATGCAGCATCCTCAGAGGGACCTGTGTCACAGCAGTAGAGAACTAATGGAAAAGAAAAGATGCTCAAAAAGGTAAAAATGCAAAGAAAAAAACTGTTTTATGTATGATGTAAACCCTGAGTCGTCTGCATCACTAAAGCTGCTTTTAGCATTAAGATTTGATGATAAGAGCAGACATTTTACATTTTAAAATAAAGCATTGAAGTCCCTGTATGGCTTTAAAATAAGCAAGTCAAATAGATTTCTCCCAACGCCCCAGCAGAGCTCCTGAAGAGGGATTCTCTGGAATGCACTTTCCACTCATGCATAAAGCCTACATCTGCTTATAAAATATGTACTTTCTGTTTTCCATAGAAAGCATCTTACATTTCTAGATAATGATATAATCCATACGTACATGTTGACCTCTATACCTGTTGCATTACTGCTTAAAAATATTGAAACGTCTTCACCAGGAGAGTTGGCTCAAAATGTTTTTCTTCTGCTTCAGCTGATCTGAAATTAAATCAGCTGGTTGGTGCTTGTGTTAGAAAACAAAACACCTTTTTGTTCTAATAAAACACTGAGTGCTACTGAAGCAGAATTAGGAATAGTGGCAACTTCTCTTAGCATCAACCAAGCTAAAGAAAGGGGATTTGATGCAGGTGTGGAGGAGGACGCTTTTGCTTCAAAATCACTGACCAGGACTTTTCATCTCCTCCTTCTCATCTCAGATCAGAGCTTTTTTTTTTTTTTAACTGTGCCACCTCAAATGCTTGTTTTTTTTCTTCTGGTGAGCTGTGATGGAGGATGTTTCATGAACAGCAATGGTCTGCTTGTGTCATCACTCGCTGCAAACGCCTCCTTTTCATTCATTATTCTACGCTGTACGCAAATCAGCTTTGTCATTACAACCCATTTGAACAGCAGGAGTACTGCACAATAGTTTAAGATAAACAAAAGAAAAATGCAATAACATTTGATAAAGTTGAGGCTTCAAGCAGGAATCCAACAATGACGCGATGAGCATTTCAAACTAAGGTGTTGCAACAGAAAAGGCTCCGCCCCTTTCTGGGCTCAGACTTTGACCTCGGTTTCTTTGAGAGCAGCCTTATTATCAGAGCAGAGCTGTGGAGCAGGAGGGGAGAGAAACTCGATCTGATGAAATGCAGAGAGACCATTTAAATTTTTAAAAGCGAGTGTGCATGCAGCCGGTGGAGATGCTAAAGTCAGAGTGCATGTCCTCAATCTATTTCACCTTTATTTGCCTTTTTTTCTAAACCAATGGTTGCAAGTCTGCAATGTTGGCAAAGCACTGTGCAAATGTACATTATTTCAGGGCTTATTGTCTTAAATTAGAGCTCCCCGTGGAGTCCTCCTAGGATGCAAATTGGGGTTGGGGAGCAGGTTGAGCTGTTTCCTTGTGTGTGCATTCGAGGAACAGACATGTTGCAGCTGATGGTGGGAGGCTGTGAGCAGGTAAGCCGGTGACCCTGGACACTTCAGAGCCAAATTAATTGCATTTAATCACAAGGTTGTTTGGTTGCTGCCACCCATCAAGAATCCGTTTTTCTTCTTTTGTTTCTGCATGGTTCTAGTTTTTATAATTTGGCAAAAAAAAAGTATCATCCCTTCCTCTCTGTAATTATATCTGAGCGTATTGCAACATTTATTTCACATTTGATAATAAATAAATGTTGAATCCTAAATCTTTAATGACATTCCCCTGAATAAATCCTTCTGGGACATCCCACTCCACTAGTCACAACTGCCCTCATGGGTGAATACAGGCTGTCAGGTAGAAACGGGTACGCAGGTGACCCACACAACATTTTAAGATTGTAGACCACTCAGTGAGCCTGTAAGGCGACAATGTTCAAACACATTTTTTTTAACCCCCCTAAAGCCCACAGACTGAACAAGGAACCCGTTAATGCTGTTCATGTGACAGGTGTGGCCTCCAATCTACACCTGTAGAGTGTAGTTTGTGTGGGCATGCATTTGTGCTTAACCCTTGTGCCATCTTGTGGGGTCCAGATGACCCCACCCTTGCATTGGCGTGTTCTCCCTACCATGACAAAGGTGGATAAAGGTGGAAAGATTCCATGTAATCCATGGACACCAGTGAAGATCACAAACCATTGAAGAAAAAAGGTTCAGAGCACTGTCTAGTGGGTCTAGATGACCCAACTCCCAGTGGTAAAGTGCCTAGGACAGTTCAAGGGTTACAACATTTGTGTGTGGTCAGTAAGCAGTGTGCACACCTCACTACCCACTGGTGTGCTACACAAAGGACACCATACAACAGCATCACCGGTTCGTCATAAATGTGTATAACTTGCATTATTTTACAACTACTTTCCAATACATTTATCACACGCAGAAAAATGGGACCATCCATTTTCATGAAACCCCTTGAAGTGGCTGCACAAGCTTCAGGGGGAAATGCAAAAAGAAATTCTGTACTTCCCTAAGTATGTGCTCTTGTCTCTGACCCTCCACGGATAACCCAAAAACCCACAGCATCTGTGCAGAGTATTAACCCCCGTAGGGTGCATGTGACCAGGCTTTAAAGAATGCCTTAGCATGAGGACCAATGAGCTATGGACCCATGAGAAGCAAAAATGTCTTGGTCATGTTACGACGTTGTCATACATGTTCAATGAATTCATCTTAAACATAGCGCAGTTCTTATCTGAGACAAAAATAACCTTTTAAAACGTGATTGGCAGATTTGTCGCCTCTATTAAATAAAAGACACACGAGATACAAAATAAGCAAATAATAACAGAAAAAGCTGCTTAAAACTCCTTCAACTGGAAGGAAACAAACAGGAAGGACAGCACAATATAATGACCAAAAATGTCCCCAATGTCTTTGGGGAAAAAATAGAGAATTTTTAGACCTAAACCTCACCGAGTTAAAACAAATGAACTATGCACTATTATAGTTTATATTATTCATATTTGTCAAACAACTGTGACATGAACATATTTAAAGCCTTTAAAAAGATTTAGCTTGTCTTTCTTCACCATCTGACCAGCATACACCTTGTCCTTCCAGAACAAAGACATTCTGACCCAAAACTCTGACTTAGCCACTTTGGAAAACCATCCTTCAAGTTGTAACCACTGACACGTTTTTTTTCAAACTAAGTAAGTGGACGCTTTAGATGAGCTGTTTTTTGGAGAGACATGTACTGTACTGTACCAAGTGGTCATAGTTTTTACCATTCAATACTTAAACCTATATAGTGAAGCAGATTATTAAAATATTCCTGCATTTAGTGCTACAAGTACAAATTTATCTTGGATGCACCATGGGGTACTCTCTTTCAGAAAAGCATGTTAGCCACAAGAAAATCCAAGATTTTAAAATATATATAATATACATGTGATGTACAAACAATAACATTCTGAAGAGACCCCTCAAGTTTAAAGGAGGCATTTTGTGCATTAACAGACCATTTTGCTGAGACTGAGGCAATTAGACTTTGAATATTTGAGTGTAAGGCCACCATCCTCAAGATATCAATTAGATATCTTCATCACATTCACACATTACCGGACAAAAAAGATAAATCAATCCATCTGCACTCACACACTGTTTTAAACTTTGCTGTTTTAAACATTCGCTCTCTTTTAAACAAATCTTTTATCGTGAATGAGCTCATTTTAGACAACAATTTAGATTGCCTTCTTTTAACAGAGACCTGGCTGGGTGCTGATGCTCCTGTTGTTCTCACTGAAGCTTCCCCAGTAAATTTTAACTTTTTATTTTCTACCAGGGGAGATAAAAAAGGCGGTGGCACTGCATCGATTACTCGTGGCTCATTTGCAACCAAAACAATCACGCTACATAGCTACTCCTCATTTGAGCATCATGCATTTTCTTTTAACAGCCCATCTATCTTATGTGTTACTGTTTACAGACCACCAAAGCCTCCCTCCTGTTTTATTCAAGAATTTTCTGAATTTTTATCAGTAATACACTCCAAATATAGTAGAGTTTTAATAACTGGTGATTTTAACCTACATGTTGATAAAGATAGTGATGCTCATGCAAAGGAGTTTCTTAACCTCTTGCATTGTATGGATTTCACACAGCATGTCACACAGCCTACTCACAGCAGGGGGCGCACTCTAGACCTGGTGATAACCTATGGGCTGTCCTGCAGTGTGTCCTCTGTTGTTGACATGGCTGTGTCAGATCACTATTGTATATTTTTTAATATCACCAGTTTTACTCGACAGGAAGCTCCAGCGAGAACTGTGAGGAAACGATACATAACTCCTGATGTGGCTGCAAATTTTATCAATATTTTACATCAAACTCCCGCTCATATTTTACCTGCATCATGTGATTTTATGGTTGAACATTTTAACAACAAACTACAGTCAGCCATTGATGCTGTAGCTCCACTTAAAACGAAAACGTTGAAAACTAAAGCTACAGCACCGTGGAAGAACGAACCAATCAGAGCCTTGAAACGCGAATGCAGGAGAGCGGAGAGGAAGTGGAGAAAAACGAAGTTAACTGTACATTGCGAAATTTTTAAAGAACAGCAAACGAGGTACAGTCATGCAATAAAAAAAGCCAGAACCCTCCACTTCTCAAACTTAATTTTACAAAACAAAAATGATCCTAGAGTTCTTTTTAACCTTCCTATGGTGTTAGGGTCCCTACGGACCCGTTTTGAGTTTTAGCATGTATAAAAGTACTTCATACATTCGTTTTTTGCGTTGTAACTTTTTGACTTTGTCAGGGACTTCTATTTAAACAAAATAAAAGCTTTTTTTCTTTTTTTACTAAATTATAAAGTGCGCTGGTGAAAAAAATGATTTTTGTGGTGTTCGGGTCATTTTTGACCCGGTTAAAATTTTCGATTATAAAACAATAAAAAATGACAAAAATGAAATCATAAACACACAATCAACCAACAGCCTCTTCCTCCAACCACTTGAGCTTCATTTAGTGGCTTTTCTCCTTGCCTTTTTGCGAGAACAAACAATGGGAGACATGTCCAGGGTTGTCAAGCCATTTGAGTGTAGAGGTGGTGACTTGCAGAGTACACATCTCCAATTCACAGGATGCAACAATGAGGAGAAGATTCAATGTAAATGAAGTTTTGGATCACATATTTGCTGCAAATGAGGCAGAGGACACATAGGATTTTAACGATAGAGATGAGCAGGCCTCTGAGAACAAAGATGATGTGGAGTACCAATTGGAAGAAACAGACACAACTGATCAGTCTGCAGAGGAGGTCACTGGTGCTGAAGCTGCTCCTGCTGAATCATTCCAATCCAAACGTGGCAACATCCGTTGGAGCACATTTCATACTGTCCAAAAAAGTGTGATACTGATGTCCACTCTTCACAAAGATGCTGCTGTGTCATCAGGAAGTGACAAAAAGCCCATAATCATCCTGGACTACAACTAAAACAAAGGAGGAGTGGACAATCTAGACAAGCTGACTGCCACCTACACTTGCCAGCGAATGACCAGGAGATGGCCAATGGTTGTGTTTTACAACATCCTCAATGTGTCTGCATACAATGCATTTGTGTTGTGGACCAATATTCACCAAGGGTGGAATTCAACCCAAAACACCAAGCGGAGAATGTTTCTTGAGGAGCTCGGGAATTCCCTTGTCAAGCCGCACATTGAGCAACGGGAACGGGTGCCCCGAGACCCAGCTGCTGCAGACTTGGTCAGACAGCTGCAGGGGTCACCAAGCACGCCATCCACATCCACAGCAACAAGAAGAGCATCAGCATCACCTTCCCCCTCAGAAGCCAGCCCTGCCTCAAGTGCTCCATCCACAGCCACAATGCCAGTGAGACCACCTCGCTCAAAAAGAAAGAGGTGTCAGGTCTGCCCCAGCAATATGGACAGAAAAACCTACATAGTGTGCTTCAACTGCAACAAACATATCTGCATAGAACACACTAAAAGTGTAACTTTTTGTAACATATCCATCTAAACACACACACAGGCATGTTCTTTGCACAGAGTATTTATAGAACAAGTAGTTGATCTCTTTTGGTGTGATTTTCTCAATTGGTTGTTGTTTATTTGACTTTGCAAATCTTTGTTTTATTGTATTTTTTTATTATTTATGACTGTTCTGTTTTTCATATTGTTAAATATTGTGTTAAAGTTCTATTGTGTGGAAGAAAAAGACTTGTTTTTGCCCTTTTTTGAAGTGAATATATACGGGTCAAAAATGACCCGAAACACTATAGATGTTACTATATTTGATAATATTAAAATTAAAATCTTTTTTTTGTTGAACATTTAAGAAATGTGTTTTAATATCTCTCAGTTACACTCAGGTAACAGAAAAACTGATTATTTTGTTGCCTTCTTCTCTTAAGGTACATTTTACCACTTTTTAGACATTGAAAACGAGAGGTATGCTGTTAAAAACAAAGGCCCAGAGGGCCACAAAAAACATTAAAACCAATCTTTTCATGGATAAGGGAGCCCAACCAGCTAAACAAGAGTTAAGAAAAACATTGGATGATAAAAGACTGTTTTTTAGGGTATTTTATGGCTGATTTAATACACGGGTCCAAAATGACCCGCTAACACCACAGATGGCAGCAGAAAGCTAACACCAGAGGAAGGTTAAAACAATAGACAGTTTAACTAAAAGAGACTCTCAAAGGTCCTCCATAGCAGCCTCAGATGCTGTATGTGAGAGTTTTGCAGACCACTTCAGGAGTAAAATCAATGCTATTAGATCTACTCTTTTAATTCAAAAAGGTGTTGCTTTTAATGAATCTATAGCATTGTATTTATCAGAGGAAACACTGGAAAGTTTTGTCCTGGTTGATGCTGTGGGACTTGGTCAGGTTTTCTCCCAGTTAAAGCCAACCACCTGCCTTTTAGACCCAATCCCCACATCGTTGTTGAAAACATTTTATGACTTCTTTGAGTTTGAGCTTTTAAATATAGTAAATTACTCTCTTCAGACAGGTGTCTTCCCTGCTGCCTTTAAAATGGCAGTGGTGAGGCCTCTTCTGAAGAAGAGTAATTTAGATCCAAACAACTATAACAATTATCGTCCAGTATCCAACTTACCATTTTTAAGTAAAATGATTGAAAAAACTGTTTTAATCCAATTTAATGAGTTTTTAAATAGAAATAACATATTTGAAAAATATCAATCTGGTTTTAGGACGAACCACAGCACAGAGACGGCCCTTGTTAAAATAGTAAATGATATTAGATGTAACCTGGATTGTCAGAAACTCTCAGTTCTGGTACTACTGGATCTCAGTGCTGCTTTCGACACTGTAGATCACAGTATTTTACTCAACAGACTGAGAGGTTTGGGCATCTCTGGTACCGTACTAAAGTGGTTTTATTCCTATCTCACAGATCGAAGTTTTTACGTAAGTATGGATACTTGCTCCTCAAGGGTCTTCGACATCAACTGTGGGGTCCCCCAAGGTTCAATTTTAGGCCCACTACTTTTTAATCTATATATGTTGCCACTGGGGGACGTCATCAGGAGGCATGGCGTTTGTTTCCACAGCTATGCTGATGACACTCAACTCTACATCGCTGTGTCTCCTGATGATGAAGAGTCGGTCAACACACTCTTAAAATGTATTTTAGACATTGAGTCATGGATGGCGGAGAACTTTCTACAGCTAAACCAGGACAAAACAGAGGTTTTAGTGATCGGTTCTGAAGACAAGAGAGTGATAGTTTTATCTAAACTAAAGAATTACAAAACTTCTCAGTGTGTGAGGAACCTGGGTGTCATTTTTGACTCTGAGATAAATTTTATCCCACAAATTAAAAAAATCACAAAAACAGGATTTTATCATCTAAAAAATATATCCAGAGTCCGCCCATTTCTCTCTCTTGCCAGTACAGAGGTGCTGATGCATGCTTTTATTACCAGCAGACTAGATTACTGTAATGTAAAATCTGGTCTTCCCAGAACAAGAATAGCAAATCTTCAACTGCTGCAAAATTCAGCAGCACGCATTCTGACGAGGACCAGGGGGCGGGTACACATTACACCGATTTTAAGATCGCTGCATTGGCTCCCTGTGCAATTCAGGATTGATTTTAAAGTTCTTTTATTGGTTTACAAATGTTTTTATGGTCTTGGGCCTTCATATTTATCTGACATGATTTTAAAGTATGAGCCCTCGCGGACCCTGAGGTCCTCTGATACAGGCCTTTTGGTTATCCCAAAAGTTAGAACAAAAACGTACGGCGAGGCCTCATTCAGTTTTTACGGACCTCGCCTGTGGAACAGCCTCCCAGAGAGCCTCAGGGCTGCAGAGACAGTTCATTTTTAATTTAGCTTTTAGTTGAATTTTAGGATTTTTAATTTTTTTTTTATTGTATTTATTTATTTATTTATTTATTTTTTATTATTAGTATTATTTTTTTTAATTTATTATTATTATTATTTTAAAATATTTTAATTGATTTATTTTTCTTTTAACTAGTTTTATATGTGTATGTAAATACATTTATTTATTTATTATATTAATTTTTAAGACACTCTTACTATTTCATATGCCTATTAAGGTTTATGTAATTATTTGTTTTTTGTCCATGTTTTATATATATTCTAATTTTATTCCTTTTACATTTTATTACACTCCAGTGTTTTCCTCTGAGGGATCCTCCACATCAGTGACCGACCCTTCTCAGTGAGCGGGGTCGCTGCAGTGGGATCTCCTGGGTCTGACTCTTTTGATCGGATCTGGGGGGTTCTGTGGTGGTGTACTCCGTGAACTTGGGTTGGGGGGTCGCTGGTGTGGACATGTCCCCAAACTATCGTTTTCCCACCTCAGGACAAAGCCAGGTCTCTACATTCTATCATTCTATCACTTTTTTTATTTATTTATTTATTTATTTATTGATGTGTGTGTGTGTGTGGGTGTGTGTGTGTGTGTTTTTGCGGGGGGGGGGGGGGGGGGGGGGGGGGTTGTCGCACGGTTTGTCTTGTCATCTTGTTTTTAAATTTTATTGTATTTTATGCACAGCACTTTGAGTGACATCTGTTGTCGAAAAAGTCCTATATAAATAAAGGTTGATTTGATTTGATTTGATTTGATTTTGGATTTTTGTTGTGACTAACATGCTTTTCTGAAAGAGGCATAGCTGAGGTACATCCATGCCAAATCTGGAGCTTGTACCACAGAATGCACAGTTTATTTACCAAACCACCTCTGCTAACACCTTGGGGGGACTATGCAACACCTTTGGTAGTCAAGTTACTTTGATATGATTAACTTCACTTTGAACCATGCTTCATAATGTGAAAAAAAGAAAAAAGAAGACTTTGACGTTGGCATCATTCGCATCTCTCAGCAGGGATGCCAGGGAAGGAAGACAACATCAAACAAGTGAAGCCCAGTGATGCAATGTGACATGTATGACAAAGAGACACAAATGTGACACATGCACAGCAGTTTTGATTGCATTGGGAAACAAAAATGCTGCCTAAGGTAAGCTCTCTCTCTCTCTCTCTCTCTCTCTCTCTCTCTCTCTCTCTCTCTCTCTCTCTCTCTCTCTATATATATATATATATACATACATACGTGTGTGTGCTGATTGTAAAAAAAACTATCATTGTAGGCACCATGATAATCACTGAGAAAATATTAAAGAGTAGCAACCGAAACAGGATTAATTCTATTTCTGGATTGGATTGTTTTAAAGAAAACTGTTGTAAAGAAGCTTAGCAGCCACCAAACATCCTAATCCAGAGATAAATTGCCTTAAAGACCTTCCAGTCTAGTGAGAATAATGTCGTTTGATTCTCAGCGCAGATTATTTATTACATTTATCCCTAATTTGAGAATCCATCTCTGTTAGTAATGATATCTTCACTATTTAATGCTGGAATTATAACTACTGTTCAGTTTACAAAAAGATTAATCTAACAGCTGATGGAAACAGAGGAGCTTCGCGGTCTGTGGGACTATTAAACCAACTACAGGATCAGTCTTTTCTGCTGCCACTTCTGGTTCAAGTCCAGGACAGTTAGGGCTCAAACAAAAACAACCTGTTCAGAAAAAAAGTTTAAATAGAGTTTAAAGAAATGGTCTTGATGTGGTGTATGTTTTACCTGGTCCCTGAGAATGTTCTCTGAAGACTTCCAGACATCACAGTAGGACATTTATCTCAGACGAAACAACGGAAGCCAATTAAGCTTTTATCTGGCAAGGAAATGGGGGTATAGCACCATTCCATCCAATCAAAACACTTTGGGGGTATTTGATCCATAAAAGTTATTACTACTGGCTTTTCTGTAGAACAGTAGGTTTTCCTTATATAACTGTTGTAACAGAGAAATTGTCAGTTCTAAGAAACTGCCTGTGATAAAAGGATCTAAAATGAAATAAAAGAATTGCTACTGTGTTTCAAGTGGTAGACCTGGAAGTACTGTATCGCAGTATGATGCAATCCTTCATTTTGACTTTTCTTAAGTGCTGATATACAGTATGATAAATAATGGCTGCAACCCAGAAGAGCATTGGTTTTATGACTGGAGATGGAATTAAAATTCTTCAAATGGACTACCTGCAGAAATAAGCAGCAAATCCTTTACAGCTTAGAGTATAATGGAAACCAATGACTTTAAGGCCGTGTCAAACAGCCACTCTGTAAAATTTGTGCATTGTCCGCATATGAAATTCCTTTTTTTTGTGATACATGTGTGATATACGTAATTCATAAGTGTTTATTGTCTTTGTTATTCGGCGATGTGCGCAGATGTCCGTCGAAGGCTTTGGCCGACGAGTCTGTACGTGAATTCATTTCTGAGTTTATGAGGAGTCTGTACTAGTGTTTTTGTGGTGTTTTTGTCATGTTTTGTTTTTCCTCGTCATTCACACCAGGTTCTGGTTGATCACCCGAAGCTATTTAAGTATCTGGTTTTCAGTTCTTCAGTGTCACATCATTTGCTCTGTTATGTGTTGTCACTCATTTGTTGCTCCCAGAGTTTTGTCGTGTTTCAGTGAATTTATTTAAAATGTTTTAAGTTTCTGCCAACTATGCCTGGTCTCCTGCATATTGAGCCCTATACCACCAGTACCTGACATAGCTGTTGTGATTTTTTGGTATGTTGAGAATTACGCAGTTATGCATATTATATGTACTGTATACCCAATCTTCATGTGAATCTTATGCAATTGTGCCTGATTTCTGCCAGAACCATACGCAAATGTGTGTCTTTCTACAACCGTTCTACATATGTCTAACAGACTTTTGCATTTATGTAGCACCAATGAATAACTTTTATATCCCATATATTGCACACATGTTGCATTAAAATTAGTTGATGCATAATTCTCTACTGATGGCTTATAATCGGCACAATAACCAAACACAGTTCATGTTTTACATTGGTTTACATGTTTATTCGTACCTCTTCCGTGGTTTCAACATCGTTCATTCGTTATACATCTGTGAAAATTACACGTTAAGAGCACAACTTTTCTTACTTTTTCCATATATATTCACGTACGATCAATTTTCATCTGTGCAATATGCATAAAATGTATGTAGATTATATATAAATATATATGCAGTGATACATAACTTGGATCATAATGAAACAACTGCAAGCCAAAAAAATAGCAATACCTACAAATGGAAATCTGAAATATAACAATCCTACAAATAGGGTGAAGAAAGAACCCACGTCTTTGAAGAGTGCCAAAACTCAAATCCTAACCATTCAGGCAAACACGATGTGTCTTTTGGTCTCAAACTCTAAACCAACTTAGTTAACAATGAAACTCTATGTTTAAAAAAAATAAATGTCAGTAATTAAAAATAATTAAGCATGGAAGGAAAACTGATTATATAATTGCTCCATTGATTGTAGCACTTCCAGTACCCCTTCTTTGAAAATACTGTGATATATTTCCGTGCTTTGTTGATAGACGTCAATGTGTGGGAATACAAATGTGCCAAGATTTCTTTTTGAGAGGTCTACAGTGAAGCCAGGAATTCTTGAATTCGCCTAGTCAGCAAACTAAGCAAATTTAGCAGAAGAACAAAATTGTGAAATGAAAAGGTTGCAAGTGTATAAAGTTGCTCCATTTACAGGCACAATGATTATACATCAACTGCGAAAGCAACTGCCACGTTTGGGAGATGTTACCTTCAAGTTCCTTTCAGGCTCCAGGACTGTATGCCTGGTGCCAACAAAGGTCAAGTGAACATCATTTGACGTCAAACATCACTCTGACATTTCACCCCGTGGGGCTCAGTGTCTCAAATCTCCACCCGGATGGCAAAGGCAGTCAGCAAAGCCTTTTGTACCCTCTCGAAATCAGTGTAAATGCAATGGTGACGCTGTTCAGGATTTGTTTCCCTCTAGGGTTCCCAGAGTTTTAGAGAAATCACATAATGTCGTGAAGCAGTGTGGACAACGTGGGTTCGCCGGTGACACTTGCGCTTAAAATCAATCAGCAGCACCAGAACCACCTCAATGAAGTCATCGGGTGTTGAGTCAGCGTTCACACGGAACCCAGCAACTGTCAGCAAAGACACATCAACGCTCAACGCAACATCTAACTGAGTGGGCTGATGTCAAACGTTGCTCATGCCGTGAGCAATTTTATGATGCAGTTTTACAAAAATCTGAGCAAGGACATGACTTTTTAGCACAAAGCTTGAGTACAGAGGGACTTAACCGGAGAATAACGGAAATATTTAAATGGAAGCTGATGAAAAAAGACAGTTTATGCAGTAAAGCACCATTTATCATACTTGCACGGATAATTTCTCTGAATTCTTTTTAAATCCAGGCTGAGAATGGAGGAGAAAGTCACCTTTAACTGTACCTGTTTTACTTAAGCTCTCATTTTTATACATTTTACAGTTTATTTTACATGTTGATATTTTTATTGGAAATGTCATTTTTTGTTTTCCCCAAGCCAGGACTCCCTTGGAAAAGAGATTCCTCATCTCAATAGAACATTTCCTGTGTTAAATAAACAAAAAATAAAAAAAACTAACATGTTTTAACATTTAATGATTCCAATGACCTACCTATAAGCTAAAAGTAATGCTGTCATTTGTTTTTAACACATTCTTTTTACGTTTTTCTAAGGGACATGCTACAGTTTTTGATCAATATAGGGGTGTAACAATTAATCAACTTAATTGATCAATATATACGACAAATTGCAGTTGATTATGAGAAGAATACAAAGAAGACAGAACTATGTGCTTTCTTGGGAGACATGTTTTCTAAAAATGTGTAAATTGACAAGATGAGTTTCGGATGACAAGTGACTGCTGCTGGCGAACCACAACTGTTCGACCTGCAATAAGTGTTCGGGAGCCTGCGACTAATGATGACGTCACACTATTTGATTGGCTGTGCGTTGGTCCGATGACGTGTAAGATAGTGATTGTTCCGAACAAATTAAGGTCTGAAAAAAAAAATGACGCTACGATTGTTTACAGGCAAATATAGTTCCTCGTGAAAAACATGGATGACCTGTAATCAGCCTTCATTTTTTTTGTTTGGACACGATTGGTAACACAAATTCGATGATTTTGATGAAATGATTATTTACACTGTTTCTCAGGACTGCATCTCTGCAAATTTCTCTATAAACCTTACAAAGAATAATAACAGACACAACAACAATTATGTCAGGGAAAAAAACATTAGGTTACAGAAGGAAACGTGAAATGAAAATATGTAGAGCCCGAGCAGATTTAGACTCTGCGTAGTTTGTCCAAGTCGGGTTACCGTACTGTGACCTCATCATCAATGTCAGGCCCCCGAACACTTATTGCAGGCCGAACAGTTTGGGCACCTACCCCGGCCAGCGGCACCTCACATGGACGGCCGCTGTCCGGAGACATTTACACATCTGCTGGCCGACGCTCCAGCTCCAACCGCTCACCTGTCTCCAGATTACGTAACAGCGTCTCTGCCTGACTATCTGCCGCCGTCTGTATTCATGACCACACCAACGATGGCAGTTGTGGCCATTGCATTAGCCAGCCAAAGAAGCAACACTATACAACACTTCCTACAAATGATCACTAAGGCCATAGTCTAAAGACAGAAAATCCTTTTTTTTTTTAACGGGCAGTCCTTTGCTCCTGCTCCTACACCTGGCTGTGGATCCTGCCTACAGCTCGACTCGCGCCCCTGACTGTCCCCCCAACCACGGCTGGATGAAGCTCGTCTGCTGGACTTTTATATATGTAGTTGTAGATTTAGATAAGTTAATTCTTCTCTAAGAGTTCTGGTAAATCGCCTGTCCGTCCTGGGGGAGGATCCCTCCTTCATGTGGACACCCCTGAGGTTTCTTCGTTTTTTCCGGAATCCGTTTTTTTAGGAGTTTTTCCTAACCACGAGTCCTTACCGCTAGAACAAACTAGTCAGTTTGTTAGTTCATTTTAGTATTTTCCTATTGTACTCTTTGTATTCACGATCCTTTTGAGTTCATGTCTCACTTCGAAGCCCATTGAGACGACTGTTGTTGTGATTTTGGGCAATACAAATAAAATTGAATTGAATTGAAAGTACAGTGTTGTTACTGTAGAAACAAGCAAACACAACAACATAACAAACATTACAAAAAAAGTCATATAACATCAATCCAGCTGAAATGCTAAAAGCAGAAGCCAATGGATTCTTAAGGTGTTATCTTACGTTTGGATGAATTTCTCGTGAACTCAAAGATTGTTGAAGAGTGGAGGAAAATATAGAAAGGTCAAAATAAAATAAAGCCAGAGATTCAATCCCAATCAGCTGTAAACGGTAACATTACAAACTTTAGTCTCTTCTTTTTACTTCACTTTACTGATAAAACAGACTTCAATAAAATTAAAGCAGTGGCCCAGACTATGTGTCATGAGAAATGATTTTTTTATGGCTGCTGCAGAAAGGTCATCAGAGGAAGGGTGCTGAAAAGGAGCAGAGCCCGTCTGACAGCTCATCGATGATAGCAACACATTAGTATTGACACCAAGCACTGGCTGGGGGAGTGAGACTTATCTTTGCAGAGGTTGGAGCAGCAGAGATGAGAGAGGGGCGTTACAGATCTCTGAGGACTGGGAGGGGCGGTCAGGGGGACAAAAAGCACCAGTGGGTTGGGAGCTTAAGGAGATACCGCTGTAAGGAGCCTTGTCAGGCAGCTTATAACGTATGAATTATTAAAAAAAAAAATAGGATGAGACTGAAGAGGAGTTATGAGGAGAACCACACATTCTGATCACAAAAAGAAAAAAAACAACATGCAGAAAATTTTCTTTCTGCTATATATTTTCATGATGCAGCATAAAATGGACAAAACCTGGTTGGTTCTGGACTCCTGAAGTCTATGAAGTCTAACCTGCCACAAACCGCAGGGACAGCTTGCAAGTCTTAAATTACATATGTGACATGAAGGCTAAAAGGCTTGACCTCTCACAGTATCCAAGATGAGGCTTTACTTTATTTTAAAACACAGAAAAAAAGAAAATAAATTCAGGAGGACCTGGCTGCAGACAACAACATGGCAGCCAGACATCAGTAGCCTGAAGTTCACGTCTTTGCCCCCCCTCCCCCTTTTGGTTAAATAATACTCTATTTTGTTTTAGGTCCAAAAAGGCTCATTTAACTGGCGACTTGAACTGGTTTGTTTCTGTGTTAAGTGCTAAAACTTTAAATCTTGAGATGTCTCTGTCAAAGCATTCTATGTTCTGAAGGGGGCCAGGTCTCCCAAAAATATATGTAGTATTTCCTATGTATGTAATTCCAAGCTCCACTTCTGTTTTTTTTTTTTTTAAACTTTCCGAATTTGGTTCGGATCATATTCAAACAACTGCTTCCAGATTTGAATTGTCAATCAGAACTTGCTAAATTCATGCTTTTTCTTATGTTTTTATCCTGACTCTCTTGGTAAGCCTAACTGCAACAATACATGAGGACAAACCTTGATTATAAGATCCACTTTTTTATTTTATATTATTCTATTTTTATTTAACCAGGAAGGTCCCTTTGAGATTAAAAACCTCTTTTGCAAGGGTGTCCTGGGAAGAAGGCGCCAATTTCAAAACAACAGTACATGAAACAGATAAAAATAAAATTACATCACATTAAATTTCTAGGTTTATGAAAAAATGCTCTTTTAAGTGTTGTTTTTTTTAGCTCAATACCAATCTTTCCAATCTAATTTGTTCAAAACTTTAATAATGAGAAATGTATGACTTTAGGATATTTAGTGCCTTAACAATTAAATAATGAATTCAATGAATCAGAAACTTTAAGGAAAGAGTTAATGATCCACTTCTTGTTCGTGACATAATGGGACATTTCTTGTCAAAGCAAATAATAAATAATCGTACCGTACTATATTTGATTGTATATGTATATTGATCATCTAAGAAATGGAGATTTTTTCTTCATTGACTAAAATTTCATTCTTTTTACTGGGCTGGTTTGTCAAACCTGCAGGGCTACTCTTATTCTTTGACAGTAAAGAACATTTACACAAATCCCCAAAATCCTAAAGCCATGTTTTGCCAGTTGGCAAATAAACTGTAATGACATTTAGGATTATTTCCATTTCTGCTCCAACTGTGTTTATGTGAAAAAACAAAACAAAAAAAATACCCCTAACATTTAACTTCTTTTAATTGCTCCTTTTTTAGAAAACCAATATAGACTTCACAATCCATGACTGTCGACACAGTTGTGGCTCAGTTAACAAGGACTGGACCCAGAAGGCAGTATCTGGTCTGGGTGAGCCCAAAAGATGAGGTACGCAGCTTTTTTAGTGTCGCACCATTCTTACACAAAAGCAATTCAAAGTCCCTGAACAGGATCAATGGTACAAAACTTTGTGGATTGAATTTGGGCCATTATGTGTAAAAGCAGAGAACAGTTCATTGTGTTATGTATTCAGTTTATACAATAATTTTAAAAAATGAAATCTTTGAATGGTATCTATTTGGAAACATTCAAAATGTATGAATCAAAATGTACCTTGCATGAGTAAAAATGTACTTTTTCAACCCTGATATTTGTTGTTTGAATTTGTATTTTCATTTCAATAGGACAGTTTCTCTTTTTGTCTCCCGTAAAACATACAGTTTTCCTGTGGGGAAAAAATATCACAAGTTTAAAAAAAAAACTCTTTATCTCTATGAAAAAAAAAAAAAATCAAGCTAGAATGATGCAGTTTGAACATCGGTTTCATTGGAAGACAAGCTGGAGGAAAACTGACAGAAAACAGAAAAGAGGAAAGGGAAAGACAATGTGGACGACAGGGAGATAAACCAACCAAAACAAGCAGAAAGGGAGGAAAAGCAACCATGAAAGGACAATAAAGACCAGGAACATTGTTGGTGGGGGGCTGGGGGATAAATCTCATAATCTTTCCCTCTCTCAGGCCCTGCTTGTTCTGTGCTGATTTTGGCCTCAAGTTGATTGTCAATCCTCTTGTAAATTGCTTGTGTCGATCCGGCCTTGAGACCTTCCACACTCTCCCCAAGTCCATGTCAGAGTGGTCACGCAGACTTAAACCCATTTAGATGTCATGAATTACCACAGGAGTTTAACACCAAAGGGGCAGAATTAGTGACAATTGTCCATGACCCTTCATACAGTTTGGATCGAGCGGGGCAGCCTTTTCACTCTGATCTGCTGTTAAGACACCAAAGTGATTGATTCTGATTGGCCGAACCCAACAGTGAAGCCAGAATACTACAACAACATGACAAATATAATGAAACCAAAGTAGATGGATAAAGAACCATGACTCGGTCATTTCAACTCTGTGGATGGGTGGAGTATGGAGTCAAATGTCGTGGAACTGGATTATTGGTGATCTGCTGGTGCCATAATCTCCAGGTAAGCTCCTGCAACGCTTGCATCTTCGCCTCACAGATTCGGCAGTGTGCTTGCTAAACTCTAATTGTTAAGAAGGAACACTTGCAGAACACTAAGCACCTGCCCCCACCCAGAGCCGATTACAGCAGTGAGGTCAAAGGAAGGTAATGTGACTTTGTCTGGAAATGCTCGCAGTGGCTCCATGGAGCTGAGGAGCATGCCCTTAGATCGCATGCACAGATTCCCAAATACAAAAGGACCTGAAAGAAATATTAAACACTAAATATAATGTTGGCATTTTTATTACAATGGTTTTGTTTTTTTATTATGCAAAAGAAAAATAAATGGTAAAGTGGGGTTAATTTTCTCATGAAATAGTTTTAGTCGTATGATGTTCTGCAGAAAACCTCATTACCTCCCCATGGATTTGGATATTGTTTCTTGCAGCCAACAAAAAAATAAATAAAATGAAGTTGCTTTTCATTCTTGTTATTGTATACACAATTATTTTCATTTGCCAATAGCTGTGTTTTCTCGGTAAGGATCTCTTAGTGTCATTCTGATTCTTACATGAAAAAGCAAAGGTTTTCCTGAAAAAGTGATCGATTTGTATCTTCAGTAGTTTATTTGGCTGAGTTTGTGTTGGGGATGTCATTAGCTGTGTTTCCATCACACATGTGTGCAAAACTGTATCGAAATTCTAGAGTAATGTCGATAAAACACAATTTCACAATTACACTGTTTACATAAATTGTAATTATGCAAATAAACACAAACCACTTCCTGCATTAAGTCATTTAAAAGCATGGCAACGGATGTGAACAATACTTTGATTTAGAGCACATCCATTTAAGCTTCACTAGCGCTCATCATCATCTATCAAAGCAGACTTCAGCGTCTTCTTCAGGCCACGGAGTGGTGAGCTCCTTACATGTGGTAGTGGCTATGAAATGTTCCTTTCCAGCAGGCTTCAAAACTCAGCATACAGTTAATGTTGGTCAACTGTAGCTTAAAAAACAGCCATTACTATTGATAGCAACTTTAAATACTTAAATCACTGGAGGAAGATAATATATCCACAGACGTGTTTTATACTTTTATCTGGAAGGAGTCGATACGAAGGCCTGAAACCCCATAAAGCTCTGTGTCCATGTCCAACTGTTACAACGTAAAATAAATACCAGGACGAAGCTGAAATATCACTAAATCCTTAGTAATATGCTGGATTTTTTGGTTGCCCGGGCCTGTACAGTGTTGGATAGAAGAGTGGTTGCACGCACGGGGTGTGCACGTGACATGGAAGGACTCAAAGGACACCTGTAGGATGTTCATACCATCTACACTGGGATTGTCTCATTTTCCTAAATTCTAACAGCCATGGTGCATGCAAGAAGTCTGCCAAAGAGGCGTGCACTCATCGTGAACTGCACTAACAACTCCCTTGTGTCGTCTGCAGAGTTTCAAAGGGGGTTGAAAAAAAAATGACACTCTGTATGACATGCCTGCATCTCACCTGCTTCACCCTTACTTACCTTTACATGTTTTATGAGGTGTTCACCACAACCTGACCAAACAAAACACACACTAAAACAAGGTTGTCTTCGCAAAAATCTTTTCATCACTTTGTAACCAGAGTCACAGCACTGACAGAATCAAGATCACCGTATAGGTAAAGGGACTTTTGTGGAAACCGACAAACCTGTTGTTCCTTCAAGGAGCAGACAGTAAATCCATATTTTTTTTTATTTGCAGCGTGCATGTGGGTATAAGGGAGGGTGTTGACCTACTTCATTCTAACATGAGCTGGCCAGGTGTGTGCTTTGGGGGGAATACAGTCTTTTTTGTTGTTGTTATGACAGATTTTCACATGTAAGAATTAATTAAGTTTTCATTATTATTATTATTATTATTATTTTATAAAAGCATACTGAAGGAAAGAGTAGAGATTGACTGATAGTAAGATATTTCTCTTGTTTAGATATAATAACTTTCTGAAAAAACACTGAACAAGAGAGCTAGACATGATTCCTATATGAGACCTTATCAAGCAAAAGTGGAAATCTGAGTTAAAAACGACTTTAAACATAAGGAATTTACTACAAAAACACCAAGATTTAAAGGTGACAGTAGATAATGTTGATGCAAGACCAAACCAATCTCCAGTTCACCAAATCCTCGCATTGACTCATGAGCGAATATGACTTGATTTACCGTATTTAACACACTACAAAGATTATAAGGTTCACCGTAAAGGATTGGTGTACATTTGGACTTATTTCATACATAAGGCACACTGAAATTACACGAGCATTAAGCCAGTCAGTCAGACTTTATTTACTGCGTTCACTAAAACTCACTAAAACATCAGCCATGTTAGCATATTTACAATACTCCCAACTTTGTTAGTAACATGGGAAAAAACAGACAAATACACTTAGAAAGATTACTGTGACTAGACTAACTCCCAACCTTGTTAGTAACACGTTTATAAAACACAGTCCGACTACGTTACCGTTAGGTGCGTAGTGTATTCACAATAAGAGCGCTGTGTAGCTCCTAGAATGCTAAAATAAACTGGATAATGATAAAGCATGTTATAAAAATGGTACTGTTACACAGTGGTGAGATTATATAAATTTGCTTCCTTCCACTCTCTTTCAAGCAATCAATGATTAAATGTCAAATTATCCTAAATTTGACACGTCTTTGTCTGAATGTTTAACTGCTGATTGGATTGTTTTCCGCATTATTCTTGCTTTAATTCCTTGAAATAAACCACTTCAAGTGAAATCAAAAGTCTAAAATCTCTTCACCAGCGATTAGCAGAACAATAATTACTCTATATATAAGGTGCAAATGATTATAAGGTGAACTTTTGTTGATCTTTCGGCACATCCCTTCAGGACATGTGGTTTGGCAGAGAGACACAACCCTGTATTTGTCCGGGCTGGTGATCGATAAAGACTTTAGCCCCCTTGTGGCAACACAGTCAGGCAGTAGTGTGAAGGGTCTTGCCCAAGGACTAACACTGGATGAAGCTCATTGCTCCCCTAGAGAATCGAACCCTCATTTCCCATGTGCCACTCTTAAGCTTAACCAACTGAGCCATCCAGTTGCTACAAATATGATGAATTTTCGTCTTTTTTGTTGAAAGAAATGTACAATTTAAGAGTGCCATATAGTGCAGAAAATACACTATATATGACTTTGCAAAAATTAGGCCCCAAACTTCTGCAACTTTTCTAGTTTAAATGTGGTGGTGTTGATTATTGGATTTAGCAACCTGAGTAGAAGTCAATCCATCCATCTTCTAAACCTACTTATTCATGGTCACTGGGTTTTTGGAACCCACCAAACTACTGTCGGACAAAGGGGGGGTTAACCTTTGACAGCTCTAAGCAGAAAAATGTACCTGTCATCATAGGTTAGAGGTCAGACTAAAGAATTAATCATCTCTTTCTTTTATTAGCTACCTTTAAAAATTCAAAAAGCAGCTCTGATTAATTTCTGGAGTCATGAGAAGACCAATAGAATTGTAGAATAAACTGATAGACTTTGCAAAATAAAATAAAAAAAGTCATTATAAACACATCAGTACATTTGATATCGGCAAAAACATGCCTTCAAACCCTGGTAAAGATGTGACAACAAGCAATTCTGGTAACACCAAACAATCACCAACAAAATCGGCAATGAAATTATTTGGGATGGACAGTAAAATCAAACATTTGTTGGCTGTTAAACAGACTTTTCCAGAATGTAAATTTGACTTTTTGTTGTAGCCGCCTCAGTTTTCATTCAAATCCTGCTACTTTAATGTGTGGTTTTGCATTAAAAAGTTGTTATTATAATCATTCCCTTTACATTAGATGCAAAATGGTCAGCTTGTCAAAGTTTATAAGATATTCATCTTCGTGGATCCAGATCAGTCTGTACTGGGATTAAATTTAATCAGATTCAGAATACTTCCAGTTGGCTCGTCTGTGCTCCTGTCCTTGGACGTGGACCTCGTCTCTTGCCCCCAGCTGTCCCCAGTTGACTTTTTAAACAAGTCGTTGCAGAGTTATATAAGCTAATTCTTCTCTATGAGTTCTGGTACATCGCCTGTCCATTTTGGGAGAGACTCCCTCCTTCATGTGGACACCCCTTCTCCTTTTTTTCCAGAATCCGTTTTTTTAAGGGTTTTTCCTTACAGAGAAGGAGGGTCTTAGGACAGGGGTGCCCAGTTTAGTTTAGCAATCAGCCACTGTATTTTATAACTAATTTAATGTTTTGTATTGAAGGTCGTTGACACAACGGTGTTGTAGAATTGGGCTTTATAAATATATATAAACCTGAATTGAATGTATCTGTTTTCTGTTGTAATGATTTGAGTGCATCTTGCCACAGAAGGCTAAAGAACATCCAATAGGAAGTCTGCTGACCACCAGAGACAACACTCGGCTTTCTCTGACGATGGGGAGGGAATCTGAGAGCTGAATGTTGTGACACTACCTCACAGCCCATATGGGTCTTTGAAAAGGTCAGCCCAGCACGGCCTGGAAGAGCTCATGCTCAGATTCATGGGTCTGTGAGGGAGTGAAAAGGCAGAGAGGAGCTGTGAGGGCATCTGCTTTGACCTAGACACGGTAGAAACAAACAAGCAAGCAAACACACTGCCAGACTATCTGCACACACAGCAAACAAACATGGAGGCTGACATATCTGGCTTCTATCAGTGGAACGGAGACAGGTTTCAGGAAGACTTTGAGCCTTAAAATTCTTCAGACTTTTATTTTATTGTTCACATTTTAGCAATAAACGTATCTCTCTCATGTAAAGGTTACGATTGCAGAAATTAGACCAATATGTTATTTCATTTTGATCAGAATTAATGACAATGTGTGTTGGGCAAATTAAATCCTGACTGATGTCACACTGGTGCAATAAAGAGAAAAAACATATTATATTTTTAGTAATGACAGCAGAAAATATGGAATTATAATTTAGAGCATTTAAATGTCTTGGAAATCCTCATTTCACTCACTCTCTTGGTACAATAACACCAGAAATATTCAAAAGTTACATGTTCCACATTTTATAAGTAATTCAGCTTACCCTAAATAATGCATGTCATAATAAATGAAAGATTTTGGCATATTTCATGAATTACAAAACAAATGTGACAACTGGCTGTTTATCAGAAACACTTTTCTTTCACTCTCTCACAATCAGGCAGCAATAGGTGCAGTGGATGAATGTCGGCGCACAGGAAAACCTGTGAGCCGATGTATCAAAATGTCACACTTCAAGGAGTGTGCACGTTTTCAGTGAACACACACACACACACACTTACATCGTAGACGCAATGCAAACCCACAACTCACAAAACACTCCAGAGGATCTACTTCAATCTCCTTCAAAGGTTACCTGCCAATAAAGTGCAATTAAGCCGCAGACATGGGAGCTCTGCTTTAATATTTTGTGGTTCCACTCCAACACTGTTGGTTGTAATCTCATCAACTCAATTTCTGTGATTCCAATTAAGAGGACATATTTTTGGAATAAAAATAAAACTTAATGAGCTTTCATAAAAAGAGCTGGATGTGACCTTTTACTTTTATTCATGCTATTGTTTCTCAATACCTACTTCTAACCCTACAGTCGGGGAACAGCCACTAATGTTAGGGGGGTAAGGGGGGGCACAGCCAACATTAGAAATGCATTCTGGAATACTTTCTTCCCAAATCCATGTCCTGACACAACCCCACCCCCTTCCCCTTTTTCCATAAATCATTTAGCCTTGTAATCCATAAATCTGCAAAATGCCCTTTTCAAGCTGTTCATAAACACCGTCATAGATCTTCAAAAATGGCATCACTCTGAGGCAAGGAGCTGTTGAAGGTAGAGTGGAGGGTGCAGTATTTTAGCTCCCCACAGAATAGAAATGATGAATGTCAGAGGAAAAGAGTGCGTCACATTTTTCAGAGCGGGCACATTTTGGACCAGTGCATCCCAATAATCCAGAAAGAGTTAAAGGCCAAATACAAAAGTACATGTGCAGCTGGTAACACTTCACATTTGGCCTTAAACTGAAAGATTACAATCTGAAAAGAGCGTGATCATTACAACAAGCACATGCACACGTACGGGTCGACCAGGATACAGGTGCTACGGGTTTTTTGGCCTATCCAGGCCCATGGAGGGTTGTAGAGAGGAGTGAATGCACCTTACAGGCAGAGCAGGTGGGTATTAATGTAGGCTTACAATGGTCACGTTGACTTGCGTCCAAGCGGCAACTTTCAATAAAAAGTATGTAAGCGCACGTCAACTCTTGTCTCCGCGTTTTGCAACACAGTTTGCAACTCCGTGCTGCAAATCAAATATTGTTGGGAAGGAAAATTGATGCTGAGGAAAAAAGATAGATCTTAGCTCAAAAGCTATTACAAACACTATTGTTTTCCAATGCTGACATAAATTACTTTCCAAAGCTTCAAGCTTTTTTTTTTGCTTTCAATAATTCCTGTCTGTTGCAAACAAAATCAAAAATGACTTTTTGGTAAAAACCCTTTTCTGAGAGCATAATTTAAACTTTCATCATGGACTCACATTTAAGTGGCAAAAACAGTCTAGCACGGTTAGCGGGATTTTCACAAGGACCACAATGTATAGGAATGCATATTGTCTTCATCAATTGATTTTTATACATTTATCTAAATTGCAAGTAGCAGTTTTTTCCTAGAAAACATATTTTAAGTCTTCACAAGTCATGGGAGACACCATGACTCATGTAGGCCTTGGCTTTGTCATCCAGTCCCTAGCCATACTTCTGTCATGGAACGTGATCAAATGTTTTGGTCCAAGTTCCATTTTAGTCCCTGGTCCTAGTCTGAGAAAGTCTATAGTCCTGTGAAAGGCATTTATGTACGTTAGTGTTGTACTAAATTGTTTTTTTTTCATGAACACAATCATTGAATCCACATATTTCAATCACACACCGCATGATAAGTCTTGCGGTTTATCTTCTCTAAAACACCTGCACAGATCCTGAGGGCATCCTGAGAAGAGGCCTAAACCACCTCAGCTGGGTTCTTTTGATGTGGAAAAGAGACAATTCTCTGCTGCCATCACACAGGGAAACACACCTCTTCACAGCCTGTTCCCAAGGAAGCCTGCCCGACCTTCAGATAAAAAAAAATAATTTGATCCTTTTTTCTCCCTAAAACTCTCATTACTTTATCATCATCTAATTGTGTATTCAAGCTGGAGTGTTGACTGACTGGTAAACCTCTAGCTATGTTCTTGAATGAAGCTGCAGATTGCAGCAGTACTGAGTTTATCACCCGGCTTCACTTCTGAGGAGATCTAAAAATACTTGAGCATCACATCTTCCAACTCTGCAGGACATCTAAATATTGTCTCTTAATGATGGAAACACAAGGATAAAGTTGGTGCTGATGTCCGACTAGCCCCCAGGGCTCAGACGTATCCTGATCACATTCCCAAGGAATCGCTTAACCAGAACACCTACCACCTTTCTGTGTAGAGACAAAAAAGGGCACTTCCAACCAAGTCCAAACAAAAGAACGAGTCCAACCTCCTACGATTGGCAGAGCTTTATTTAGATCATTGTTGCTGAAACTAAAAAGAGAGAAGATGTGAGCTCAACATTTGAGTTGTGAGTCATCAGTGATGCAGATCGGCTCCCTTTTTGTGAACCGCCAGACGACCGGTCGGCTGGCACTTCATATGTGTTGCCGCCGTCCGGAGACATTTACACATCGCCCAATCAGAGCTGCTGCCGTCCTGGCTGGCACAGGACTGTGGCCGCCTAGCTGCCACCAAATTTTGTAAAGGCGTCATCGCAGCCCGACTGATGTCTGACTTCCGCCATGTACATTCATGACCACGCCAGACATTTTCAAAAAATATTGGGCGGCAGCAGCTAATCTTGACGTTTCTGCCATATCTCTTCATCACATGGTGGCAGTTGTATTTGTGACCGTAGCATAAGTAAAACTGGCCTCTTTTCTAGCGTTCCAAATTCTATAATGCAGTAATAATTTTACTATTTTTATTTGAGAAGTTCCCAGGGTAATGCTGAACTGCTCCTGACCACATCTTTCTATTGAACTAATGCATTCATGGTTTCATTATGCAGAAGTGGCAGCAGAAAGATGAGGTCTTTTCCAATTTGGTATGAGTCAGTAGTCTCTGAACCAACGAGACAGAATACGGAAAGTGGGGAGGTTGGTAGTATCCGTCACAGTAGGAGAAGGAAAATAGGCTGTGGGTGGTAAAAAAATCTGATACAAAGAATCTGCAGGTGTTTTTGTTCCTGAAGGGTGAGTGAGTCACCAAATGGGTTCATGGGATTTTCAGCAGGAAGTGTCCTTACAGCTGGCAGGCCAAAGCACAATGACATCACATGTAGGGGAGCACATGGACAAATCTGGTCATGTAATGACTGAATAATGTAATTATAATGCATAAAAATATGAGTTTTTTTTCTCTGTATTTCTGATGTCTGCTTCTTTGTTTTGTATCTTGGATAAAACTATTACTTAAATACACTCCAAATCATTTTATGAAGGTGGGTTTTCCTTAAAATTAATTCTAGAGCAAACACACTAAACGTGTACTGAATATTGTCTTCCCAACCATTGTTATGAATGTAGTACACACAATATGACAAATTAGTTAAAATCTCACTGCCAAATCATGGATGTGAAAAGGCCTGCTGTTTGTGTTTGCAATTTATTTTCATTTTTGGAGCTTTTAAGTGTATTATAATCTTTATTGCTCACAAAAAAACAACTACAACAACAACCCCAAAGCGGTATTTTGATCCGTTCACGGATCTCTGAGCATTCCTTCAAAAATCTGCTTTCTGAGCGCCAACCCCTCCCAATCCACAAAACAGGTGGGTCCGTACATTGTGACATCACACAAGTGAGGACCTGCCCCCTTCCAGGAAGAGTCTGAGCTACCAGAACCCCACCTCCAGGCTAACAGGCACGCCCACTTTCTCAGTGGAACTAGCGGTGATCGCCTAAGCAGTTTTCTTTTCTATGCAGAATTTGCACATCCATCTTTGCTAAAGTTCAGAAGATGTTTGTTTTCATGTAAAGAATGGAATATATTATCATATATATGGATATAATTTACTCTGAAAAGGCTGGAAAAAAGCGTGATATAGGTCCTTTAATTTCTCACTTTTCAAAAAATAAATAAAAAGAAAACAGAAACCAGCCTAAAAAGTTTATTCTTTTTTTAGAATTCTTAAAATCGTCTCCTTCAGAAGTAACTCGTTCTATGATTATCATTACTTCTTTTTTCGATATCACGTGTAAATGTCAAATTATGTTATATAAATAAGTGTGGAAAGGCCTAATTTTGTTAAGTGAGGAGCACAATAAAGGAAGCAGCACAATTAGCTTTCAGATAAGACAGAAGGAGGGCATTAAGCAGAGAGGAAGCCAGCAATTACTGCAATGCTCATACCAAACACTGCAGTTTCTGCTCATCCAACTAGCTATAAACTACATTTTTTGCTTAATAGATTCCAAAAAATGACATGAGACAATGGAGTTTTAGTGCAGCACCGAATCAGTTTTAAAAATGTAGGTTTTCTTACTCCACAATAAAGTTAACATGCATTACTGATCACTCGCAGCCAGTTGTCCAGCTTACATATGCAGTAAACGGACCTAAATGCTGTGAACAGTGCCTCTGGTGTAAGCTCTTAAACCGAGGGCAAGCCCCACTGGATATCCAACACCGGCTCCCCTCTGTTTCAAACTTTAAGAAGGGAATGCTGGGCAGCTGTGCGAGGTGCTGATCTGTCACAGACAAATCACTGCAGTGAGAAATTACTGAACTTCAGGTTTTCTGCCAGAATCCTGGGAACAAAAGAGGAGGATTTGAGCAGAGGGAACAAAGGATTCCTCTTTATTTTCCTCCCTCTCAGAGCCATTTTCACCTTCCAAAGAGCTTCACTCATGGATGCGGGTCAGACAGAGTCAAGCGTGTAATACATTTTTAAAGCCCAACAACCAACAACTCAACCATCTCGGACTGTCACGCGAGCACAGGATTGGCCGATGCAAAAGCACTTCTCAGCAATGAAAAACAAAAGCATTATGGCTCCCAGCTGGGAGATGCAGGGTGACTTGTGTTTGCATCATTAAAGACGTGATCATGAAAAATACAAAGATAAAAGGATACAGTACGCTACACTGAAATACCCCTTTTTATTCAGCCATGTTCTATGAACTACAGTTAAAACAAATAAACATGACAAGATTGGACTAAGACCATATTCAAAGGTCCTTCATTGCCGTAGATTGAGCTTTCTGCTTGAAATTTAAAGGGTGATAACCCCTTAAAGCAGTAACACTGTGAACTCATCACGACATCTCACGGGGATGTTCTACACTCCAACAAACTGTCCAATGTTGTTGGAATTAGTCAACAAAACCCCCAATTCCTTTAAAGCTGTAGCAACAAGTGTCATGTTGCATCTCTGTCACCAAGAAGAATTGAAAGAGTTGAGCTCAATTAAGTATTTATTAAATGTCTCACTCTTAAATTAAGTAAAAAATGAAAATTTGTAAGATGATGTGTTGAAGCAGGGTGAAAAAGAAAGAGGTGCACATGACCATTTCTCCTTAAAGACTCAAACAAAGGAACATTGTTCTCCTAGACATTATATCACAGGGCAGTGTGACTCCTCCCCCCTGGCGTTACAAACAGGAAGTAACCATTTTGCCCCGAGTTATTTTCCTTAACATTTTCCTGTTTATTCAATTTACTTTTTCATGATATCGATTTTTTTTTAAATCACAAGTTATAAATTGGCCAATCAGATAACTCAGTAAAAGCATGTGGGGGCCGCTGGCCCCCACCTAGAAGGTTTGAATGACGGATTCTCTGGAGCCGCTTTTAGTGGAAGGGGTGTGGACTTCCAACAAGCTTGCTCCTGGTTGGTGACAGTAGTTGCCCCACAAACGAGACTCATACCAACTCAGACCAATTACTGTCGTCTGGCTCCAAATGGTGGCGCCCGTATCGTGGAAAAATGGCGACTGAATTGGCTTAATTTCGCTTGAGCCAGAGATAAGGCATTTTCTGTGGGGGAGGTCACAGTCACTTTGTCCAGTGATGTACGGTCTGTGGTCGTTCCTCCAATTGATTTATGATGGACTTCCCATGTAGTGAACATCAAGTGTAAATACGAACAAACTTGAATAAAAAGATTCAGGTTTAACCATTTTTTTATTTGACCTTCTTTTATCACATAAAAAATAGCACTTCTGTGAAGGTTAGCTGGTAACTAGTAAACAGTAATTAGTCATGTGAGAAAGTTTGGTGACTGTAGCTTAAGCTTATAATCAGAACTATTGAACATTTTTGATTAAATATTAAAAATAAAAATTCTAAGAATTCAAAACACAGATTTTCTTGCACGCACAGATGTCGTTGTAGTATAAATGGGATAATGAGTATTCATGGCTATCTTATGTCAATGTTAACATTTAATAGTTTAGGTTGTTTTTTAAGACATTATTAGAGTTTTGTTTTTTATCAATATTTTCCAGTTTGCACTTTGTAGACGGTCCCTTGCCTGCTGTCTCACTCCTGCTCAACCCAGTGCTATATTCTCCTCCACTTTACAGTAATACAATGTCATGTTGATGATTCCGGTTCCGGGTTATACAGCAGGACGCGTGGCGTGCGTCTCTGCAAATACAACTATCTTCAAATTACTTAAAAAGTTGATTTTTCTCCAAAAAAGAGAGCTGACCATGCCCCCGAAGAAACCCCAGGAATATGAAGATCTCAAAAAGTCTCTTGACATTATTCAAGAAACGCTGAAAAGTTTTATGGATCAAGTGTCGGCTAAGCTAACACCACTCTGGGAGATGTTGGAAGAGTTCCGAAGATTTCGGGCTCAAAACGAGCAGCGAGAAAACCAGGTCGAGATTCTGGAGAAAAGACTGGACGATGTGGAACAGCAAGTAAGGATGAATAATGTCATTCTCACTGGAGTACCAATCAAGCCTCGAGCGAAGCTGAATGCAGCTGGAGCTAGCACTGCTAATGCTAGCGCTAGCGTAGCTAGCAGTTCTAATACGGAGATTGGTGCAGCGACGCTGGAACAGCAAATACATTCTTTCCTCACATCTAAAGGGATTTCCCTGGATCTCAATACCATCGAGACCTGCCACCTGCTCCCCAGGAGAAAGGAGACGGATAAACCAGCGATCCTCATCAGGTTTGTGAATCACAAACACAAGCTAGCTCTGATGAATCAACGCAAAAATCTCAGAGGATCTGCTGTTTATCTGAACGACCATCTGACCAGAAGGAATGCTGAAATCTCAAAACATGCACGGCTTCTCAGGAAGCGTAAGCAGATTGAGAACACTTGGGTTAAAGGCTGCAGGATTTATGTCAAACCACTCGGTCCACTGGACCGGGCCAAGGTTCTGGTCGTGAACACCATGAAGGACTTTGAGAAGTGCTTGATCACGGTTGTCTGAAACAACGTGGAGTAATAAACCAAAGAGACAAATAATTTCAAGAAATATGACCCTGGAATCATCACTTTCTCTGTATGTCTGACGTAACCTGAATAACAGCAGAGTTCTGACCTGCAGACAACTTGACCTCAACTTTCACCGCAGCTGATAGCAGCTGAAGAAGGATATGGACCTGAATCTAATGTCTGCAGACATAACAAAGAAGAAAACTATTAACTGTTTAAACCAAGAAAATCGGCTGTTATCAGTAAAAGAAGAAATGCCAACCTAGGACAATTCGACAGTTTATGGACCCTTTTTATTTTTCCCCTACAGCATTACTTTATTATATAAAAAAATAAAATAAAAATACAAAAAAAATATATAAAAAGAGTAAAACAAATGATTAATCACTTTTGAAAATTGTTAAATTGATTGACTTTTGATGATATTACTTCACTAGCTCCTAAAATTGATAAATTGATTCAAAAATCTTTCCTAATGTAGCATAACTTTGCACATGTTTTTAACTTTTGATACTTGATGAAATTTTGCTATGAAAATTCCTGAAACAGTGTTGTGTCTATTTTACTGATATAGTATTATGTTTTAAAGCATATGAATGACTTTTAAAAGTAACATAATTTGCATATATTTCAGATGCTGCATTTGCCATGTTGATTTCTAAAATAGTTATTTTTGACGTAGTACTTAAGTAATTCATCTTTGGCATGTGCCTTATTGATACCTTATGATTGTTAATTCTGTCTGATAAAACCTAGGAACCGGATATTGATAAATCATGAAATAAAATGGTTATAGTATAACGGGGTGGGATTATATAAGTTCGCTTCCTTCCACTCCCTTTCAAGCAATATTTATTAATTACCGTAATTGCCGGACTATAAGCCGCTATTTTTTTGCTGTGTTTACAGCCGTGCGGCTTATTCAGTGACGCGGCTAATTTATGGATTTTATTGGCGGCCGCCGCATACGTATTTTCGGACACAGTGAATGGTTTGAATCCACTAAGACCAAACACAAGTCATTTATTTTTCAACACACCTCTAAGCAGCCAAACAGCATGGACCTCACTTCAGGTCTTAGACACTTCAGTCATGGTTCAACAAAACGAAACACGCATGCCCGGCCGCATCCCAGAATCCTTTGGTGCCATTAGACCCAACGTGCACGTGATCGCCGCTACAATATGATGAAGCTTTCAAGTTAAAAGCAATCGTTAAAAGCAGCGTGAAAAAATCCCCCATCAGTAAATGGAAATGCCGGTCAGCTGCGTGACGGAGAGAACAGCGCATGCTCAGAAGTGTATTTAGCTCTGAGTCATAGTGACTCGGCTGGCTGCACGTAAATATGTGGGAATAATGTCAGCCTTTATTTTGTCGGGACACGACTGGAAACACAAATTGACGTGGTCGTTTTAACGGTTATTAAGGACTGAGCGGAGTTTTGCATTGAAACGCTCACAGCCTCCGTGTGAGCTGGAGACTGCGTGTCGTGTGAGCCGATGGCAGTCTGAAGGCTCCCACACGTAACAACGCATCCGCCACTCATACACAAAACGTACAGTATTAAGTCCGATTGCTCTGCACAGACACGATTTGCTCCGTTCACCGGCGCAGTGGGGACGAAGCACTCCTCCTTGAAGCCGCCCTGGCCAGAGGTGTCGGAGAAGATAGGAACGGGAGACAAGGAGCGCGCGGGAGCGCGGAGCGCAGAGGCGTCGAGCCATTCTGCAGGCTGCAGCCAGGGCTTACTCGAGGCGTCCGCGGAACAACAGTGTTTGTTGTGGAAGGAAACTTCTGACCCACGCGTCGCGAGGAGGGGCGCGTATCGCGCTGAGGCACGCGCTTTTCAGTCGTCGCTGCTTTATTTTACTAGCGTGTTTTTTAACCAGCCCTGTTACTCCCATAACGCTGCCGCGACACAAGCGGAAGGAGAGCTTTACCCGTTCACCCCTCCGTGCACGGCTGATACTTGCTCATCCTTAAACACGTACAACAGAATGGCGAGCCGGGCGTTGGCCCCGCCTTTAGCCCCTAAGACTCATGGGAAAGGGGGAATCGCGGATGTAAATTTCCTCATCATAACTGAGGGATGTAATGTTGATTATATGGTTACTGTTTGTAATTTTATGTATGATACCTAGATTGTCAAAAGTTAAAAAAAAAAAAAACATAACTGAGGAACTTGTGAACAGAAAAGAGGTGCATACTGTTTGGCAGATGCTCAAATACATGAGCCCGAGGCAAAACTGACTCCACCCACTGTGTGCTAATGAATCACACCTGCTCCGTGGGGGGTCAGGACGTGATCCGCCAGGATGACAATGTTGCCTAATACATGCGGCTTGTACTCTGACGCGGCTTGTGTATGTATAGAATTAGTTAAACACGTGAAAATAGGTGGGTGCGGCTAGTAATCGGGTGCGCTTTGTAGTCCGGAATTTACGGTATGTCTAATTATCCTAAGTTTGATTAGTTACTGTATGAATGTATAACTGATGATTATATTGTTTTTTGTGTATTATTTCTATTTTGATTGCTTGAAATAAACCATTTCAAATCAAATCAAATCAAATGTTCCCTTCACGATATGCAGACTTCTTTAAACTAGATTATTTATCGATAACTTGAACTTCAATGCATTACCGTATAGTAAAATATCCTTGGTGAATGCAATTTACAAACAATTTCTGGACTATATCCACCTGGATATTAGCCCACCCACTACATTTAAAAATAAAAAGATAATTGTACATATGTAGGTGGGACTGACATTTACACTACAAACAGTGACTCACAATTTTTAGAAAAAACTGGTACTTGTTGTTCCAGAAAAATCCTGTCGCTCCCCATCCAAAATAAAATGACGATTGGCTCCATCGTTATTGGATTCCTGACAGCTGACAGCTCAGCTCCGCCTGCCACAGCAGGTCCTCCACTCCAACCTGGAGCCGTCTGATTTACATTCATTTTTAGCCTGATCTTTTAAGATAAAAGATTGCTTTTGTCCAGAAACTACAAATAATTTCCAATCATAATCACAGAACATCACTACAAGTGGAAACTTAGTTTTATGACGCTGATCTCACAGCCGCACGGCAGGACTCCCTCAGGCGTCCATCGTGTGAAAATTGATCAATAAGCCGCAAAATGGTTTAACTCTTGTGCTATCTAGTGGGGTCCAGATGACCCCACCCTTCCATTGACGTGTTCTCCCTACCATGACAAAGGTGGATAAAGGTGGAGAGGATTAAATGTAATCCATGGACACCAGGGAAGATCACAAATCATTGAAGAAAAAAGGTTCAGTGCACTGTCTAGTGGGTCTAGATGACCATCATCATCTGGACCCCACGAAATAGCACAGAGGTTAAGCCGCATGGTGAAATAAGTTGTTATTTATAGTCAGGAAATTATAAATTTAGAGCTACTAGATAAACACTTATATAAAAATGCATAAAACAAAACTAAGGCAGCAGGTTAGCTCAAAACCAAGTAAAACAATGTTAAAACAAAGTTAAAGAAAAAATCCTATTACTGTTTTCACATATTTGCTACTTCACCAAAGGAAAAAATTGTGCTAAGAGGTGCATTTCAAACCAGCGAAAAAAATGCAGGAATTAAGAAAGAGAAATCCCCAGAATGGAAATATAAGCAGTTTAGAGTTCCAGTGGTTTAGAGTCAGAAGACATAGTTATTGAAACCAAAGAATAAGGTTAATAATGTAGGATTTTATTCAGAACAATTTAAGAAACATAACATTTTCCAAAATTTTCTGGACCTCCATTTATAGCTATGATAGGAAGTATTTAAAAACCGTAAAAGTCATTAATCTCTATGGTTTGAGAAAATTTAACACTTGTGCAAAAGCAACGTAATACAACATCTCAGTAATTATTAATATTTTGGCTTTGGCTAAACTAAAACAAATAATAGAAGGTTGTATAAAAATAAGACTTAAATTACTTTATGAAACTACTCTTCAAAAAAAGCTTTTAATTCAAATTTCTTACAAAAACACTTGACTTCATGGAAAAACTGCATTCCTTTTGAGAAAGTGTGTCTGTCAGTAAATCTGTTTGGAAGCTCTGGCAACCACAGACAGAGCTTTCCAGCTGCCAGTAAAGAGGGTCACGACACCATTCCCTAAAACGGAAACGTAAATGACTTGTTGTGAGACTGTGACTTGTTTGCATACGGCATCACCTGCGTGCCTGACCTCCTCATGCAGCACCGGCTGTGGAGCAGGACAGGGAGATCAACAGCGTGTGGTCAGCATTTCCTTCAGCGTTCCATGCCAGGCCTCTCAAAGCAACAAAAGGAGTCCAGATTGTTATTTCCACCTCACTGATGCTTTTACCTGCTCACTGGCGTGCATCCATCGCTGCCACCTGTGCTGTGCGACACACACATCCTGACAAAAACCAGGCCAAATCACAGCAGCAACGCAGCTGAAGACAGATGGAGAAAAACAGACCAATTTCTAGTTCATCAGATCATGTAGTATTTCTGTCTGGGGGGGTCTGTCCCAGTCAGATTTAGAAAAAAGGTTGGTGCCTTGTCTCCTACTGGTAAATATCCACTAAATTCATGGCTCAGCCTTCACACACAATACGTCTATGAGCATTGGAAGATACTAATGAAATAATACCCCCATTTACTTCAAAACGTCCGTTTGTTTCTAAACCATATTTCCCCCCTCCCAGCCCGCTCAGTGCTAATCCTCCCCCTTAATCCAAAGAGAGGGTTTAAGAGGAACAAGTGTCAAGATTTAGATTAGAACAGTAAACAAACAAAAGCATCTTGCAGTAAAAACATGAACTCTACGTGTAAAAGATATTTATTTTTGTAATAATCCAGGGAAATTTTTAAAGTGGAATAAAGTGAAAGCCTCAGTCAGACCTGCCCTTAGGGGTGGATACGGGCTGTTTGGGGGGGGGGGGGGGGGGGGGGGGGGGGGGTCAAATCTGTACGGGAGAGTCCTACACCACTCGACAAAAAACTCGGGTTGTAACAACAAACCCAGGCTGAAAAAAGGCTGGGTGTATGTGTACAGAAAAATGAAAAGTATTTACACAACGTCACCAAAATACAAGGACTAACGCCTGTAAGGATAAAATAAAGTTAAAACGTTCCAACAGATGCAGAAATGCTGAAACTGGAGGTCTGCATCCAATCAGGTGATTAAGGGTTAGGGTTAATCTTCAAACAAAGATAGCAGAAACAGAAAACAGAAAGCCCACCACTCCAGCTTAAACTTTAACAAAACAGACAGAAAAACTCCAAATGCGCAGGAAAAGCTCATTTACGGCGTCAGCCGTAAAAGCCACTGGGTGGGATTTTTCATTTTCCCGTTAGTGCTGTTCGTGTGCTGTCCGTACTTACAGCACGACTGCCAGAAGTTAAGAAATTAGATAATCAGAGCGTAGTTTGTGTGCAAGTCCTACAGGCTCTTATGTGTCACGTGGACACCTGATGTCGCATTAGAGCACGGTCAGTAAGAAGCCAGTACTCGCACCTTAGTAATGTGGCTTAAGGACGCCATACAAAATGATCACCTGTTTGCCATGAGTGTGTGTCACTACAAATACTTGACGATACACTAACCACACGTGCAGCAATTCTAATGACGTCCACGGAGGTGGCTGTGCGAGGGAACTCAAGTTCCCTCAAGGGAACTGCAAAACACACCTGCACTCCCCTGAAGATGCAGCCGCTCCTCTCTACAACCCTGTTGGGGCCCGGGGTGTCCCAGAACCCACAAAACCTGTACAGGTCAACCCCCCATATGGGTGCATGTGGCTGAGGCTTCAAACACGTGAACCTCAAAAAGGAAGAAGATTAGAAAGAATGAAAAAGGTCAAGGAAAAAAAAAAACATGACTAACTGTATCAATCAATTCATTCTATTTCTTATCCTCATCAAATATTGTCGGGCACAGAATATGAACTACTCTTTTCCACACAAGCTTGTATCAGTACATGTTATTGTCAATGACAAATAATGAGATTCGTGCCTCAGTAACACAGTAAAGGGCCCGGCCTGCTGTCATGTAAAGTGACTGTTAGTACTTCTGCTCGTTGAGGCTCCGCGAGCAGCGAAATGAAATCCCATGAGCCCAGTGCTGCATTTGCACTACTGCATAAGCAGAACTTAGTCTTATTACCCCACGAAGAGATCGGAGAGGTGAACTGTCAGCATGTAACGGACCTGATGTGGTACAGTGCTTGAAGGTCAAACAGCCCATGTGACCCTAAGATAACAGCACTTCAAGGCGTGGCCAGACGTGCACTTAGCAAAACAATTTTCTCTTTACAATAAAACATTCTTTCTTGCTGTCCTTTTTCTTGACTTTATGATCAACTTTTGTCAAATTGTGACATTTTATTGAGTCACTGCAGAAGAAAACATCATCCATGATTACAGAAAAAAAACCTTTTATTATTGGCAGTATATAAAATGTGTAATATCATTACATGGTTTGTGTAGTGGTTAGCACTCTCACCTCACAGCTGGAAGGCTGTGGTTTGAATCCAGGCTAGGTTCTTTCTATGTGAAGTTTGCATGTTCTCCTCGTTCATGTGTGGGTTTTCCTCCCACAGTCCAGAAACACGGTTTATAGGTTTATTAGTGTCTCTAAAAGGTCCCTAGCTGTGCATGTGAGGGTGTAGGCCTGCAACAGACTGGTGACCTGTACCGCGTTCAAGCAGCACCATGACCCTCAGAGGGGATTCTGCAGGTTCTGAACATGGTTCTTTTCTTCAGGAGAAAGCATGTTGAACCTGTGTGTCTCATGGCTCTGGATAGAATTCAGAAGCTTAGCAAGTAAGAACAAAAAAACAACAACAACCCGCAAGTCTTTTTTAAACATTGACCAAATTTGTAGAGTTCCGATGTTGCAGAGAAGCTCCAATTTCTGTCAACGTATGACATATGGAACGTAACTTCTGCGATATTGCTTTGAGAGAAGTATGAAGCCATCAGGGTGGTTTGCATGAAGTGGAAGCTATGAAAGCAGCTGGTATTTGGGTTCATTTTTTAGATTTGAACTGAACGGAACATGGCGTTTGCATTCCGTCTGGTTTGGCACTTTTTCGTCTTTTTCCTTCTTCCTGGCGTCGCACCTTTTGAAAAGTTCATTTGTAAAAACAGTTTTCTTTGTTTCCAAAAGAAAACGTTTCTTTTTTAACAGTTCAGTTCTTGATTGATGCATTATTTCCTGGGTCCATTTAGCAGATGTTAACATTTTTAGTCTGTGTGCTTCTATCCACTCATGCTGCCAACCCCCTGTTTTCTCATTTCAGGTATATTTGTTGCATGTGAAGGTTTTTTAGCAAAACATTGTTTAAATGTTGAACAAAACTCTCTGAAAGGAGAATTTTATTAATTTTTTTTGATCAAGAAGGACATCAGGAAGCATTACAGCTTCCCCAGCTCTTTTCACAGCTGCCACTTTAGGAAAAACTTCACCCAGTTTGAAAACTTCTAAAGCGACAACAGACCACATCGTACCAACATTGCATGACTGTTGTCATTCTGGGGAAAAGAAAAAAAAATTAAGCCACAGATAAACAAGCACTTAGAAAAACAAACAAAAATCCCATTTTATTTTAATTCCAAGCTTTAAAGATAATCCAAGTAAATAAGTAAATAAATAATGCAAGGCTCAGTGGAATACAGACAACAGTTGGCAGAGAAATTGGGGCTAGAAGCTGCTCTGATTGCACGGCTTGGCATGGCTTTGTAGCCTAACAGGATTAACTCTCTTTCACATGAACTCTGCTTTCAGCATTTACAGTGGAATTGTGTAATGCTGAACATCTGGAATGACCTCAAATTTGATTTGTTTATCAAAGTTTTTCTCCAGAAGGCAGGAAAAAGATGAAGGGTGACCTTCATCCCTACAAAATGTCACCAGTAGCTTCTTCCTCTGGTAAATGTTGCTCATTTTTGAAGTTCAACTGTCAAGTTACTCTTTAAGATAAAAATGGAGAATCTCCTGAAGAGGTTGTCACTACGATCTTTAAAAAAAAATCTATTTTCAAAACGTTCCCAGTGATCTTTCAATAATGGTGATGCCCTTTTAGGTCTTATCAATAATCGTTTGTTTCTGCAGAGTTGCAGGAGTTCAATAGAGATTTACCTCTGAGTCTTGGGCGCTCATTTCCCATCATCCTTTGTTTACAGGCTCTCCCTCTAGCCTACAGCTCCTCTCACCCCCAAACTAACATTAGCGGTGCAACAAAAATGATTGGCAATGTTGGAGCTATCCATCCGTCCAGTTTAGATCCAGATTCCAGCTCAGACGAGGAAAACAAAGACGTTGATGGATCTATTGGTCTGTAAGTGGATGATCAGAATGGAGCAGAGCAGGGAGCCTGGTGGCCCACCGATTGCATCACTGCTAAAGACTTTTCCGATGGTATTTTTTTATCTGCTTCTTATTCACAACAATTTGAATCAAGAAATACTTAGAAATGCAATTTTCATCTTAATTTTTTTTCATATATGTCCTCCAAATTGAGAAAAACGCTACAAGAACATCTTTAAATAAAACACAATTTTCATTGGAGTGGGTCTTTTCTATTTTATTACCCGGTCTGCTCGGATGCATTTTTGAAAACAAATGTGAAACATAAATATCTTTTCTTAGCACAGATTACTAATCAGAGTATAAATTGTTCCTAAAAACAACTTTGGAAAGAGTTCAGTTATATTCTGACTAGAGTGTAAGAGACAGCTGACTCTTCAATGCGCTTGTTATTAAGCACAGTGTCAGAGTATCTTCTGAAACTAACACAGAGGAGTGTTTCTCATTCTGCTCATGTTTTAACGCCTTATCTGTACGCCTTAAGACGTGCAGGTATTAAACATTTCAATGCTGTCTGAACTTTGGGGCCACAGCAGCTGAAGCTCTAAAGCTCTTTTAGTGGAAAGAGGCCGATTCCTCGAGTAAGTGGAGAAATTGGGTCAGTCGGACTAGGAGGGTTTTCCAGATATAGTTAAATAACCTGCTGGCTGTATCTGTGTAAGATATTTTATTAAAGTTTCTCCTTATTAAATTCATGAATGCTTAAAAAAAAATCCGTCCTTCTCTTTTCTCCAGTTGGTGGTTATAAATTAAAACCATCTCACTATGAACTCGTGCCTGTCCACTTGCTGACTCTGTTCATCTTTAATCCTAAAAGAATTTAACAACCGTATTTCAACTTTTCTGAATCAATTAACAAATATTTTCAGCTGATTTCCAGCAATATTTATTTTTATGTATAATTATCCTAAGTTTGATACGTCATTGTTTGAATGTATAACTGATGATTGTAATGCTTTTTGTGTACTATTCTAATTTGATTTCTTGAAATAACCTATTTCAAATCAAAATCAAATCAAAAATGTAATGTTGTAATTTGTTTATTTAATTTATTTGCTTTTCTTTTTTAAAATGGTGTTAATGTTGTTTTTACGTTGAGTGATTTGGACTTCGGGGCCACCGTATGAAACTACCTTTCAAACTGACATGTTTAGTTTCATTTCCACACCGTTCGTCCGCCGCTTCTGAAGCAGAAAAAAAACCTCCCTGACGTCTGATCAAATGAAACGTCTGCTTTGACACACATTTTGAATACAAATCCAGTTAAAGTTAAAGCCCCACTCGCTGTCCCACACCTAGGTGTGCGAAATTTGCTCTCCGCATTTGACCCCTCCCCTGGGGGAGCGGGGAGCTGCAGACACAGCTGCACTCGGGAACCATTTGGTGTCTTAACCCCCCCCAATCCAACCCCTTAATGCTGAGAGTCAAGCAGGAAGGCATTGGGTCCCATTTTTAAAGTCTTTGGTCTGAACCCATGACCATCCAGTTACAGGGCGGACACTTTAACCACAAGGCCACTGAGCTGGTTAAGCCAGAGATGAATCAGCCTGAAAATGACACATTTCACGAAAGTTTTCTTTTTTTTCCTGAAGTGTTACTGAAATTGTCAAAACAACAGCTGCCCAGGCCACGATTTCATGGGATTATTGCTAGTTTGACTACTAGCTAAAAACTGGTCATTCTGATCTCTTTTTAATTATTTTTTTGCCACCAAACTCGACAGAAATGGAGCTTTAGGGTGCAGTAATTGCAAAGAAACCATTTTGTTTCAGTTTTGTCGTGCAAGCAGCAGGAAAAGTTTTCCTTTCGATGTCGTGGAGTCTCACTAAGGGCTGATGAGCCTCGCGCAGAAACAGCTTGCAACTTGAGTGACAGCATTCCAGCAGCAGGCACATCAGCAATCATGCCTCATTTCCCGAGTAATTTGGTGTCGCCTGTGCTGTATTAACTCCACAGGAGGTCCCGTCTGTTTGGAAGGCTGAATTAAAAAATAAATGTCATGGACCTAGCAAAGTTCACAGGAGATCCATAAAGTAATAATGAATGTCATCCTGTTTATGCAAAAATGTGCAATGATGGCGCCCCAGTTGCTGCGGTGATATCATTGTGATCCGGCAGAGGCGGTTCTGGCACAAATGACGCCCTGGGCGAACCACACCAGTAGCCCCCCTTGGTGCCCCCCAATTACAACCCAGAAATGTACAATTGCTTATCATGGTTTACTTTATTGTTCAAAAATGTAACTAATAAAAAAGATTTTTTTAAAGTGCAAGTAGAGGCTTTTAAATTCTTACAGCTTGTGGGACTGTTATTGAAAATACTAAAAGTAACAATAACGCTTACAAGAAGACATCACACATGCTTGCTTGAGGTTTAAATTTACCTCCATTAAAAGATTAAAAAAAACTATGTACAAATAGTGCAATTTAAAGCTTGAAGCCTTTTGAGTCGACTATATTGGGCTATATAAATGAAACTGAATTGAATTAAAAATTCTCAAGGCTTACACTATGAACTTGGTCTGCTTCTCTTAGTAGAAATTATAAATGTGCCCTTCTTGCCTTAATTCGGGCAAAGCCACCAATCAAACCTCATATGTTAGTTTCTCAGCAATGGTGTGTTTTATGCGCACAACTGCTAAACCAGATAGACAGTCTTGAGCCATGGATGATCTTAGGAAGGTTTTGATAAGCTTAAGCTCAGAAAAGCTTCCCTCTGCCTCTGCCACAGTACCAGGTAATGTGAGAGAAATCCTCGGAGTATTTGGATACAGTTCAGACAGTTCAGAGTCATGAAGGAAAGACAGCAGGTCTGTTTTGGAAGGTTAGGCAGGTGTTTTAACTCTAACCTGCTTACCCCCATCCAGGTCAGATTGTCCCTTGTGCTATAATGTGGCACTATGATTTCTTTTTTTTTTTTTCTTTTTACCTTGTCCTGTCCAACAGCTAGGCAAACAGATGAGAGCTGAGGGCCTCTTGTGTTGGACATATTTTGCTTTAACAAGAGGGGTTATTAATCTTCTGACAAACCAAAGGTATGTCTGAATAAACCCCTTTTGTAATTGAGGCCAAACTTTATTAATTTCAAACATGTTTGAAGATCTTTGGTGTTGGACCGGACGGAAAAGGAAAGAAGGGAAGAAGAGAGAGGGACGTTAGAGAGAGGGGGGGAAGGAGGGTGATAGTAGGAGGGGGAGGGGGATAAGACCATGAAGCAGCATAAAGCAACAAGTTTACTGGTTGTTAATCACCATGGTAAGGCTCAAATGCAGTACAAAAAGGGCGGAGCCTGTCCACACACACACCCAAGTGTCAAACACACCTGCTAGCTGCAAAAATGTCCATCTGTCGACATGTACACAAAACAGATAGTGCTCACACGCATACTTATGCCTTAAAACCAACTAGTGTGAAACATTTCAGTCATTCAGTCACGCAAACCGCCAGTGCAAAGGTGAGCCAACACCCGTGCTCAGGTGAGTGCTCATGTTCTTCTAAAATGGATGGTGGAATGTGTAAAGAAGGAGGGAGAGCGCCCAGCCATCCCCACCCCAAGACCCCCACCGCAGCAGCAGCGGCAGCCGGAATCCCCCCCACGCCACACGGAAACCGGCAGGGAACAACCCCCCCCGGGTGACCAAGCCCGCCACCCAGGCCAGGGCCAGCAGGACCGCCGCAAGGCCCCCAGAGCCAGAGAGCAGGGAGGCACGGAGGGAAAGAGAGGGCCGCCCCAGCCCAACCAGGAGAACAGCCCCCCCGCCGCGCCGGGAGAACCCAACGCAGGGCCCCACCGGAGAGGGACGCCCACAGCCCCAGACGAGCACCCCACCACCACCCAGGAGTTCTGGGCATCCCCCCGCCCCAACCCCAGGTACGAGCCAGGACCCCCCAAGGGAGACCCGCTCCGCACTCCAGGCAGCCATCCGCCCGGCCCACGGTTGGTCCAGGGAGGAGCAAGGCAGGGGCCCGCCGCCCCCGCCCAGGAGGGGGGAACCCCGGGGAAAAAAGAGGACCCACAAGGGGTGTTGTAAATATGGCCCGACCAGGCTCGGCCACAGTTGGAAATTTGGCGGGGCCCAGCACTCAGGAGCAAGGACCAGAACCCACCCCCCAGGGACACGAACACCCCCGGCTCAGATGTAATGTGAACCCCCCCACCGCGCGGAGAGAGCACTGCCGGGCCCAGGAAGCCGGCACCCCGGGGACACGGCCGCCGTTGCAAAGGGGCCCGTACCCCCCACCAGGGAAGAGGCAGGGGACAGATGGACCCAGGTCCCACCTTCCTTGCAAAATGTGTGTGCGTGTATGTGTTTAAGAGGGTGTGTGTGTGCATGTGTGTGTGTTTATGTTGGGATGTATATATTGAGGGGGGAGGGGTTTGTGTACTAAGGGGGGTGCAGTTAAAATTGGCGGGTAGGGCACTAAGGGGACATCTCCTGATTACTCACAGTGATGTCCCCTCACCCCCCCCACCAAGGGGCCCTAAATGTCTAAGGTGCGGTTAAAATTGGCGGGTAGGGTGCTAGGAGGACATCTGCTGCTTGCTGGCAGTGATGCCCAAGCACCCCCCCTACCAAGGGCCCTACATGTCTAAGGTGCAAATAAAACCGAAAGAGGGGGGGCCCACTCCATACGGCAACCATAGGAGGGGGGGCCACTGCCTAGTAAACTATGATTTCTGAACGTCGTCTGAAAGAGCTTGGAAGTTGGACAGTACACTAAACTTGCAAGTGTTTGAATCTGTCCCGCATAGCAGATACTCCACAGTGTGAATGTGCATGAATGTGATGGTCAGAGGGGCCGTAGGTGCGAACTGGCAGCCACGCCTCTGTCAGTCTGCCCCAGGGCAGCTGTGGTCACATCAGTAGTTTACCATCTCCAAGTATGAACGAGGAGTGAATGAATAATGGCGACATTGTAAGGGATTTGAGTGTCTCGAAAAGCACAGATAAATCTAATCCAAATCTAATAACAATATGTTAGATCAACGGCTATGTCCACTTGCATTGTAGCAGACTGCATCATTTTGCTGACATACTGAATATGGCTTAGTATGTCATTCCAGACAACTGTGCAAATACTCAATCGATAGGATCCAACCTCCTCTGACAGTGACGGTGCCTCCATTTTAATAACTGGGTCATTGGGGTTGCCTGTCTCACAGCTACTGATTAATACCTCATGGGTTAGACAATTTTCACTTTACTCTTCTAACTTTTGTCAGTCTACACCTTCAAAGTGACAGCCACATGTTTTTTTTTCTTTCTTCAAAATAGCCCATCTCTGTGTGGATGCTGAAAAGAGAGTGTCAAGTTTTTGCAGAATGCCAAAATAGTCTGGTGGCATCTCTAGGTGTTTTTGCTGCATCAGCAACAACAAGGTTCAAAGTATGAGCCCCACATGGTCCTAACAGAGCTCTTGGGTTCAGCTGTGGAAAAGCCTGGTCTGTACACCCTTGTTCTTTCCATGCATGTTGGCCCCAATCTCATAAGCCTGGCCTCTACAGAGAAAGAAGAAATACTCAATTCCTCTGGGTTTTTTTTTCAAAATTGCAGCTTGCAGATGTTCCTCTGCCTCCAAAAAAAAAACCCTAAATATTCTTATTCTTAATATTGCGAGGGCCATATTAGTGATCGGTATTGCAATGAGGATATGAAACTTTGGATCTTTGCATATTCTTAAAGCTTAAAACATTTGAACCCTCCACCAATCCTTGACCTTCAGGATATGTTTTAAAAATGTTACAATAACAAATTAACGCTACTAAAAAGTCTTCCAAATGAGAGAGGAAAGTGGAAACATTTAAGGTAACTCAATCAAATCATTTTGCTGTGATTCATTAGCCATGCATGCTCTGGAGTCTATGGCACACTTTTGTTAGTCGCTTCTTTTTTTTAAAAACAATCCTGTCTCCACCACAAAAACACATTTATTGATAGGCTAAACATGAATACTTCTTCTCCAGGTACACTTTGAATATCACCATGTTGGGCAAAGCATAAATAGAAACAAGAACTCATACAGTGAATTACAACAAGTTCATGAAATTCATGCAACCACACGAAAGAAGGAAAACGTAGGATGGCAAAGAGACACAGAGACAAGTGCTGAGACAAATCCCTAAACATGCTGCACAGGTGATGGTTACCAAAATGCAGGCAGATAAAAAGGGAAACAGCAAAGCCTTTGTGCATGTAGAAAAACCAATAGAGCCACCAACAATGCATGGCAGCAGCAGCAAAAAGTCTTCTGGGCAGCCTTCTGCAGGGTGACTCTAAGGTGTTGAACGTTGTCATTGATTTATATTAGAATAGAATAAGGTTTATTTGTTAAAGAGCTCCTAAGACATGCATTTGTGTTTGATTTGTTAATTAACGGTGTGTTTGTTTATTCTTCTGGGTTCAATGAAAAACGTAGCTGTAATAATAAACCCGACTGTTCCGATTAATTCCTTTTGTAAGAGTCAAAATCGACTAAACAGAAGTCAGTTGGTAGAAGGAAACAAACACCGAACCTAGAACAATGTCAAAAATCAAAAAGAAAGAAAACTTTTTACATTCATTTTTCTAAACCTGTCATTTCCAGTCCTGAGCTGCTGGAGCCTATCCATCCATAGATGTGGGGTACATCCTGGACCATTTGCCAGTCTGTTGAAGGGCCACACACACAATTCACTTAGTCACCAATCAATCTCCCAGGCATGTTTTGGAAAGTTGGAATTCTGCCCCAAAGCATGCCTCATAGGCCGCTTGGTTTTCTCTGGAGAGTCACCAACGCACAAGGAGAACAAACGCCACACAAAAGACCTAGCTGGGATTTGAACCAGGGCCTTCTTGCAATGAGGCAGGAGTGCAAGGGTACTCTCCACAAAGGCAACATTTTCAGGTTGCACTATTCAGCGGGGGGGGGGTCTTCTTTCACGTCCTCACCTCTCTCCGTACTGTCTTCTCCTACATGCTCTTTACCAAAGTCACACAACAACACATTATGCGGGCTACACTATAGGGCCCTCAGTACATTTTGGAGAAATTGTGAGACTTTTAAGTGCGCCTTATGTTTGTTAAAATATGGTACTTGTTTGTTGTCATGCTTTTCGTTGATATATGGAAAGTCATATCGTCATTGCAATATTGGTCACTATTATTGCAATGCACATTGCAGGTTTTCCTCATATCGTGCAGCCCTAAAGTTACTCTGAAGGGAAATATACTGAACAATCTGGTTGCAAGAGGTCTTTTGTGGGCAAAAAGGGTCATGCTAGAACGTCAGTCATTTGGTTAACCAGTGACGGTTACCAGTCATGACGCTGGATGTCTGTCCTCTAGAACATTTCCCCAAAAGGACCAGAAAAGGCCACAACATGATGTTTCTTTGTAACTACAAAGGGTCAAATCCTTACCAGCAGTAGTTTGGTAATGAAGTAACCTTTCACTACAGCTTTAGGCCACTGAAACGCTCTTGGTGGTAATGGAGGGTGAACTCAAAATAATACTGACACAGCTGGACTGCAGTGCAGTTTTAGCTGAAGCAACGGGGCTTAAATATATATTTTTTGCAACTGATTTAGCTGACACCAACAGCGGAGGAGAGGTGTGGCAGTTTTCCATGGCACAAGGCCCAGAAGGTCATGACTTTACAAAACATTAATGGTCTAGAAAATTGAATTATGTCTGCAGAAGTCATTAAAGCTCTATTTTAATAAAAAAAATAAAGCAAACTATTCTACTTTATTGTCTATGATCGTTCAGTGTTGTTACATGAAAAGTAAAAAATAATATAAAATAACTGATAAGAGTACATTGACATCTAGAATGTACATCTATTATCTCAAGCTCTCTTCCCAAAAAACTTCTGTTGTTAAGTCAGTTTTTTAAAATAATGACAAAATTAAGCTTTAAATCTTTTATCCATCCATCTTCTTCTGCTCACCAGGGACCGGGTGGAGGGGGCAGCAGTCTAATCAAAGATGCCCTGACTTCCCTCTCCCAGGCCACTTCCTCCAGCTCCTATGGAGGGAGTGAGAGCTGTTCCTGGGTCTTCCTAGTGGTCTCTATCCAGTGTGACATTCCCAGAACACCTCTCCAGATGACCAGATGCACTGGACGCCTCAACTGGTCTACTCTGAATGTAAAGGAGGTTCTTATGGTAACTCTATGGGAGTATCAAGCCACCCTGTGAGAAAAGCTCATTTTTGGCCACTTTTCTCTGTATAAATACTTCAGAGTACAGTAAATTGAGCAAACGGTGCACTAATTTCAATAGGAAATGTCTCAGAATTACATTTTTGTATCAAATATTTCACAGAAATAACTGTTATGGCCATCCATCTCTCCAAAAAAAGATGTGTATTTTAATAAAGTGAAGCTAAAAGCAAAGTTCTGAGTTTGGAAAAGCTGTTACAATGCACGAGCAGATATTGAAATAGAACATGTCTAGCTGTGCTGCTGATTACACCCCCTTTTTTCTGGAGACTGCAGCCTGTGGGAAGCTGCCTGTCTGTTAATTAACCGTCTACATAAATAGGGGAACTGTAAGCTGATGGAAAAAAAAAATTTAAACTGAAGCTAAGAGCGCGATGGTTTGCACCAAGCCCTCACGAGCGCAGGCACTTGAAATTTAAAGAAAGTGGAGAACAATGCAGAACAGTTGATGCAGTCAAATTAGCAGCTGATAGGACTTTTTGTAAATGAAACAATTTGTGCCGCTGAGCATCTTGCATGATCTTCGGCCGTCACAGATGGCTGTTCCCACAACAGAAAGGGCCGTTCTTCTGTCCTCAGACACTTTTTTGAAGGTTAGTGATAATGGACAGACAACAATATGTGACAGGGATGTATGGGCCTAACCTCGCACTCCATTCTTTACTTGTGGAGGGATGGCAGGGGTTCAGACCGCATTTAATGGCGTGATACGCTCCACCAACACACGCAAGGACGTTCCAACTAGAAAAACGGCTTGATTCATTCTGCTACCACAGGATCATTGGCCCCCCATCTCTCACAGCGTCTGTTGCTATCGCACAGTCACCACAATTCCTGCAAACTCCTGCCTAAAATGACAGATCATCCACGCTTCTAGTCTCTTCGTTCTCTTCCCACTGCATGTGTTACACATGTTCACACCGAAAACTGCAGGAGGGAGATTCACCAAGCTCTCCTCTGAACCATCAAAGCTTTGCCTTATTCTCCCCGCCTTCACTTGATGACTCCACAACCGGTTTAGCCGAACACTGGATTTGGTGTCACACTAAGACCTGCCGGTTTATTCTTGCCAGCCCCTTCCTCCCAGCAGCTACATTAAACACACCCAATCGCGCAACATTTGTGAAATTTCAAAGCAGTGAAGTGTTTTCTGACAAACATCTGATTGACACTCTCCCTAAAAGCAGTTCGCCTGACTGCTTTTTTTCCACTTGCACACAGCAGCCGTCAGCTCAACATGCAACTGAAAACAAATAGTAGCTCAACACTCACCAGCCTTCCACTCACAAAATACTTTAATATTTAAGGGCAGTAGTGTTCAAGCTTTGCTCCCACAGGAAAAGGCAGTCTGAAGGAAGCTTTTGGCACATTTTTATCCCTTTGGTTATTCTATTTACGGCCTGTTTAGCTGCACCTAAATCAGTTTTTGCAGAATGGTTAAGCATTTTTTTCCCCACTGAATATTGATAAAGAAATATTTCTAAAATTATATTTAAAAAACATGAAGAGTAAAAAATGAGAAGCATAATGACCTTGAGCTTTTTTTTCTACGTAAAATCGTTCACACTGACACTACAACTTGCGGGAATTTCAAAAATGAAAACTGTCTATAAGTGAATATAGATGGAAAATGTGAGAGAGGTTATGGTTCTTTATGTGAGATTTTCAAAGATTTATCATGAATGAACCACCTTAAAACCACAATAGAAGTTTGAATTAACCTTGTGAAGAAGACATAAACCTGCACATGGTCAGCACCATGGTCAGCTCCCGCTGAAGCCTTCGCAATGCTTTGCTTTAGTCAAAAAGTCGGATTCCCCTTGTCCGCCCAGTTCTAAGTCAGCTACTAAACCCTAAAGTTGCATCTGCGCCAGCTATCCGGTCGCCTTACGCGGTGCCCGGCGCCGCGCGAGAGACCTGACCCCCAGTAGAATCAGATTCGGTAAAGAATCCTGGACGGCTGAAGGATCGGACGACTTATGTACCCCTTACACAAGACACCAATCGTGCATGAACCGTGTGTGATTATTGAGCCATTTATATGCAATTCATTAGTGATTTTTGCATCAACTAGGTAAATTACATGTGATATGTACTCCATATACGCAATATGAAAGTCATACATTTGTGTGTGAAATGCCAGACGTACGTGAAACGATCTGAAAGGCACAAATTTGTGTATGCAAAAAATCAGGCACACTTGCATACGGTTTACCTATAAATTGTGTATAAACTATGTAAAATATACATAAACTGCATAATTATTACCTGAAGAAAAAATTTTTGAACAGCTTAAAACTGAATTCACGTAAAAGACCCGTCGGCCGAAACCCTCAACAGACATCTGCGCACGACGACGAATGACAAAAGTAAGAAATATTTATGAATTATGTATACCACACATGTATCTCAAATGACCCAAATTTCATACGTGTAAAATGAACAAATTGTTTGTAGCGGCTGTGTGTCACTGCCTAAATAAAGGCAGTATGACTGATAGGAACAGTTGATAGCTTCCAAAAAGAGAGTTTGGAAGGTCATCCTCAAGATGACTGGATTTTCTCATCTTAACCCTTTTCAATGTATGTGTTACATTTTAACAACATTTGAAACTATGATTTTATGAAAATATGTGAGCAAAATAATAAGTGAGTTCTTATTAAAAAAACACTACACTATGCGGCTCTTAAATACATGTAAAATGCCTAAAAAGTCATGTCGTATCAACTTTTGGCTGCTCAACATGATGGAAGGCAGAGCGCAATGTTTTTTTTATTTTTTATTTTAAAACATTTGTGATGTGCGTCACTTACAACCAAGGCAATAATCAACAGAAAAAGATGATTTTTTTTTCTTATTTTCTTAAAAAATCTTTTCTTAAATTATTATTTTTTCCTTAGCTTGGTGTTTAGGAGTTAAATTAAATCCTGGCAGAATCTTTTTTTTTTTTAAAAACAGTCCAATTATAATCATGTGACTCTGAGAACTCCTTTTGTAGAAGTTTTTGTAAGCAAAAATGATCCTATTTAAAAAATGTCAGATAAAATCATTTTAAAAAGACAAAATGGTTACACTGGTTGCTTGGTAACAGGCTGAATGGAGTTCTGACCCCCCTATTGTGCATAACCTATACACATCAAGCAAAATCAGAGAATCATAACAGCTCAGCCAAAAGAAGACAGTCACATGAGCTGCAGTAAGCTTAGCTTTAATGACGGTTAAGGAAAACTGTTCCATTCTGCTTTACCTTTATGTGTCACTTTACCCGTCAAGAACACATACAACCATCGCATCAAGAACAAATATATGGGTAAACACTGTAAAATAGGGAGATATTTATGGCTGTATTGATTGGCTAATGGGCTGCTTATTTAAGCAGTAACCAACAGAAGTTAATGTCTGAGGAGTTTACAGCCTGTTTGCAGAAACTGCAGACTGCTGCCGAGAAGGAGAATGCTAAAAGATGGAATACAACACTGGCCCCAACTGCTTCTCTGTTGAAAGTGACTGTCAGATCAGTAGATCTGATTCTAGCACCTCTGTCATTAGCTGATTGACTCAATGTCAACAATTAGCAACTCACAGTCAACCAAAGGAGTCAATCAGAACCAATGAACCGGTCAACCTCTAGAACATGCAAGTACAAGTACTTGATCCTTCCTGATTTGGTATGTTTGTCCACTAACAAATGACCAGACTGTCCTTGTAGTCATGACTTGTGAAAATAAATAAACAAATTAGTTATGTGCTGAGTTCAAGCATTTAGGAGAAAGTCAGATATCTTGTAGTATGTAGCTGATTTGTAGGTTAGCACAGACTTCAGGAGGAGCTTTCCAAGGAAAAGCAGAATGTCTCTAAGCCATAAAGGAATTTGTGGCTGAGGTTTGGTACCTTATATGGTTTTGGTACCCCAAGTAAGTTTAGCCAGGTTATCATGAACTTCTTAAACCTTACCGTATTTTCACAACCATAAGGCACAATTAAAAGTATTAAATTTTCTCCAAAATGTACGGAGCACCCTATGGTGTGGTGCGCCCAATGTGTTGTTATGTTACTTTGGTAAAGAGGACATAAGAGAGGACAGCATGAGAACGGTAAGGAGGAAGGTGAGGACATGCACAAAGGGACAACATCGTTTTGGAAAACCGCAAAATTCTGCCCGCAAAGAGACACATTTATGAAGCACAGTTTAAACTGCAACCTGTCAGCTACACGGAGGAACATGGCAGCGACTGCCAGAGAATACGAGATGAATGAATCCATGTTTCACGAGTGGAGGAAGCTGGAAAACGAACACCGACGAGTCAGGCAGACGCATCTGAGTTTCCGCGGAAAAAGGCGACTCGACCAGCTTGGAGACCCAGCTTGGAGAAGCTTCCCTGCAGTCACCATTCGACTGGGGGCAGTAACGCTTGCAGAGGAAGCTTTGCTTTCGCTTTATGAAACGCGTTTACAATGACAGGTGAGGCCAAACCTCACTTGCCTCATCTGACCGCACGTCACTACCTAAGATGCTTCAAAGGCCCTTCAGCCCCAAGCCTCTGGTGGACGACCCAACGTTCAAAGGGCAGGTGGGGTCATTTTCTTCATATGGTACTGAACAGTGTGTTGAATTTATCAATCAGAAAACAGATTATACAGGCTGGTTTCTGGAAACATGTGCTCACAGCACGAGGTGCTAAAGCCTCTCCACAGGCTACCCACAAAGGAAAGCATGTGTTTGGAGCCGACTCCCTGAACAGAGCTGTCCAGCTACTCTGCAGCAAAAGTTTTCCCCAGGTCACAATTCTTTACCGTCAAGCAAGGAATCGCCTTAAGATATCTTTCATGATACGGTCAGTTAACTGTAGAAGTTAACGAACTTAAAGAAGTTAAAGTTAAAGAACTTCTAGAAGTTTGAGCTTCATTTCATTCAGGACTTACTCAGATGAAAATGCTGTTTTTTGGTGTTTTTAACATGATGTGTTTTCTTCTCATGATGGGAGAACTCTTGTAAAGAAAATTAATATCAGAATTGCATTCTGAGTAGTTATTTATTCAAATCGTCGTGAATCAGGAGCAGACAAAAAAAATGCTGTTAGAGAAAGTTTTAAGGTGTGATGTAGAAAATGGCCATAAGCTCCCAGCTCTGCTCCATTCTGATCATCCACTGTCAGACAAATGGATCCATGAACGTCTTTGTTTTCTTCGTCTGAGCTTGAATCTGGATCCACACTGGACGGCTGGAAAGCTCTGATATTTCCCCCATTCCTGTTGCACCGGTTACGTTAGGTTGGGGGTGTAAGGGGCTGTAAACTATCAGGAGAGAGTTTAAACCAGGGTTCAGCAACAACCTGAACCTCTCAAAGAGCCATTTGGATCAGTTTCCCCCTGAGATGAAAGCACAGGGAGCCGCAACACTAGGTATGCTAAAAAAAATGTTTTTGATGATATATTGCAATAGTTCATTTGGCAATACTTGTATCATGTCAGCATATTTGTTTAATCATTTATTTTAATTATTTGTATTCTTTATAAACGTGATGTTTCCTTTGATCTTTTGTCCATTTTCCACAACCTTGAATAGACTTTTCCGTCTGTCAAACACGCAGAATTAAGATAAGTGAGATGATGGAAACAAATTCATTATTTATTTATGTAATCCAGTGAACCCAACAAATTATATTAATTTTACGGATGACGACTATTTTTTATTAGTAAGCTGCTGTTTGTTGCGGATCTGGAATCATAAGCAATGAGTCTAAGCCCCGCCCACACCTCTCTGCCTGTTTGTAGTTTTCCCCTGCATGCAATCCCCCCTCTGGCGTGTTCTACACAGACAGCGCAACATATTGGTCATAGTAGCAGCAAGGTGACTCGCGCTACCCGACGGTGTTGAAGGCACCACGACAATCTTAGACCATGATAGTTATTTTACAAAACCACAGAGAGCTGCATGCAGCTCTGGAGCCGCCGGTTGAGCTGCCGACCCCTGATTTAAGCAAAGGGAGGATGGAAAATCAGCGCACCCTCACTCTGTCCCAACAGTCCCGCCCATAACTCAGAAGTGAAATTCTAATGAAATGTTGCAGCTCTGCAGATGCTATGTCTTGGAAAATGATACTGTTTGGATTTTGGCTAAAATTAAAATCACAAAAGACCACTGGGAACACTTTGAAAATACATCAGAAGATGATTGCAGTAGGACTAATAACATAGAAATAATTCTGATAAAAGTCATTAGTTAGCATTTTAAGTTGATAACTTGTTCAGTACATAGAAAGGCTGTAATGGAAAAAAAGGTGCATTTCAAGTTCATAAATAGCAAGGTAAAATAGCAGAAATTACACAAAGCACACAATATATTTAACCTGGAAAATGGAAGTTGAAAAAAAAAACATGGAACGTAGACACAATGAGGATCATTTACTTAAATCAGGACAGCTGTGGATACATAAAACACACTGAACATGGTGTGACTGTGACAGACGGAATACATGCAATTACGTGTCTGTGAGAAGACAAGTCTCTGTTTCCTCCTCCTACCACCTGACCACCAGAGGGAGCCGGTTCCTGAATGTTAGCTTTCACCTGGCCTGCGCCTATCCCACTACGTCTCCCAACAGCCACTGCTCCTTATGCCTTAGCTCTCCACCAGCTGTTCCTCATTCATTAATCACCACAGCAGTGTTTAATCTGGCACCGATCTGGGTATGAAGTCTTTTTTGTACTCTTAGTCTCTTTGGTGTGTTTTGACCTCTGCCTGATCGGCTACGTATTGCCTCAACCTTGTTCAGTTTGTCCTGCTGGCCTTGTCTGTGTTTGCTGATAAACACTGTTGCTTATGGGTCCTGATGCCTCTGCCTCTTCGTCACAGTGTCAAAACCAAAGAATAACATAACTGGAAACAAAGTAACTGTCACAGCTGTGGCCATGTTTAGTTTTGTTTTCTTTGTATTCAGTGTTTGAAGTATTTTATTTCTGTATCAGAGTGGGACATCTGTGTTTTTGTGGATCTTTGTGTGTCCATCTGTGAGTGTTTTCAGATGTGGTACTGAGAAGGTGTGGCTTCCATTGAACCCAAGCTGATGGAAGCAGAAACTCTCATTTTTATATCCTTAAAATGAACGACACAGTGTGGATCTGCAATATAAAACATCTATTCAGTCATCGTGACTCTGAGTCTAACTTCAGTTCTTGCGATAGCTCAAAGCACTAGCGGTGTTAAATAAACTCCTCACCCTCTCCTTCCCTCTCTCTTATGGTGCAGAAATAATTTAACAAATCCGTCCAGACAAACAAAGGGAATGGTATCCCACAATCCCTTGTGCTGCCGATCTAACAGCAGCACCAAAGTTACACCTAGTTCATTGAATTAATTTGAATGAAAGTAAAATAACTCTGTCTGAGACGGTATTTTCATTTTTTATTCTATTTTTTTTTTCACCACTCCAAGGCTGCTGCATTGTATCACCATGTACAATGACAATAAAAGAATTCTGATTCTGATAACTACATGTTATTTTTAAGTTGACTGAAACCCAAAAGATGATTTATCTTAACTGAAGCAAATAATTAAGTTAGATCAATTCAAAAGGTTTATCTTTCCAACATCCATAAATGGTCTTATCACCCTCTCTTTGGAGGAAAAGTATTATCTGAGCTTCTTCATCCCCTAAATCATCTTCAAATGGACACGCCATGCTGCTTCACCTCTCTGTAAACAAACTAACCTTCAACTAAACCTGCTCCAGACCAGGTTATGTTCAGAGCATGAGTTGCTATGGCAACTTGACATACCCTGAACCATACCTCCATTCTTGGAACCGAAAGATGAGGTTATCCATTTCCTTGGCCTCAAACTTACCGTGGTAACTAGCATAACCTGCTTTCTGGAATACCCCCCTGTCGCTGTGGCTCTTTGTTCAGGGATTCTGTTTCTTTCACATGTTTTCTCCTGTAAATGTTAGTCTACAGGTTAGGTTTTTGTCATCGATTTCCCTTTTCTTTCATTTTCAAGTAAGATTTCACATTTCAGTTAGGTGGGGTTTTGTTATTTTGGCTTCTTCACCTCTTAAGTTGTTTGTTATTCATCCATTTGTGAATGAATATGCTATTTTGTTTGGTGATTGATGAGTTTGATAATTCTGGTCCTTTTTTATTGTTCTGTCTACAATTAATGCTTGAAATAAACTCAACCAATTACAGAATGAATCCTTTCTGTTGTAATTATCACATTGTTGCAACTCTTCCAATTTACTTTATTCTTAGTTTCCAGTAACTCCCATGTTTTTCTGCACCCCCTTTTTAAAAAAAAAAAAAAAAACAGCTGTATCCTGCTGTTAGTGTAAAACCACATCAAGGCAGTTGCTTCTACGTCCACCAGAAAAGCAGCAATCTGACACAAAACACAGGAGGAAAGACTTCAAGATCGATCTGGAAAGAAACAGAGACGCATCTGTTTGGCAGAAAAATGATTTCCTCTGCCAGTAAGCAGTCAGGTAACAATGAACCATCAGCAAGAATCCTGGTAATTTGGCTTCACGGCCTTCTAAAACAAAAGTGCTGCTAAGCACAAAACATCTGATTAAAAAAAGACCGGAAGTATTCCTGATCGAAGAAACTTTTTAATCCAAATCATGGATAAATGTCGATTACTTTCCAATTACTTCAGACCAGGAAAAGGCTGTTCTGGGTCAGATACTCAATAAAACAGTTGGCTTGGGCTCATTTCTCCTCCAGCGCTCATGTATGAACCTCCCGGTGGAGAAGTAGAGCCTTCCACGTTTCAGAACATTAATGACCAGCAACTTCATTATATCAGGCAAGGTGGGAGTCGGGCAGTGATTACTGGATACTTTTACAGCTGTAATGAAACATGAATGAGCTTCAAGGAATGGTAAAATTCCTAAGCAAGACGGGAAGATAAGTGAGAGACAGAAGGAAGGAGTAGGAGGAGGAAAAGTTAGGCTGAAGTGCTGACACAAGTTAAACGTGAAGAAGATAAGTGGAAGAACTCAGTAGCAGAGGAAGAGCAAAGACATGCGGGTGGGGTGAGGGAGGGGGGTGAGGAACATACACAGTCTTAACAAAGGAAGTCAGACAGAAATTTAGTGGTGCAATGGAAAATATGAGAGTGGGTGAATACAAAATCCGAAATGTCTGGATATGGAAATGGGATGTGTCGTTGAAAGTTAGAACCTGAGTTTTGAAAAAGGACCCAGTTGCAAAAAGATGTGGCAACATGGTGTTCACCACAGAAAATAGTCTTAAAAACAAAAACCCAGCAGGAAAAATGACAAGTGCTCAGGAACTTTACTGTGAGGTGGTTTTGGGATCCATCCAGCCATATCTAACAGGGCATGTGGGCTTTGTCTTCTTATGAGTCACACAATCCCTCTTAAAAGTGATGAGCACTCGCATCTTGGATCAAAGATTTTGATGCAGAATAGAACATAGTCATGCCCTAACTGAACATTTTCAACATCGATTGATTTCCTGCAGTTGTTGGCAAAGACTGTCGGCGAAACATGAATAACATCTGACTTTGAGAGAGAGAGAGAGAGAGAGAGAGAGTGAGAGAGAGAGAGAGAGAGAGAGCCAGCTCAGCTCAGACGAGGAAAATAAAGACATTCATGGATCTATTTGTACTTGGATCAACTGGATGCATCAGAATGGGATCGAGTTTGTGGCCCGCAAATGTGTGTTTTCTGCATCACAAATTAACTCTGCTTCTGATTCACAATTTGAATACAGGAGTACTCATAAATGCAACTTTAATCTTTATTTATGTCCTCCATCGTTAAAAACTGCAACAAGAAATTACTAAAAACTATTAAAAAAAATGTTATCAAAGAAGATTTTTAACCATCCGATTGGCAGACAGCTGCTATGCCAACTGAGCTACAGCTCAGTTGAGTTAATGTATAGGTAATGTCTAGGTTTGATGGTAAATTAACCACATTGACCTTTAAATATGGAGATATTAGACACACAAAAATTTGACAAAAAAGATGTTTGTTAATACTTCAAAGATGACATTTGTAAAGAGAAGCAGAAGCATTGCTAAAACTGGTTTGGAGGTGGTCTTTTGTATTTTTGTCAGCCCGTTTAATGGTTAACTGATTTATTTAAGGGACCAAATCAGCAATAATAAAGATGGAATACAGATTTATATATCAAAAATCTCCATTTTGTTGTCCAAGTTCCATTTTCCATCCCTAAAGGCAAAAATAGCACACAACGTTATGCCCATGATCAAAGCAACAAAGGCCACACAGCACCTCTAAGTTGGGAGCATCTTACCTTCCTTGCAGTACTTTCCCTTGAAGCGTGTATGGGAGCAGTCGCAGTGAACTTCTCCAAACTGAATAGAGCAAAAGCCTCCGTTGAAGCATGGGTTCTGCTTGGTGCAGAGGTACTCCAAGTCGTTCTGAATGCCTTGGCTGTTTAATAAAGAGGGAGGCATCTCTCCCACCTTCAAATTGGATATCAAGCCTTGAAAGGGTGGCTCATACTTTACTGTGCTGGATGTTAGCGCAGAGAGACGGACATCAGGTGGGATCCCACCGACAAACAGGTCACTGACCACAGCCATCTCCTTCCTCTTTGACCTGACCTCAGCCACTTTCATCTCACCGTCCACCATAAGCAGGGTTTCCCGCAAGTTGCGGGTGAGTAAGACCATGTGCCAGTGGTCATCGTTCACGCTTGTCTCCATGTGCAAAATGGCCGGCTCAGCACAGTGGATGGCAAAGCGCAACTGGAGCCGTCCGTCTGCAATCAAAAGTTCCAAGAAGTCGCAGTTCCCACCGTCGTCCAAGTACAGCACCAAAGCTTGGCTGATGTTGGTCTTCAGACTGAAGCTTAGTTCACCCATGGATCCAGCTTCCCAGCGCCCATATCTTGCAAACTGGCCCGGGGCCCCCCCAAACTCCAGCATTTTCACTGTGGTGAGGATACTGAGGAGTGCCAGAGGCCACAGGGGCCAGCACAGGAATCTTGATTCTCTTGTCATACTAAGGGCTAAAAATGTCCTGTTTCTCCAAGATGCCTTGACAGCCTACTGGGCCAAGAAGAAAAAGGCCTTATTGATTACAGATAAATGTATTTTAAGTAAACAACTCCACTGGGGTAATAGACATCAGACGATTGAATAAACTCCAGAGAAACACTACGCTCTTCGTTTTTTAAGCAAGCAGTTTTGTTTTCTGCTCTCCAACACTAGTTCTTATCCTGACTCCCTGCCAGGTCTCCCCATCGGTTGGTTCCTCAACGTCAGAGTCAGAAAAGTAAATGATGGGGATGGGGGGTTGGGATGGGATTGTTTTCCACTTGGCCTGTCCAGGAATACAGATTTCACTTCAATTTCCTGGAATTCTACACTGCAGCTGGAAGCTCGGAGAACCTTCTCTTGTAGAGAAATGTGAGGAGCAGAGAGGGGAGTCGGAGCAGCTGATTTGGTGGGAATCCGAACTTTTTACCAGTCCGCTGGAACGTGCATCGTTTATCATGAACCCATTCTCCTCCTAAACGTAGATGTGGACTCCGTGGTCATAGTGGCACGTGCAACCTGTAAGAACAGAGAAAATTGAACATTATTATTATTATTATTAATGACAAATTTCAGTTTTAAAAGTTTGGCAATCCATTGGTCCATTTAATTGCGTCTATTTTTTTTTATTGAAAATAAAAGACAGACCTGTAGAAAAATCATAGCAAGCCAAGTGCAAACAGCATCGGTAGAAGTTAAGATATCCATCATGAAAACAGACTTTTTGACATCAGTGTTTTTGCAAATGAACCCTTCACTTCACTCACACACTACAGACATGCATATGCAAGGACACACATCATTAACTCCGAAGCAATTCAAAGTGGATTGCTGTGGAGTCAACTGCTTCGTAAAAAGCTGATCTTGACCCCTTGAGCTCGACCTCCTGCCCAGACATTTATTCTTAAGTGAAATTTCATTTTCAGCAGACAGTGTACATTTAGATAGGCTAAATGTCCTTATGCCGCTTGGTGTTATCCAGCATTGCTCAAGTGTACAGACTGCACTCAGGTCATGGTACAAGTACATCAAGGAATAAGAAAGAGATGATTTATACCCATGATCTCAGAGGGCAAAAGCTCACAACTGATGGAGAAAAATTAAGGAGATGGAAGAAACCGACAAAGTTATAAAAAAGGAAAAGGGAGGAACAATAGCATTTGGCCACGGAGATGTAAGCTGTTGCTCATTCTAGTACATTTGTGGCATTAAAGCAGAGCCAACGTGAAAATTGTAACTAATGTCCTAAATGACTTACTATAACTTGTTTCTTTTTGAGAAAAAAAAAAGAATAAACTAAAGTACATATATTTTTTAAATTGTTTCTGCTAAAACTAGATTAAACAGGAAGTGCATCCAAGAAGCCAAAATCCCACAGACTTCTATAAAGAAACAAACAGCCTTTACTCAGTCATTCTATCGGTCAGAATAACCGTTCTTGCCCAGATACCTTTTTGTTAACATGTTCTTGATAATCCACATGTTTTTTGATATTTTCCTTCTGTAGTGCTAGTTGCACAAGTTATACACTGGCCAATCAGATGTCACAATAAAAGTATGTGGTGCCTCCTGAAGTCCGCAGAAGTAAGCACTTTAATTTTAACAAACTTTGAAATGGAAAAATGCAACTTTGCATCATCTTGTAACCCTTTACAGTAGTATAAGGTTCTCTGCCGTAGTACTGGTAACTGATTCCCTACGTTGTACATGGAAATGTCTCTTTAAAGTTTTGTTTTGAAGCCACAACCAAACCACACATAAACAAAATGAAAGAAAGCCTGCAGTGCAAAATTATTTTTGTTAACAAGCTTGCACTAAATCTAAGGCCGGATCCAAATAATATTATTAATAATTAATTGTATTTATATGGCGCCATTTTGGGCAACCCAGGTCGCCTTACATGTCCAAAACAACCATAAAACAGTCAATTCTGAGCGCTGGCAGCTACGCGCTACGAAGATGACCAGCGACTATTGATGACATCATAGAGGGGTTGTAACGTCTGGATTTGAAGACACTATTTTTTCTAAACTCTCTGCTTGGAGGTGCTGAATGTGGGGTGGGGAGAAGCCGGAGGGGTAGGGGAAGTTTTGGGTGAAAATGGCCAAACTGACAGATTTGAGACTTCACCCCCCTATTATTCTTGGGGTCGATTTGACCCCAATTCAATGTTTGTCATAAAAAGAGAATGGTTAACCTTTTTTTTTTACTTCATATTTCATGACTTTTCCTAATTTGATGGTGACAACTGATTAAGCATTAATTTATCATGATGATATTATGCTAAACAGATATTGCACACATTGGTGTTCCTCGGGGGGGGTCAATTTGACCCCAGGCTGTTTTAGCTGTGTAAAACTTGTCTGTCTGTGTGTGTGACCCAACATCCCCACACCTTCAGGTGCAGACTTGATACTTTTGAGTTGATACATAGCAAGGGGGTGGGGGGGAAACAACTATTCCCACGAGAACTTTGATACTTCTCGTGGTTTGGTGTGAAAATGAGGAAGCCAATGTTGGCTTGTGAGTTGATCACATCCAAGTCTTTCCAACTCCACCTAAAGTTATCATCTCAAGTAAAATATTTTCAATTGATGGTTATATATTTTATGTTAAATATGCTATAATGTTGAACTTAGGTCACTTTACTTTGCTGAACGTCACTTTGCTGCTGCCGCAGACAACAGAATTTCCCCATCGTGGGATAAAGTTTTATCTCATCTCATCTCTCAAATGTGGAGCTTGAATAATGACTTTGTCTACAAAATGACTGACTGTGTGTCTTATGGGTCACACTCTTAGCAAGAAATATGTCTGCAAGGAGCATACACTAACTCTGCACATCCTGTGTACAGTGGTGCAGACTGAAAGCTCAACTCTGGACATAAAAACTGTTCCATTTTCTGACTATCTGACCTATATTCTCATTATGATTTTTGGTTTCACGCAAAAACTTTAAAAACAGAAAGAAAAAAAACCTCTCTAACTCTGCCACTGCCGGTCCCAAGCCCAGAGGAGGGGTAAGTGAGACTTTACAGTGACCAACCACAAATATGTCACAGAAAAGGAGATAAAATAAGTAAATAAACATGTTCATTAAAGGAAATGGGGTCACTAACATCCATCAACATGCTTTATTCTGTGAGAGTCATGAATGTGCCCCCCAAATTAAAAAAAGATTTGGATTAAAACCTTTTAAGATCCACTAACTCTAAAACTGAAAGTTTAACCTGATGGTGGCGCTACAGCAAAGGTCATATAATCACCAAAACCAATAGGGTTCAAACTCTTGTGGTTATTAATGTCGTCAGTAATTTTGAGAAGATTTGTATGAAAACTTTTCAAGATAAGTTCATTATAATTTAAAAGTTTGGCCTGATGGTGGCGCTAGAGAACAGGTCAACCCACTGATCTGTTTCATTATCAAGGGGTTATTTATGTATTCAACAAATAAACAATGTGCCTGACACCAAAACTTGGTTTACAATTCTATGTAAATCATTTTCTGAAGGCAAATATCCCTGGGGTCAAATTGACCCCTAGGGTGAAATGTGTGAGTAATATTTGAAGATAATACGAGGGTTAAAACAATCCAGTTTTTAACATGATTTTCCCAAAGAGACAAATGTAGCTTCAAATTTCTCAGTTTTGAATAAATCTGTTCTGATTGGTGTTAGCAGCTTCAATTCAATTCAATTTTATTTATATATCCAGACATCACAACACAGATGTCTCAACAGGCGTCACACCAATAATAAAGTCATAAAAATGGAACCATAGCTGATTGCTAAACTAAACTAGACAGACCCTGGACATCCCTGCGCTTAGACCCTCCTTCTCTGAGGTGAAAGGTGATAGAGTCTGTGGCAGTTTTTCTTATCTGTGCCTCCTCCTGACATGTGTCGGTCACACAGTGGGTTACTAGTGCTACGGTGTCCCACCACCCCTACATGGCACCATGTAAGGGACCGTCTCATTAAGGGAACCATGTTGTTGCAGAGAAACAAACCCGGGGCTCACGCTGATTTAGCGTTACAATGCCATTTACATTTTATGGTTTAGTTTTTAATGCAGGCTTCTTCTTTTTTTTATTTCTGCTTATGTCAGTTTGTGTGTCAAAGCTGTGCTAATGGTGAGAAGAAAAAGAAAGCATGTTTAGCTGTGCTGTGTTGGTCAATGTTTATCAGAAATCTAGTTTGTTTAATGGACCATAAAACCGTCCATGTGTCACTGGAAACATGACTCATTAACCCTCACAGATTGAACAGTAACACGAATGCCAGCAGCATCTTTTTTAAAAGAAGAATTAGGCAATCAATAATATCCACTACATTTAACTGCATGGAAAAGAGGATCCTGCAATACACAACATGAATGGGTGACATTTGAGCACAGATGGAATGAATCTGAACACAGTAGCCGCTGACTACACCCTGCTGGATGGAAGACGGCTTTTCCGCTAATTAGGTGACATAATTGAAAGAAACATATTATTAACCCCAATACAAAAAGAAAAAATAAACAATTTAAATTTTGATTTGATTGAAAGTTGAAAATCAAGCTAACCACTACTGCCTGCAGACACAGAGACCTAAGAGAATATCTGACTCCAAAGGGGCATTTGTTGGGGCAACATGATGTAATGAATTGATGCAAATCCCACCTAAAATGCCCTTACTTCAGACACAAGACTTATTGTTTTCCATTGATTAATGGATCAAAAGAAAGTTAAGTCATGATTAAGACTTAGCTTTCCTTTTTTAAATTTCATCGACTCTTCTTATAATAAAAGGTTTTAATAGTAGATTTTAAAAAACACAAAGCAAACAAAAAAACAACAACATAGTCCCGGGAAAATAGAAATTCTGCATAGTTTAGGACCAGTTTAGGACCATGAAAGTCTGAAATAGTGATCAAAACCAAAAAACACTACAAACCATAATTATGAAATATTTGGTTAATATTAACATTTTGGGATTTATTTTACTGGAAATATTAAACATTATGAAAAGCGAGATCTGGAAAGATCAGACGATTACATTTTTTTAGAGAAATACATGACGTGAATGTTGAAGAACTGCATGTTTGTAGAAAACTACATTTTTATACTATAGGGTTAAAACAAAATCCCTCGTTCACACGTCCATGTGTTCTTCTATGAGTGTGTTTATTTTTTTATATAGTTATACATAAAAAGTTTTTTTTTTCTTAGACAATCAGAATTTTTGTCCGCCTTCAACATCATCTTCTTCTTCTCGATAAAAGGAAAAACCAAATGCTGCCCTTTTATTTTAATAAAATATTAGTTTAAAAAAACGTGTGCTGGGTCCAGCCACCCACAATATGGACTTTGCAGCAGATATTAAACTTGTTAAATAAATATATATTTTTCCTTTTTTCTTAATTATTGATGCACACTTTACTCTTATAGCGAGCCTAAAAAAAAGCCTAAAAATAGCAAACTGCCTCTTTTCTGCTTAATCATTACATTTGTGTAAAGCTTACAACCGAAAAAAACAATAAAAAAAACACTCACTTTGGAAAGAAAGCTAAACTTTTGGGACATTATTAGCATGAATGTGTTTGTTTTATTTGATATCAATCTCTTGCAGGGCTCCGCCTTGGGCCCCCGCTGTAAGATTCCCTCCCGCACCTGTTGTGTGGAGCGCTGGCAGGATTTCATCTATTTGCAAACATGCAGCTCTCAGATCATCATATCTACTCTAGTCTGAAAAAATGTACCAAGCCACAGTGAAACAAAGACTTCAGTTTTGCTGAATTGCCCTCATGCAGCAACCATTTATTCCGATGAGACAGATATTAAATATTTTACCAGGACAATATCTTAGACAAAGGATAATAAAAAGTGGTGAATATAAATCATTTTTCATGTGTGCTAATACAACGACGCACGTGTTCTAAAGCCCCAACATAGAAACAAACAGCCACTAACAGTATATTTAAGACAAGCAGGAGCCATTAATCCTGGCCTTTGAGAGGCTCACCAGTGCACCATCAGTCAGCATAAAGCTGCTGCTGCCACCGCTGTGCGCTAATTAAGCAGAGCAGCATGCAGAGCCACTTTTAACGTTCCTGGTCAAAAAGGAAAACATGGATTTCAAATAGAAGAAGAGAGGAAAGAAAAGGTTATGGTCAGGACAAAAAAAAGGAAATGCTAATATTCATTTTAATGTTTTTAGAGTTACTGCATCCGTTTTTACGCATACTATACACCATGCATTTCCACAATGCCACGTGATTAGTTATAAGGCGTGAAGCCTCTTTGACGCTCATAGAGAGAAAATCACTTGTTTCGGCTGCATAAATGTTTGCGGTGATTGGTTCTGTTGAGTGGCACATTTGTGTGAGCATGGGCCAGAGCACATACGCTAATACCCTATAAAAGCTTCAGAAGGCGGGGCAGATGGAGCAGAATCACAATCAGTTCCACCTTCATATAGGTCATTCTGGAATTGGAGTCTGTGGTTTTATGAACTTGGTATCTCGCTGGTCTGACAGCTCTCGATGAGTCATAAAGAGGCCTAAAATAAAACAAATTAACAGGGCTATGACTCAAGCTTCACAACAAGAGCGAAAAAAGTCCAAACCTGAGGAAGGTAGAGAACAGAGTGCATAGAACCTGAAGGCAGTAAGAACGTTCCTGCTCTTATGTCGACCAACTTACATCATTCCTGCCTGTGATCAGGGAAAGCGGCAAGTGACCAGATTTCATTGTTTGATCCATTTTCCTACCCATCTCCTAAGTGTAGTCAAAGAAGCAAATCTTGTCTTTATCCACATGACACCATTACTTTTAAAGTACAGTGTTCCCTTGTTTATGGTCTAAATATAACCTGCCATAGCAGAAATCTGTGTGAGGTAGGATTACAGATGTTTCAAGGCTGTAAAACTCCTCCTCACTACACACTTTATACATTTTTCTCAGAAAGACGTGAACATTTTCACACTTTTCTCTCTCGTTTAAACTCTGATAAAAATGAAAGAGATTTTTTAAAAAGTATGCAAAATTGTACAGACACAAATCCACAAAACAAAACCGTACTGCAACAGAGCAAGGGAGAATTGTATTTCCCTCAAGCATCACGTTGCTCCTTCTGCCACGAAACCATGAAGAGAACGGTGGTATAGGTGCTTCAGGCTAAAACCAACAGGCCGACATCTCTTGATTTAGCCCAAAATCAGCTCCTTTTCGCTTGAGACGCATTGAGACGCAGTAGGTCCAAGTGCTTTACAGATCACTTTTGAAACATTTGTTTCAGTTGAGAGGATTAAACAGCAACTATTCTTCAAAAGCAGAGTTGAAGATTCAGCTGGTTATCCGAAGGCCTTCGTGTATCCTTAATCAATAAAAACGGTGACACAAGAGGAAGAGAAAGACCGTTGGCAGAAGAAAGGCAAAAACTAGAAAGGTTTCCACCAATAACCTTCCACTCACTGCTTTAATGGAGATCCACTACCTTGCTCACACACATGCACATGACTGTACACACACACACACAAACACACACACACTATTCAAAATCTATTCAATTTAATTTACATAATCCAATATTACAGCAATAGTTGTCTCAATGGGCTTCATACCAGTAATTGTTTCAGAACATGAAATACGAAGCCCATCCAGACGACTGTTCTTGTGAATTTGGGCTATACAAATAAAATTGAATTGAATTGAAATGAAATGAATTCAATAGATTAAGCTAAACTGGGCATCTCTGCCCTTGGACCCTCCTCAAAAACAAAAAACAAAAAACAAACGGATTCCGGAACAAAAAAAGAAACCTCAGGGGTGTCCCCATGAAGGAGGGATCCTCCTCAGGACGGACAGGCGATGTACCAGCACTCTTAGAAGAATTAGCTTATCTAACCCTACAACTACATGTTTGAATAGTCCAGCAGATGAGCTTCATCCAGGTGGGGTAGGTGGACAGCTGGTGGGACAAGACGAGACCAGAGGTGAGGGCTACGGCAAAGAAAGCACAGTGGGATCTGCACATTTAATAAATATATAGAAGTTTTTAAGCATTTGGAAATTGCTAGATAGCTCATTCTACCATTGTGGGAACACATCGATTAGGAATCTTCAGCCGCATGGTGCAGTCTGGGTAGATGTTTTGGAGATAGACGCAGGTAAGCAGATGGAAATGGTTTGGACAGAGGAGGAACAGACAGTGATAATGCTGGGAAAAGGATCCTAAGGGTTGAAGCTACCAGGAAAGACAGGAAGACCAAAGAGGAGGTCCATGGATGTAGAGAAGGAGGACACGAGGCTGGGTGGTGTGAGTGAGGAGGATCCAGAATGAGAGGGTTAGATGGAGGCAGAGGATTCACTGTGGTGCCTTCTAAAGGTTGTAGCAGAAAGACATCTAGGTTGTAGACCTCGATGAGGATGTTCAGGCAGAAAAGTGCAGTTGAGTTGACCACCCTGTAGATAAAGGTCAAGACTCTGAATCAGCCAAAGAAAGCCAAAACAGACAGCTACATAGCCGCATAACGTGTGCCTTATTTAAAAGTTTTTTTTGGTTGACTGAAAATTAACATGCAGGATAACCCTTAAATGTTTTGCAGAGATCATCACTGAAGAACCAAAGTTGATAGAGAAGCTATGGATTGGGGAAGAGTTGGGGGAAAAAGTCGGATTTTTAAAGAATTCAGTTAAACTGATTATTGTCTCGTTCAAGGAGACATGTCTGTCCTTTGCACAGAGATCATGATGCCAAAAGCATGAGTGGTGAAAAAGACCACAAAGACAACTGGAGTAAGGAGGGCTGCACGGTGTCCCGGTGGTTCAAATCCCAGCCGGGACTTTTCTGTGTGAAACTTGCATACATGGAGTTTCTCCAAGCACTCTGGTTTCCTACCACAGTCCAAATAATGAAATTATGCCTCATAGATGAACTGATTACTCCAAATTGTCCCTTGGTGTGACTGTGAGGGTGTATGGGTGTGTATTGTGTGACCTTTCCAGGGTTGAACCCTTTGACCCCAAAACGGATTTGGAATGTTTGGAATATGGATGGATGGATGGATGGATGGATGGATGGATGGACGGAGGGATGGATGGATGGATGGAGGGATGCGTTGGGTGGATGGATGGATGGATGGATGGATGCGTTGGGTGGATGGATGGATGGATGGATGGATGGATGGATGGATGGATGGATGGATGGATGGATGGATGCGTTGGGTGGATGGATGGATGGATGGATGGATGGATGGATGGATGGACGGAGGGATGGATGGATGGATGGAGGGATGCGTTGGGTGGATGGATGGATGGATGGATGGATGGATGGATGCGTTGGGTGGATGGATGGATGGATGGATGGATGGATGGATGGATGGATGGATGGATGGATGGATGGATGGATGGATGCGTTGGGTGGATGGATGGATGGATGGATGGATGGATGGATGGATGGATGGATGGATGGATGGATAGACGGAGGGATGGATGGATGGATGGAGGGATGCGTTGGGTGGATGGATGGAGGGATGCGTTGGGTGGATGGATGGATGGATGGATGGATGGATGGATGGATGCGTTGGGTGGATGGATGGATGGATGGATGGATGGATGGATGGACGGAGGGATGGATGGATGGATGGATGGATGGATGGATGGATGCGTTGGGTGGATGGATGGATGGATGGATGGACGGTGCAATGGAGGGAAATATGTGGTAGATGATATAGAGCTTAATGTAATCAATCAAATTCAAATCAGTTTTATTTTTTTTTATATTTGGAAAACTTCAACAAAACTTAGCTTTAACACATTCTAAAGTTTCTATTGGCCGTCACAAATCACTGAATAGGGAACAAGTGCAAATCAAAGCTCCCAGAAAGGATATAAGGCATAATAAAGTTTCTTGAATAAAACAGATGTCTCAATAGAGCGGCTCAGGCTGACGGAGGTTCGTACTGTGGCAAATATATCACAAAACTCAAAAAGCCAGGCACCCATGAGATCTCTGCACCGAACAAAGCAATAAACCCGGCTCTGGATATTATGCTGAGCATTCCAGCTAAGAGATTTTCACTGATCTTAAGGACACCAACAGGATTATTACTTAGAGTCGAGGCCCACAGACAGCTGCGGCAGGTGAGCAATGTGTTTAATTTTACAGACCTCGTAGACTCTGATCTTATTATTGGCCTCTCAATTCACTCAGTGCACTTCCTTTGGTGGCATATTGATTTGGGCAATAAAGTTGAAAGCTGTGTCTCACAAAAGACTTCTCACAAAGCTGTTCTCTCATGTAGCTCTCTGAATTGAGTCTGTTTTACTCTTTTCTCTTCAGGCAGCTATGACGAAAGTAACTAAGAATATTCGCTGAAAGGGAGGACTGACAGTGATCTGGAAACATCGATTCAGGTTTTCTTTGGTTCGGCTTCTAATTAAAAGGAGCAGGAACATGTGCGGGCATGCAGGGCTGCTTTGTGAGCCTGAACAAAGACGTGACAAGACGGTTGAGCGCGGACAAGGAGGTGGATTTACACACGCCGTAAAAACCGGGGACAGCGTCCGCAAAACGGAAACTCGCCTCAACGAGTCCACTCCAAGTTCCATCAGCAGGAATTGACAATCACCCTTTATTGTAGCAGCTGTCTTAAACACCAAGCAAACTCGCTCATTATTATTGAAACCAATGGAGGAGCTGAAAAACACTGGTTCACAAGATCGATAGGAAATGCACTAAGTGTGACCTTGTCAAATCTGTCCATGGCAGAGAAGGTTTGGATGTTTTCTCAGGGGAGCGATGTAAAACGCTGATGATACGCTTATTTGGGGATCAGGTCAATATCTTAGCCTATCGATTACCTGTAAGTACTCCATGTTTCCCTGCATGAAGCACTGAAGCATTGGTGAGAGTTGCAGACACAGTGCTGTTTCTGCGTCGTGTTGTCATGACACAGACCGCAGAGAACGGAGATGCACAGTCACAGGTCGGTGTGGAGTTCAGATCAAATCCATTTTCTAAAAGTTTTTGTCTTTCTGAGGTAAAAGCATGAAATGCAGCAGCACAGAGTGTCTGTGAGCGCAGAGGACGAAGGAACGAATAAACTGCCCCATCACACGAGAAGGAGAGGCTAATTGACTTATTGATCAGACGGCTCGGATGTGTATCCTTTCAGGCGCCTCTCATTATTGCTATTTTTTGTCCACGTCTTGTTTCATCAAAAATTAAAACAACTCAAACACAGTACTTGTCAGGGTATTGAGCTGTAAATGAGTCCGTTATTCAGCTCTCTACAGTCAACCATCGTTTTAATCAACACTTCTGGCCCTTTTTTCTGTAAATGCCTGTTTTTTGTAGCGTTTTATTTTATAAAAGAAATACGAAAAATTAAAGCTGAATTGTTTTCATTTGTTCCATGTTAATGTGTTGTTTTTTTTAAATTGTGCAAAATATGTTGTAGTAAAACTTAATTTCATGGTGCATCGCATTTGATTTTCTTCGTCTATGCTCAGTCTCAGGGGATTTTTTTTTAGAAGAATTTACACATCAGAAAGGAAATTGTGTCCTTCATAGGAAATGTGTTTTCTCTTTTAATTACACTTTCTTTTAATAAGTCTAACCAAAATTGGCCCTGCTAACAAGACATGGACAAGACGAACGCTTTGTAAGTAAATGAAGATCTTAGAGTGTGAACTGAGGAGTATCAAGGATATTTGGTCATTCTCACTGTCGTTGCATCACCTGCAGAAAATGTAATCAAATCCTCAAACGTATCCACAAAACCAAGACAGCAAATACACAGTGGAATTACAGAGATATTAACCCGGGTTTACATTCTTTCGACTGCCGTTACTCTTCAATCATTTACGCAATTAAGGTAATTCCAGTGGATTCCGGTAGAAAAGCAGCCGTACGCTGTATGTAATGCTGCACAGCCGTGAAGTGATTAAGCAATCAGTCTTATTTTGTCGCTGAAAAAAGTTGCTTTCCGCTGTCAAGCAACACCTTACGTTTGTAAGACTTTATATTTGTAAACACTTTTACACTCGTGCTGGATAACAGTGAAAAGGGGATATGCCACTTTTCTTCGTGTCCAAATGGTCAGACTGTTAGTGATTGCATAAACTATCGAAGAATTACCGTATGTCAAAAGTTGTTACTTTAGGCGCGTTCCTTTTTTTTCCATCCTCTTCTTGATTTCAGAAATGTAGTGCTTTATCTTGCACAGAAAGATTCTGAATAAATGTAAAATGTAGTTTTTTCAAAGTATTCAAGGGAAAAAAAAAACTTCTGAAGAAAGAGAGGTAGTATTGCTTCACTTTTTAGGGGTGGCCAATCCTATTGCCCTACTCACAGCTGGATCAGTTCTTACTAGAGGAGGGAACGCTGGAAAACAAGCATATGCACGGAAAGTTAAGAGTTCAACCAACTGTTAAAAGTAGGGGTAATTGACTTAATCAATTAATCCATTTATATTCCTACAATCCACCTGGATTGATTGGAAAATAATATTTGGATTGACACGCAGTAGGTCCAAGTACATAACAGCGGATAACACACACGTGATGTCAGCAAAAACCGATCAACCATCATTCCAGTCCAGTGTGTGGAAAGACTTTGAATTTAGCAAAAACATGTGACCATCCAGTGTGCTAGAATGTTTGGATACTATGGATGTGGAAAAACAACGGTGGGCTGGACTTTAGCAAACTAAAATGTGAACGGATTATTCGTTCATTATTGTTTAGTTGATGATCTGGAAGAAAGCCACAGAATCTGGAAAACTTCCATGTTTGGTACCAAGTATTTCTCTCTGAGCCACCCTGGATCCATTTTAGGTCAGTCAATCGGATTGTTCGGACTGTCAACCCCAAATGATAATATGAATTGAATTGAATACCCCCTAGTTATCAGTCATTCAAATTCCCGACAGCTATTTTGATAACCAAACTCTTTTATTTTTTAAATGCTTTGCTCTTTTTGCTCAGGACTCTTTTCCTCTTTGAGCTTTAATATTTGTGCAGAGCTCTCACAGTTCACAAGCACGGTTCTTTGCTGAGGAGAGTAGGACCTGCAGTTTTGTACACGGCGCTCTGCCTTCTTCATTAACCTCCTGCTGAGTTGCAGTTTGGTTCTTAAAATAACGTTGCTAGGGTGACGTCTCGGGGACAAATCGGAGTCTTTGCCTGTCAGGACCTCATGGACGTCCCGCTGTCCTTCATGGACAATTCATCACACTAGAAATCCTGGGGAGTTTATGGAAGACAAGGCAGACAGCAGTCTTTGATGCTTCTATTGAAACATCAGGTGTTTTCCCTGCTGTCAGTCACCTGCACTCAACTGTTCTTTTTTTCTAACAATAATAAAGTTTGACCAGCTCTTTAGAATTCTATCATCATACCTTTATATATGATTATGAAGACATGCTGTCAGAGGTTTCTGAGGATTGTTCTGCCTAGTTAAGTGTTAGCATGATGTGATAAGACGAAAAACAGGCATCGGACCGCATAAAAGCTTCCTTTATGATCCGTGTCAGCAGTTTCTTTCTTTATCTCTTTAACGTTCCTCACATTTGGGTCAGAGATTCCCCCTCCAGCAGCACATGTGTGTTTTATTCTGCAAAAGGCTGACTGTGCAGGAGAATTGGTGTGAAGCTCGTCTTATGGAGAACGTGAAGTGAGAAGCGCAGACGCTGTGAGGAACTTGTGTGTGCCACTTCTGCAGCACGTCTGCTGCTCCTTTGTTATTTAATTTTTCTGTGGAGTCAAACGGAGTGAAAATGTCAAATTTAAATCTTTCTTCTCGACTCCTTTGATATAGTGTCACAGTCAAAGGGACTTGTTGGCCCAGAGGCGATACCAGCGATGCTTGTGAAGCTGCAACGTGGAAGGATATAAAGAATTAAAACAGAAAAGTACAGCTCCAAAAGAAAAGCAGAAAACTTGACTGTCAGATCTGAAATGTGGCGATAACAGCTTTTGGCCAAAGGTCCATGCATTGTTGCAAAGCAGCAATGTTTTAAATTCTCCCCTTTTTTAAAGAAGAAACTTCTTAAAGTTATTAATAAACAACATTTTTCCCCAAACCAGACTTTTTCCGACTCTTCCTTACCAGCTGACAGAGCTTGCTAAAGCCTGACAGAAAAACCTGACATGCTATATAAAAAAAAAAAATGCTAAGCATTGGGTTGAAATATATAACAGCTGTCTTTTCAACCTATGCTACCATGTCAAGACTTCTTTTTCCTTGTTGAAACCAGCCATGCAGCCTTAATGCTTCTTTGTTAACCTCTTGATTCCTATGGATGCAAATATTCTTTCAACCACTTCTGCTCCAAACTTACCTTATTGTAAAATCTACTGGAGAGCAAAAACATAAATGACGTTTGCTTCGTGATTGGTGGAAATAAATTCAGGGCGTCGGGGTTAGACAAAGATATCAGCCATGCAGGAAAACACATCCTTAATATTACATATTAATTTTATGTTAGCAGTAGCATGCTGCCTATTCTAGAAGTGATGACAATTTGGAAAAGGAAAAAAGCAATTTTACAAGACATAGAGAATCCAAGAAAAGAAAGATGGAAAACTGACATTTTGATTCCATTGAAATCACAGGAATGAAGGGTTTTTTGCTTAAGCTTCTTTATATATATTATATTTATCTATATATTATATTTGCTACATCAAAATGCATTACTAACATCTTAAAGTCCCAATCCAATCATCTTTTGACCTATTGTCAAATCGTTCCCTGTGTTCTCTAAATTATAGTTATGCGGTTTTTACCCCAAATGCACAAACCTGTGTCGTTTTCTAGGACGTAGTTTCTGCAGAGCGACTGGAGAAATTCCCCACTGAGTTGTCGACGGGACTGTTGTGCTAATTTCCCATCATGCTCTCCTGCTAGCTTACACCCCCAATCTAACATTAGCAGTACAACAAAAAATGGCAGCAAAATCAGATCTATCCAGCCGCCCGGTTCTGATCCGGATTCCAGCCCAGACGAGGAAAACAAAGACGTTCATGGATCTTTTTGTCTGCATCAGAATGGAGCCGAGGAGGGAGCTCGTGGCTTGCCGTACTAATTTCCTCACACTTACAAGCTTACTCAAACTCCTTTTTTCCATCTTTTCATCTGATTCTACTGACTGACATAGAGATCAAAAACACCCTTTTCATTGAATTGGGTCTTTAACAGCATGACAGAGGAGAAAATATTGGTATAGTTAGTACGAGCCAAAATTGAAGTGGTTCCTTTAAAAACTGCAAACAGTAACTTGTGTTTTTTATTACAAAAACCCGCAATTTTCAGTCAGAATAGTTGTACCAAATTTCCAAGAGAACTGCAAACAGATAAGAGCAAAAACTTTGGCTTTTCAAGTTTAGACCTTCCTAATATTTTATTCCAGAGCTGGATTATAATGAAACAGATATGAAGTTGACCTTTGCTTAGTAAAATAATATCAATTTATAAAAGTCATCAATCTAGTAATTATGTATTTTTTCAATTCAATTCAATTCAATTTTATTTGTATAGCCCAAAATCACAACAACAGTCGTCTCGATGGGCTTCGAAGTAAAACATGAAATCAAAAGGATCACGAATACAAAGAGTTCAATAGAAAAATACTAAAATGAACTAACAAACTGACTAAGCTATACTGGCATCCCTGCCCTTAGACCCCCCTTCGCGGTAAGGAAAAACTCCCAAAAAAACCGGATTCCGGAAAAAACGAAGAAACCTCAGGGGTGCCCACATGAAGGAGGGATCCTCCCCCAGGACGGACAGGCGATTTACCAGAAATCTTAGAGAAGAATTAACTTATCTAAATCTACAACTACATATATAAAAGTCCAGCAGACGAGCTTCATCCAGCCGTGGTTGTGGGGACAGTCAAAGGCGCGAGTCGAGCCGGAGACAGGATCCACAGCCAGGTGTAGGAGGGCGAGCAAAGGCGAGGTAAACGGTCAGGAACTGGAGCACGGATGAGCCAACTGGAGTCTGGAAGCACTCCCAATCCCAGGAGGGGAGAGGAAAAGAGGGACAATACATGAATCGCACTGCACCAAACAGAGGCATGGAGAACTAAATGATAAATTATGATCAAGAATAGAGGAGAGGAAGGGTAGAAGTAAAAAAGGAAAGAGGACAGAACCCCAGTGTACCATAGTTACCCCAGCTTCAACTTCTAGCAGCCTTTTAAAAGAAATAGTTATTATTAAGTTTAATTTAAACAAACTAACATTAAGTTAAATAATCTCTGAATACTAACTAGTCTGACAATAAGCCTGTCCACAGAGGAATGTTTTCAGTCTAGCTTTGAATGTAGAAACTGAGTCGGCCTCTCTTACATGAGCTGGGAGTTTATTCCATAAGACAGGGGCTTGGTGACTAAACGCTCTACCACCAACCGTACTTTTACTAATTCTAGGAACCACAAGCAGTCCTGCATTTTGCGAGCGAAGTGTTCTGATTGGTTGGTAAGGGACTATGAGGTCCTTAATATAGGACGGGGCCATTCCATGTAAGGCCTTATAGGTTAACAGGAGGATCTTGAACTTAATTCTAGAATCAACTGGGAGCCAATGGAGCGAAACTAACACAGGAGTGATGTTATCTCTTCTGCTGGTTCCAGCTAACAATCTAGCTGCTGCGTTCTGAACAAGCTGGAGACTTCTTAAGGAACTCTTAGGACACGCTGCTAACAAGGAGTTACAGTAATCCAGCCTCGATGTAACAAATGCATGGATGAGTTTTTCAGCATCACTCTTAGAAAGAAGATTTCTGATCTTAGCAATATTCCGCAGGTGAAAAAAGGCAGTTCTACATGCCTGAGATATGTGAGCCTTAAATGATAAATCCTGGTCAAGTAAAACCCCAAGGTTTCTAACTGTGGAATTGGGGGCTATGCTTATACCATCCAGGGAGACTATCTGAGCAGACAGAGTATCTCTGAGGTTTTTAGGACCAAGTATAATGACCTCAGTTTTTTCTGGGTTCAAGAGGAGGTAATTTTGCTTTCAGTTCTTACTTTATGTTAAAATGTGATCATTTAAAAAAACGTTTTCTTAATTTTTACTAGTTATTGAAAAAGTACTTTTCATGATCAAATAAAATTGCTTTTGAATGAAAAGCAATTTTTCTCATTATTAAATCAAGTTGTGCATTTGTGAATTCATTATTCTGGCAGTGACGCTCAGCCCACATCAGAAGACAAAACGCGTGGGACTTAGCTGTTTAAAAGCTTTATGTGAGACAATTTCTTGTTGAGCAGGGGGGGAAAAAGCCAAAACTCATGCACAGTACAGTCACAAACATATGTTTGCGTCAGTGATTTGCCAGATGGAAGAGTGAGGCAAAAAGTGAGACTCATTCAAAACAGGAATAGACTCAGAAAAAAAAACAGCAGAGCTTCTGGGTAGAGTTACAAAGTTGGAAAAGTGTTCATGAGAGGATAACAAGTCAGAGTGCAGAAGGAGCTCTGAGTTCCAGAATAGCACATTAGCAAAAAAAATTGGAGGGGAACCAAGAAAGGGGGGGCAGTCTATTTATGAAAATGGAAATCTATACGTCTGGGCAAGTGGCTGCCACCTGCATTTATACCGCAGGACTTTTGGAAGTTACAGCTATGTATGGATGGATGCAACTTTGTGAGGCACATTATGCAACCAGGTGAGAGGGAGAATTTGCATGCATGCCAAAAAAAAAACGTACCCTTATACGCCGAGGCACAAAATGTGGAGCATTGTTATGAAGAATGCAGAAGATAATGGAGAAAGCCTGAACCGTGTTGGGAGCAGAAAGTAAGAGGAACGGAGCAGAGAGAGAACATCCAATTCAATTTCCAAACTGCGCCGGCTCAGAGTACAAACACAAAGGCTTCATTACAGGCAGATCCCTGTTGAAGGCTGGAGCTAATTCAGCGTCGTCAAGCACAAGGAGAGAAAGCGGCAAACATGGAAGGCGGGGGCGGCGTTGAAGGGAGCAACAAGAGGATAGACACAGAAACACAAAAGTGGAGTGACATCAAGAGGGAGCAAAAGAGGATGAAACCAGGAAAAACAACATCAGCTATCTTGCAAAAAAAGCAGAGCGTTCAGTAGCAACGTCGCCATTAGGAGCACACAAATGCACTATTAGACAGAAGAGTAATGACTTCCATTATGTGTCTCCACACACATGAGAACCACAGGCATGTTATTGAGTTCATAAATCTACAGACACATTAAGTGATCAACATTCTATATATATATGACTTCTTGCATCGCGCATGGATGAGGCTAAAAATACATTCAATCACCGATACCAATATTGATTCTGCTAACGTGAGACAGTCTGAAAGTGCAGGGCTGTCAGTTCTCGCCACAATGCCTTTCAAAATAAAGCGCATGTAGGTTTAGTGACTGCCGTCTCAGCCTTGATTGTGATCAACCTTCAAAGTTGAAACCTTTTACAGAAAAATAAGTCTAGGATTAGAAAATGACAACAAAGGTCTGATCACAATCAAATATTAATGCAGGTTTGACAAAATGAACGCAATCCTTGCAAGAGACATGGCGTGGAAGAGATCGACTGACAAGATCTAAAGCCAATCAGGACATAGAACAAACAGTACTATTACAAAAAAAAAGTATACAAAATTGCACCAAAAAAATCCATGAAACAGTGAGACCGCAAAAGGCGAACCCCCTACAAGCCCATGTGTGTGTCTCCACACAGTTAGAAACCCCAAAGAAAGTTCCTGAATTAGTATTCTGACTATTTTGACTTGAGTTACAGTAGGGCTTAAAAAGCTTTAAACAGAGTCATGCTTAGCAGTTATATCACTGTCTGTTGGCTTATAGTTTGGCGTGTGTGCACGTGGCCCGGTCTTCTGTGCTCCTGCCTCTAATTTGAACAGACAAATGATCCATCCATCTGTTTTCAGAACCCGATCAAGTCCTTTTAGGGTCATGATGTTGCTGGAGCCTATCCCAGCCACTGTTGGGCAAAGACAATACGCCCTGAACAGGTCGCCAGTCTGTTGCAGGGTAACACCCTCACTCTCCCATTCAGGAACAATTTGAACATACCAGAACAGAACAGAACCCGATCAAGTCTTTTTAGGGTCATGATGTTGCTGGAGCCTATCCCAGCCACTGTTGGGCAAAGACAATACTGTCATGGTTTGAGTTTGTTTTGTATTGGTTTTTGTTTTAGTTCTTGTTCTGTCTTGTTTGGTTCTGTTTCCTGTTTTATTTTGAAAGGTTTCCTGTGGTGTCATGTTTTTGAGTTTTACTTCCTTGGTCCCCATCTGCCCTGATCATGTTCACCTGTGTCTTGTCTGCCCTGTCTGTATATAAGTCTTGTCTCTGCCTTCCTCTTGTGCTGGTCCATTAACGTCTCTTAACGTCATCCTGTCTTAGCGTCCTCGTTCCATGTCCCTCGCCACGCCACAGTGAGTTTTTGTTTTGTTTTTGTTATCCTGCTCTGCAGCGCTTTTTGTTATTAAAACCCTCTGGTCCTGAACCTGTTGGCCTCCCGTCTCTGCATTTGGGTCCTACCGGCTCTTAAGCCTCCCTCCACATGACAAATACGCCCTGAACAGGTCGCCAGTCTGTTGCAGGGTAACACCCTCTCTCTCCCACTCAGGAACAATTCGAACATATGTGGGAGAAAAGCCACACATGCACGGGGAGAACATGCACACATAAGGTCCCATTGGAGACCTGAACCAGGGCCCTTGACTGTGAGCGCAAACCCCTGAAGATCTGAATAAGACTGATCCTAGAAGAGTGTTTACGTGCATGGATGAAAAGATTTGATCCGATTTTTGATCATCGAGGAGGCACTCTGTTGAAAAGTGTGTTTTTGGTGTTTGTAACATTTTCTTGTGGCATTTTCTTCATGATGAAGGACATTCATAAAGAAAACTAAGATTAAATTTGCGTTTCTGATTATTTCTTTAATAAAATTGTTGTGAAGCAGGAGCGGATGAAAAAATGCTGTTGGAAAACGCTTGTAGTTGTGAGGTAGAAAACATTCTGGACAGGCCACAAGCTCCCTGCTCCGCTCCATTCTGATCCATCCACTGTCGGACCAATTGATCCATGAGCGTCTTTAGTTTTCCTCATCTGAGCTGGAATTTTGGATCTAAACTGTATGGCTGGATGGCTCGCCGTTTTTGCTCGCCGTTTTTGGTGCACTGCTAATGTTGGGGTTGTGCGTTGCTGTAAGCTAAGGGGAGAGAGTCTAAACAAGTGTACTCCATGCTAACAGTCCCAGCCACCACTTAATAATGAACTCCTGCCATTATGCAGAAACTATGTTCTAAAAAACGACACAGGTTTTTTAGAATTTTGGCTAAAATTGACATCATACTTAAAAGACCACTGGGAACAACTCTTCAATAGATTTTAGGACTTTAAGCTTGTCTTTCGTTCTGCAAAATAATTATTTCCTTGTGTTAGAAAACATTTAAACCAATAAGCAAGAAAAAATAAAAATGTTTTGGTACTCATGCACTGAAACTGGCATTTAAAAAAGCAAAAATATTATAAAACCAGCAGAATTTCTATCAGTATTCTGAAAATCCATAATGTGTCTTTGTGATAAAACTATCCATTACTTCTATGAACAGAGTCCACTAACAGTACATTGCTTGTCTTTAACTGAACTGTGGCGACAAGCGATAAACTGTCTGTATGTAAAAGCAAATGAGAGCAGCCCCTCACTTCTTTCTGAAGGTCGGTGAACGTTGACCACCTCACTGTAGCTGTGAGACACTGAGGCATACATGCAATGCAAAGACTTGAGCCACAGTCACCATCATGCCAACTACCACGCAGAGGTTTGCTACCTCTGAACCGCGCCGGCTGTACATCAGTCTGTGCCCAGGCGAGCAAAAAGAGGGAGACAAGCTGAGGGCGACATATGATGGCGAAGCATGAGCATCACATGCAAAGCTTAAGATAGGACCTAGATCTGTTGTCATTCAGTGGTATAAAACTAAAACAGCAGAGGAACGCAGAGAAAGCGGAGTCATAGGAGAGCTGTGATTCATGGGGGGCATGAAAAGGCTGGAGTGGCATTAACATGAGACTTTTGTGTACAGCTGAGGTGGCACAAACTGAAATGGATCAACTGAAGCCCGGCTGTCAGCATGTGACAAACAGCCCATGAAAAATGCCATTAAGGAAAACAGCCTTTGCAAATCACCACTTGCACTCCAACGACTTGGCTAAACACTTTGCACTCAGAATATGATCAGCATGGCAGCTGAGTAAACGCCGCCTTCTGCAATGCCTAAATGGTGTCGGCTCGATCAGCATATCGGAGAAAAACAATGCTGAGAAGAGAAAGAGCTGACAAGTGATAATCCTCCGGGACGCTCAACTGCAACTTTCAGCGAGGAAGAGGTTTAAAGTAAACAAAGGGAGGCAGAACAAAAGCAAACATGGGAGGGCGAGGTTCCTAATGGGGACGTGCTGCACGCATGCGAGTCTCAAGCTCTGACTGCATCTGGAAGAGAGTGATGGATGGCTGCAGACAGCTTCTATACTTTATAATAAATTATTAAAAACTATATGAGATCATTATCAATAAATTAGTGATGCTCCATAAATCGTCAGCAACAGAGCCATTTAAACGCTCAACTCCAAGCTGCTCACTTATTCAAGCATTTCTGGAGATTTTCAAGAAGAACAAAATAATGAGGCACCAGTCAATAAAACGTCAACATACGTTAACCGTTGTGACTGATGAAAACCTGGATTTCTCTGCTTGTTCGTCACGACGTTCTGTGGTCGTGAAACAGTTCCACAGGAAATGTGTGATGACTCTTTGTGTCATCAAAGGAAGTGGAGGTGAAATCTAACAAAGCAAACACTTTTAGGTCACTCCTTTTATGTTCCGTGTCCATGTTGTACCTGCAGTTGCACAGAATTATTTATAACGGTTACAAAATTCATAGATGTGTGCATGAAGATGGGTGTGAATACTGAGTGTAGGGAGAAGGAAGCTGAACTACAAGGAACCAAGACAGGGTCATGTGGTCAGAGCTGAGGAGTGAACTCTAATGTTTATCACAGCCCTGCTTTTAAGAAGAGTTTAGGCTCCTATAACCCTTGTGCTATCCTAGGCACTTTAACATTGGGAGTGGGGTCATCTAGACCCACTAGACAGTGCGCTGAACGTTTTTTCTTCAATGATTTGTGATCTTCACTGGTGTCCATGGATTACATGAAATCTTTCCACCTTTATCCACCTTTGTCATGGTAGCGAGAACACGTCAATGTAAGGGTGGGGTCATCTGGTCCCCACAAGATAGCACAAGGGATATGGGGCGTATATCATACAAAATCGAATTTTTGAGATTTTAAGTGTGTTATACTGTTCATTCCTCACAATAAACAACCCCAGAGCAGCATTTGGATCCATTCATTTCCTTTCTTAGTATTCCTCTATAAACCTGCTTTCTGAGCACCAGCTCCTCCCAATCCATGATAACGAGTGGGTCCTTACGTTGTGAAATCACAAAGTGGGGGACAGCCCCTTCCGGGAAGACTTCACACCGCCGGCACCGCCCCTAGGCTACTTTCTCTGTGGAGCTAACGGTCCAAAAACACTTTTGTTTTGTCTGCACAATATGCACATCCATCTTTGCAAAAGTTTGGTTGTTGTTTGTTTTCGTGGGTGAAACCCTGAGACACGTTGCCGTTGCCGACTCTAGGTTGAGGTCATGAAATGGGCGGCACCTACAAGTAGCGAAAGGTGGAGCTTCTGAGATCAACTCCTTCCAGGTAGGAAAATAAGCTGTGCAAGTAACTCATGTTCTTTAGTGTGCCAAAGGTAATATATATGGATATAGTTTACTCTGAAGGCAAGAACAGTTTCTAGAATGTAAGCTGGGGAGCTACTTTTTATCACTAAAACTGCAGTAAAACAGCAAACTAACTCATTTCCCCTCAGAGTTGCTTCATAAGGAAGTTGGGCTGCAGAAGCTCTGCCTGCTGTGTGTAAACCACAAAGTCACTGCAGTATCACAAAGACAGTGGAAAAAAGTCAAATCAAAAGAAGTTAAATATCAATTTAAGACGTACAACAGCAGGCAACACAAAATCTGTCTCTTAGCCCAACATAGAGATGTTTTTTTTTTTTATTTCAATATATAATTTATATTGCCCAAATAAACAGAACTAATCAAAACACACAAGTTAAAACAATGATCAAGCTGTGTGCTGGTTTGAGGCAGAACGTTAGTTTAATAAACCGTCTACATGTTTGCTTGTTTTGTTATTGGAACAAAAAAAATATATTTTCTGTTTTTTGAATCTTTTAGTCAAGAGGTTATGGCGTATACACCGCTCCTTAAAATCCCAGTTTCTACGTCATATCTACAAGATTTCTACTACTGTATTTTTTCGTCTGCCTCTTTAAATAAGAAAATACTCAGAAATGCAAATTGAAGCTGAATTTTCTTCAAATATGTCCTCCATGTCTTTTTATTACGACGATGTTTTAGGGCCACCAATGGTAAATAAATAAATAAAATAAAAAGGTAAATTTACGAGATTTTAAGTCTTAAATTTATGAGAAAAAAAACTCGTAAATTTACAAGATTTTAAATCGTAAATTTATGAGAAAAAAAACTTGTAATTTTACGAGATTAAAGTGGAAGTGAGCAGACAGAGCAGCAGGTGAACTCTGCGCAGCAGCAGAGCAGACCGACTAAACTTAGTTGGACAGGTCAGCTGAATGTTTATTGATAACGTTCCAAATGTTTGGAAGCTCATTAGTTTGATTTACGATTTATTAATGTTTTATTTATTGATGGATGCTTTGCAGGATCTCTGCAGATGAAGCTACTGGTGTCGCTGCAGATGTTCACTTGAATCCTTTCTTCCTCCTCTAAGGACCAGGGGCCTCGTTTATAAATGAGGCCCCAGGGGCCTCGTTTATAAACGTTGCGTACGCACAAAAGAAGGCGTACGCCACTCTCTACGCAATAGTTGAGATTTATAAAAAGCAAACTTGACGGGAAAATGTGCGGTCCTTCACGCAAGCTCTGACCCAGGCGTACGCACAAAAACGGATGAAATGAGAAATGGCGACGCCGTCGGCAGATGAAAGAAACACGTGAAAGTGAAAATGACAATACTGCCTCTCAGAAATAACATGAAGACTTCACAAAGCAAGTCTGACAATTAACAGCTACACTAACACCCGTTTGATCGATCAGCAGTGAAACAAACAAAAAAAATCAAACTCAAATTACAACAGAAATTCAAATGAACACTTATTTGCAAAAAGAAAAGTGAAATATGTTCTGCAATATTGGCATGTTGTGCAATTCATCCTCATAAATAATATAGTTAAAAGAACGAAATAATGTACAAAACTGATATTCTCGTTAATGTGTGCGTCTGGCGGAGCAGATATAGGTGCAATTAGACAGACAGATGGATAGATAGAGAGAGATGCATTAATTGTCCACTAGGGAAAGTTGTTTACATAGCAAAACATTTCTTCATAAGCTACAGAATTATGGTATTCATGCATATGCCTTTAGTTTGTTTTATTTTTGATAAAACAATGTATGGCGTATGTCTCAACCATTCAGAAAGCAACAACAAATTGCATTTGCGCTGATCAATTTCCCATTTCCACGTCGATTATTACCGACATCTGTAGCTTGTCAGATGTAATTAAATGGAGGGAAATAAAATGCCCCATCACAATGCGTAATGACGCACAATGGCTGATCTTGCGCTCTTAGAAGATGTGGCAAATGGAAGAATTCGGAGTGAACGCATCTTTAGACAGCAAGAAGACTTGTTGGCAAATGAGGACGAGTGGCTTATGAGCCGGTTCCGACTTCCTCAAGCCGTCCTGTTGGACCTCTGCGGACTTTTGGGGGTGTGTCACCCGGTGCATCTTGCGCCGCGTCGGCGTCCCCCTGCGCCTCAGTCACCACTCCACTAAAGAATTCCCCAATTCTTGCCGCCAGTCTGTCTTCAAGAGGGGTCAGCTCCGGTGTCCCCCCCCCCCGTGGCAGACACACTCTGGCGATGGAGCGCCAGACGTTTTTTTTGCCTCGACTTTGATGTCCGACCATTTCTTTTTTATTTAACCACGGTCCAAGGTTGTGAGGCTACAGCATTTACGGCGTCTGCCGCCGTTTGCCACTCACGTGCCTTTTTGGCCTCGCCAACGATAACTTCTACTTCACATTGAGTGAAGTAACTATTTTTTTATTTCCTCTCTGTGTGTGCCATGATCTCGCAAGACATGACTATTCATTTGTGGGCGTTTCACAGACTATTTATGGGCAACTATGGGCGTGTCATAAAGCCGCAAAAGCTGAGCTGCATTTAGAATTGGTTGTGATTTATTAAGGGAAAGATGCGTAGGATGTGCGTGCGCACGGTTTTATAAATCCGAATATTTCTGTGCGTACGCACGTCCTATGTTTCATCCGTACGCCACTTCTGACGCAAATCCTACGCAAAGTTTTATAAATGAGGCCCCAGATCTCTACGTTTGTGTGACGCTTCCGTCTGAGGAGGAAAACCTTTTGGGATTGTCAACGTTCTAATGCTATTTTCATTCCTCTTTATTGTTTTATGTTGAAACGGGACGTTTCCTCCGGAGGAGGGGGGCGTATGTAACACTGTTTACTTCTGCATTGGTGTTCTGATGACAGGTTCATGACATAAGGTGACAAATGAACTTCAGGTTATGTGAATGAAAAGGAGAATAAAGGCTGCATTGGTCCTCTACACCCAAACGTGTCTCTGAGCTCCTTATTTTACATATGAAACTCCGCCTTAATGACACCGAAACCTAGAAAGACGGCTCCACTGAAAGTAAGCTGATTTTGAGTCGCCAAAAGGTTCAGAATCTCTTTGTTTTTTAAACAGATCCGGGAATAAAGCTTCACAAAAGGCTCCACATATTTCATCTTCAAGCTAGGCTCCGATAAACGGAAAACTTTGGTGTTTCCTTGTTAATCTATGACTTTTTTTCCCGTAAATCTACGAGATTTTGAGTCGTAAATTTATGAGATAAAAACTCGTAAATTTATGAGTTTATCCCGTAAATTTACTAGATAGAAGTCGTAATTAAAAAAAAAAAAAAATTTGAAAACTGGTCCTAAAACTCAGTCGTATGTTATAAACACCAAAACCCCCTTTTTTTTTAAGGACGGGGTCTTTAAAAATAAGTTAAATTCAAACTAAAGAACAACATGAATCAAACATTCTGCTTGTTGTACCCACATGTATTACTAACTGAAATTTAATGAAGTAAAGTTCTCAGTTTGAGTCAAGTAACAGACTATATACTTATTGGATGCGTTCTGTATTTTAAAGACACTTTTGTACTGACCAAGTCTAACATGACGTTAGTTGACTTTTAGGGAATTTTTTCTGGAAAACAGTGAATATGTTTCAAAGGTCAAACATTTTTAACCAACACTTGAGCCACATTTAAGAAATTAAACAAATTTCTGACCTAACAAATGAGGGCCTAAGAGGCTCCCCATCCCAAGATGTCTTCTGAGAGCAGTTTTATTAGCTAACATTACAGCGGGCCACTGGGTAAATGCATGTTTTCAGATCACTTAGAATCGCTCTGAATGCATTGCTTTTATTAATAACAGGCCCCAGTGGGAAAATGCCTTCAACTCACACACTTTTCACAGTGTAATGAGGTCAATGAGCCACAAAACCAGGCGTATGAAGTAATCACTAAATCAGATCATTGAATATTTGCTGCTTAACTTGAAGCCGGAGCTTTCAGAGTTGAGCTGCTTTAAGCTCTGTCTTGCTGTATTTTCTCCTTTCATGTGCCATAATGCAGAATAAAAGACTAAATAATGGGTTTTCTACATTTCAGAATTTTCATATAGTATGACATACTGTTTCATTTGTAAAAATGCCTGTTAAAACAGTGAATCTGAGAATTCTTAAACTCTTATGTAAATGTACGATATTGTATTACTAGACATTTAATCAGTCTTGACAAAATTGAAGTAATTTCTTCTCTTTTTCGTGCTTAGTTTGTACGTATGATTTTATAATTTTACTAAAAATTCTGCCTTTGTTTAGTATATCATTATTTATTTAATTTTTTATTTTGTTTTTAAAATTGTTTGTTTTTATATTTTATTTTGAGGAAGCAGAGACTGATAACTAAGAAATACAATTAAATTAAAATGTAAAGAATTAGAAATTAAAGCTGGAAAACAAACTTACCTATAGAATAGAATAGACTTTATTTATCCATCTGAAGGGAAAAATACCTTGCTACAATTAGCTCTATTGAAAACAGCAGATAGATCACTGATTCTTGAGTCGGGACAAAACATCACAGGAGACAATAATAGTAGACAAAAATAAAAAAGTAAAAACCTAAAAAAAAACTGCACCAGTGATCTGAATAGACATTTTGAGAGAAAGATTTTACCCGACACTGGATAGGTAAGGGTTACATATCTATGAAGATAAACCTTTGGGCTATCCAACCATGTAAAGATGTGGGCAGAATGATTAGAAAATGTTAACAAATTCGCTTATTTACTTAGAAACCTTGATTTTTGTCAACTATATACATAAAGTATTCATGTGAAAATTATAAATTTTGATTTACGTATTATTAGAACTCAGTTACTCTGATGTGCAACAAAGTGATGTGTATATATATATATATATATATATATATATATATATATATATATATATATATATATATATATGAAATATAAATGACTAAACTAAGACATATGAGGATAAAGATCTGCTCATCCTTTTTACTTACATAACAAAAACTCAAGAATACATTTTATTTACCACCAAAAATGTAGATTGAAACAAAATTATGTAAACATTTTTTGAAAAATTTAAGAAAACAATAAAATTAGAACTAGCAACTTTTTTTCCTGACTATATATTTTATGTATCTGCATTAGTGGAACATATAAGCTTTTTTTTATGTTTGGAGTCCTTTTCCTGCTTCCCAACAACACATTAGGGGCTCGTCCGGGATAATTAAATGAGTATGTTCTTTGTTCCCATGCCTGGAGAGTCCAGTGTTGTTTCATTTTCTGCTTTTTTCACACAGACTTTTTTTCTCAATTGATTTCATATATGTGAAAGATTCTCTTTCATTTTTACATTTCTCTTCTATGCCTTTGTCGTAGGGGTATAACGATTGATCGATTCCTATTCCTATTCTTACATTCCAACCAGATTGATCTGTCTGAGGCAAGTTGTTAATCGAATCGATTCAGAACGACCTATACCATTATTAAGTCATTTTAAAAGGAGAGGGCTTTGTAGTTAAGGTTGTTGGAACCACAGTCACGTAGTTTGCCTTTGCAGAATATTTTGTAGATGTTTTGTTCTTTAAATCAATTCATTGCAGATAATCAAAGAGATGCTTTTGGTCTTGTCTTTGTGTCATTAAATTTCCTCCCTGCTCTACTGTAGAAGGATGTGCAGAATGAACGTTTTCTTTAAGAGGTTGGCAGCTTTCCCTATGTGCAGCAGCGTTCAAACACAGAGTAAAATATCAAGTCTATTTTTCAGCTGATTTCAGAAGCCCAGGCAGGGAGCAGTTTGATTTGCTGGGGGCAGCCAGAGGCAGAAATGCACAGCTGATGTTGACCCTAAGGACACGGAAGAACTGACGGTAAGAAAACGGAATTTTCCAACGTCTGTTTTTTTTTGTCTCCCCTGTAGCAAGAGATGAAGACCAGCGAATTAGCTTTGATAGACATGCTTTCATTAAAATCACAGAACATGTCTCCCTTTGAAGCCCAATGATCAAGGTTGAAGCGAGAGGAGACATTACATTCTAGCATAATTGCCATTTGACTTTTTGGGCTTAGCGTGTGTTTGCACGAAACCTTAATAACAAATGATTGAGGAAGGAGGGAAACGGAGCTCTATGGAAGCTGGAGCTTCCTCAGGAATGGGTGAGGGAGTCGCTCTATTGACTGATGGCTGCCTTTGAAGCTGATGGAGTCGGTTAATAATTAAACAGGATCTTTTAATGAGTTAAAGTGCCTTGGCTGGAGGCTATACAGCCACGCCATAAAACTATGTACAGCTTGGGTCCGCAGAAAATGAATGCATATTAAACCAGCAACTTGCTGTTTTTAGTTCACTGAGCAGCACCTTTAGGCGTCGGGGTCAGTGTTTGTACTTGCAAATGTTCATCAACCTTTCACCCATGAATGTGGCAAATATATACCAAAAACTTAACCCAATGACAAATTTCGTTTTTCTTTGAAATTTTCTTTGAAGTCAAAGGCTCTTCTTTGGTTTCCTCACAGACTCTTTCCTTCCTGAAGAAGCTTTCCAAATACGATTTATTACTAGTTTTTTGCTAGCTTTTAAGCATTGAGCATCTAACATAGCATACCGGGCGGACTGCTTAACCCTTGTGCTATCCTAGGCACTTTAACATTGAGAGTGGGGTCATTTAGACCCTACAAGACAGTGCTCTGAACCTTTTTTTCTTCAATGATTTGTGATGTTCACTGGTGTCCATGGATTACATGAAATCCTCTCCACCTTTATCCACCTTTGTCATGGTAGGGAGAACACGTCAATGTAAGGATCGGGATGGACCCCATAGGAAAACACAAGGGTTAAAGTCACGGGACGTATCAAAATAGACGGATGTATTGAACAGAATACAGTCTTTTTTTTAAAATAAGGGTGTATATAGACTGGGAAAATCATTTGTTCAAGATAGAATGCGCTTAATTTGTTGCGGATCGAGCCCTAAATCTGCATTAGGTCTGTATTCAGACTGGAATCCAGTGTCACAATCTGTTACAGACCTATGTTTGTAAACAAAACCATGTAACTAAAGATATCGTCAGTCATTGGCCAGGAACTACGAGGGCGGGTCAAAACAACAAGGGAAAGAGAAAGATGGAGGTGTTGTGCTGCCTATTCCCTGTTTGGACAGATAACTTATTAAGACTTCATATTTTGATTTCCAGTGTTGAACATCTGTGTCAACTGAAGTAATGAGGAGACGTCGGGAATGAAGGTACGCTGCTAAGTGTTTATGTCATACAGATTGTTGGGAAAACGGTGAGAAGCAAAGTGCATCAGATTAAAAAATGATTTTAATGTGTCTGAATTCATCCGGACACAGTTGCTGTGTCTCATCGTTGTGATGTCATGGCATATTTTTGTGAGAATGATGTTAAGGTAGCTTCTTTGGTGACATCACAGCAGCGCCAGGTGTGTGCCGAGTAACGAGACACAGAAAAGCATGTAAGAAGCTTTTTCCGTGGTGTTAAAATAAACGGTCCAACAGGTAAGCAGCTGGACTCGTTGCTTTACATTTGTCCATGGCTCATCTGTCGCTTCATTCCTACTCTGTTTACGTCGACTACGGTGGCTGTTTTGGTTCAGTTGTTCCACTCCGAAGATGGATTGTATTCAGACTGAGGAATTTCAGAGCGAACCGAAGCTCAGTCCAATTGGAAACGAACCGAGACCACCTCCAAAGATGGGTCCGGGAGCGGGTCCTGGTCCCAGATCAGCGTCCGCTTGGGTGTTTTCAGACTGATCCAAATTATCAGAGTAGATAAAGTCTGATTCACTTAAAGCAAGCCCAATGAGTCCAGTCTGAATACAACCTAAAACTTCAGAAAATAAACAAAACAGAAAATAAATCAAAGTTAGTGTTTGAATATTTTTTTCTGTCGGCGACGTTGCACTAAATGGCCCATGGACCGGTACCGGTCTGGAGCCCGGGGGTTGGGGACTACTGTTGTAGAGATATAAATTCTGGTAATAGGATTGGTATCAAATAGTGTGTGATATTGCTGCCGTTTTAAGCCATGTTTTAATACACATCTTGCTGTTTTTGTGAATCATATTTCATATTTTGTTTTCTTTTTTTTTAATACATGGTTTGGCTTCATGTTTGAAACTAATTTCTCTGTGAGCTCTGCTGGACAAACACAGGATGGCAGGGAGGTGCAATGGCTGCTGGGAGCCCAGCATAGGAAGACAACTATGACTATAACGTTTGGCTCATCAAACTGGTGTTGGTCTCTCAGTTGAAGTGTAAAAGGGACAAATAAACCAGTCTGACCAGGTGATCCAGTTCTCTTATTTATGACCTTCATACGTTTTCAGGCCTGCATCTTACAATTTGCCACCTGTGATTTCAGTTTATGACACGAAACTAGGAGAACATGGAAACGACGCGTTACCTAATCAAATCACACTGTTACTGGGGCAAAGACTAGTCAGAGACTTCAACGGCCAGTGGAGGGACATGGCAAAGGTCCACTCTGAGCTGATATTCTGCAGCTCCACACAAGCTCCAGCATGAAAATGCAGCTCAGGAGAAAAGCAGCAGAAATGTCAGCTCTGCTAAGCATAACCTCACGAGCTTCTGCTAAACATTGCAACTTTGAAAGCATCTTGCTGTAACCAGCATGTGGCACGCAGACTGTCAAACACAGAAAATCCAATACAGAGACAGCAAACAAAGACTGACCTTGACAAAGTCCACGTACAGGAGAAGCTTCAGCATCAGCAACATGACATGAAACCAGCCTTTATTCAAAATACCAACAATCGGCTCAGATAAAGCATCAAAGGCTGACGCGTTTCAGTGAAATGCACTGATCCATATATTAGCTGCAAGAAAAATGAATCACGTATCTCACATGTCAAGCATTAGATTGTCAAAGGTAGCTTCAGGAAACAATTACAGCAACCTCCTAAATTATTTACACCCTGGGAGCATGTATAAGTAAACGTCACATGCGTTTTGAAGATCATGTACTTGCCTCTCACATTAAACCACAAAAAAAAGACTTAAAAAAGAAAAAGGTTTTTTAAATGACACAGTTAGCAGGCTAAAAAAAAGACATTGAAAAGAAGAGTTTTCACATGTGCTGCTTAATTAACACCAGAAAGGACAGCAGAGTCAGACATACAACAGGACAACAGAAGAAAAGGTTATCTTGCTAAGAGACAAGCACCGGAAATAAAGTAAGTAATCATCCACCCATGCTGACCTCTGTCCGCTGCTGAATGTGCAAACAGTGAGACGTGGGAACTGGACCACACAACTGAAGATGGTGGCTGACCTGAATCATTTGTTCCTTTCCATTATGTGGTTTACACTGCGTCCTCAGGAGGAATAGCCAGTGCAATGCTTTAGGCAAAGTCTGAGATGTTATCACATTGTCCACTTCAATCCAGCATATGTGGGATGAGCTGGACTAACTACAGACGTTACCCTCACAACTTGCCGGATGTAAAAATATGCAATGAAAATTCATGCCAAATACACATCTTTAACCCTTGTGCTATCTTAGATGACCCCCCCCCTTCCATTGACGTGTTCTCCCTACCATGACAAAGGTGGATAAAGGTGGAAAGATTCCATGTAATCCATGGACACCAGTGAGATTCACAAATCATTGAAGAAAAAAGGTTCAGAGCACTGTCTAGTGGGTCTAGATGACCCAACTCTCAATGTTAAAGTGCCTAGGATAGCACAAGGGTTATGCCTTTTTGCCACACTGATTCAGGACAGTTTTTTTTTAACCAAAAATGTAATAGCAATGTAAGGGATATGGACAAAATATCCATTCATGCTTTATTAAAATAATAGAAAATAGAAAAGAAAAAAAAGAAAATAGAAAAAAAATTCATTGTGCACTGCAGAATGATAATAAAAGATTCTGATTCTGATTCTGACTTCTATTGAAGAAAACAACAGCAGGAGAAAGAGTTTCCCCAGCTAGAAATCAACTCTTCCTTCACAGGCACAAATGATTGACAGCCACCATATTTCATGTTTATGACTGCAGTGATTATGAAATGAAAAAAGGGAATCGGTGCGACAGGATGACAGAGAGGAGGACAGCGGTCAGTCCACAAAACTCACAAGGCTCAGTGGAGGAGATCAGGTTGGGGAAGTCTTAAAAGTTGCCTCTTAAATATTTGTGGCTGATGTCACAATAAATTTCGCCACAAACACATTTCCCTTGCTTGCGCGTGTGCTGGCACCTCAAACAGGTTTCATTAGTGAGTGTCCAAACGCATATGCTTGGCAATGCAGCTAATACAAACACAGAGAAGCTGATTAAAGACTTTTAACTGCATAGTATATTTAAGTTTACAGCATAAAACTGGGCCATTGCTTCTATTTTGTGGCAATTGAGTCATCATGACATAATATCCCTTGTTTTTTGTAAAAATTGGCCAATACTTGTTTTTAATAAATAATAATGGATTGGATATATCTACATTTTTCCAGGCGCTCAAAGCAATTGCAATGTTTCCATTATTCATTAATACGTGGTGATGGTAGGTACTGATGTTGCCACAGCTGCCCCAGGGCAGCTGTGGCAACATCAGTACCTACCATCACCCGGGGCAGATTGAGAGAGGCGTGTCTGCCCAGTTCATGCCTACAGCCCCTCTGACCATCTCTGACTGGCGGGATCGGGGATCAAGCCGATTCTTTGATCATTGAGCGACCTGCTCATCCGCTTGAGCCACTGCCGCCCTAAAGGCTTAAAATACATGATTAACACCTCTTTGCCATTGTAAGTGCAACAAACTTGTAAAGATTTTTCCACATTTTTGTGTGGTCTTATCAGTGATATCGCTCATTGAATATGAGTTTGTGTTATTATTGCATTTTGAATGCTAAAAGGCTTCGAGGAAGTTGTGTCAATGATTCAACTGTCCGCCCTGTTACTCTGCCAAAAGTTCCTCTGAAAACACCCCCTGACTATTCTTATGGTCACTTGATTCAATGGATGGTTCAATGTGTTGATAATGAAAACTTTCATAAAGAAGCAAAGTAAGTACCACTTTATGTCAATCGTTTTTCAATGTTTTGGCAGGACGCATGATTCCATCGAATAATAGAAAAAAATATTTTAAATTTTCTTAAAAATAGGTTAAAACATGTAAAAAAATACTTCCTTGGTGATCAATTTGTCGTGCTGAACTGGTTGTTCATCACATAAGTAGCAATGGTATTTTTTTGCACGCACAATAACATGGTGGATACATGGTGGGGGGGGGGCATGAGGGGCCTAAATTAATCTATTTCCAACATGCAATGTTGTTCTTGATCACTGTGGCCGTTTCACCTGTCTGAACGCCGCACAGGAACTCAAACACACACACACACATCATATGCTCTGGGACCAAGCTAATGCTGGTTGGGTAGGTGCACACATTCAAACATCCAAGCGACTTCCCTGATGATAATGATGGCACACACTGACATATAGTATGTTGTAAACTCCTTTATTATGTTGGGTGGTTTGTTTGGGTTTATTATGTTCATGTATTATGTTAGCATGTTTTGCTGACTTTTCTGCTTACCTTTCCAGTTTAACTTCCTAGGTCAAAGGACCCAAACTCTGGGTTTGGTAGGCTTTTGTAGGGCCTGACCAAAATTCAATCATTAAGCTAAAGGTGAACAACCTGGGCCAGGCGAGAGGCCATGTTTTGTAACCCTTGTACTATCCTAGGCACTTTAACATTGGGAGTTGGGTCATCTAGACCCACTAGACAGTGCGCTGAACGTTTTTTCTTCAATGGTTTGTGATCTTCACTGGTGTCCATGGATTACATGAAATCTTTCCACCTTTATCCACCTTTGTCATGGTAGGGAGAACACATCAATCTAAGGGTGGGGTCATCTTGACCCCATAAGATAGCACAAGGGATAAAAGATCATGTGCATTGTGGTTCTAGATGGTCACGGTCTGTGTTTTAGAGCTGCTTCTGAAGTCTCTGCTGGTTACCTGCTGTAAAATAAAAATAAAAAAGAATCACAAGCATTTTCATCCACACAAACCTTTGGAGTGGATTTTGTTTTTCCCCACTATGGACCGAAGGGGGGCAATCACCTTTCGACACATCCCTTCAGGGGTCCCCACAGCCAATCAGCTTTCACTGATCCGCACTGGTGGTTTGGCAGAGATTTTTACACGGAAAACCCTTCCCGACCCAACCCTGTGTTTTATCCAGACATAGGGAGACCCAGACTTGGGCCTCTTTGTGGCTACATAGTTAGCAGTAACGTAAAGGATCTTGCCCAAAAACCCACACTGGATGAAGCTCATCGCACCTCTTGGGAATCGAACCCTGGTTTTCCATGCAGCAGCGCTACACGCAGCCAACATTTCTACCATGTACTGTATTTATAATTAACTTAATATGTAATGATGTGTCAGTGCTTAGTTTAGATGGTTACATGGCATGCATCTATGTATCAGGCTAAGTACTGGCCAGGTACAGTGCACGTACAAGGAATTTGGCTTCAGTGTCCTGTGCTCTCGTGCCAACTAGAAAGATATAAAAAAAAATAGACTGACAGCTCGGGGGAAGAAGCTGTCTTTGTGGCGTGTGGTTTTGGTGTGCATAGTCCTAAAGCGCCGCCCTGAAGGGACAAGGCTGAAAAGGCAATGTCCAGAATGAGAGGTGTGGCACCACAGCTGCAAAAAAACAACAATGCAAAAGGGCCCGTCATGTAGCAGACCCTGATGTCTAGCTTTTTACTTCTGTTCATTGGTTACCCGTCTGTTATTGTATATTAATCAAATAAAAATAATAGCATTTGTCTGGGATTTATGAAAGGAGTGACTTCAAATTGTGCCCAAAATCCATTGACGTTTCTTTAAAAAATAAAAGCATAATGTTGAAAGTACATTTTACCATAAATAAGCACGTTTTCCTCCAATATTTTAATGGAAATCTTCTTTAAAAATTTGCACAGTTAGGAAAATGTATGTAATTCTATGATGTAAATATAAAAAAAACCTGTGACTCACCAGTTCTATGACTGGAAATGAGAATGGCCTGTAACGGGTTCTTGTGCCAAGAATCTGGTTAAAATTATTACACCATACAGTACAGACCAACAGTTTGGACACACCTTCTAATTCAATGAATGGGAAGGTGTGTCCAGACTTTTGGTCTCTACTGTAATTTTCAGAGCTGGACCAATATATATATATATATATATATATATATATATATATATATATATATATATATATATATATATATATATATATATATATATATATATATATATATATATATATATATATATATATACATATATATATATATATCATCATCATCATCATCAGCCTATCACGCCACTGCTGGCGGATGGCCTCCACATCTTCCTCCACTCATCACGGTTTTGGGCACTCTGGGTCCACGTGCAGCCTGCCTTCTGCTCGATGTCATCTCTCCATCTTTTCTTTGGTTTTCCCCTACCTCTCTTCCTGTCCCACAGAGTCCATTCTGTTGTTTTCTTAGCCCATTCGTGGTTCTTCATTCGGGCTACATGTCCTGCCCACTTGCCTTTGGCTTCAATCACTTTCTCGATGACATCCTTCACCCCTGTTCTTGATCTCAAGTCTTCGTTCCTGACCTTATCTCTCCTTGTAACACCCAGCATTGATTGTTCCATGCTCCTCTGGGTGATTGCCAGTTATACATATATATATTTTAACTTGAAAAGGCCCTCCTTCAAATGAAATGATAAAAACATGTCAAAATTGTTTATTTTTGAAGTTACAGAGCTGAAAATGGCACTGAATACTGAAAGTGACCAAACTGTCTTCTACTAAAAATTAATGGTTTTATGTTCTCTGCAATGACCCCACATTCAAGCATTGCTTTTAAAAAACTGGAAGAGGTCCCGGTTGTCTTCCATGGTTGCTTACATTTGTTTTAAACTGCTAAAATTAAATTCTTTCCTTTTTTTCATTGGATTAGATCCAATAAATGAAAAAAATCAGTGTTATTTGTTTCCTTTATTGTACCTAAATCAAACTGTTGATGATCTGATCTTTGCTTGAAAGTTTGCTGAACTTTAAAACACAAATTAATGGAAGCTCTCTTCTGTGGAAATGGTCAGAGTCTCAAAGAACCCATGCAAATCTAAAGGGTTTGATGCACAGAGGGTAAAATATGTAAATAGGCAGATCATTACATGGTTCATCCCCAAAGCTTGTAGTACACAGAGTATATGCTACCCAGAATCACCTTTGTTTGCCCCCCTGCAAGCAATTTGCAAGTATGAGGCAGAGTCCATCTCAACATGTCACAGAGTTAGGGCAAATGTCAGGCGCCCATACATAAACAAGCTCATTAACAAAGTGGCATCCAAGCTGTCCTAAACTGCATCAAAATGAAGTGCTGATTCAAATTTACCCTTGAGACTACTGGATTTAATGAATGCCCCTGAGTTACTCCCCTCTTCCACCTTCACAACTATCAAACTTTCTATTTTACTTTAGAACAACAACAACTGAACATGTTTTGGCAGCAGCCATGCTTTTTGCGCACACGCGTGGTTGTATTTATTTAACCGAAAGCCTCAATCGCACATATTTCAAAATTAGACATTTTTATTTGTCTTCCTTTCAGAAAGGCCAGTCAGCAGAACATCAGAATGACCTGACGAACATAAAGCTGGAAGATTGGCTTTACCGTCGGCCTTATGCCATGTTTATGCCGGGCATGTGCCGTGCTGGTTCTTGAATGCACTCTTAGCATGTGGTCACTACTCTATACTAGTGTCAATCAAATGTTTTAAACATTCAATACGAGACCACATACTTTTATTGAGGCATCTGATTGGTGGGTTTATTCCTGGAATAACTTGTGCTACAAAAGAAAAACACCATGAAAATGATGTTTAGCAAGAACATGTTAAAACAAAGTAAGCAAGAGCAGTTCTTCTGACCGATAGAATGACTGAGTAACAGCTGTTGATTTCCCTTTGGAAGTCCATGGGAATTTGGCTTCTAGGATACTTCCTGTTTTTGGCTTCACGGCTACGTCCTGTTCGCAACGCCAGGAGGTTCGGGTCACGCAGCCCAGTTTTCCAACAGTCAGTGTTGTAGACACATGCAAGAATCCAAATACCTAACGACTCCTTTGTGGTTGTGAAGACAACTGCTGTGTGAAGCAGGAAGGGGAAAGCTCCTCGTCTTGGCCAGTAAGAGAGGCAGAGAAAGTTTAAAAAATGTTTAAAAGCCCCCCTGGGTGTAATGAAATACAGTTTATGATCTTAACAGCCAAAATCCAATGTGTTGATGATCTCTACAAAAACTCATTATTTTACAGTCCAACTGTCTGAAGATCACAGATTTATTTAAATTAGGAAACAGAAAATCTTAATTTTTGTATTTCATTGAAAGTAAAAAAAAAACATTACGCCAGGTACTGTACGTCATTTGTTATTGCTTTCTTGTTAGAACTTTCTTTAATATTTTTAGACAAAGTTAGAATGTAATTAAGCCAAAGGTAGAAAAACAACACATCAAAGAAAAAGACAGCTCTCATCTCAGTCACTCTAAAAACTGGAGTGTACTATTGAGTCTGTGCCAGAGAAACGGCTTTGGTGCATGTGGTATAAAGATAATGCAGGGGAGGCACAGAAGCCAAACACAGCAACTGTTTTCAGCTGAATGCTTGGGGCTGATAACAGGAATCTCTGAGACCTGTGACCCCAAATGTGCTCGCTTACTCTGGCCACAGAGAGCATTATTCCATGTCTGTGGCTCCCTGAGTACCTGTTGTCAGTTCTGTGGAGGCAGTGGAGGTGCTTTGACTGACAAAGCCTTTGATCCCACCACGCTCACACACTTCATGATCAACGCTCCTCTGAAGAAGAAAATCTCCACTCCTCCTGATATTTTCTGCCAGTCAACTTATCCCTTCAGACTTTTCTATCTCTTTGCATCCATCTATATCTGTCTCTGTCTGACCCAAAAACACGTTTTACAGTGTTATGATGCAACAAACTATTACAGTGCGGCGTATGTTCACCATGATATCTTTGTTCTGTTTAAAGTGAACTGGTTTGGTCATTTGTCACGCAGATAAAAGCTGTCCTGAAGTCAGCATCAGTACTTCTTCCCCATGTTTATCCATTTATATATTTTTTTTATAATTCTACTCAATTCTTTATTAAAGTTACCTGAAATTTTCTGACCTTTTCAACCCTTCAAACCTTTTTAATCCTTTAACAACCAAGACAAAATCAATCAATAAGTAAATAAATAAAAAACATTTTTCTGCTGCTTCTTGCCTTGGGCAAGTAATACATAAAATGGATGTTTTTAATGATATTTCAACGTGCTCTACCATTTGGTTGAGCTGGCAGTAAATGGGTTAAGAACACAATTTCCTCATGCATTATTACACATTTACTTTTCCCATCCAAACATTAAAAAAAAAAGATTCAGTACAGCAAAAAACAAACAGAAAAAGGAACCCAGTTAGTCCATGCATTTATGTTGTTGTTTTAGCAAGAGTAGATTTTTTAAGTATTTGTTTTTCAAAGATTTTTACGGAAAATATAAGGAACAATTAGGAAGAAAACATCAATAAAAACAAATCGCTTTAATCTTACAGTTTAAAAGAAAGCAGTTTAGACACATTTTAACCACTACAAAGGTAGACTTAGCTACATGTCAGTTTGAGTCTGCTAAGTCAGAACTCCATGGCCCATCCATCCATTATTCCGCTCATGCGGGACCGGATCGGGGGGGCAGCAATCTAAGCAAAGATGTCCAAACTTCTCCACTTCCTCCAGCTTCTCTGGGGGGAAACAGACATGTTCCCAGGCCAGCCGAGAGGCGTAGTGTCTCCTACGGGTCCTGGATCTTCCCCGGGGCCTCCGCTCAGTGGGATGTGCCCGGAACATCTCCCCATGGAGGTGTCCAGGAGGCATCAGGACCAGATGGCTGAGCCACCTTAAACGGCTCCTCTAGATGTGGAGGAGCAGCGGCTCCACTCCAAGCTCTCTCGGGGGGAGCGAGCTTTCCCCCCCCTCTCTAAGGGAGCGCCCAGCCATCCTACGGAGGAGGCTCGTTTCAGCCGCTGGTATCCGGGCATGACCAAGACCAAGAGCTCATGACCATAGGTGAGTATTGGGACGAAGATCGACCGTTAAATTTAGAGCTTTGCTTTCCGCCTCAGCTCTCTCTTCACCACAACAAGCCGGTACAGCACCGCTCCAATCTTCCGGTCGATCTAATGCTGTGATCTCTCACTCATGAACAAGACCCCAAGATATTTAAACTCCTCCACCTGAGGCAGGGACACTCCACCCACCAAGAAAAGGGGAAACTACCAACCAGAACTACATGGTATTTAACGATACTTTGTTAGACATTTCCAAAAGAACTTTTTTTATTATTGTTTTTATGACGATAAAAAAAAAATTCAAGAGGGCCAAGCCGGCAGTCTTCTCATCCTGCATCGGCTCTCCGTCTGCCGGCGTAGCAAACGAACGAGCTCCACCAGACCCTTGGCTGCTAGCTGGTGGGCAAAAGGAGAGCCGCTGCAAAGATGAGTCCATGATTGGTATATGTGGCACTAATAGTTTTGCTAAACAAAATACAAATTTTAATGACCTATAATGATAGGTCCTTATGTATATATTATATATTATATTATTGTTGAATGCACTCTAATAGCATTTGTTTGGGATTTAGATACAATAATATATGTATAGTATAATAATAGCAGATATTAAGGGCGTTTTATGCAGCTGAAAGCTTTTAAAGCAAATATTGGGATATTAAGACTTTGTCAGTGAAAACCTTTTTAAATTTATTAAAATGAATTTTCTACTGTGTACTTTGTGCAAGACTTTCATTTTTAAAACTAGTTTTAAAAGTTACAGCTATCTGCACTGATTAATTTCACATTTATCTCTTTTTGGTTAGAATTTTAGAAAACACTGAGTTGTATCATCATTGAACAGAAATAACTTCATTTTTCGCAACAATAAATAAGGTCCTTCAAAAGTTAATTAGGACGCATATTTTATGCATTGAGCTTTAAATTCAGTATAAGATTTGCAAAGCAATGCATGAGAGCTTTACTTAAGCCCCTCAGTAAAATAATTATGCTCAGAATCTTGTAGAAAAACAAAGACTTAAGAGCATATACACTGAAGTCTTGAAGACAGTCCTTATTAATTTCATTCGTCATCCAGCCTGGAAACGTGTCACACTTGGTAGAGGAAACGAAGCAGTCAATTTTGCAAATGGGTAAAGGTCAATTACAGTGTAATGGATAATCCCAGTGGTGTTTCTCTGTTTATATTGCCAGTAATAAGTCATAAATGATGTCTTTCTCGAATGACTCCTCACTTACCAGAGGGCTATAGAATTTGCCTTTTTCTTTGTGTTCTACCTGACTGCAAAAAAAAAGACGGACTGACAACAACTCCCTAATTGCATGCCGCTCACAAACATATCCATTTAATGCTGGTTCCCTGAATGTGTGGATATTCAGAGTGTTTGAACACACAAAAGATGCCGCTTTATCAAAGATCCTCCAAGAGCACATTAATGAAGCAGGGAAAGTGATGGGAGCTGGAAACGAGGCAGAGATGGAGCACAGGTTGGTGTGCTGATCCCGGCTGTTTGCAGCCCCCTGACAGAGTTAAGCCTATTAGCTAATAAAGAGGATGTGGATGAAAACAAGGAAAGAGGGTCTTAATCAGGCTGGCCTGTGGTTCTGAGGCGTAAGTTGCTGAGACTTGAGACCTTAAATTCTGTTAGCCAAAGACCTCGCCAAACCTCAATCACTTCATCCTTTCTTTACCTGAAACAGACATCTATGTGCGTGATACCATATTCACTGGGTGAAACCCAGAAAGGCTGAATTAATTATTTCACAGCTTAAATGGTCTGTCCACTAAATCATTTTTCTTATTTCGCACAGTAAAAAAATAATAGCTATTTGGCCAGGGAATTGGAAGTGTAACCCTAAAGCATATGAGAAAAGGCTGTACTGGAAACATGTTTACTTGTTACAGGAGAGGAGGAAAGTACCCAGAGAGGAAGAAGAGGAGGCAGGAGTTCCAGGGAAGACGGAGCTTTAATAAACAAACCAAAAACTACAAGACAAAACCACTGCAACAGGCAGGCAAAACTCGAAACTCAAAACCATTACCACACAGGAACTCGGGGAATGACATCATATGGACCAGCACAGGAGGAAGGGAAAGACAAGACTTAAATACATGCAAGGCAACGAGACACAGTAAACATTCAGGACTGATGGGGAAAGGTAAAACTCGAAAACAACAACAAAACAGGAAATACTACAAATTAAAACAGGAAGTAACTCAAACCTATACAAAAAAACAAGGAACCAAACACAAAGGCAAAGAAACTGAAAACTGTTACATAAAAGAAACTGAAAACAGTTACATTACTAGCTACTGGCTTTTAGCCAACGTCCTGTTTCAGAAATGTTTGAAGTGTGTTTCCCCCAGGATTTACCCAAAAATGTCTACATTGAGGCACCAGATGAGTTTCATTTATATGCAGCGGCATGCCAAAAACCATAAACCCTCAATAATACTCGTAAAAATGAGGAATTTAGCAAAAACTGGACTGAATCTGGACAATTTACCCACAGTTCGAGATTTTTTCTATTCAATTTCACTGTATTTGTAAAGCAGCAGTTCACAGCTGTGATGGTCTCAAGGCAATAGAGTTTGACACCTCGGTGAAACCATGGAAAGATACATGACACTAATTTGTCATGGACATTCCCTAATGAGAGACCAAAGAAATGCTCTTTCTTTCCACACAAACAAAAAAAATGTTTATATCACAAACAAAATTGGAATCATCTTGTCATGTTAGCTTAAGAATTTAGGATCCTGACAACCAGGCAGGCTGTTTACAAGTAGACATGTTGTCCATGCGAAGGTTTAAAGAAAAATTACAATTACCTGCAAAAGTTAGTGCATCTTACATTTATCCTGAAAGTTCTTTGGAAAGACAAAAGATGCTATTACTTTGTGGGTAGTGCATTACAGAACCTATTTTTTTTTTACCTTACATGTTTTAGCTTATTCCCAGTATTAAGGTGTCTGTAAATTGTCCATTAAAATAGCTTTGCGTGTCAGACACCACAACATACATCAACAAAGACACTAGGTGCTTTGAAAAAAGGGTTTGCGCTTGGAGGACGTGGTTTGTGAGGCGTTTCAAAATTGTCATATTTCTAAAACTGCAATGGAAACACGTCACCAACAACTGGATGGCGATGTGCTTCTTGGTAGTAATTGGCTGCCATGGGCGACAAACAGCGGGCACCAAACAGTGGGCACCACCAGAGGTCATACAGCTCATCAGACATTGAGCTCGTCATGTGGAATTGTTGGATCCACAGCTCCTCTGTAAAGTCAGCAACCATCATTTTCCAAAATGGCTTCATCCGTAGCCACTCCCACGTGTCAAGAGCTCGCCGCTCAACGGCCTGAAGAAGACGCCAACGTCCCTTGGATAGATGATGACGCGTGCTTTTGCTGTGGCAGAAATGTAAATGTATCTGCTGTAAAACAAAGTATTATTGTTGTTTTTGAATGACTTATGGCATGAATTGGTTTGTGTTTATTCGGACAATTGTGATTTATTAGAAATTAATAATTATTGCGAAAATGTGTCTCTAAAATACACACGAGTAATGGAAACACAGCTTATGACATCACGAACGCAAACTCAGCCAAACGAACTACAGAAGATAAAAATCTATTACTGTTTCAAGAAAACCTTTGCTTTTACACAAAACAGGTCCCTACAGAGAAAAACAAGCCGGATGAACAATACAGTGTCAACAGAGGTCGACTTTGGAGCCAAGCCTTAGATGAATTGCACAGCTCAAAGTAGAACACTGACAATTGTTTTTTTCTCACAGAGAAATTGCAGTGAGAACAGTTTCCTTTAACATCAGAAAAATGAGTGAAAACTCTGCCAGGAAGGGTTCTGGCAGACCCAAAGTCTCAGCTGAACTAGAACATCAGTTCCTGAGAGTTATTAGCTGCATGCTAGACGGCTCAACAACAGCTAGATTGTGGTTGTTGAGTTTTAACTGTGAAAAGATTTTCAGACAAAAAGCTAAAACATTTGAAAAGGTCTGGTACGTAACATTTCATAACTAGAAAACACTGAACTATTAAAGAGTGGAAGACGGCGTAACTGCCGATAAATCCATATTTGAAATATTTGGTTTAGTATGCAAAAACATTGCATGCAGTCAAAAGCAAGGCTTCACAGTGTGGCGTTCACGGTCAAAGTTGAAAGAAGGAGTGTGATGAATGGGGCTATTTTGCTGGAATCAGTGGCATGCAGCTTCCTCTGAAATGTGCTCTGTTGGTCACAAGTTCATTCAAGAAGATAACGTCCCAGCACATAACTCAAAGCTCTGTCAGACCATCATGAAAAGAAAAGGACAAGAAGGTTCAGGTTTAGCTTTCTAAACTTGAAAACCCATGAGTTGGTTTGAATAAACTGGAGAAAAGAGTAAAAGCAAGGTACAATGCAAGTGTCCAACATTCATGGGAGCCTCAGCTAGAGACTGTTGTGCTGTTTTAGTATCCCTCAACTGCTCAGATGTTACTTTGATCCTTTGAAAAGTTTTAATCAGTAAATTGATTGTTCTATTGTGTAGCATCATATCATTTCAGAGTGCAACAGGACATTACACTGAATTCACTTCAAATGAAAATTGGAAACATTCTATAAAATCCAGCGCTTCAAATATTTTCTGCTCAACGGTGTATCCATTTCCAAAATGACACTGTAAACTGCATGAGGAGGATGGTCTTTGTATGAATAAAAAGGTTTGGATACAAGTGGTGTCTTTTCTCTGTCTTTATTAGAGCAACTCTAACACAGATGGCTATAGAGGGACAAATCAATCAACATAATGGTACCAATGGGGATAATCCCAGTCCTCATGAAAACCCCCATCTCTTTTCTTTTTTAATGCAGTAAAATCAGTAATTTATACATCTTCATAACATGTTTGTAAAAGCAGAATAGAATAGAAGGAAAAAACTGATTAAAGCTAAAACATTTGTAGTTATGACTTATTGATCAATACTTTTGAAATTCAAATCTTTGGTGTCCAGGTCATAAAAGTATTTGCTTTGTCTTTACTCTGCATATATCCATGATCCAGGATGTAATGCCATCTTTTGTTTGGGTAGCTAAAATCCCTGTAGTGTTATGTAAAAGGGATCGTAGCACTTCACCCAACATGGCAACCCAACATTTTCTGTGAAATAACTTAACTTTCAAACGTTTCCACATCTGCCTCTCTTTGTAAGTCAGATGATCAGAGAAGTTAAGACTGAGCCAAATGAACTTTACACAATGCAAAAATAGGTACCCTAGAAATAGTCAAAACCCTTACACCACTGGAAGATTTTCTTTAAATAAGCAAAGAAAAAAAAAATCTGCTAATGAGCCAAGAAAAATGGTCTTACCAAAAATTCTAATTTTAAGAAACAAATTCCAGTCACTAAGATATGTGTTCTCAAAATACAATTATTTGCTTTTAAAAAAACTTTCTTGAGGAGATTACTTTTCTTGCAAGACAGAAAGAACAAGTAATTTTTTGAAGCAACTTTCTTTAGACTCTTATTTAGCAGTGTATTGACAGTGTAGTGACAGACTGCACTGTAAAAAAAGAAGTACCGGTAGGTATCCCAAGCTTCCTGGGCATCAAAGTGCTAAAGGCCGTGTCACACTGCCACTATGCCAATTTACGCATTTCCCATGGTTAAAACTTCTGTATTTCCTGATCCATGTCAGATATACGTCATTCATAAGTATTTCTTTCGTTCGTCATTTGTTGACGTGTGCAGATGTCCGTCGAGGGTTTCGGCCGATGGATCTTTACGTGACTGTTCAAAATGTTTGGTCAGTTGAGAATTACACAGTTTAGGCATCTTTTACGTAGTTTGTACGCAATTATTACGTGAATCACACACAATTGTGCGTGATGTTGTGCCCGATGTAATACACGGCGCACACATAATGGTAAAACTATGTCATTTACACACAAATCACTAATACATCGCATATAATCAGTGCAATAATCACGCACGGTTCATGCACGATTGCTGTACTGTGTGACGGCTACATAAGTCAGCAAATCGTTCACCACTCCAGCAGTCTACACCGAGTCTCATGTAGGGGCGAGTACGGCAGGCGAAGGTACGACTCTGGATGCGACACTCCCCTTGAGCTGCCTCGGCTGGCGCCTAGCAGCTGAATTAGAACTGGTGCGGAACAGGGGAAGGTTTTTTCGCAGGGTTTGTTCGTACTTCTTCCTTGGTTCATTTGTGATACATCTGTGAAATTTTCACATAAAGAACCACAACTTTACTCCCTTTTTCCACATATATTCACGTTTGACCAGTTTTCAGGTACGTAGTCACGGTGTGACGTAACATTAATGATCAGTGAGTTATTTGCATCAAAGAGCATCTGGTATAAAAATAGTCCCCGCTCCCCATAAGTGGGAGGCAGATCTCAGACAATACGACACACATTTAACCAGAGAAGTGACACTAAGATTCAAAAAGGACAGATGTTGCCATAGATTGGAATCATGTGATGTTGAATAAATTGTCCTTGAATGAACCTTAACATTGCTGTTCAGAAATAAACCCTTCTCCAGCAATCTGTAATAAGATTCAGCTAAAATAGGAGCTTATCTACTTCTCACTTTGGGACATAATTGATTTGATATAAACACTTGAAAGAAGCAACATTAAAAACTGGCACGCCTCCGTTGCAGACATTTCAATGCATTATTTCTTTTGGAATTAAATATTTTCACATTAACTGGGACTAATGCATTATAAAAGGACTTAAGTCGGTAACATTTGAAGTTAGAATGGCTAATATAACAATATAAATATATTTGTTATTATAAGACACATACAGATAAAGTGTGAAATTACAAAAAATGTATCCTTTTTTTAAATCCTCCTTTTGTTCCTAAAACTAACCACTGCCATTGCAGTAACTGACTTACTTTTGAGATATATATATTTATATATATGTATATATGTATGTATATGTACAGCCTCTTAACCTGTGACTTGTATACTTTACAGAAGATTTATCTAATTACAGAGTAAAATTCTGCACCAGGCTGTCTTCAATCAACCAAAAACAACAGAAGAAGAAACATTTACTGCAGCAAAGCTCCCCTAAAATATTAGATACTTTTTAAAGTGTTTTTTATGAAAAACTAAAAAGTGGAAAACTTCATGAAACATGTCCTAAATCCACGATGTACCAATCACAAAGACCAACAGGGATTTTCTCTTTTTCTTTACTCAGTAGTAGTTGTTCACCTTCCTGCATGTCCCTTCAAGATTGCCACAATGATCAGCTTTCAATGATTTGGAGAGAGATTTTTACGCCGCATGCCCTTCCTGACACAACACTGTATTCTAACCAGGCTGGGGACCGGCACAGGAACACCCAGACTTGGGGCCCCCCTAAGTTAGGCAGCAGCGTGAAGGGTCGTCCCCAGGGACCCGAACTGGATGAAGCTCATTGCAGACTCGGACCCTGATTTCTCATGAGCTGCTCCTATCTTTTGAGATATTATAAATATCTTAAAAATGACATTTAATGAGGTCATTTCTAAATGGTCAGCAGAAGTGGCTCAGCTGTTTGTACTAGTTTATGTTTCACCCAGTATGACGTCTTTAACTTCATGTGGTTCAACATGAAGGCCCTTCAGAAGTCCTGACCAAGCAGGAAAGTGTTGGTAAATTACTGTTTTGTTGCTATGATGCTTCTAGCAGTAAAACAAGCATAACTGGGAAAGACAAACATGTTTGTGTTACATTTGAAAAGGACAAAAAAAATCCCTTCTTTCTGTGCCTAGTTCATGTAGAAACATGTGCACACAGAGTTAGTTATTAGTTATTTATTATTAGTTATTTGAGCAAAGTCAATGAAAGATTATAGCCTTAAAAATAAAAAAGGGCGATGTGTGAAGACAACTGTTACTCTAAACCATTTCTCACATTTTTCTTTTCCACAAAATGTTACCATGGAGACTGGTATGAAAAAAACAACACTTTTCACAAATTTAGTTGTTTCTTCTGTCTTTATCAGTTAAAAAAGAAAAGTCAATTATCTCAATATTTTAATGTCTGTGAAAATGAGATTTAAGCTCTTAATTCCTTTGTAACTTATTAAACCAACAAGGCAAATTCAGATGTGGAATATTTCATTTAGTAGAGTATGAATGCAGCCGCCTGCAGGACTCTTGTACATAATTATTGAGATTATTGTTGTAAAGAGACAATCTACTGTTCTTTTCTTAAGCCATCAGTGTATTTCTCTGGGTTTTATTAAGACTTTTTTTTCTAGTAACCTTGGACAATGCCTTATTAAAACAAAGACAAACAAAAGTGGAATATTAACTCATTTATGTTCTTATTTGTCACTGGTATTTTGTCTCTGCAGTGAACAGTGAGACATCAGAAGAAGAAATGCCTTAAAAAAAAACATTACTAATCAATTCTTTATAGTTTTACCTTCACAAACGTAAACTGGTAAAGTGCCAACACTGGTGTCAGCATATCCAAAAACAATGGTTATGCACAGGTGTTATATATCTATAATGCTTGTTTTCAAAACCTCAACAATGCTGTGTTGTTTTGTTTCTTTTTTTTTTTTTTTTCATTCGTTTGGTTCAAAAATTAGCATCTGATATGAGTCACATGATCCTGTCTCTGATTGGTCTTTATTAGATTTAAATCGTTTGTCCCCAAATTTGATTTTGACACCGTTTGTTGACCCTTTAAGCCCCTCATTTATTGATGTAAAATCTGAGTTAGCACAGGGGTTACAACTGGGACAATGAAGCATGACTGTAAAGGTCTAAGGACTGAAGATGAGCGATTTGCAAGCTCCATTGGTGCAGGAAAGCAGGAATCAATCTGGAGATCCTGTTACTCTACCTGCATGGGTAATGTCCTGAGATGATCTCTTAAAGGCAACCCTGGATAAAAAAAATCAAGAATCACAGTGACTGGAAGAGGACTATAGATCAGAACTGAGCTCGAGTCCAGGAGCTGCTTGAATTTTAAACTCTATATTTTGCTTTTTTCTGGGAAATATTTTTTTGGGACTGTCCAATTAATAAAAGTGCCAACAGAAACCATTTTAAGATGTTTGTTTGACAAATTTATGTTTAGAAACAGCCTCTCTCATCCACCAAAAGTACATCTTATTAAACCAACAGATTTTGATCTGAAAATGTTCTAATTATGATCACTGACAAGATTGAAGATGGGTTGAAGATGGTGAGTCCTCTTGGTAAATTACATCCATAATTCAGAAATCCAAATCCTTAAACTGCTCCAGATGTCAGCAACACCTCATGAGACTTGGCAAAGGCATTTGCCGGATGAGGCACAGGACAGGTGAGGCAGACAGGCAGGTGAGCTGCAGAACAGTGAAGACTTTATAGAGGCTGGACTTGAAATGAGCAGCAGAACTAGTGTGTGTAATCCTGCTGAGGACCAGCTAACAGGCTACAGACTGGGGAGGGGGTGACAGAAATCTGACAAAAAAGGTAACAGTTAATCAAATTCAGGCTTGAAGCCCAAATGTAGCCATTGAAAGCCTTCCAAAGTGGTGCTGTGGTGCACTGAGTGAGCTCTGCAGTCATCAGTAAAGTCCCAGATATGACTGACGTGAGCCCACGAGCAGAAAGAATGAGGAGGAAACCTGGGCTTTATCCGCTCTGGTCCTTGGGTAATATAACGGCTCGAGGTGAAGTGAGTTGAATCAACAATCTTTCTACTAATCAAAAGCTCCAATCTTTGTTTGTCTTGTGACCAGACCATAATCACTGCCTTTGGGACTAGAAAACTGCTTTGCCAATAGATGCAGGTTGTGATTGGATGACAGCAGGGATAGATACTTCAACAACAACAAGGACTAGTCTACTAAACCCATGAATTTAAGATGAAAATCAAACTAATTTTGGTAATGACACTTTATCAAGACATTATGACCACACTTGCACCATGTCATAAGAGTGGGACTAGTACTGTGGCTCAGACTAATAGTTTTGACCATAAATAACGAATGATCCCTGGAAAAAGATAATTAAATGTATAATTAATTCCTCACACGAGTTTCCAAAAGCATATTTCTGAAACAATCTTGCTGGACAGAACTGTGGCTTTTCAAAGCCTTTATCAAACCGCCATGCCACACTGGAGCCAACAGAAGAACAGCAGGATCAATAGCAGGCCTGCATTTAACCTGCCTGTGTGTTTGGTAGTAAGTTGACTTAGTGGACATACGTCTTTCTCCAGCATCAACCCGCAGCTGGAGGCCTGCAGGCTCTGCCCTAAGGCCTAATCAACCTCAGCGGATCACCAAGAGAGCACGGCTCTAAACCAACATCAATGAGGAGCAAGCAGAGACACAGGTGCAGTGACTGATTCAATAAAACCTCTGCTACTCAAGATAAAATGCTCTGTCAGAGTTCAGCCCGTCAGCTTGTAACACTACAGATACTTTAGATGCCTCATGCTCCAAGAAAAATTATTTTATTAATAAATTTCTTAACTGTTTGTTGACGCAGTTGCTGATAATTTTTAGCGTGGTTTGTTGTTTAGTTGTTGCCAACAATAAAGGTCTTTTTTCAAACTGCTGTGATACTTTCAACTAACAAATGACCGTACGGTGAAGAAGAAGAGCAAAATACAGCCGGTTCACTTTGATACCCTTCAAAACTGTTTCAAAACTGTGCCTGAAAATAACCCTATTTATAGTTCTGTCATTGTTTCTCAGATATGGAGAAATTAACCTTCAAGTTTGTCAACACGACTTAAGATAATGCCCGACACGGCGTGCATTATCAGAAAGTGACAGACGACGCAGGAGCCCAAACCGTCCGTCATGAAGCAGAGGTTCCTTCCATTATAAGAAATGATTCAATTTGTTTTTAGTACTTTAATGTCATTATTTGTTTAAGGTTTAAATTGTTTGTCACAAAAAGGGGACTATTTGATACGTGGTATGACGTGTTATCATGGTAACCACTACAGAGCCCACATTGTAGTTGGACTGCAGCGGCGATGGACAGTGCTTAGCATCATAAGTTACACAAAGCATCACTTCACTTCAGTTTAGTTCCTATGGTTACTTATTGGCGTTTAGGCTGCTGCATTGATATAGAATACTCAAGCTATGTGACCAGAACCTCTTTTTTTAAGGTGTGCATCATCATTTTTTAATGGACACCCTGCAGCCAATCAGAATCGAGTATTCACCCACACCATGGCATGGTGTTCATCACATCGGGGTCCTGGGGAATACTGGGTTCTGATTGGTTTCAGGATGACCATTAAAAAGTGATAATGGACACATGTAAAAGAAATTCCGCCCTGAATGTTCTATATTATTGTGCTGGCCAGTTAGTGACCAGATCAACAGAAACTTGGAACATACATTACTCCACATTTATCACAAATAAAAGAAAGTGGTTGTTAATTAATACACATTTAATAATCAGTGGTAATGGTGGATATTTCTTTAATGAAAGCAACCTAGAAAAATACTTGTGGACTTTGTTTATTTGAAACAAACTTTTGCTTCAATATCTGGAGAAAAATAGGTGGAAAGAGGTGAACTTTCTCTCTGAAATGATCCTTTGAATCACTAAAACATGACCTTTAGCATTTATATCACATTCCATGGACTCCACTTTATTCATTTTTGTTGTGTTGCCATCATGGCCTTTTCCAGCATGTTCTGTCTGTACTATAAGCTTCTTCACTATTATTACTATCTTTAATAAAGTAGAAAAAAAATCAGAAAAATGTTTCATGGGCAAAACAAACTGCAGATCTTCTAAACACGACAAGGGATATAAACAGGAAGTTCCCCTGCAAAGAAATAATGTAACCATAGAATAGATCAAACCATTGGTCTCACTTTTTTATATTTGCATCATTGAAAATAATATCCTAATGAGGCAGAAACTAAAGTTTCTGTGACCTAACTAATGAGTCAAACTTTTTTTTTTTAAGAAGGTATCATTTAAAAGTCAATAAGTAAAGCAGCAGATGATTTTAAAATTCTAGGGCTGAATTGCATCAGGCTCCAACAGCTTGAGACTAAGTAGATCCAAAGCTATTTCAAAGGAAATTACAAAAACTAGAAGAAGAAAAAAAAGTAACTTTGATTGGATTGAAATATCCCCAAACACTGCTCCACACTCACTAAGCAAAAATGAGTCAAGATTTTATGCTTTGCAACTTTGAGGCACTTGTAATGTTGAATTTTCAAACCCTTCTCACACATTTTGACTTATGGAAGCTAAACTGAAACGTGTTTGGCTCAAGGAGATTTTGATTTAGCAAATGTTCTGTGTAAATTTCAATACATGTATTTTTTCAGCAAAATGACAGCCGGCTGCTGCAACGGAAGAGACAGAACCCTAACTAAAGGCCGCGTCATTCAGCCGCCACGTACAATGTGTGCATATTGCTCGGAAGAAAACTGGTCATACATGAAGATACGTGGAAAAAGTGAGGAAGGTTGAGGTCTTTACGTGAACCTTTCACAGACGTATCATGAATGAACCACATTAAACCCATGTAAGGAGTACGGCTAAACCATGCAAAGAACATGTGAACATGTGAAGTAGAGCCCTGCGCGGGACTATTTTCTTCATCCCGCTCCCGCCCGCGCCCGCTGAATTTTTGACCAATCCCGCCCGCTCCCGCAACGTATGCGTTACACTCCCGCCCGCTCCCGCAATATGTATGTCCACTCCCGCCCGCACCCGCAAAACTCAGAGAATTTAGTCCCGCACAGTAATAGAGATGCATTGATTTTGTATCGTCCCCCGTCCCGCAGGAAAAAAACATGTATTTTTATTGATATTATTAAAAAGATTCATGTCCTCCTCCAGCCTCATCTTTTGATGCATTCCTCTTGTGTAATGTGCAACTTAATTATTAAATATATTTTTACCAATCCTGTTCTGTTAAAAGTGTGCGTGTGTGCGCGCGCAGACAGACGGCCTGAAGCGCGCTCTTAGTAAGAGGCGGGGCGCACCCCCAACAACAGGTTAGATGACAGAGGCCATTGGGCGTCTCTACCTGGTGCCTTCAAGGAGCTTCAGTACATAAGAATCCAACAGCTGCACAGCCTAACGTAGTCCGCTAATATATATTCATGAGATATTCATGGCAGCACTGATCCCGCAGGGTTTATTTTTTGCCGCCCGCTCCCGCCCGCAGCACAATCCAAACCGCCCAATCCCGCGAGATTTGGGTTGGGTCCCGCGGGACCCGGCGGGACCCGATCCCAATGCAGCCCTCTAATGTGAAGCGCTTCTCTTTGACATTCAGAGCACTGAGTAGACGTCAGATCAGCACCATGGTCAGCTCCCGCCTTGGTCCTCGGCCTCCTGCGTGATATTTGAGTTGTGCAAAAACCAAGCTTGATTATTCTGCTGTTTATATGCAAATGATGATTAGTTATTTGTGCATCAATTACATTATTTTATCGTAATATATGCGCCATAAATGCATAATTCAAATTAAACATCAGTAGTACAAACATGAAAAGTCTGGTAGACATATGTGGAATGGTCGTGGAAAGCCACAGATTTGCGAATGCATCTCGCAAATATTATGCATGATTGCGTACGATTTACGCTCAAAACCAAATTCATGTAAAGGCCCGGTGCCCCAAACCATCCAGGGACATTCGCGCACATCGACGGAGGTCGAACGCAACACTTCAGACAACCACTTATGAATTACGTGTGTCACGCATGTATCATGAAAGACCGAAATTACAAACGTGAAAAATGCAAATCACGACAGTGTAACATGACCTTAAGGTTACATCCTTCGTACTTTTTTCAGTCAACTGATTCAGTCAACAAGATCTACCTTTTATCAAGCAGAATATAGTTTTAATAAATCCTTCTCGTGTTCCTGAAGCAGTTAAAAGGATTCCTCTTGGAGGCCTGCACTAAAAGCAGCAGCATGTTTGGCAACCGCCTCTTAACTGGAGCGTGTCACTTGGACAGCCACGCGAGCGTGAGCAGTCATTTTTCCTCTTTATCTCTGCCTGCCCTGCAGAGATGTTGAAGCCTCTTTTCCGGGCTTCACACGTGACTTCACATTCCCACAATCATTCCACATCCAAATAAAACCGATTTCACAACACAGGCAGTGTCAAAGCCCATCCCATCACTCTCCTTAGAAAAGTAGGGACTTTTACTGCTTTATGACACAAAAACTGAAGAATGGCTTCTAGATAATTAGTAAAAAGAACCAAAGAAACCACTAAATAGCTAATAGAATTCCCACTATAAACTAATGTATTTTTGTTGTTAATTTTCAAAACAAGTGATTTATGGGAAGACGAGGAGAAATCCTGCACAGATTTCCAGTCCAACAGCAAATATTCTGGTACAAATAGAGGCAACAAGATGCTTCAGCATGGTGTGCAGATGAAGTTGGCTCAGTGAAGACTTTTGACAGTGCAGCCTGGTCCATCAGTCTGACATCGCAGCGCAGGAACTTCATCATAAAAATTATAAAAATGTCAGATAACCTGACATATGTGAGTACTCGCTCTAGTTTTTACCACAAGAAAACAAATCCATGACAAACAAATCAATCGGCCATCTACACCACGGCTGTCGCCTGTTTGGCCCAGTGGAACTGAGCTGTCAGTGAGACTAATAAGCCTATTTTTATTTTTAACTGCTTGTGCTTCACTGACATTCAGCCTCTAGCTGAGGTCAAACTCTTATTAAGTGAAATTACTGCAAAGAAAGTACCTCTCACGGCGCACTGAAACATTAGCTTTGGGTTGCTCTTGCAGGTGAAATGAATCATAAATGTGTCTGACAGAGACACTGCATGCATTCATTATTGTCAGAGCAGACGGGAGGCGCGGGTCTGAACGGAGCAACGGCTGAATAAAAACAATCTGCCCAACACTGTTAATGACCCCGAGCTGATTATCTGTGTTGATTAAAGCAGATTTAACGGTGAAGATTTTCAGTTCTAGCTTCTCCTGCATGATGGTTTACAGTCTGGCCGACTCCGTTCCCACAAAGCTCAGGAAAACAAATGTTTCATTTTCCAACTCCAAGTTAGCAGGTAAGGATGCTCACCTGCCCTTCTCCTTTTAGGGAGGGGGCTCATGCAGGCCCCAATAAATGCATGTGGGGGAACTCGTCCATTATTTCCTTATTTCCATGTAGATTGACAAAATATGCACACAATAAATACAGACACCCTGTGAGGGACAAGGCTGTTTTCAGTTGAAATATATACAAAAGAAACCACTATTTTCACCTGATGACAATGTTATAAATCAACTCTTGCTGCCTGTTTACTGAATTGGGTGGGAATTTTCCTGCCTGCTTGTTCTGGTAGTAAAAAAAAAAGCTTTTTTTCCTTAAGCAAAAATTTTTAATTCTAAAAATGTCAACAGAAAAAACAGAATTTCGCAACACTGTTCCCCTAAAATCATTATTTTGCGACTAAACACAAACCAACTCATGCACAAACATGGCGTTGTTGGCGACGGGACTAATTTATTTTAATAATTAATAAAATGTATTCTCACCAATACAATATATGCATTTTTTTGTCAATAGAAACACAGCAAATGTCTGTTTCTTTATTTAAATCACAAGTTACTTCATGGAACTTTAAATGTTTGTTGGTTTTTCTGCAAAGAATGCATTCATGCTCTGAACAATTTCACTTTAAAAACAGATTAGATGCCATAGTTAAAAATATTTCAGCTACAGAGATGGACATTTTGGAAAAAACTATAAAAGTTTTTTTTATCATAAACAACATTTAGAATCTCCTCAAACATTTGTTTGTCTAATACAAACTAAAGGAAGTTTGGAAATCCTACACCAACATGGACAACCTTCCTATAGTCCTCAACCGATTACATTTAACTTAAAAATGCCCTCATATCTTCAAGATTTTAACATTTTGACATTATTCTGTTTTAAAACGTAGAGAAAAATCCACTAACTTTGAACGTAAAACCGATTATCTCGCCATCTGGATTTGGAACTGATTTCATGGATAAATTTGATTTTGATTAGTAGCCAAAACATTTCCGACCTGTCTGCAGGATGACACGACCACGACAACGTCTTAGCAGACAAAAACCAGCTGAGAACACGCATCACATGCAGAAAAAGCACAAAATGTAACAACAAGAAGCAAGTCTTTAAAAAGCCATTTTTGTTGTTTTTTCTTTTTTTTTTTAACTGCAGCCACTCTGGATGACACAACAAGCTTTTTTATGATGTAAGAACAGAGCAGGAAAGTCATGAACACTTTTACTTAAAGTCCCAGACTTTATAATTTTATCTTTTTTACTGCTAACTAAAAATGAAAAATAAACCTGCTCATGATATAAACTCACGGCTGGTGAGGCGTCATCAGTCAGATTGACAAACAATTTGAACCCCACAGAGTAGATTATTCACCATTTGATTCACAACAAGTAAAGTGTGTTGGTAAAAAAATAATTTTAACATTTTTCTTCTGTAAACAAACCATAGCATTAAAAATATATATATATTAATTATTATTATAATTATTATTATTATTATTATTGCACTGCTTTTTCTCACGAATGAATTCCCTGTGCCGCTTCTGAACAAATTCCTGAGTTTCGACTCGTAATCCTCCATTTAGAAAACGATGCTAAACAACATTAAAGAAGAATTGGACGGCTGCACCTCACTTGCTAACAAACTTTAGCCGAGTGTCACTGTCTCTGGGATCACCAGCGCCCTCTGCCTTTAGGCAGGCGTACTGCACGCCTCACCTTGTGTATTTCTAATGCACATTTTTAGTAGATAAAAAATACTATCTGGAGTGATATTTCTGCCACTACGTTACACACAAAACTTTCTAAGTTACAAATGAAAACATTAAATATTTGCTTTTCAAATTTTGCTTAAACTTTTTTTTTTTTGCTTTTAAAAAATATTTTTGCGTTTGTAAAACAAATGTTTTCGCATGCGCTGTGTGTCACATCTTGCTTTTTTCCTATCTTTGATTTTATTAGGAGGTTAGTAACTGCACTGGGGTGCTGCGTGGTACCTGGACAACCGTGTCAACTTCACCTGGACAAATTCCTCTAGAATCACGCCAAACAATTCCTCTTTCTCTGACTTCACTCTCAGCCAAAAGACAGCTGGGAGTGATCGCCTCATTTATTTAGACTCACCCTTAATCATCAAACCTGGACAAGAAAGAAAACAGGAAATAACACAAACCACTTTCAAAATAAAATACACAATAGAAAATAAATGCAAAATTAAGCAGGAAATTGAGATCACATTCCAACAGATTTTGCTGACCACTCTGAGCGCGACTTGGCGTGATATATCTGCCACCGCCAGAAAAGTTTTCGCATGAGTCATCACGCTTTTTACCTATCTTTGATTTAGCTGACATTAGTGTCAGTTTGGCGTGACAACACTGCCATCAAACAGCTGCTGATTGGTCCAGATTCTAACCAATCAAATCGCCGTATTTATCTTACATGGTGTCTGCTAAGGAGGCTCAGAAGCTGAACCAGCACTTTTTACCCTCAATTTGTCTTTTTGGATGGAGACGTTTTCATCTTTTACCATTTTAACTATAATTCATACTTTCTTTCTTTTATAGCATTTATGAATTTTTATTTAGTCAGATTTGTTAATTTATGGCTGAGGATCTCCTGAAACTGTAAATAAACTGTAAAGTGTATCTGCTGATATTAAATCAACAGGTCTGTGTGTGATCTGTGAATCCTGCAGAGCAAAGTATTGGTAAAACATTTGATTTTCTTTAGGATCTGATTGTTAAAACAAAACAACAAAAAATTTAAAGCACATATTATTTTATGCTGCCCAAGTGTTTGGGATTAGATTAACAGCAGTGACAAGCAAAAGAATGATGGCCCAGCAAAGGAGACTTAATGTATTTAACAGAAGAAGTATTTTTAACTTTTATGTCAATTTTCACAGTGTCTTGTTTTAGAACTCATAAGCATTTGTCCAAAGTAAAAAAAAAATTACTCATGAAAAATGCTAATTTCTCCTAAAATAAAACAATAGCTCAGATTCAAACCTTGAAAAGTGTTCCTTCCGGCTGGACAAAGTCGGCGCTCAGACGTTTTTTTCTGCTGCAGACATTTTAAACACGCTGGTCGCTACACTGACATAAATAAATACAAACCACGTTTTATTTAAGCTGCTTTGCTGCTTAGAAGGGTTTGTGTTCAACACTCCATAGACTAAATGGGTCACAAACTGATAGAAAGACCGAAACAGTAGAGCGCATGCATCAGCCGCACCTCAGTCAGTTCAATTCAATTCAATTCAATTTTATTTGTATAGCCCAAAATCACAACAACAGTTGTCTCGATGGGCTTCGAAGTAAAACATGAAATCAAAAGGATCACGAATACAAAGAGTTCAATAGAAAAATACTAAAATGAACTAACAAACTGACTAAGCTATACTGGCATCCCTGCCCTTAGACCCCCCTTCGCGGTAAGGAAAAACTCCCAAAAAAACCGGATTCCGGAAAAAACGAAGAAACCTCAGGGGTGCCCACATGAAGGAGGGATCCTCCCCCAGGACGGACAGGCGATTTACCAGAACTCTTAGAGAAGAATTAACTTATCTAAATCTACAACTACAAATATAAAAGTCCAGCAGACGAGCTTCATCCAGCCGTGGTTGTGGGGACAGTCAAAGGCGCGAGTCGAGCCGGAGACAGGAACCACAGCCAGGTGTAGGAGCAGGAGCAGAGGCGAGGTACTCGGTCAGGTACAGAGCAGAGACGAGCCAGAAATGAGCCAGAGACAGGAACCACAGCCAGGTGTAGGAGCAGGAGCAGAGGCGAGGTACTCGGTCAGGTACAGAGCAGAGACGAGCCAGAAATGAGCCAGAGACAGGAACCACAGCCAGGTGTAGGAGCAGGAGCAGAGACGAGGTACTCGGTCAGGCACAGAGCAGAGATGAACCAGAGATGAGCCAGAGGCAGGATCCACAGCCAGGTGTAGGAGCGGGAGCAAAGGCAAGGTAAACGGTCAGGAACTGGAGCACGGATGAGCCAACTGGGGTCTGGAAGCACTCCCACTCAGTCAGTGTGTGGCGCCGGCTGAGCGCAGGTGAGGCACCGCTGCTGGTGCCTCACCTGCCGCTTTCTTGTGCGTTTGAACAGGAAATTTGTCAATTTGCTACCAAGAAAACAGAAAAAAAAACACAGAAAAAAAGTAATAATAGAACAGATTTCTAAAAATTCATATTTGACTTTTACTTTTAATAAAAAATAAGCATATTATTTATATATTACTTCTCCTGACTTCACTGTAGAAACTAAAGGTGTACCTCATTTTTAAATGCTGAATTGTGGCTATTTGCTTAAAAATGTTAGCTTAAAATAATAAATGCATAGAAATGAAATTTTAGCTGCTGAAGTATTCAACACAGGTGTTACTCTCCACAGGTGAATGTCCTTCCTGTATAATTAAAATAAATAATTAAAGGGGTTTCGACAAGTATCTATGAGAGAAAAGCTTCAGCAGCAGATCTGAGAAGGATCTCGCTTCAAAGCTAATGATTTTAAAGTCACATAAAGAGCGAAAAACACTAAATAAAAATATAGTATTCTCTATTTATACTTCCAGATTTTAGAAACGAAAGACCCTATGAGGAAGAAAGTCCAAGTTCAAACAGACTAACAGCTAAAGCTTTTTGTAGGAGATGATGTGGTGCCACCAGAGGAAACAGGGAAAAACCCCTGAAACCTCCGCTGTCTCCTCTCGGCATGCAGTCGCTCCAGTTGCACAAATCCGACAGCTGATGTACGGCAACCTACCTTTAAACTGAAATACATGTATGCATTATTTATCGTATGCTTTTGTCCTTCTACTCGATTCCTTTCCACATTCAACTGAAGACTGCTACTTTCTCCAGAGGAGTCCAAAATAAGGATTGTATTTTACTGCTGATTTCAAAATCCAACTTTTTGTATGTGTGTGTGTGTGTGTGTGTTTACAAAACACAACATCCACTAGAAAAATCCGTTCCAGATTAGATTTAACCATCTGGAAAATGATGCAGTGTGACGCAGAATGGAAGAGCAGGACTCCGTTTGGAGAGCAAACCAGAGACTTTTGTGGTGAATCATCACTTCCTCTAGCATGACATCACTCACTGTTCCTCCACCCGTAGTTCATTAAGCTAATTCAAAGGTTGCGTCACCACAGCTTGATCAATTCTCAGACTGACTGATTTAAGCGGCTGGAGCTCTTTCTGTTATAAAAATGCTCAGCCACTCACACATAAACTACTTTTTTATCTTCTGATGGAAATGCAAACCTACCTCTATCACAGAGAATAAGTTATGATAGTTCTCTTTGCAGAGAAAGAAAAACATGTTAAAATAAAAACAAAAAAACATTGTTTATCACTTTCTTTTACAATGTATACTAGCTGTACATTTATAAACTGCTAACAAGTTTTTTTTTTTCATGAGACATCTGTCATTTTGGAGAAACTGGCTACTAGAACAATCTCATCTATCGTAGGGAAAAGCTCGTATAGGCCTTGCAGTTGGATGTTTGTAACCATCATCATTGTACAATTAACTGATTGACTTTCCACTACTACTCAACAATTCTCTTTCTTTTTTCTTTTTAGTTCCAGCTAAGCTTTTTTGTTGATTAAGGCTATTTTTAAAATGAAATGTTCAATCATTTATTCAAACCAGACAGTTAATCACATGCCGATCAATCAAAAATGTCTTCAAATCTCCCCTTGTCACAAGTAAGAGCTCTGCCTCCCCCTCTGGTCGCCAGCAGGAGCCGTCTCCAGCGCACACTTCCTGGATGCCGCACACCTGACCCTCGTTTATTCATCAACCACAGCATACTTTAGCTCTGCACTGAGTTATGGTCACTGCAAAGTATGTTTGTGCCACTCTGTAATATTTGGACCTGATCTTCTGTTTCTTACTCCGTTTGCCAGCCCCGACTCTCGCCGGGATTTTGACCATCCTGTCTCTCCTCTGATGATCGGATGCCTGTTATTGGCCCCTGCCTGCCTGACCCTGATTTAGCTTTGTGGACTTTTAGCTGAGCTAATGAACCTGCTGGACTTGGATCCAGCCATCCTGCCTGTTCTTGTGACACACCCAAGATGCCGGTATTGAGCCCAGTCGTTTCTATTAAAATCTAATCTATGTGCAAGTTGAGAGATTTGTTATGGAGTGTAGACTTGTTTTTGTAGGGAGCCTGACATGTTGCATCATGTACTATAGTTCAGCCAGTCATGCATATGTGCTCTGTGAAACATGTGTGACTGCAGGATGAGCTGTAGCACTGCATGGGCTTCATAGAACACCCAGCTTCTCTGGTTCTGTACGTGGCTCACCCTGTGACCAGAACACAAAATGGCAGACAAAGAACTTGTTTAAAGACCCACTCCAGTCAAAATGGTGGTTTTTTTTTTTTGTGTTTGTCATGTTCTTGTACCATTTTTACAATTCTCAAGGACATATGTAAAGAAAGGTCAGCTCAAAATTGCGTTTTTGGGTATCCTTTTATTCATGGCGTGGCCAAAAAGATTGTATTTGTGACATAGAAAATATGCTCCCTGCTCCGCCCCTTTCTGATTATCCACCTGTAGACTAATAGATCCGTGAACGTCATTGTTTTCCTCGTCTGAGCTGGAATCTGGATCTAAACTGGATGATTCCAATTTTGGTCCCTGTTTTTGTTGCACCAATAATGTTAGGTTGGAGTTGTGAGGGGCTGTAAATGGAGAACTCTCAGCAACGGGGAGAGAAAGGGGTGGCAGGGTTGCTTCATGCAACAGCCCCCCCCCCACCCCCCCACCCCCCTCCCCACAACTCTGAGGCGAAATTCCTATGAACCCTCGCCACGCTGCAGACACTATGTCATAGAAAGCGACACCTTTCTTCTTCTTTTTTTTGGGGGGGGGGGTAATTTTGGCTAAAAATGTCATAGTCATAATGAAAAAAAAGACTGGCAACACTTTGAAAATAGATCAAAAGATGATTGGAAAGGGACTTTAAGAAGAGAGATGTAGAGGATTGTCTGATGTTCTGCAAAACTGGATTTACTCAAATTTAACAATGTTAAATTATATAAATATATAGATATATATATATATATATATTGGGAAAATTAGGTTAAAATTCAAAGCAAATAAAAGCTGATATAATGTGTTTTAAATTAACTCAAGATAGAACATGTTTCAGCTTTTTCCCCAGGTCTAATGAGAATTTAAAACATTTAAAAAAAAAGCTAAGATAACTAAAACAAACAAGCAAAAGTAATGCAAAGTCCTTATTTAGTGAATAATTACAGAGTAAAGACCAGAAAAAAGAGCTAATATGAAACGCATGATTTTTGCTCTTATTTGCTTTGATCTTTAACCCATCAGATTCTAGAACAGGGGTCCCCAAATTCAGGCCTCAAGGGCCGGTGTCCTGCTGGTTTTTCCAGAAATCCTGCCTCATTTGCTGCTGATTACCTGGATCAGGTGTGTTTAGCCAATCAGGAACTTCAATGGCAGGTTGGTTGGACAACATGTAGGACACTGACCCTCGAGGCCTGGATTTGGGGACCCCTGCTCTAGACCCAAGATATATTTTCTTAAAATTAACTTATGTGGAATGTACCACAAACCAAGTGGACCACAAAACACATTTGTGATATTTTTTTGTTACACTGAAGTCACTGTTGGGTCCCATTGGTTAAAATGACTAACAATGGATTGATGTGAGGGGAAACAAGTGCACACCACAATATTTGAAATCTTCAAAAGAAACATAAGCATGAAGGCAGCGTTCCTCACTTTGAAGTCATTTTTGAGGGTTGGATGCCAAAACCACAGAAATGATGCATTTATCTGGAGAGGTGCTGCCGTCTTCTCTCCATTTGCAGGCAGAAGCATGCTGGCCAGAAGCCTTGAGACTAGCATGGCCTGGCCCTTGTTTTGGCAATTAGGCATTTGATGAATGTCCTCAGGAATGTCACACAGGGAGGGACATGTTGCCAAAGCAGCAGGCAGCCATAATGACTTGCTGCAGTTCATATAAACAGGTCAGTCATTTGCCAAACTGCGAGTGACCGTTCCCAAAAGCCAGCCGGAGCGCCTGTGCTAACTGTGAAGTTTTAAAATCTCTGATTAACGTAAATTGAGCCAGTAGGATATTTGCCTGTACTTCTAACAAAATTTAATTCCCAAACACTATTTTATTTGTAATATTTTTATGTATACTAAGCCTAACTAATCAGGACTAAAACGGCAAAAAGTGAAGCAGTTATGCAATCCGCTGTGCTGCTGGATGCATCAGTTAAACAAAGCCTCAGGCTGAACATTTAAAATCCGTCGTTGCTAAAGGAGGGGCATTAGGCGGCTAAACGGGAGGGTGAGGAAGAGGAGGGAGGCAGGGAAAAAGGCCGGTTCATCAGAAAGCCACAAGGAACGAAAGCCCAAGCTGTTAGAATATGAAACGGTATATTTTCTCCCCCCATGTCTGCAGCAGGAGTGGCCAGCATGGAGGAGCTTCAGTGGAAGTAGTCAGCACGGTGAATTAAAGCTCTGCCTGTGACAACGGCTGCCACAGCTTTCTGTCACCCACTTCCTGCTTCTCGTACCCCTTTCAAATTCTACAACCCCTTCTTTCCCCTCTTCCTCTTCTCCAGCTCAGCGATATCGTTTTTCGTTAACAAGGCTACATTTATTTTCTGCCATTAAAATTGTCACTAAAGGAATCAAAGCCTGTGTGGAGTAACAGCTGCACACAACTGTCCAGACAAAAAAAGAAAACACTGTAACCTTTCCAAGACAAACCTTTTCAGTTATAACAATGCAAAGGATTCATTCAAAGTTGATGATTGTCTGTCGGGTTTTGTATATACTAAAGGAATCCACTTTTTCCTTCAAATCCTCTTCTTTACTTGCAGTGGGGAGATTTTTACCCCCAGCCCTGCTGTGATGACATACATGACTATTGTGTAAACCGCCAAAGTCTTTTCAGACTAAATTACACACAATGACACAGTCCACATGAATTTCTCTACTGTGTGGTCTGAAAGGCATCGGTGTGCAGAAGCATGCATGCAGAAATCCAAGCCGCCGCAGCCTCTACCACCACACTCGGAAATTCTCCAGACGTCTTTGATTTAATCCCTATTTTGCATGCTGACATCCTCCACAGAATCACTGTTTCCAGCTACAGTCAACCGAAGCCACGCTGGGTCATTACGAGCCAACGCATTAATGCAGATTCATTGTCTGAGGCAAAAATGGATCTTAAGCAGGTTTGGTGCAATTTGCCTTTGGGTTGCGATGCTTGAGCACCTGATGAAAGCAGTCAGTAAATAAAAAGGGATGAAATGCAAATGCATGGCATGTTTTTTTACAGCCCTCCCACAGATGCAATGCCTTTACAAATGAAAACATAACAAGGAAAATATATAAATTGGTTATATTTTCTTAGCGATGGACTAGCAGAGGAAAGTACCATTAAGACGTCCCCCCCCCTTTCCTTCTTGCTTTTGGCAGATCTGCATGCATTTTTCATTAACCCTCAGGTGGTTCTGCTAAACTGACAAGAGGCCGATTGAAATAAATGATGGTGTTGAGGCATTTTCAGCCGCAGCCAGCATCTGTGAGCGTTCAGTCTGTTAGAATTTCAGTTCAAGCATGTATGCGAATGCCTGCGGGTGGGGAGTTAGGCATGACTAAAATAATCCATGCATTATAGAACAATATCCTTAATACAAGTATATATGTATTCACTTCAGACGTTGAGCTGCAGACTTTATGATATCTGTTTCTTTATGCTGTAAAGAAATGCACCTCTCTGTCTGCATTTCATCTCTTGGATGCCTCCCTTCCCATTTTTATTGTAAATCAAACAAAATGTCAGTTTTTCCATGCAGCCTCCTGTATGGATTTCATTGAATGGTGCGACTGGGTGTTTGAGCAGAGGCACCCACCATTCTTGCATCACATCTTTGTGTGCAGCCGAGCAGCTGCAGCCCTTCTGAAAGATGCTCACATTGACAATACACCAAAATCCAACAGTGCATCTGTATATTAGTAATGCGTGTACGGGTATGGCGATGCCAGGTTTTTGAGCCTCTATTCTAAATCTAAGAAGACTCAAATTAGCTAACACAGCTAGAAAAAATCTTCTATACCATAAAGTTGTATAGGCCTGCACCATAAATCGCAAATGTATCGTTATCGCCAAATCAAGATATTGCAAAAGTCGGCAAAAATTGCAATAAATAGTTGTGCTCACAATGTGCTAAATGTCAGAAATCAGAGCTTTGTTTCTCCCTCTGGTCACCAGCTGGAATGATCTCCAGCGTTCTAACTGCACTTCATCTCCCAGCAACCCCAGCGTGCACTTCCTGGATTCCACACGCCTGACTGTCATTCCACCACACTGCCACACTGCCTTCATTATACCGAGTGTTATATTTGGACCTGATCTTCTGGTTCCTGACCACTCCCTGCACTGCTGAAGGTACCATAACCGTTCAGCCTGGAACTTCCGTTTGGGGTCCTTTGACTAATCAGGGCTCCAGACTAACTTTTTTCAGTAGGAGCACAGTGGCCCCTAACTGAAAATTTTAGGGGCGCAACCAGAAAATTTAGGGGCGCATACCGTAAATCAACATGCTAACCAAATCTACTTATTTCCACTGTATTACTAATAACTACTTTAATAATAGATGCAGAAATTACAATGTGCTGTTTCAAATTCAGTGTCACATTTTAATCTGCACTTTTGAAGATGCAACAAGACGGTAAACTGACAGCACCATCGCTGTCATGACAGTACAAATAAGTAAAGAAAACGGATGGAAATTTATCTTTGTGACACCAAATATGTGCAGCCAAGATGCACAATAAGCGTGTTTGAGATCACCCAGGTGGACTCAACGCTGCGCAGATCACCTGGTGTGTGACATTTATTTTTGTTTTTGCTCCAACATCAACTGTCAATCATCACAAAAATATCATGAGAAAGGGGTGGGAGCAAGGCGCCAACCTACCCGGACACAGCTGGAAACTGAACTGACTGAAAGCTGCCCTACAGACTACAAAACAATGCATTATGGGACATGTGTCCTGATGGTTTTTGTAGTGGAGTGATTAATTAAAATAATTTAAAATACCAATTCATTAAAAAAGGCTACATACATCACAAAACATTAAAATAATCATAAAATATATAATAACACAGATCATACTAAGGGGGAGAAGAATATTAAAACTAAATTGAATGTTAAGGACAACTCCAATTTCCTGTTCTCCTTCAGTCTCACAGCCCCCCCGCCTGGTCTTCCCAACGATCCAGGCGAGCCGCCGGTTCATCTCAAAAACATCTATCGTTGCATTTTCCCCACGTATTTTCAGTGTGTCTAAAACTAATGTTGTTTTTACTCGAGCGTGTTTAAAGTTCAAGCCCCGTTAGCTGTCACGCATTTAGGTGTGGGACATTTATTCTCCTCAGCTGACCCGACTCCCGCGGGAGCGGTGTGCTGCTGTAACGGCCGTGCATAACCGTTTGAAGCGCCGCCGTAACCGTAACCAAAACCTAAACCTTCCTCCGGTTCTGTGCGGCCCAGAGAAAAGTTCAGCACGGACTGCATGTATTTAGAAAATTACGAGCGAATAAATACGTTCTAAAGGAAAGTAAGGAACTCCTTCATGTGGTGTGGGGAGGGAGGGGGCTGTCAGGTGTCCTGCTTTCAAGCCCTGTCATTGTCACGCCCCCAAGAGTCATATACCCCACTGTGATTGGTTGCTTTGTCAGCTCCGCGCACGACAATGAAAAAGTGTCCTTCATACACCAGGGGGGTATTCCAGGAAGCATGTTTAAACTAGCCTGACTTTAAGCCTGAACTCTGGCTGAAATCCGCCTGAACTTGCTTACTCTGGGTATGTCGGTTCCAAAAGACCGGATATGAGTTGGCGTAATTACGCTCGACTTGGTAACCCTGGGTTAACGCACGGTACATAAAGACATTCTCAATAGATCGCCGATTTCTGGAGTCACCATGGAAACGCGTGGTGAAAAAAAAAAGGAAGCGCTGTACTTAAGTGAGACGGAGTCTGAGATTTTAATGACGGCGGAAAAAAAATTACAAGTCCATCAAAAAAGTAACATGGCTGAAAAATAATTTAAATAATTTAGTTAAATTAATTCAAACTCAATAATTGTTTATACAACTCAAATGTACGTATTTATCTAACTAAATGTCACATTACTCCATTAATCTTTTTTCCATCTTAATTACTTATATTTCTTGAACTTTCGTATGTCTAAGTTTGAGCCGGCAGATATGCTCATTTTTATAACAATAAAAAGAACGGAAAAAAAATGCACGGAGTGCAAAAATTCATTAAAGAATTTTCCGTCACTGTCATAACAGGTTCCTGGGGTAGAGGTGCTATATAAACTCATCATTCTTTCCTTCACTCTCACTCATGGTGCAGAGACGTAAGCATAGTAGGACAAAATAGCTCGGCAAAACTCGGTGAAACACAGTAAAACAGCTATACAACTAAACACATTTTGTAAAACACCCACACTTAAACCCAAATCCGTCCAGACAGGCAAAGGGAATGATATCCCAGAATCCCTTGCGGTGCCGATCTAACGGCAGCACCAAAGTTACACCTACTTAATTGAATTAATTTGAACGAAAGGAAAATAATTGTCTGAAAACTACGTGTTATTTTTAAGGTGACAAAAAAAATGATTGATCTTAACTGAAGCAAATAATTAAGTTAGATCAAAGTAAAAAAGTTTCTCTTTCCAACATCCATATGTGGTCTTATCACCCTCTCATGGTGGAAAAAGTATTATCTGAGCTTTTTCATCCACTAAATCATCTTTAAATGGACACGCCATGCTGCTTCCCCTCTCTGTAAACAAACTAAGCTTCAACTAAACCTGCTCCAGACCAGGTTATGTTCAGAGCATGAGTTGCCATGGTAACTTGACCTACCCTGAAACATACCTCCATTTCTGGAACCAAAAGCTGAGGTTATCAACTTCCTTAGCCTCAAACTTATCGTGGGAGCTAGCATAACCTGCTTTCTGGAATACCCCCCTGGCAGGCTGCAGTAACATTAAACCTTCATATTAAGGCGGGGACCGCAAAATATCATCTTGGGGGCCGCAAATAGCCCGCGGGCCGCGAGTTTGAGACCCCTGCTGTACACTCTGGCACTGGTACACCAGCCGCAGGTCGGAAGAACGAATCAATAGTTCGCTTACCCATAGTTCAGACGCACATATCAGGTTGTGATGATATTTGTCTCCGTTTCCTTCCCACAGATGTTTACGCGCGCTCGATTATCTCTAGGCCCCGCCCCCTCCACGCATTTTAGCCACTCACAGTGGCTTTCCCTATTCTTCTCACACGCAGTGGCCGCCTCACAGACAGGTATCACGCGAGTGTGTGCTCGCGTTTCATGAGTATGTGCGCGAGTGTGTGTGTCTGCCTGCGTGCGTGTGGCTTGCGTCTCATTGATTATTTCATTGATCATTGACGTGCCCCTTCCACGTTTAATGTATAAAAAATACGAAGGGTGGGGGAGGCAAATTTACTGGTCGCGCATGTGCGACTGGATGTAAAATTCAGTCGCACACTCTAAAATGTTGGTCGCAAAATGCGACCAATTGCTCGCAGTCTGGAGCCCTGCTAATGCTGACATCACATTATGTGATTGGCTGAAGGTTGGTCCGATGACGTGTCAGATTGTGATTGGTCTGGACAAACTACGATACTACCATAGAAGAAAACATTATGAAGTATGTTGTAAACAAACGTCCATTTATTATTGTTATGATTATTATTGAATGCATGTTTGCTTCTAGTCTTTTTAATCCGTGCACCCAGTGCTTTATTATTGGCAGAACGGACCCGGAAGGACAACATTTTGCCGTGCTAACAACATTATCAGCCACGGCTGAACTCAAACTGGAATAACAAGCGGAATGTGGCAAAATCTCTTAATGAAGATTACAAAGAATATTGTCAGACACAATTTATGAGGGAAAATAACTTTAGATTACAAAAGGGAACATGAAATGAACATTTGTAGAGCTCAAGCAGATCTCCACGCTACGTAGTTTGTCCAAGTGGGGTTACCGTAGTGTGACGTTACCTTCAGTCTAAAGGACCCCGAACGGAAATTCCAGGCCGAACGGTTATGGTACCTACACCGCACATCTCACTCCCTCTTGCTCTGCACGACCTCCCTCGTCTTACACACATGCGCGGGGTTTCAGCACATACACATCCTCATTCTACAACAGACGTTTCCGCTGGGGGATTTTGTGTTTGGCGGTGGGGGGTTAACCGCGACACCGCGCCCCTTGCTGGTTCATCACCGCAGTGATCAAAAACCCCACATCATCACAGCTCTAGGTATCCCACAATTCCTTGTGCTGCCGATCTAACAGCAGCACCAAAGTTACACCTACTTCATTGAATTAATTTGAATGAAAGTAAAATAACTGTCTGATAACTACATGTTATTTTTAAGCTGACTTAACTAAAGGTTTATCTTTCCAACGTCCATACTTGTTCTTATCACCCTCTCATGGTGGAAAAAGTATTATCTGAGCTTCTTCATCCATTAAATCATTTTCAAACCTACCCTGAAACATACCTCCATTCTTTGAACAGAAAGCTGAGGTTATCCGCTTCCTTAGCCTCAAACTTACCGTGGTAACTCACATAACCTGCTTTCTGGAACACCCCTAGCTCTCTTTTGTTCAAATGCAGCCACCGTCCAAAGTAAATCTTTGTGATAACCTTCGAAAAGCGTGCAGAGCTGCTGCATTAGATATCAGAAGATAACAGGTTCTTCTGATGCAAATATGAAGAAATGCTGAGTCAAGACTTTTGTCTGAAGTTATCTATAAATGTACTCTGTCTGAAAAAGATCTGGATCCTAATTGTCCATACAGCGTGTGCTAAGCCACAGCAAGTCTAATGAATTCTTTAAAATCCTGCTACAGTCTCCACAGGAACCTCCAAACAGAGTAAATAAACCACCCAGACAAAAAGTGAAAGTTTGAGGCGTGAAAGGGAAAGCTGAGCAGAGCCGTTCTGCAGACTTGCAGACTTCTTTTGAAGCAGTTGTTGGTGAACTCTTCTAAGCTCTGCAGGCTAAAACATTCAAACCCAACTTGGTGCTGCTGGTGGGGTTGACATAAGGGCTTGTTTATAAATGTCAACAACAGTTAAGGCTATCTAATGTAGAAGAAAAGGCTGCTTTTATTCCTTTTTTCCCTCCATGTCAGTCCAGCCAGCACTGGCTAAAAACAAAAGAAACTGCAGAGAAACATTTCTTTTTCTGTTTGTGTTTCTTCTGGCTGCTCATTTCCACCCTTTGGTAGTTTTATTGAGGCCAAAGTTCAGCCGGCTCCGAAACAAACGCACAACTATATTCAGCCACACGTGAAGACAACACACCAAAGTCCTGCAAATCTTTGTATTTATCACTCTGTTAGAAAAGTGTCCCTCATGCAATTATATTTCACCTGTATAAAGAATCTGAAACCCCTAACTCAAACACAACAGTAACACAAACCCAGCATTTTCTGAAAACAAATCTGGAAAAGAAGCTGAATGTTGTGTTCACATGTGCTGCAGAAACAAGGATTTTCCACTTCCTGTTTGGAACCTCCTCTGCAGTCTTCCTCTGGACCGGGGCTGTTCAACTAAAATTGAAAGAGGTCCAGTCACCCACATTCAGTCGAACCAAATGGTCAAGAAAATTATACTAAATATTTATAGTAAAATATTATTAAAGAGACTGCATTTACTAAATACGTATTATTCTAGCTTGATTTAAAAATCTTTAGACAAACGCGTTGGTATGTAACATCCAACGGAACATTTATGCACAATGTTATCTAAATTATAAAATAAAAACAGGGCTGATTTTCAAAATAAGAGAGTAAAAATGATTAAATACAGTGCTTTACTTTGAAAATAACAAAATAAAGGAAAGACAGGCATGAAAAACGTCCCTCTTGCAATTTTCTACCAATTTAACAGATAAAAAAATCAAAACATATCCTAGTTTAGAGACTCATCGCCCTGCCCTCATAAAGTCAACTAACCACATTCTGCTCCTTAGCGACGACTACTCTTTATTTACCTCCTTCCTGATCGCTCCAACCTCAGCATCCTTTAACCAACATCACCACTGTTCCTCCTCCCCACCTGTCCAAACCATCTCAATCTGCCTCCCTCCATTTATCTAAAAAAAACATCATGAGCTAACCTTAGAGTTAGGTTTTCAAAACACTTAATACCAATACCAAAATTGATACTTCAGATTCTCTATTGGTTCCTGATTTTTATACTTTTTTAATAGTTCCACAACTCCTTTTCTTAGAAATGTCAGTCTCTTAAACCACTATGCAAAAAAGGCTCAAAATGTCATCAACATAACACATCCATGCACACAATTTCAATAAATCTCAATCATGACTAAATCACTTAACCCACTGACATTTATTTTTATTTCAAACACCTTGAAAAAAGTACTTGAGAAAATAATGGAAGTGACAAAAAAGATGATAAATACTAACAAAATACGTAAGTGTTTACGATGAAAAGTTAAAAAAAGCCTGTTCAAAATTCCACCCTTAAAAGTAATGGTTCAGAATGTGTTTTATAATGAGTTAAAAATAAATGTATGGTAACACTGAATGAAATATTTTTTCACAAACTTTTCTCTTTTCATTTTTTATATTATTATCTACTCTTAAAGATTGTTTTATTTCAGATAAAACGTCCAGATTCTCTCCACCTGATCCATCCATGACTCCATCCGAAAGACGCTGGCCTCGGTCATCTGTCTCATCTACATTCACTCCAGCAGTTGATCTGGCTGGAATCATGACAGCTAAATGGACAAACCCAAGCTCACAAAGTTAAATAAAAGCAGAGTTCTTCATCTGTCCGTCAGCACAGCAAACAAGAGGGAAGTCAAAGCCGATCCACCTCCTCTCTGCTTCAGCTACAGAGCATCTCTCCGCTGTCTTCCAGCTCCCATCCATGTCCGGAACAACTCCAACGGTCTTCTCTGACCCTCCAGACCACATCTCCTCTCTCTGGATCCTGTCCTAGACTTTCTCTGAGCTTGAGCATGGAGTCTCTGTTCTTCTCCAGAAACATCCTCAAAGCAAAGATTACATCTGTGGTTCTCTTTCGCTGCAGGAAATCAATCTGTTGTCCACAACTGTTCCTCTGACCTCCGTCTAGCTTCCACCTCATTACTACTCTCCATGAAGTCGTCTGGGCTGTCACACCTGGCTACAGAGAACTACATACAGCAGTCATCCTTGTTTCCAGCTTTCAGACTGCCGTCTGAGCAAACAGAAGCCACACTGATGTTTAACCCCGTAAGCGTTACAGGAGCAGCAGGAAGGCATTCTGGGACACTCGCATTCTCAGTGAGTGACACTGCCTGTCATGCGAGTGTCTGTTCACACAGGCGTGTATCCATGCACACGCACTCAGGAGACTGCAGCACTCCAGCATCAGGAAAGCTGTCTGTAATGTTTCCCTTTCATGTAGAAGCCGTTGCAGCTCTGTGAGGCAGAGCACTTTAAACCGGTCTGAGCAGACGGGTCGGCGACCTCTGCCTGACCTTTACATCATCAGCAGCATGTTAAAAACTTTACCAGGACAAGACAAAAGAAGCCCAAACAATTCAAACATTTCGCCTGAAGTGGGAGGGGCAAAAGCCTGTACGAACACTGGTGACAGACAGGGAGCAACGTGTGGAGGTCCCATGCCTCACTGAACTGCCCCCATCTTTTAACTGGAAAGATGCACATTTGACTGATTTTTTTGGAGTCGGTTGAAGGAATGCAGTTATGTAAAAATCATAAAGAACACATACTACACTGGAGTATGGAGGGGATTGCTGTGGTTCAGACAAAAGTGATGAAGAGGAAACAAATTAACAACAGAGTCATAAGATACACTTGATTAAGGGTGTAATACTTTTTTTTAAACTATTTTTCCCTGATAATTTATTAATTTCTATCATAAACATAGCTTTACGCTGCCATATAGTTTCTAATTCCATGATTACATTTAAGGGTGGGTTTTCTCGGGGCACACCAGCTTCCTCCCACAGTCCAAAAGCATGCCAGGTAAATTGATGAGTCTAAATTGTCCCTAACGTGTGCATCAGTGCGCGATTGTGGTCCTGGGACAGAGCACCCACCTGTCCAGGGTGAACCCTGCCTTCACCCATCAGTGGCCAGGTTAGGCTCCAGCAGCCCCGTGACCACATCCAACGGGTTCCTAAATAGATGGATGGATGGACATTTAAGTCAGAGATTTTTAGTTCCCATTTTTATCGTCAGCAAAGCTTTCGAGCTCAAATGTTGGACATAAAGTCTCTCAAGTGACTCAAGTGACTCAACATGGATGCACCGCATTCCTTCCATATTAAAAAGATTATAATAACTATCCATTTTATTTGAATATGCATGTACTTAAAGGACACACAATAAAATGACAAAAAATGGACATTAAATGCACAAAATCAAATAAAATCAGTTCCAGTTGGGGGCCTGCATCTCCTCCTGGTGTCGCTGGCTCCCCGTCTGCGATGCTCCACCTGGCTATGCTGCTGTCCACAGGAAGGGACATCCCATCTACTGGCATTTTCACCGACAAACCTTTTCCGTGCTCACCCTGTTTTTCCAATGTTAACCTCCATCAGCTAGGGGGGTGGGAGGGTGTAAGGGGTTTTTTTTGTGGGTGGAGGGTGGCGGTTTTATTCATGTGTTTTAATATTATTTGTTTTGTTTTTGGGTGAAGTACTTTGTGTTGCCTTATACCTGAAAAGTGCTCTATAGATAAAGATTGGCTCGATTTGATTTGCTGCAGTTTTATTCAATCCGATTTGATTGAATCGGGACACAGTCTGTCCCAGGGCCACAAATCACACACCTATGGAAAACTTACAGTAACCAAGGAACCTGTGACGCATGTTTTGGTTTTTTTTGGACGGGGGGAAGCCGGAGTCCTCGGAAGAAAACCCACGCATGCACAGGGAGAACATGCAAACTCCACACATGCAAACTCCCCATTGATGTTCTCTTTCAGGTCCCACAGCCGGGACTTGAACCTGTGAGGCAAGAGCGCTAACCACTGCCCCACCGTGCCGTGGACTAAGCTGTCAATTCTTTTAAAAAGGATTCAAGGAGGGAAACACTGTTTAAATGTTCACTTTTGAGTTTGACTTCAGCGTGATTTTCCATCCGTGTAAATGTACTTTACTTTCAGTTTTAGTTAGTAGTGCCCAGTAAAAGTAGCCCACATCTGTGCAAGTGGGGTTTCTTTCTAACCATCACAGTTCAAGCCAGACCTCTTTTCATGACTGTTGGCATAGAAATATCAACATGAAAGATTGATCTTTTTATACGTAGTTTTCCTCTGTCAGGACTTTTCCATTATTCCAGTGTAATTAGGGGCAGTAATTGCCCTTTTCATTCTAACTCACTCCTCACCCACCTTCAGTCTGCCAAGAAGAGCAATTAGCCTGGAGTGAAAACACCTGCAGAAAGCGGCTGCTCTGACGGCCATTCTTCCCTCAACACCTATGACGTTTTTCCTTTTTAAATCAGTAGACACGTTTTCATTTGAAGTGCATACCGCCGTGTTCACACGGCTAAACCGTGTCCTCCATGGTGTTCTACCTGTAATAAATATTATCGTGTTGGTGGACTAAAAAGTAAAAGGATGTGAAAGGACTTAAGTCTGACATAAATCTATCTGCTTCATCAGAAACTCGCCACTTTGCTAGTTTCTTCTTTTACCTTCCAATTTACGTCTCTGTGAATTTGTTTAGAATTGCTCAAACTCTGGCAAAATCCTACAATACCATAAAACAGAGTTTGTAGTTTTCAATGCTGCTGCTTCATTAGAAAAAGTCATGTGAAACAAGGGAAAACAAAAGAGAAATGGATTCAAAGTCCCACTCATCTTCTGACCTATTGTCAAAGCCTTGCCGGTGGTCTTTTAATTATGATTACAGCGTTTTTTAGCAACAATAGAAACATCTGTCATTTTCTTGCACATAGTTTCTGCAGCAAAGCAGGAGTTCATTCGGAATTCTCCTCCAATTTGGTGCAGAGTAAGAAGCCTGCTCCACTTCCCATCATACATCTGTTTATGGTCTCCCCTGCTAGCTTACAGGCCCCCCCGCACACACACACACACACATACACACACATTACAAAAATATGTTGAGAAACATCAGAGCTATCCAGCCGTACAGTTTAGATCCAGATTCCAGCTCAGACGTGGAAAACAAAGACGTTCACGGATCTATTTGTCTGACGGTGGATGCATCAGAAGGGGGCGGAGCAAAGCGCTTGAGGCCCCGCCCAGCGTACATTCTATGTCACAAATATAATCTTTTTTTAAACTGCATTTTTTCATCTGCTGCTTATACACAATAATCTGAGCAAAGAAATACTCAGAAAAGCATGTTTAATCTTGATTTTCTCTATCAATGTCCTCCATCACGAGAAAAATGTCACAAAAAAAATATTCAAAACATCAAAAACACCATTTTCATAGGAGAGGGTCATTAAGGAAAGTGTTATAGTGTATTTAACTAGAGACCTACAATTATTCAGTTTAGTAAACACAATTTAGCTCCCTATAAAATATTAACACAAATAATGCTAGTTTTTAACCAAGAATATACCTACCTATGGAACAAATAGATAAAAAGTAATAGAGGCAAGACAAAGGTGGGAGTTTCAGGAGGTTTAGTAGAGAATTTCTTAAACCTCAATGCTCTGCTTTTGTTCTTTCTCTCCAACTAAAGCAGCTGAGGCCGAAGCATGTTAAGCCTTTAACACCCCACAGGAAGTACAACACCAAGGTCTCTTTTTTCAAGATTTAGTTCCTGCCTTTCTCTCTCCCCTCCTCTGTTTAAGCTCTATCTTCCCATTGGCCTTGGCATGAGCACAAGCATGAGTGATAGGCTCCTTCTCACACTACATTGTCATATTCTGTCCCATTTTGGTGACTTATTGTCCTTTTTTCGTCTCTCTCTCCTCTGTCTGCCTACAAGGCCTATGAACTCCTCTAATAGGAATGGATAGTAGCTGCACTCCCGCTTCTGAATCTCTTTTCGCACTAACACACCCTGCAGCTGCAACTTGTCCTCTCTCTGGGGAAGCGTCACTCGGAGCTGCCGGTTGCCCGTTTGAGGCAGGAATGACTGGCTGGATCGTTTGGGTAACCCAAAAAGAGAATGGACGACACAGCAAAAGCAGGCATTTTGGATCAGCCTGTAATGATTGTGTCTTTTGGAATATTGTATTTTTGCTCTTTCTTACTCCATGCATTCTAGACAGGAGTTTTAATTTTATTTTTTTTATTAAATGTAGTCCTTTTTATTTTCCAAAGGTCCTGCAAGCAAAGGTGGGAATAAGTTACTGACAAAGCAATCCATCTTTGCAGTCTGTACAAGTTGTAGTCCACACCTTTCCTAAACCTCATTTCCTCAGTCTCTGTGTCTGGACTCTTTTGGGGTTAAGCCGAAAAAGGAACATTTTTCTCATCCATTTCTCCTGTCCTCCCATTCTGTCTCACCAAATGACCTCACTCCTCCTTTTTCTCTTCCAAAAGTCAATTCCATTACCGTCCTCTATTCTCTCCTCATTTCATTTTTATTGTTATCACTTCTCTTTCACCTTTACCTAATTTCTCCACATTCTCAACTTGTCTCTCCGTCACTCTGATTTGACATCCAAGCTCGAGCTAAAACCGACGACCGCCTGCCTGTGGGTGCAGCTTCCTTCACTTCACGTGCATCTAAGCATTGTGTGGTACATTTCTCTGTTTTCTTAATCTTAAAAAGTATCTGCACAAAAGTAGCCACAGCAGTGGGTTTGATGCTAAAACAAAGACAAATAAAGGGTCATTTTCTCGCTTTTTTAAGTGCACATATCAACAACAAAAAAACTGTCCACCAATTACAATTTTTATGTCCTTGGATTTACTTTTTACAGTTTTAGAGGCTTTAACTCAATGAGGCTTCCTCCAATCTGTCTCCTGGAATCATCAAGACCATCTGCACCAACAAGAAAGGCATCAATAGGCACATCAGTATTTATTAACCTTCCCCTTCTCCTGGTCACAGGTGGTGCCAGGGGACATCTGCAGGGTTCGTGCATGCATGTCTGTGTATTGGGGATGTCAGAATTCTTGCAGAGTAGCGTTTACGTGCTGTACTTTTTGTGTAGAATCTTTGTCCATTGCATTCGTAAGCTGACGGCTCTGATTTAACACCATCCAATCTACACCAGTAAATTTGTAAAGTCTCACACCGGCACACATGCGCGGTGGAGTGCTGAGCGTGCATGCAGTGCATAAATCACCACAGTATTTCCTCCCTCAGAAAAACTTCTGACATTGCACATGCCATCAGACCAAATTTATGCACTTCAAAAGAGCTTACACGGATATTCCGCAGCTACCTTAAGTGCACTAAAAGGCTTAGGCTTACCATTCCATGACCTCATCACCGCATTTACACCATGACCCGACGTAGAACCAGCAGCCCAAACATCAAAGGGCTCCAGTCAGCAGTTTTTGCCCCTAAGCCTCGATTATGCCTGAATCAAGTATGGGCTGATTAAATTCATAAACACAACTACAGTGGTGCTGAAAGCAAAGCAAAGCAAAGCTCACATAGAACTGTGTTGGAAAGGAGTGGGGAGACAGGACATCCTGCATAGTCATCACGAGGACGTCTAAGTGCTGTAAATCTGATGTAATCAAACAGTCTTATCCCACACGGGCCGCCGAGTCCTTCCCACCGGCTTCACATAAATCAATAATTACATTAATTCAACAAACAGCAGCTTAAGCTACTGCTGGCCTGGAAAACACACACACATACCCTTTAGATTGTATTCAGAAATGGGCCTGGCTGGGTCATTTCATGGTTGTTTACCTCCAGAGACCTGCCATTAATTTCTGCAACAACGCAGCCGAAGCACCATCAGGGAACATAAACAGCAATGGCCCCAACGCAACTCAGATGTTGGCGAGAGATAATAAGTTGGACACGACACACACCTACGCACACGCACACACACTCCTAATCCATCATAAGCAGCAGGAGCAGCTGTCCCTCTGTAGGAAAACGTCCAGGGAGCTCTATTAACAGCACATTTCCTGGCACACATTTACATTATTTCTGTAAGACATGGGAAACAAACTTTTCCTGGAGCTAAAATCAGGCAGAGCAGAACTTGTTGGGAAGTGTGAGCTATCCAGGGTGCTGAAGTGTAACTCCCCTAATGAGGAAGACGGAACTGAATTAGGAAAGACGTTTATGCTGCAAGTGTTTCGTGTAGAATATGTGTTGGAAACGAACTAAAAACTACATAGAAAATCCATCCTTAAAAAAACATAACAAACACTGTTTTGCAATTAAAACATAACTAAATCAGGTTTAAAAATCGTATGAAAGTGAGAGTTTAGCTTTAATTGAGCAACGACTTAAAACATCAGAGTTCTGCATAGCAGCAAATACACTTTCACTGCTTTTTGTTTTAATATATTAAAAGCTCACATATAGGAAGCAGAAAACCAGGTTAAAATTAATACTCTCATGAATATAGTTCATGCATAATGACAAAAGAACTTACTGCTTAGTCAAAAATATATATTAAAGAAAGCGCTATTTATGCATGGGCTGCTTGTTGCACCGCCTGCAGCTAAGGACAAACATTGTGTATGAATAAATCCAAAGTCTCAGAAGGACAGAATTATTTGAACACATTAGACGCCCCTTTAATTCTCTTTAACACTGCAGTGTGCATCGATTCTGCAAGGAGGTTTCTATTTTAAAAGTTGGTTTCACATTCTCCCAAGCTGATATGATGAAATATGAGCCTAACAGTTTACACTGTGCTAATCGATGTGGGGGATTTTGTAGCACAATTAATAGACTACATGTAACCTACTATTGATATCTACACTCATACGCCTTGCACCTTTTATTTCTATAGGCCTTTTTAACATGTAATACAAGTACATGTACTAGTACATGAACTAGTACATGAACTCAAGGTTAATGTACTAGTATGAATACATGCCATTTTAATTTTCAAAAGATTCTTGGCTGAATCCGGCCTTTGATGACCGACCCGGCCCTGGTACATGTGCTGGAAAGAAGAGCTGCCTGTGGGGTCGGCGCTCTCCGTGGTGCTGAAATCACACATGTTCTGTTACCACAGTGGCAGCTGTCTTGTTTGACTCAAAATATGAATCCAAAAGAGGTCTAACAAAAAACTGTGCACCAAGTATGTTCTTTCTATTTTTGTAACGAGTCTTTGTGGTCAATTTCTTAGCTTGTGCCACACTTCTCGTTTCTGGTCTACTTAACCATTAGACTGCAGAGGTTCATTGGTCTGTTGGATGGATTTTAAGCAGCCAATAGCCTTGAGGAGGATGCACACTGAAATAGTAGAAGCTAAAACAAATCAAGGTAGTTGATATGAAAGGATATCACAAAAATAAGCAAATTGTCTGTGCTTCACAATGCATTTGAAGTCCCCCCCCCCAAATAAACACCTACATAATAAAGGCAACCCACCCCATGGAGAGTCCAGTAGAGCACAAAGGAGATCCCTGACAAGGATGGTAAGCATGACCATTAAACATGACGGTGAACAAGGACACACTCATCCCCCCATTGTGGTCATATTTACAAATGATGATGGAGAATTTAAACCCAAAACACTATAAAGGGGGGGAAAAAAAACAAGAGGATGCAGCCTTAAAGAGGTCATCATTTTTAAAATGCTTTTTGTTCTGAGACTTCTTCAGGTCCACATGGTTCCTGTGATCTGTCTGTCCCTTCCTCCCGCTCTTTCTTTGTTTAGCTTTTGTTACTCCATAAGCGCTTGCCTCCTGATTGCTTGTCAACCTGCGAGCTATTCTTTGTAACTGGCTGCTGTTTTATCTTATTTTAAGAGGATCATGTTACTGTTTCACCACTGTTGTTCCACAGATTCCGTGACATGTAAAGGATGAAAGAAAAGGGAGGTCGAATTTTCTAAAACAAGCCCAGAAATTTGCTCTGTGAAGACAGACTCAGATATGTGTCGCATGAACCATCTGTGACACACAAACAGTCGCTGTCCCACACAGCTTGTTGTACACCATGGGCCATGTCGGCTCACGGAATCATTCCAGAAGCTGACTGAGGAGCAGGAGAGCCATGTTACCATGCACGCCAGTCCCCAAACAGTCGGGCCAAATGTTGTGTCATAGCAGCTTGAAAGAGGAGGGAATGTATGGATAAATCTGGGACTGCTCCATTTGGAAATGCGTGAGAAACGGAGAATTCACAGAGAGGGAGACTTGGAAACCTGCAAGCGCTAAACCCTCACAATTAACACCAATAATGGGAAGAAAAGAGCACTCTGATCCCAAAACAATGAGATCTAAAATGATTTCCTTTCTGGGATACAATCCCACTCACTGCGGCTTCAAGACAGTGGCACAAGTACGATAAAAGTATAAAGAGGTGATTGTAATGAGAATTGAAAATAGCACAAGTAAATATATTTAAAAAAAGATTCAAATGCATAAATGTAACAAATATTACTGAAAAGAACTTTATCTGAGACCAAAAGCACGAAGAGGGGCTTCGTGTGCTGTGAGGTTAGGTGTTTGGATTTGAACCCCTGAAGGCGTCGGCCGTCTCGATTAAAGAAATGAATTTACATTTTTCTGTTGGCTTTGAAGAATTTGTCATCCAAAATCGAATATTTTGAAAACATTTTCATCACTGACTAGCAGGATTACCATAAACAGTGTGAACAAACGATAACTGGCAAATAAAAGCAAGACATTGACATTTTTTCTACTTTGAATAAACTCCCGTAGCTCCGCAATCATATAATTAAACCTCTGCTTTTGTTTTCTAGCCTGGAACAAAAATGAGCTTCACTACAATCTGCTTAGCCCCTCTACGGTTTACCTAATGTTTGACATGTAGCCAGATTCTGATGCCTGACTTTGGACTTGCTGGTTTTGTCCCAGTCTTGAACTAAGTGGCAAAATCCATTGACTAAATATGAGATCTGGACTGAGTGGCGTTCCAAACTCTCAGGAGTTCCAAGAAGCCAGAATCCCGTAGACTTCTATTGAGAGAGAAAACAGCTGTTAGTCCTTCTGAATCTTGCTAATCCTATTTTCTGTAGTGCAACTTATTCAAGTTATAAACTGACCAATCAGAGGCCTCAATTAAAGCATGTGATCTAACACCAAATGTTTAAAGCGCTTGATTGACATATTCTTCAGAGCCCACTTTCAGGTGATAGGGGTGTGGCCTTCTAACAAGCTCACTCCTGATTGGTGAGAGTGGTTGCCCAAGAAACGATGATTTAGACCAATTTAGACCAATTTGGAGCCAACTTACTGACATCTAGCCCCAACATGGTGGAATCCATCTAAAGAAAATGGCGACTGAATTGACTTCATTTGGTTGAGGCCGAAAGGGAACCATTTTCTGTGAGTGATGTCACACTGACTCAGTCCAGTCCACGAAAAAAACAAACAGAGGGAGGTTATTCCTACGGGATGTACTGCATGAAGGTCGTTTTTACTTTCAACCTGATAATGTTTGGTTTTATGACAAATGCACACACATTCATTTGGATCGTACTATGTCTTCAAACTGACTGGTCACAGCCTTGACTGAATACGAAGTATACTTTACCGCACCTGTGGGATTATCTTTTTTCATTACGGTCAGCCCCTTAAGACATGTCATCTCATTTTCGAGGGGCGTCGACCGCAAGGCGCTGAGGCAAGTTAGAAAAATCGAAACTCCTGCTTTGATAGAGACAAAAAAAAAAAAACAGAAGACAAGGGACTCCATCAGAGCAGCGCGCCTCACTAAAGACTCGCCCGGTAACTGCTCAGCGAGTCTTTAGCGTCGGAATGGATGGTTGCAGTGAAACAGCCGGACTGAGATGGAGGGAGAGCTGGAAGTGATCTTCCTCCCCCCTTTTTTCCCCCACATCAACACATTTAGCCTTCTCCTATCTGGATTTCTCTGCCACACCGCAAAGAGCAGGAGGGGAGGGGGGCAGCTTGACGTGCTTGTGGACACAGACCTCATTTTTCTCAGTGACAAATGGGGACGAAAAATGGGTAAAAATAAATTGACATCAACACTATAAAGGCGGTTTGACACCGTAAATCTGAGCGACAAATGCAGCTTCAAACCAAAAGATTAAAAAAATGGCAGCAGCATGTGCTTTTTGTAGTCTCAATCATGAAACGATGTCAGCAGCCTTCTCTCTATTCGCTACAAAAGAGACAATAATGTTTGGAAATTGGCCCTGAACTGCTGTCCTTGTCTACAAAGAATGCTCCAAGTGAGGGTTTCCCAGAGATATCTGTTTTAACCCCCAGAGTCTGTCTGGTGATGTATCAGTGACTACGTCAAGCAGGCATGCATGCCGGCTGCAGCTTTGGCTTCTTCTCGGACTGTGCAGCCGACACGCATGCCTGCATGCGTGTCGGCTGCAGCAGGACCATCTCCTGCACAAGAAACGACTGCAGCCAGCAAAGCCTCTCCCCTCTCTGCTATAAAGTGGTCATTGTGGCTTGGCCTGATGGGTGGTGGGGGGTGGGGAGCAGCAGTGCACAGTATCTCAATATCATGACCCTATCAGCTGCTGCATGCCCCCTGCTGCTCAGATCAGTCATCCCACATGTGAGGAACAATCCAGACCTCATTTCAAAAAATATATATAACAGGGCAAAAGGGACAGGTGCATTGTGGGAATGAAGTGAGCTACCAATCAGTGTCAGAATGAAAGGCATGAAGAGTCATGTTTGGTTTTCTTATGACAATGTGGGAGGACAAAAGCCTTATGGATCTCTGCAAGACAATATAAAATGTGAGGGAGAACAATTCTCTCAAGGGTACTTGAGTTGAAGCTGCACTTACTGATTCAAGTTGCTCTTCTGAGATTCACCAAAGAGATGGGAGGAGAATCTTAAAAAAAAGAAAAAGATCTCTCTACAAATGAAGCATCTGAGGAGCAGTTGACTCCAGTAGAAAAAGAAAAAAAAACAATTGTTATGGTATTAGTACCATTCCGATCCATTCCGATCATCTCCTGATCTGCTGTAAAATCATCCCCAGTGGTCTTTTAATTCTAATGATGCCGTTTTTAGCCAAAATGCAAAAACCTGTGTCGTTTTCCAGGACCTAGTTTCTGCAGAGCGGCAGAAGTTCGTCAGAAATTCACCTCCGAGTTGTGGGAGGGACTGTTGGTGCAGAGTAAGCCCTCCCCCATTTCCCTTTACCTATTTGTTTTAACTATTACCCACTAGCTTACAGCCCCTCACACTCCCAAGATAAGATCAAAAGTCAAAAAGAAGAAGAAAAGAAGCAATATTGAAGCTAACGGGTCAGATTCCAGCTCAGATGAGGAAAGGACAAACAGACACGGACCTTTTTAATGGATTACTCTACCTCACAATTACAGGCATTTTCCAACTGCATTTTCTCATCTGGTCCTGATCACAATGATTCGAGTAAAGAACAACCCCCCCCCGCTGCCTTGAGATATTGCCTAAAGTGCACTCGCACTTTACTGGCTCTTCTTTCTCTTACGGCTTCTCCCATCAGGGGTCGCCGCAGCGAAACAACCTCTCCTTCGAGGATGAGTCGCATGGTTAACTTGGCAATGTTTTACGCCGGATGCCCTTCCTGACGCAACCCTCTCAATTAATCCGGGCTTGGGACCGGCACAGAAGCAGAGAAGGGAATAGGGAGCAGCCCGGATTTGAACCCTGGTTTCACGGACGGAAGGTGCCGCAAACTAGCACGAGCTAAACCGGCTCCGCTCGCACTTTATCGGCTAATGTTGTAAATTGTCTTTCGATTCATTGTATGTGATGCACACGTGAAGAATCTACAATAAAGTTGACTTTGAAATACTCAGAAATGCAATTTTAATGTTAATTTTCATATATATATGTTCTTCATCGGGGGAAAAAATGCTGCAAGAACAAAGTAAAACAGCAATTCCAATGGACTGGTGTTACCTGCTTTGGCATTTTAGATGAATGCTTGCAGCAATTGGAAGAAACAGAATTTCTGCTTTTCTGAAGTCAGCATCTCTCCACTTTAAGATCAATGCTTAAATATGTAAATGTCTCATGCAATCAAAGTGCCAGAATATGAAAAAATAATCACAGTCTGAATGATTGACACTCTAAATCTGAAGGATTAATTATTAACTTCCACACTTCAATTATGGGCTTTTAGCTTCCTTTTTTTATGTTATGCAACCCACTTCCTGTTCAAAACGACTCAGCTTTCAGTCAACTGCGTGGAAAAGACAATAATGCAGACCCAAATTAAGTTCACCACAATTTGGTCCAACAGGCTCTGCAGGGCTAAAAAAAAAAGGTGGTGCTGGTGAGAGGAAGATCCTCCAGACAAACATGATGCCTCATTATCAACAGCAGGGTTACATCAGCTCTATTTACCCAGAAAGTGCTGCTCCTAATGGGGAGGAAGGTGTGACATGTTTAAACAGCAGCAGCTGTCTTGGTACTAATGTAGGTTAACCAGCTTCCCTGGCAGGTGCTAATCAAATCCCACATCTGAAATGCTAATTGGTCCTGAAGAACTGACGGGCCAAGACCTTTTCTCAAGTCTAGACCAGAGGACACCTGAGGGACACCGAATCTGAGATGGGACCAACAGAGTGAGAAGACACCAAGGTTGTGTTGCAGCAGCGTGTCCAGGAATTGCTTTACGAAGACCCGGTCACACTGTGGAAATGTTACAAGTACTTTAATGGAATAGCCTCAATTAATTAAGACAAAGAATTTTAACAAATTAATTTTTAGCAGTATATAATCATTTTAGCCATGTTTTAAAACTCAGTGAGGCATGCAAAAAAGAACAAACATAAAATCGCTTTTATAAAACCCTGCTAAGACCTTAAGAGGATTATTCATAAAAAAAGAACTTTAGGCTATAAAAGTACGGTTAAGTTTAGCTCCACGCTAGAGCACCGTCTTTCTGCGACTTCAGAGAAGAGAAAGCTGCACAAGAAGACACAGGCACCCATGTGTGTCTCCTTTATTTAGACATTCAATAACAGAAACCATGATTAGCAGCATTTTTAATCAAGCTTGTGCTGGTTGGCTCTGGATGTTGAACTCCCAACGCCTGCTATTTATAAAAAAGAGTTTTTACCTGTTATTTCTGCAACTCTTCTATTATCACCCCCCCCCCCCCCCCCCCAACATCCCTCTCGCCTCTTCCCTTCTTTTCTTTTCCGTTCGGTTCAACAAAAACACTATTACAAATATAAGTAAGATGAATAAAGTTTAGGGGTTTATTCAAATATACCTCTGGTGTGTCAGAAGATTCATAACCCCATGTTGTAACAGCAAAATATGTCCAACTTAAGAGGCCTTCAGCTCTCAGCTGTTTGCTCAGCTGTTGGACAGGACAGAAAGAAGGCGTCTTGTATGCCTGGAATAGGCCTGCACAGTTCATCGCAAATTTATCGTTAGCGCAACTTATATTCATATCGCAAAAGTCTGCTAAAATCGCAATAAATGGTAAACCTTAAATGTACTAAAACAATCTTATGGCAATTTGAAGTATTTAACAAATTGAATAAATCCCTTTATGCATTTGACCAATCAGATACAGCCCTTCACATTGTTGACCAATCGGATGGAGCTAATATGTTTATCTAGACGAGGGTCATTTGGAGTATAATTTAAAATATTTTGACTCTTATATGAATTAAACTGTTGTAGTCAAATGGAAATGTTTTTTTATTGTTCCTTTTTTTTTGTTGCTATTTTATTTATTAGTTTATCGCAAGTTATATCATCATTTCAATATTGATTCCTAATATTGCACATCGCAAGTTTTCCTCATATCGTGCAGCCCTACCTGGGAGTCACAAAACGTCCTGTGACGGGAGCTTGCTCCAAGCGGGAACATTTCTGGGATTTTTGACATTTCTTTAAAATGTTCATTTTAAAATCAACACTAAATCTTAGTCTAAATTAAATTAAATTAGGCAAAAAATCTTAGCCTACAAATACTTCCTAGAATAAAATGTGTTTTTTAACAATTAATTTTTATTTACCTTGCGAACAAATTTTAAAAATGAGCAAGATGGAATATTTAACACTGGCAATAGTTGGGATAAAATCAATATGAAAAATATAAAAATCAAATTAAAGCTTAGGATAATCTATAACAAAGTGTTATAACTTCTTGACAACATTGTTAACTATCTGCAAAACCATCAATAACACTTATTCAAACCATAGCTATGATCCACTCATGAAAAAGTATCGGCTATCGTTCTTTGTCCTTCAGAATTATGTTTTAGTGAGTCCTGAATGAATAATATTTCAAGCATCTGGTTTCCTTTTACAAATCCTAATGCCATTTCTGTACAACCAAGCCATTAACTAAAGTTGTCTGATTAAACTGTTGAAATCGGTGGTGCTTGTCCACCAGGGAGTTGAGGCTCTCACCTCCTAAGAAAAGGTTTGTCTACATCACTTGTTAAGCAGCAGAAAGGTGATAAACCATACAGATTAGATCCTGAAAATGCTAAATGGTGTGTACTGACAGTGTACATCACCTAACTAAGAAGAACCCTTTCTGTAGCCCACAAGTCGAAAAAGTTTGCCCCCACCCGTTCTAAGCTGATTCAGCACTGGAACTTCTGAAGAACCAGTGAGTATTCACACAAACACAGATCCAAATTCCAAATAATATGTGATGTACCATCTTTGGAAATTGAATCAAAGGTGAGACACCTGTTGGTCAAGGTGAGGTCAGTCCCTTTTCTGTAAAGCCTTCAGCTTGTTTGTTAACTGCTCCACAGTCTGGTTGCTGATCCACTCAGAAATAGCCTCTTTGGAGCTGCTGCACCACAACGCTGGCCTCGGTGCTCAACAGACCAAACCTGCTTTGTTTTTTTATTCTTGCTAACTGGTGTTTTAACATTTTGTAAAGTAGTCGGTTAATCGCTCCCTAAATCTAAAAATTCCTTTAGGCACGTCACTCTGCCCACAGCTGTGCATGAAAACTTCATGCCACCGTTCTTGACTGGGTCTGATAAAGCCCCAGGGGTGGGAGCCAGAAGCTACATGAAGCTGCGTGAGGCAAAGGACCTGATGCTGAGCCAGGCCTGGGTTTGAATATGCACTATAGAGCCGGGGCTGTTGAACGGGCCGATGAGATTAGACCCGTTCTGGAGCCTGTCAAAACCGGAGCAATAGTGGTAATGCGAATATTTCCTATTAGGGAGCAGAAAAGAACATCTTCATTAATTCATCGCCAGTGGCTGCTCTTTTGGGGTTCCTCAGAAGTGATAAAAGAGGGCTGGGACTGCATTACTTTCAACCTTTAAAAGGGACCAAAAAAAAGCTTATCCAATATTTAAATGCTCTTCAGTCTCAGTTGCATGAATTTATGATTAAATCTTTGTGAAATACAGTAGAGAACGTGGCACAGATCCAGACTTTTTTTTTAAGTCTCACAACTCCTTGTCAATTAGAAAGACCAAAGGCAAGTTGTTAAAAACCCCACCGAGCTTTCATCATAGCTGCTGTCATCACATGACAATTTGGTGCTTTTCCCTGCTTCCAACCACGCTGCAGAGATAGACTAACTTTGACATCCTCAATAATAAATGTCCTTCCACGCTGACTAATATTTGTCTCAATCTAGACATTGATATGCAACCGGTGAGGCCGCAAAGGAGGAACGGAGTCAATTCCTACCCTCAATGGGCCTCAGGGAATCCTCTATCTGCCCTGATCTCTGTCACTGTTTGTTTGTTTCTTTACAATTATTCACACAATTACATCAAATACTGAATATACCCGTACTCTGAATTTAAGGATTAAAGACGATGGGTGACACAAGGAGCACCTTTTTTTCCGTCATGGCTTCCCACAGTGAAAATTGAAGGTAAATCAGGAAAGATGCAGAGTTTTCCTGTTCTGCCTTACATATTTCTTTGTTCTGTTAAGGTGAAAGTGCCTGCTGGCCTCTAACTCCCCAAAAGCTCCTTTAACTTCCTCTGTCTCCGACTCTTGGGGTGGAGGTTGGATGGACGGACAGAAAGATGGATGAGGGCCAGGCGGCAAACTGCAGAAGTGAGTTAATGAGGCAGATTGCTCTCCGCGCTGCCCTGCGAGGGATTACAGCAAGATTACCATTTGGAGTCTCTTCTCTTCACTCTCTCTGTGGGTAAACCAGAGGGCCAAGGCGCCGACGAATGGCTCACCTTGATCACTCCAGGCTCAGCTCCTACATCCAAATCTATCCCTTGACAACAACTAACAAACTGCATCTGCACATCCCAGCTACAAAACCACACACACTAGATAATAAAATCCCACTTTTGAAAAGGTTACTTTATGCTGCATAAAAATGGCATGATGATTGTGTGTTGACCCAGAATGGTGGCATTTGAGTTGAAAAGCTGCAGATTTGTATTCAGGAGAGTTGTTGAGAACCTGGTGTCAGAGAGACGAGCGAAAAAACAAAGAGCGGCGCAGGACCTCGACTCCGCTTTCTCTGCTCACCGCATAACCATTTATTCAAATTGCAACCAAATTTGCAATTATTATAAGTCAACTCTCCCCCACAAAGGCAATGTTAAGCACCTTTCATGAAGTGCACTGAAAGCTCTGGGAACAAAAGTGGACTTATGTACCGCATGGGCCCTTTTTCAACCAAAGGTGTCTGCTCGGTATTTCTGTGAAGTGGAGAGATTACGGTGTTTCAAAAGCTAAAACCAAAGCTGAAGTCCTGACTGAGATGATGGTAAGAGCTTTTTAGGAGTAACTTTGTTAAGAAGAGTATGACAGTTTGGTACAGAATAGCTACTAGTCCTTATTGGATGATGTCAAACTTGACTTTTGGTTAATGTGGAACCCCACAGCTTTGATCCCACACTTGTCAAGTGCTGTTTGAGTGCATCCCTCTGTTCTGGCTTCAGGAGTCTGCACATCCACAGCCTTACAAGGTAACCAGGAAATGAGTCACGTCACATCCTCCACAGAAACATTACTTCTGCTGCTCCAAAGGAACCAACAATATGCCAGCTCCATTTTCAAGCCCCAAGTCATGTAAGTCCAGCTAATCACAGTTGATCTCTGAATGGGGCTAAAGATGCTGATGACACTTGCTGCAATTTGTCACGCGGTCATAAATATGCAAAACAGCAAAATGGGGAAATGTGTGGTGTGAGGGTAAGTTTATGTTTCTTCCCTTCTCATCCGTTCCTGCGTCTGTGCCGCTGAGCCACGAAACCTGAGCTTGGTCCAACTGTTGGTCGCGCGCCTTGACCACCGCCACCACTACGTCCCACACACAGCAGGAACTCATTCCCCCGCGTCTCCACATCGTTAATTAACTCCAACGTTGGAAACCGAGATTTTTACGCACTTCGGAGGGCGTTTTGCGACGCCGCGGCGCAGCAGCAACACGCACCGCTTGCGCACGCGGCGCGGTATGGAGATGTCTGCGCACTTCTGAGTCTGCATTTTTGGGGGCGCACAAGGCGGATCCCATTAACGAATCCCTCCGGTTAGAGTCCCGACACTGTTTTACGCAGGAGGGAGTCCGAGCACGGCCAGAACACAGATGTACAGGAAGTCCACTTTTTTCATGACACGATCAGAAAGATCAATAATATCCATCCATCAAGTGGAGGATGACAGGAGGATGAGACCACACTCCTGTGACTTTCAACAAATCTTTATGATCCAGAGTCCAGGAGGGGCTCACGTGCACGAGGAAGCAGACACTGAGAGTGAGAATGTGCTACGTCTGTGTCACATCATTGTCACATATGTGTGCCGTGTCACATCCGCGACATTCCACGCGCACGTTCGGTTCTCCGACGCTGTCAAATGTCTCCTGCTTGACTGTCACTACCTGTGAGGAAAACACTGAAACAAGTCCGTAAACACACCACCACTGAGGCGCAGAGCCCGGACTTTGTCACCAAGCACATCCAGATCTCTGCCTACACGCGCGCGCCGCTGCGCGTGGCTCCAAAACATGCGTCTCCATCAATGCCCCCCCTCCCCGTGCGCAAATTCTACTAGTCAGAGAAAGCCGCCCCCGACCCAAAACACATTTCCAATAATCCATCCATTACGCATTATCTGCTGTCAGGTTTATAGTGAACCAAAAGGATCATTTTCCACTAGAATCGGTTCTATTCTCCCAAAACGGCATCTGTCATCCGATACAAATACTCACTGAAAGGAAAAACACACGTGCACACGCAGAAAGCATGAAGGAGAAGTCCTTACTTTTCTTTTGCAGCAAATTCCCCTTTCCTCCAGAAATATGAGACGTTCATAAATATCCCTGGATCCAGCCTGGAATAAGTTTACAGTCACGCGCTCCTCCGTATCCACAGGCTTGAACAGACCAGGTTTCTTTCATCGGTCTCTCCTTCACGACAGACGTGAACGGTCCATGCCGAGCCGCGCCACCTGCAGTCCTGCTGTCAAGCCAGACACCAGCCAGGAAACGACTCTTCTGGCCCGCCTTTTCAGATTAAAAGTCCTCCAGTTGCCTTCAGCAGCCGGGCCATTATTGTGAAGGTCTGACCAATCTGGAGCTGCACTCCTTGACGCACTGCCTCCTGCCTCCACGGGGAGTGACGCGCAGGGGCGCCCACAGAGACACGCCCCGTTCATGCTGGAGAGCGCCTTCAGACCCCGTCACCCCGCCGTCACCCGCCGTCACCCCGCCGTCACCCGGCCAGGGAGGCAGGCGGGTGGATGCAGCATTCATTCAGCCCTGGACAGTCATGGAACCTGTTTAGTTTGGAGTGTGGAGGGAAACAGATCACAGAAATAATTGAATCAACTGAAAATCTGAAATCTACAGGGATGTTTTACTGGAAAAACATATGAAAAGACTATGGATTCATTTTGACCTGGTAAAATCTAGACTTTTCAGACCTGGAGTTTTAAATAGGTTTACCTGATTTTTGCTGAAGGAGGGGGATGCTAGTTTCTTCATAAAGACCCACTCTAATGAAAATTGTGTTATTATTGTGTTTCTCTGATCACGCAGGACAAACGGAGCCATGAACGTCTTTGTTTTCCTCGTCTGAGCTGGAATCTGGATCTAAACTGGACGTCTGGATTGATATCACAAATTGTAAGTGTTCCTCATGTTGTGCAGCCCTCAGTGGGACTATAGTTAATGGACACAGGGGAGGCCTGAAACTGGGTGACTGCCTGGGGCTCCAAACACTCTGGGGGGCCTGAGCTGAACACTTAATAAAATTGTCTGAAATATTGAAATATTTCTATGCATTTTATGTTATATAAACCCAAATCACTGAAATAGCATTATACCCCCCCGTTCCCTGCAGCAGTGGAACATTCCAGTCAGCAACAAGTTGGCCAGCAGAGAATTATTCAGCATTGCCAGATTGGGAGCTTCCTCGCCCTATTGGGCTGTTTTGATTCTGACTTTGAGGGCAACAATCGTTTTGGGGGAGTCGGGCAGGTTTGGAAACGGTTCAGGAGCTCTTAGTTTCTTTTTGGAAATTCATTTCAATCAGTCATCCTTTTCACCTGCAATGATAAAATGTAAAGCCTTCCAATAGTGAAATTAATACATCTCCACTAACCTGTTCTATGAATGCAATTCATGTGCTTGATTCTTGATTTTAATCATTTTATTATTTTGCGACTTCCTTGTCAATTTCAGCGCAGCCTGCGAGGTCTGGGTGATTGCGCAATCCCATGTGAAGTGGGTTGATTGTCTTGTAAATTTACTTAGTGTATGCTAATAATGTACTGCTTTATTAAATATTTTTATACATTCTTGACATTTTTATTGCACACTCTCACTTTACATTTGACAGATAATGTATTTTGTGTTTGTTTGCCTTTTATTTAGTGTTTATTTTTTTAAGCCGTTCTGATAAGACACAAGCTAAGCAGCAAAACAACTGAGATTTTTGTGATAGTAACAAAGAAACAATAGATCATTGGTTTTGGGAGGATTTTTGCTGTTGGTATTGCACAAAATTCCCCGTTAATACACAAATATAACAACATCAAATACTTCTTGGGGTTATCTCAAGCATTTGATTTTGTTCTTAATGCTTTATTAGTACTTAGACCATTTTATATTTAAAAGGAACAAGGTTTTAAAAGTCAGACCACTCTGTAAGACATTTCAAAAGGAGATTTGCTTGTATTTTTCCTCACTTAAATTCCTGAATAGTAAAAAGAGGTTTTAGACGACTTTCGGACCGGAAAATCATAACTCTGGCAACACTGGCAGAGAAGATTTGAAAAGATTCAAAAAAAAAAAGGCTGTCAAAGGAAGGGTAGTTATCCGAGCGGCTGTGAAAAGAGGAAAAGGCAAAGAAAAAGCAAGAAATTTGTTACCACAATTCCAAAAGTACTGCAAGAAAGACAAAATGGGGGAAAAAAAGAACAGAACCTCAATAAGTCTACATTTCAAGTGGACGCTTGAACGCTGGGTCGGTCGTGACAACAGTCCTCACCTGGTCATTGTTAGAGAATACTTTCATCTTTAACCATCTAGCTTTGAATCACAATAAATTAGCATAAATATCTTGTAGCAAAATGAATGCTAAGACATTTGGTTCATGTGGCAGAAATGATGGATTCTCATGGTCATCTCCAATCAGTCTCCATTTTCTTACAGAACTCAAAAAAATCCTGGAAAATCCAAAGATTTGAGACAATCACCGTTCAGCTGTGTTCACACCGCGCTCGATTTGCCCGGCAGAGGCGCCCAGTTTCAATAATATGTCAATGTACAGACGCGATTAGAGGTCCCGTCAGACGTGGTCCGTCGGTCTGGCAGCAGCACGATTTGGGTTGAGTTAAAACATCTAATCTTTGGCGAGGACGACACGTTGCGTCGACCAATCAGCGACCGGGCTGTGGGTACGTGGCATGTTGAATGGCGTGATTCTTTGGTGAAATCCATAACAAACATAGAGGACAATCTGATCCTTCTACTCCTGAACTTTATATTTTTCTTGTTTTCGTCAAAAAAACTATAAAAAAGTTCCTCTAATTTTATCATCTTTTTCAATCCTCAGCAAGTCTTCAAACTGGGTCACAGAGAGTCGTTCTTCATTCAGATGCAGCTCCTGCACGTAATGTGAAGCTCACAGTATTGGAGAATCTCTGAATGAGAGGCTACAAACATGTGGTAGTAGCTCCTCCCCCACGCGTCAGGGATGTCAAGATTATGGGCGCAGACGTTCAGCAGCTAATTTGATGTGCGAGTCGTGTTTGGTGTTAGTCTGAGGCATTTTTCTAAGAACTGATGTCCTCCTGCAGGCCTCATGGAAAGCTCAGAACCCGGGAACACCTTTGAAGATTTTGTTTCAAACCATCACATCAGACTGGAAAATGCAGGATTGTGTCAGGAAATGCATCCAGCGTAAAAACTCTCTGTCAAAACACCTGTGCAAATCAGTGATTCGGTGTAGCGACCCCTGACAGGACCTGCTAAAAGGTGAACAACCACATCATCATATGGTTGGTTATTTTAAAATGAAGCTCTCACAGCCAACTAACCAAGATTTGTCTAAAGTTTGTTCATACTAAACTATAGTCAACTAGTTGGTTCTGAAATGTCTCAGCAAGAGTCTTCAAACTCTGAATGTTTCTTCTTTACGAGGTGAGGTTGAGGTGGACTCGTGAAGGGATTGGAGTTTGAGAGGAGAGTAAAAAGGCACAAAGGAACTAAGACAAACAGAGAGATAAGGAAAATGAAAGACAAATGTTCCCTACAACAGAGTGAAAAGGGGCACAGCATCCCAAAGAGCTTTCGGTCGATTGCTGTACGATTGAAGATGGAGTCAAGCTTGACCTAAACTTCATCAGAAAGGATGGTCCCATAGTGTCATGTTGGGGAAAAAAATAATGATAAAAACAAGCACGATTTTTGAATCAATTAGGCTTGCCTATCCAAAACTGTGACAAAACTGATGATTATGCTCTTCAGAGCCAAAAATCAGAAACAATTCCTGAAATCAAAGTAATTCTGGATGTCCAGTGCTACGCCACCTTCCGAGTCTAGGGGCACCGAGGCGGCATAACATAAAAAAGTAAAGGTTTGGCTACCAAAGTTGACTGTAACAAAAAAAACACCAAACGAATGTCTCCATAAAATATAGCCAAATTTATTTACAAATAAATAAACAACCACCAACCAACAAGAACTAAAAGTGAAGCTAAAAGACTTTAGGGTGAACCCAGGCCAAAACAACAAACAAAACCCCAACTAACTGCAACATGTAATCTTAACTGTAAATGAAAGGAAAGGGAAATAAATGACAAAACTCTAACCTCCCTAACCTAACAAAAACAGGAGAAAACATGTACTAAACAAAATGGCGGTTCACCCCTATAGCTTCACTTAAACAAAATTATCAACCAAAGGACTAAACAGAGTGGGCACAAAAATACAAACTACGAAGAACTATGAATACAAAATACTAAAGTGCAACACAAAACTAAACAAGAGGTGAAATCAAAAACAAAATGGAGAAGAGGGTTACGCTGCAATGGAGACTGGTTGCAGCCAAACTCCCTTCTCATGGTGTGGAGGTCCAAATGGTGGCTTTAAAGGCTGCCTCCACCAGCTGGTCCAATGGGAGGCCACACCCTTTCCACCACACCTGAAAATAATCACAAACAAAGACATACAAACCCAAAGATCCACAAAACACAGAACAAACAGAATCTAACAAAACCAAATACGGCCACAGCCGTAACATCCAGGATGTTTTAAAGCACAATCATGGAATTGGGCTCCAGACATTCAATTACCTAACAGGAAACTCCAAGAACACCTGATGTATGTCAAAAAAAATCTCCAAAGATGTCATTTGGGAGAAAACATTTTTTGATTTGCATACTGTGAAGTGTCACTAAATTTGAGATAAATATCTTTAAAACTGTTTGTAGATTATAAATTATGTTCTGCGATCATCTAAATATACAAAGCTTTATAGTTTGTTTATTAATGCCAGCTGGATTCCATTCATTCTAATTTGAATTCTTCCACTCACTTAGTTACATTTAGTTGGCATCAAAAGTGTAAATCAGCACCAATCAATGGCGTGAATGAAAGCCAGTGGGGCTCTGAGGCATGCCAAGTTCTGTTGTGGTGCTTTTTTTTTTGTGCGATCACCTCTGCCATTCTGCCTCCTCTGCACTTCCATGAGACATCCTAAGGTCTGGTCAATTTCCAGTTCTCTTGGCAAAAGCAACATGTCACCTCCAAAAGTGAGACCATTTGATCTCGTACAGAAGGCGGTCATTTGAGTCGTGGTGACCATTTGAAGCAGAAATTGCATTGCTCTCTGCTCTCACTTTCCTCCCATTTTCTGTGCTCATCTTGTCAGACACTGCGCTGACAAAGTTCCTCATTAGTTGCCTGTTATGGCCTCTCAGTGAGGGAGCAACCGTTTCTTCTCATGTTCTACATCGAGTTTTAATTTTAGCCTGTTAGGCTTACTGATGGAACAGAGTGAATTTTATTAGAAGTCAATCTAATAATGTTATATCATATTGTAAAAATGCATAATTCCTCAAGTTATCCTACAATAAGAGGAGATCAATCAGAATCCAGGAGAACATTTTTCTTCGGAGAGTTTTAGAAGTCTGCTCCATCAGTCTAGCCCTCAGCCATCAACATGCTCTGCCTCAGAGGTCTGTTCACATGAGAGCAGAGCAGTTTGTCGACAAAGAAATCACAGAGCTGGTCAATGAACCTGAAGGGGGGGCATCAATCACCTGCTTATTAAACTGTGTGGTGGGAGAGACGCTGGTCAAAAGAGTATTGGCACTCCACAGAATTAATGTCAGGTATAAATATCAGAGTTTAAAGCCATAACACTGCATGGGGGGGGGGGTTGTCTTCTTCTTCTTCTTCTATCATTGTCTTTTGGTTGCTTCCTTTAGTAAATCATCTTTGTTTCGGATTCACTTGATTGGTTTGGATGCCCTTGCAGGTACAGAGCTCTGCATTTACCCAGACTTGGGGCAGTTACACAAAAGCACTGGGTTATGCCTAAATTGTCCCTCCCAGCAGGTGAACCATGATGAAGATGGTAAGTACACTATTCATAAAAAGTTTAAGATACTGTGTATACTGTTTCACAGATTTTTGGATAGGGAAGCTGTTGTGTTGTGGTGATAAACCTCATTTAGTGTTTTCCACACTAAATGAGGTGTTCTTAGTTATCGGGGCCAAGAAATTCTAGAACAATATTTTTTTCAATGTTTCATCAGTGTCAGCATTCTGTGGGTCTAAACTAGAGGGCTGCATTGGGATTGGGTCCCGCCGGGTCCCGCGGGACCCAACCCAAATCTCGCGGGATTGGGTGGTTTGAATTGTGCTGCGGGCGGGAGCGGGCGGCAAAAAAAAAACCTGCGGGATCAGTGTTGCCATGAATATCTCATGAATATATAATAGCGGACTACGTTAGGCTGTGCGGCTGTTGGATTCTTATGTACTGAAGCTCCGTGAAGGCACCAGGTAGAGACGCCCAATGGCCACTGTCATCTAAACTATTGTTACAAAGAGCGCGCTTCAGGCCGTCTGTCTGCGCACGCACACACGCACACTTTTAACCGAACAGGATTTGTGAAAATATATTTAATAATTAAGTTGCACATTACACAAAAGAGGAATGCATGAAAAGATGAGGCTGGAGGAGGGACATGAATCTCTGTAATAATATCAATAACAATACGTGTTTTTTTCCTGCGGGACGGGAGACGATACAAAATCAATGCATCTCTAGTACTGTGCGGGACTAAATTCTATGAGTTTTGCGGCAGAAATTCGGCGGGCACGGACGGGATGAAAAAAATAGTCCCGCGCAGGGCTCTAGTCTAAACAGCTGATTTAAACAGTAAGTCGTTCCAAGTTCCTCGTTCTAAAAGCCATGAAGACGACGCAGCTGAACGGACGAGCAGCTCCACCCGACCACAGCGCCTTCAGATTGGTAGCAGACAGTAAGGTGTTGCAGGTGAACTTGGTGAGTCTTAAAGTGTCATCAGCTGACTTGCATCAAGCCTCTAAACGACTGTGTGACGAAGTAGCGTCACAGGTTGCAGGACAGCGCCTGAACATGAGCCTTGATTGTTTTTCTTTTCTCTTTTCTCCCAGCCCAGTAACAGTTTATAGTTTTGTGGGACAAATCATTCACATTTCATGTTTTGTTTAATTCTAAGAATCTCACTCACCATCAAAGTTTTCCTCCACCAACAGCCAAACAAGAGCCATGGACACATCAGCATTTATATCCACAGGAAACAGGAAGTGACTTCACATGTCAGAATTGTTGTTTTTTTTGCTTTGTTCCCCTTCTTGTCGAATTGATTTTGTTTCAAACCTATTTCTGTATTTCAACTGTTGTTGTTTTTTCTGTTAAATATATGTAAGTTTGGAATTATGTTGATGAATCTTCTAGTTGTTTTCAGGAATTGTTTGGATAATTGGCCTGTGGGAGGGGCTAAGCCTTTATAAGGGGTGAACTATTCTCAGTTGAGAGAGAGAGAGAGCAGTCTTGGTTGCAGTGGTGGCAACAAGCTCTCCCAGAATCAGCTGAATACTTTGTCTGATTATTTTTTTTTTGGGGATCAATAAAATCCCATTTTTGAAATTTTGAGTCTGCTGGTTTGGCCATCTTATTTCTGAGTTATTTATTTTTTCGCTGCTGAGAAGAACCCCGTCACATATGGTGTCAGAAGTGGGATAAGATGGCCAGCCGTGGAGGTAAACGCTGTGCAAAGCAGAGGAGTGGACTTCGTTCTCAGGAGAAACTGGAGGAAGGAGATACTCAAGCCACTTCAGACCAGGGTGAGACCTCTGAATCAGTGCCGCCTAATTCATCTTCTTCATTGTCGGAGGGAGGGAGGCGCCCAAAGCCCAGATCTGTCTCATCAGGCGCTGCAGATGGGGAGCTGATGAACCTGCTTAGAGACATTCTGAAAGCGCACCAGCAAAGAGAGGAGGGGGTTCTGGAGGAACTGCAACACCTGAGGATGTCCCTTCAGCCTCAACCAGTTGCTCCATCAACATCACAACAAGCGGGGGGTGTCACTCTAAGTCCAGTGAGTACCAGCAGTGTAAGAAGTTTGCTACCTACCCCAGCCACACAGCTATCCCGGAGGTCAGTTCAGGACTCACCTCAGTCTTCAGACAATGAAAATAGGGGATCAGACAGACGATTTCACACTGATCCCAAAATACTACCTTTTCAAGCAGGTGAAGAAATTGAGAACTATTTACTGCGCTTTGAGCGCATTGCAAAAACCTGGAGGTGGCCAGAGGTTGAGTGGGCCTGCAGACTCATCCCACTGCTGTCAGGAAAGGCATTGGAGGCCTACACAGCCATGGATGAGGAAAAAGCAGACTCATATACTGACCTCAAAGCTGCTTTGTTGGAAAAATTTGACATTTCACCTGAAACCCACAGGCAACAGTTCCGAGCGGTTTCCCTGCCAGCAGGTCAAACGCCTACAGAGACATACCACCGTCTCAAAGGACTTTATCGTTGATGGATACGACCGGAGCAGCATTTAAAGGAGGAGATTGGTGAGAAAATCATCCTGGAACAGCTTCTGCGAGTGTTCCCTCCTGATGTCTGGACCTGGGTGAAGGAGCATGAGCCAACTGATGAGCTGACAGCTGCGAAGCTTGCTCTTCAGTACCTGCACCTCGTTCAGGACAACCAGCATCACTTGTTCGTTTGACAAGGGGAGGAAGCCAGCCGGAACGTCCAGTTATCACAGCCAGTAGCCGAGACCAGCAGGACTCTGGTAAGACTTTTACTTGCCATTACTGTCAGCAGCCGGGCCACAAGGCTTCAGTGTGTCCCCTACACAAGACTAAGGTAACTGGTTCCTGCTACGCTCCACGTGATGAAGATTAACATGTGAAAAAAGAACTGCAACAGAAAACTCACAAAACTGTGACTGTGAATGGACAGAAAGTGACTGCTTTATTAGACACTGGTAGTTTCACATCTCTAGTAAAGAAAAGTGTTGTTCCTATCAGTAGTGTGGACTTTAATAACAAAACAGACATTCTGTGTGTTCATGGTGACAAACATACATATCCAAATGCAGAGTTAACAGTTGTTATTGATGATCAACCCTATTTAATAACTGTTGGAGTAGTTAATCATTTACCAGTTGACATTCTTTTGGGTAGAGATTTTCCTATGTTAATGGGTTTGCTACAAAGTGAAGAGTATATTCATGAAACTGATGTTTCAGCTCCAGTAATTACACGATCTAAAGCAAAAATGGGGTTTCTACCACTGCCAGACTTGGACAGCAATCTGTGTCAGAATGCCACCCAGAAGGTCAAAAAACAAAAAGTCAACGTCGTTTTGAGAAGCATTCAAATATCACAGGTTCGGATACTGATGACTTGTTGATTAACAAAATGTGGGAAGTGCCAGCTAACATTGGTGAGTTGCAAAAAAATGATGAGACACTGAAAAATCTGTTTTTGAAGGTTACAGATGAGACAAATGTAGTTCAAATGGGAAAAGAGTACTTTATTGTTGACAGGAATATATTTTATGTTCTCTGTGATGGAAAAAGACGGATTGTAATCCCTAGAAACTGCAGACCACTGATAATGCACTTGGCACACACCATTCCTTGGGCTGGACACCTTGGTCGACACAAAACCTACATGCTTGTTAGTTCTTGATTCTATTGGCCTAGTATGTACTCTGATGTACAACAGTTCTGTGCTACCTGTCCCATCTGTCAAAAAACTGCTATCTCTCCTAAGTCTGACAGGGCTAGTCTGCAACCACTCCCCATTATATCAACTCCATTCCAAAGGTTGGCGATGGACATCGTTGGACCACTGGTGAAGAGCAGCCAAGGGCACCAATTCATCTTGGTCGTCTGCGATTATGCAACACGCTTCCCTGAGGCTTTCCCCCTACACAATATCACCACATCATCTGTAATGCAATGTTTGCTCAGAAAATGCAAAACCTGGTATGACCAACATGCACGCCATCGTGAGTACCAACCAGGTCAGAAAGTTCTTCTTCTGCTACCGTCCTCTACCAGTAAAATACTAACCAAATGGCAAGGACCATACACGGTGACCAGAAAAATAAGTCCAGTCACATATGAAATAGAACATCCTGAAAGGAAGAAGAAAAGGCAAATTTATCATGTGAACCTTCTTAAATAATGGAAAGAGCAAGTGACTCAGCCAGTGAAAGCTACACTTGTAGTAGGACAACCAGAGAAGGAGGCTGTAAATGACGAAGTGCTGAAAGAAACTTTGACACTGGGATTAGAACATCTTACTCGTGAGCAAATCACACAACTCTCCCAGGTTTTCAAGGAGGTGCCTTCCCTGTTCAGCAACAACCCAGGAAGAACAACGCTCGCAGAGCACACAATCAGGCTGAAGGAGACAAAACCTGTTCGCCAGCAGCCTTACAGAGTTCCTCAGCAGCTGATTGGGAAACTTCATGAAGAGGTGGACGCCATGTTATCTTCAGGGGTGATTGAACCATCTAACTCAGAGTGGTGCAGCCCAGTGGTAATCGTTACGAAGAAAGATGGTTCATTGAGGATCTGCATTGACTTCCGCAAACTTAATTCTGTTTCAGAGTTTGACGCTTACCCTATGCCAAGGATTGATTAATTGTTGGAGAAGATCGGGTCTGCTGCATTCATTACGACACTGGACATGTGCAAGGGATACTGGCAGGTACCATTAGCAGCATCCAGTAGACCTTACACTGCTTTCCAAACACCCTCAGGTCTCTTTCAGGTCACTGTGATGCCTTTTGGATTGCATGGACCACCTGCAACATTCCAAAGACTGATGAATGAGGTACTCCAGGGGTGTAAGGAGTTCAGTGCAGCATACCTGGATGATGTTGTGATCTTCAGTAGTACCTGGGAGGAACATCTCCAACACCTGAAGAGGGTCCTGGTGAAACTCAAAGACTCGGGGCTGACCCTCAACATCTCTAAATGTGAGTGGGCAAAGCAAGAAACCCAGTACCTGGGATACCAGCTTGGAAAAGGTGAGGTGCGACCAAAGTTGGACAAGGTGGAAGCTGTCCGAAATTGCTCTCGGCCTAAAACCAAGAAGGAGATCCGGTCTTTTCTTGGGCTAGCTGGTTGGTACCGTCGGTTTGTGCCAGACTTTGCTACAATTGCAGCACCACTCACTGCAATAACAGCTAAAGGCCAGAAAATTCCACTTAGTTGGACTGAGGAATGTGAGAGAGCCTTCAATGAATTAAAATCCTGTTTATGCTCTACTCCAGTCCTCAGAAGCCCAAACTTCAACAAGCGATTCCTGGTTCAGGTGGATGCCTCTGCAGTGGGTCTTGGAGCTGTCTTGGTACAAGGGGATCCAGGTCAAGAACATCCTGTCCTGTACCTAAGTCGGAAACTGCTTCCAAGGGAAACAAGGTATTCCGTAGTGGAGAAAGAAGCCCTTGCCATCAAGTGGGCATTGGAATGTCTGCGGTGTTACCTTTTAAGAAGAGAGTTTGACCTAGATCACAGAGCCCTGACATGGATCAACTCTATGAAGGACCGCAACAGTCGAATCACCTGATGGTACCTGTCCCTGCAACCATTTAGGTTCAATGTTCGTCATCGATCCGGCAGGATGAACCTGGTGGCTGATTATCTTTCCAGGTTGCCATACAGCACCAACCTTGGAGAGGAGGGGGATGATGTGACGAAGTAGCGTCACAGGTTGCAGGACAGCGCCTGAACATGAGCCTAAATTGTTTTTTTTTTCTCTTTTCTCCCAGCCCAGTAACAGTTTATAGTTTTGTGGGACAAATCATTCACATTTCATGTTTTGTTTAATTCTAAGGGTGCACACTTGGTTTTAAACAGAATCTCACTCACCATCAAAGTTTTCCTCCACCAACAGCCAAACAAGAGCCATGGACACATCAGCATTTATATCCACAGGAAACAGGAAGTGACTTCACATGTCAGAATTGTTGTTTTTTTTGCTTTGTTCCCCTTCTTGTCGAATTGATTTTGTTTCAAACCTATTTCTGTATTTCAACTGTTGTTGTTTTTTCTGTTAAATATATGTAATTTTGGAATTATGTTGATGAATCTTCTAGTAAGTTGTTTTCAGGAATTGTTTGGATAATTGGCCTGGGGGAGGGGCTAAGCCTTTATAAGGGGTGAACTATTCTCAGTTGAGAGAAAGAGAGCAGTCTTTGTTGCAGTGGTGGCAACAAGCTCTCCCTGAATCAGCTGAATACTTTGTCTGATTATTTTTTTTTTGGGGATCAATAAAATCCCATTTTTGAAATTTTGAGTCTGCTGGCTTGGCCATCTTATTTCTGAGTTATTTATTTTTTCGCTGCTGAGAAGAACCCCGTCACATACTGTCAGAGTTTGCTATTCAATTCAGTCCAATTAAATTTATTTGTATAGCCCAAATTCACAACAACAGTTGCCTTGATGGGCCCAAGAGTGGAGCTCTGCCATTGACAGACCAGAAAAAAGACCAGAACCTCTGGACTGGAATGACAGATGGCCGCTGCAGGTGACTCCATTGACACCAAGACACTGCCGTGAGCATTTGCAGTACAGACCATGTGATCTGTATGATGCAGCAAGGGTCTACCGTCCTGTTCACGGATGAGGGTCGGGTCACCGTCCACAGAAGTGATGGTCATCAGCATTGATGGAAAAGGCGAGGTGAGGGATACGCCAAGGTCAACATAGTGTCCAGGGTTCTCTTTGGTAGAGCAGGAGCAACAGTCTAGACAGGCATCCCCAGTCAGAACAAAATGTCACCCAATTCCACCAGAACACCCCCAACTTCCTCTACATGGTTGATGATGCTCCACCACATGACCCCAGAATTGTCGCAGGTGGACTTCAGGAAGTGGACGTATCTCATATTGTATGACCCCTGACCTGAACCTCAAAGAAAATCTGGGACACTGGATGATGGCACCCCGCCCCCAAGTGACCTGGCAGAACCGCATGTAGCAATTCTGGAACACCTCAGAACAACATCATGAGGTTAGTGAGAAGCAGGAGACGCCTCTGTAAAGCTGTCATTACAGCGAATGGTGTCAATACCTGTTATTGACACGGCCCATGTTTGTTATTTGGGTAATAAACATCAAACTAATGAAAATGGTGTTTCTTCTTGTTGAGTATTAGTTATATGAACAGGTACTTTTATGCATTTCATTAAAATTCTGACCGAATAGGAAAAGCTCTCATGTAAATACCAATAACCCTAATTTTTGGTGAGTATTGTATATAAATAAACTTCAATTAAAGTGATATGCATTTGCATTTCATGAAAGCAAATTGTCATTTTTAAGAAACGTAAGAAAAAAAAAGAAATTGTTAAAGGAAAAATACAAAAATAAAAAACACTTTAAAAGCACATTTTGTTGGCAAAAGGCCATTCCTGCAACCTGTTCTTCCTTTAGAGTTTTTTTTTTTTTTTTTTACAATCTTACAGTTCTGTCATCAGGAAAAATCTATGTACAACACAGCTGAGAACAGAATGTCAAACACCACCAGTCTGTTATCCTGATCTGCTTTAAATCCAATTCAACTTTCATGCTTTTTAAATATCAGTTGGAGACATTCCAGTCATAAGTCTTGCAGCCCACTGATTTAATATTCCCCACATACAAAGCAAGCCTATTTGATAAGTTTTCACTCATGAGTAATTCATTTCATTGTTGGACAAACCCTGTGAGCTTGTTGTTTTTCCACTTTCTCTCCAATTAAAACTAATTGAATTGAAATGATTGTACTGAACCCCTAAATGACTGTGCCACCATCTCAGTCCTGCTCATCCCTGAAATGAGACAAATCAAGTGTGCCTTGTAATCAGACGTTAAAGAGTCAACGGGAAAAAGAAGTCATCTTCCTCGTTTGTTCTGTCACATTATCCCATTTCCAGAAAATTCCCCAGCAGTTCACATAAAATACTGACTTTAAAAGCAAATGCATCTGCTTTAACAAGGCTGAAGGATTCATTTCCTCTTAGTTTGAAAGAATCTTTGCTAGAATCCAGAAAACGTTGTCTCACATTGCTTCTGTGTAAAATAGACTTTTCAGAGAATCCCAAAAGCTCTGTGTAAACGCAGACTTTTACACAACTTTAGTCCAGCAGAAGTTTGTCTAACCCAGTGGTCCTAAAACACACACACACCGTGAAAAAACTGTGTGCACCTATGTGCAAAAAGGAAAAGTTCTTTTCAAAACGAGGTTGCAGGTTTGTTACTGCAATCCAAGTCATGCTCATTATTGAGCCTAGCTTTGTCCTTTGTTTTCAAAGTGGCAACAGCAGAAAAGCCGATCTCACAAAGATAGGGGATGCTGCCTCTCCACACCCAGCCAGAATTCAGGGAGTGTCTTTGCTGTAAACCTCATCCTCAGGGTGGAGTCTGACGTGATTTTGATGAACTGATCCTCCTCAGCAGAGCAGAGATAAGATAAAGATACATTTTTGGTCCCAACTTGGGAAATCCAGTAGTTGCAGCGACCAGTCTCAATAACAAACAAACAATGAGTTAAAGAGACTACAATATGGGTGTGTCCAAATTCGAGGCTGCATCCTTCCATGCCCGCGGTCTTCCCGGGTGACACTGCCCGGGCTCTTCGTTGAGCGGGTAGGCCGGATGTGAACGGCTGTGAATTTGGACGAGTCTAGCTTTTAGATAATTCTAGCCGTTACATCGGCCAATGTCCTGTTGCCTGGCAACCATGAGTACCAAACAGTAGTGAACCAGGTAAGGAGGTCAAAATCTTCCTGGTTTATTTGATACAACTTTTAATCTTGGGGGTGCAATTATAAAAAGGTGTAATTATCTCAAACTCCGGGTACCGCTTCACAGTCGGCCATCGTTATCAGAGAATCTCAGAGTTAGGCCGCAATGCATCTGGGGATATGGACAGCATTTGTAGGAGTCGCTGAATTTGGACAGCACTTGTTGGGACGCTATGAAGTAAGCGGCCTACAAATGCAGCCCTGGAAGAACGCAGCCCTCCAATTTGGATACACCCTATATCATACTTTTTCAAGCCTTTCAGAGTAAACTGTAGCCATATGTATGGCACACCAAAGAACAATTTTTTGTTACTTGCCCTGTCCAATACCTAAGCAAACGGATGAGAGCTGTAAGCCTATTGTGTTGGAGATGTTTTACTGTTACAACAGGGGTTATGAGTCTTCTGACATACCAGAGGTATATTTGAATAAACCCCTTTTGTAATTTATACTAAACTTTATTCATATTAATTTTATGTGTAACAGTTTTTTGTTGTACAGGTACGAAATGAAATGGGGGGAAGAAGAGAGAGGGATGTTAGGGGAGGGTGATTTTAAGGGGGGGGGGGGGGGTGAAATCATGAAGCTGTGTAAACCAACAAGTTACTGAATGTTTATAATTATTACGGTTAGGTTTACACACACACACATGTCAACATGTACACAATACAACTACTGTTCACACACACATTTCTATGCATTCAGACCAACATGTGAAACATTTCACTCAGTCACATGTATGTGTGTGTGTGTGTGTGTGTGTGTGTGTGTTGGAGTTATTTTCGCAGCTCACTTTTCTTACCTGGAAGCAAGATGACTCCATTTCTGAGGGTCCGCCTTTTGCTCTTGGGTGTTTCCCATTTCATTTATTATCAGGTTGACTATCTATTCAGTGAAGGGATAAAAATGATAAAGCTTTGTCCATTCTCTGTCTGATTTGGTTCTGCTTTGTGTTTCCTGTTGTAGCCTCAACTCCTCACAGCAGGTTTGTGTTAATCACCACAGATGCTTCCTGTTAGTTTGATTGCTCCCTCAGTCAATATTAGTCCAGGGTTTTCATTGACTTTGACTCGGATCCTTCTGTTTTCTCACTGTCTGGTCATGTTTCTCTGTTGTTTGTTTAGATATTGGTTCTTTCAATATCAGCTCTATGTTTACCTCATCCTGTCTGCATTTTTTTTCTTTTCTTTTCTTTTTTTTACCAAAAACATTTGAAATTGTGTGTACACCTAGATAAAGTGATAAAAGCCACAATTCCTTATGTCAGGGTTGGTGTCAAAATGACACAAATCAGATCAACAAAGTAAAGCAGGTCAGAGAACGTTATTTCAGAAGGCAGAAACAGACCAACAGAGCGAAAATCACCACATGGGAGCAGACTGCACACAGAGCTGCCTGTTATTTGCCAATGGAAGATGGGAGAGCCTAAATCATATGCTGAGCGGCAGCAATCACTCTCAGGTGTGAGCACCGTGGAACCCGGTCAGGCAATCAAGACAGGGTGCAGCAGGAACAGGGAGAGCCCAAAATAACTGGGAAATGGAAAAGGGGAATTTGAGTGCCAAAAAATAAACCGAAGGTGGGCCAAGTTCAACAAACATGCTAAGAAGAAATCTTGACTTTAGTTTTGGTTTAATTTAAGCCAAAGTGGCTTCACAAAGCTGGAAAGCTACCTGTCTGAATTTGTCGTCGCGGTAACATAACCTGTATGGGGCAGGCTGGCCTGATACAAGTTCAGTTCCGGGTCCTCCCCCCTGAAATCTGTCGATTTTATTTCTGCATTCATAATCGATCTCACAGCCAATTCCAAATAGTTTAAACAAGATACTACTAAGACGTATGACATAAACTGCGTGCACATGTGCAAAATATATTTAATCTGCTCAAAGATCGGATTTGAATTGAAGTGTACACATGGGCCCCGAAAAAATGTACCCAATAATCACAAACGTTAACATCTGTCACACTTTCGATTGGAATGAATCATTTTGACACGCACAGAACTACTAGCGACAATTTGAATGTCATTTTTTAAATATGTGCAGCCAGCGCTGAATATATTTATTGGCTCCACAAGCCCAGGAAGGGTTGATTAGGTTCACAGTTGGATTAATACGTGCGACCACCAACAACAACATTTAGCCATAGACACACCCTCCCCTTCTCGCAGACACGGAGCTCCGACATCCGGCTGCTCTTCTGGGAAACAAGGTTCACCGGAGTCCTTGGAAGCCTCCTCCAGGGCGCACGCCGTCTACACACAATGTAACAGCCAGCACAGTAATGACACACATTCAGAAGAAACGTTTAACATGCACCGCAACCAGATCCACAATCGGCATAACCCGCCCAATTCAATCGGCGGGAAATCTTTATCTGAATGAGTCTGATCGAGTCAGAGTATTCTGAATGGCGTGTTTACATGAAGCATTTTTATTCGGATCAGGCTTTTAATCCGATTACTTGTGTCCATGTAAATGCGACAAGATTTCGTTCTATAAGATATGATGATGCAGAACTTAATATTTATGTGGATTTGTCAGAGAAAAATCATCTGAAATCACTCTCTTTCGCCCTTGATCGTCCTTTTTTATGTTTCCATAATGACTAAGCACATAAAGGATATTTAAACTTCTACAGCAGCTCTTACAGATTGTATCTCATCTACCTCTCTTTTAGGAACTCTGGGTTGCTTCCAGACCCTCATTCTGAGCCAATAGCTAAGATGTCCGCCTTATTTTCCCATCCATTAACAGTCCTATTTTTGCCTTTACATCCATGAATGTCTATTTCTCTGCATCTCAGACAGTTTTGGTGGCCCCCTCCATCCCATCCTCCATCAGGAGTTATCTTTGGTTTTATCTGGCCCTCAACCACTGTCAGTGTTTACACTCGGGGGGCTTATTTTACTGAGCTTATCCGACTTTCATAAGATGTCTCTTGCCCAAAGCCCAAGCGCCAAAAGTTTATGGACTTATTTTTTTCTGCACATCTTTATGTATCACTAATCATTATGGGTGTAGGGAATAAAATCAATTCTGTGAAGTATCGCGATACTTCATTTGGCAATTGAACGTCATACGCTGCCAAAATGAAATGTCTTTAATTATAAATAAGCCAACAAATTATTTAGCGTCTTACGTTCGTGTTTCACTTAAACCTCCGACCACACTAAGCCTTTTTTAGCAGCTCTGCCCCAAAAAAACAAGATCTTGCTAAAATCATCTTTTAGTCGATGTTCACTCATTATTTCCCCGGCTGTCGTTGTTGTTGTTGTCATAAAGCTGAATGAGACACACACAACTCAGTTTTAACTAGGGATGGGTACAGAGGCTCAGTCCCAAGTTGGTGTTGGTACCAAACCACCAGGACCATATAAGAACAAGAATGTCGGTGCTTCATATCTGTGCTGTTTCAGACATGTCAATCACTTGTATTCTATTCAGTTTTGCTGTACAATTCTAGCCAATCATTTTACCTTTTATAGTGATTGTGGGCGGGCTCACATAACAATGGGTGTGGTGGTGAGGGTGGGCGGCAGTCCAAATGCCAAAGTCAAAGGGAGCTGAAGTTTGGCTATACCTCACAGCAAAAGATTCTAATTCAGCAACCTGATGTGTAATAGGGAAGTTTTAAAATACTCCAAAAAAGACCATCGTCATGGTGACGAGAAGTGAAACTGTGAAAAGCGCTGCTTTTTAAAAAAAAAAAAATTATTTTACAGTACCTGTTCCAGCACTGTCAAGGCTCCTAAACATTTTTAAATATACCAGGGACCTGGTAAAAAAATCTAAATGCTATCAATCCCTAAGTTAATATGAAAAAGTTAGATTGCTGAAGATCGTCAATTAATTCAGCAGATATTTACTAAATATGTAAAGTACATTTAAGCGGTAATGGAAATAAAAAGGACTGAATTTTCTTAACCATCCTTAAAGAACCTTATTGGTAAAAGCACATTAAATATAAAATTTTTTTTTTATTATAAATGATATTTTGTTGTCACATCTACATAACCTTGAGTGTAAAAAAAAAAGAAAAGATTATTTACCAAAATAAAAGTACTTGTGATTTTTGAATAAACCCCTTTTGTAATTTAGGCTAAGCTTTATTCATCTTACCTATACTTGAAATATTTTTTGTTGGACCGGACGGAAAAGATAAAGGGGGAGAACAGAGAGGGTTGTTAGAGAGGGGGAAGGGGGGGGGGGTAGGAGGGTGATTCTTGGGGGTGGGGTTAAAACCATGTATTTAAGTGAGAGGAGGCCACAACCAAAGGAGAGGCATGCATAGCAGAGCAGAGCAGAGCAGAGCAGAGCAGAGCAGAGCAGAGCAGAGCAGAGCAGAGCAGAGCAGGAGGCTGAGGAGCAGTTGTGTTGAGTTGGAGCTGTGCTGGTTGGTTTGATTCCCTCTTGGACCTCAGCAGTCTTATACTGCTGGGTTTTGTTATTTTAGTTTGGGGTTGGACCTTGGTAGTCCTTATTTGTGGGCTTTGTTTATTTACTTTCAATAGTTAGATTTTGTTAGGCAGCCTTAGCAGGGAGCTGCTGATTCCGATGGTCAACGTGGCTGGGTCAGTTGTCTCCCTGAATTATTTTATGTTTGGCCAAGGCTCCAATCCCTCTGGTTTGTCTTTTGTTGGGACCAGCACAGGTGATTTGTTTATTTTTGTTTTACAGGACACAGGTTATTTTTCCCACTTAACAAACTGTGTTCCTAAACTTATTTGGTGTCCATCTTTCATATGTTTTGGCCCTTTTGTGATTTTTTTCCCCTAGACTGGGACAGGTTTTCCTGTCGGGGCCGGAACAAGCATAAAGACAACAAGTTGCTCAATATTCATAATCGTTTATTTAATATGATTAAATAAAATGTATTTATAAAATGTTATTTATGTGGAAGCTATATAAGTGTTCAGACAAAGATTTAGCTCTTCAGGGTGAAGTTCTGGTTGTTAAAATCTGTTTTATTTATTCTATTTCAAATTAAATTCTTTCACGTGTCTTTTGCATTTCCAACCCCTCTCTCTCTTCGCTTAAAGCATGTGAAAAAATATTTCGTGGTTATAAAATGCTGTCATCATTGAAGATCTGTCAGGTCTTCCACAACTTTTCAGCTTTTTTCAACTTTCACACCTTTCATCCTTAAGCCTGATCTGAAAATCAGATTCAGAAATGCATTCAAGGCGTGCACACCTTTGGATGAAACCCACATTTTTAAACATATTCAAAGACTACAATGAACCAACGAGACAAATATTTCTTTGTGCTCCGTTTCATTTAGTTGTGGTTAGAAAACACACATATCTTTTAACACAAGTCTCAATGATCCTGTGAGGTCAAAGCAACTGTTTCTAGATCTGTGAGGAATCAAGCACAGATGTGGAGAACAAAACAAAAGCCTTAATAACGCTCTTAATGTGGTTTCAAAAATGAAGTTACTGCATAACACGATGTTAACTGATTAAATGTGTCCACTTTTACCTAGAATAAATTCACAATAAAATGTTTATGAGTGTAAACAAAATTTTATTTATTTGAATGGGACAAAACACAATAATGAAAATTTCTGTAAATATGCCAGTTTTGGATGATTTTTAGCTGTAGTCCTTGGGCAAGGTGTAGGTTTACCAACAACACGTAAAATGTAGAGTAAAAATGATAAATAAAAAGAAGTCTCCACACAGTTTAAACAAAAACGTACATATACATTGATCAATTATCTGTAATAATATTTAAACAGTCAAAATGTGATATGCATCTAAAACTGACATACAATATTTACATGTTAGGGTTAAATTGAATTTAAATGAACTTTATTTTTCTCACGGGGGAAAGGTCATTTATCGTGGTAGTCCAAAGAAAGAACAAGTGATAGTACAATTACAGCTGACCTGATGTTGGATCAAACAGACAAATAAGCAAATAGAAACATAAATAATTGTGCAAATTTAGGAAGCAGATAAAGCACTAAAGATGCTTTCCAAATGAATATGTCTACAGTCAAACAAAAATATAATTCAATCAGAGAAAACGTGAATTCAGGGTTATGTTTCAGATCAAGATCAAAACTAAACTCGAGTTAAATATGAAAAAGAAAATATAATAATGATATCAATATGTACTGTAAGTATTTGAAAAAAAGAAAAATGTGAAGGCTGTGTCAAACAACCACGACATTTTTATGCATATAGCACAGATGAAAACCGGATACAGTGATTCTTGCGTCAATTACGTAATTTGAACGTGATAAGTGCGCCGTATACAAAATAAAAAAGTTAGACATTGGTGGTACGTACATGTGTGAAAAGTCTGTTAGACATACATGGAACGTCATGGAAATACACAAATTTGTGATTTTGCATCTGGCAAAAATCACGCACAATTGCAAGAAACGCTTGTGAACTACGTATATCACGCATGTATCACGAAAGACAAATATTACATACGTGGAAAATGCACAAAAGGCTGTGTGACACGGCCTGAAAGTGTTCAGAATAAAAAAAAGAGGTGGAAAAATATGTACTTTTTATAAACTCTTTCATTCTTAGTCTAAGATTTCTGAATTTATGAAAAAGAGTATGCTTTTGTAGTTGTGTGCCTCCCTATTGTCCTGATAAGCCATGTATCTGAAGGCAGAAATACAAAATTCTTTTTTGCTTTCTTCTTTCTTTTCTAACTTGTCCTGTCCAGAAACACAAATCTAACACTACTGACGTGTCTCAGGAAGAATGTGTGACCATGTCCTGATTGGGCTTGACACCTTGGAGATGACAAAAATGTCATATTTACCGTTTTTTTTTTGCAAGCGGAATCATGAAATGATCGCGACAATTAAAAACAGATGAACATTTGTTTCCTCAGAAATGTTTTGTTTTTTCCACAGAGGCACTTTAGCTTTCACACTGTACAGCTGTATAAACCCCTGCCCCGAGACATGGATGGTAGCGATGAAGGGCATTGTGGGACACTATGATTAACATGCACCATATTGAGAGGGTATGACAGGTTCTCTTTCCCACTGGCCAAGTTGGGATTAGATGATCGGGCATGGCTGACCCTGCAAGAGCCCGTTGGGTGTGTGTGTGTGTAGTACAGCAGTAAAGAAACCAGCATGTGTGCAGGGAAGACATTTAAAGAAACACTCTGCTGAAAAACAAAAAAGGTTGGTTAAAAAATCATGCCTCTGTTGTGGTTGGAACTTAAAAGCAGAGTTTCCGCAGACTGATGAGCACTTAGCAGCACGTGCACTAGTGTGGTTGCTGTAAGGTACTGCTGCTGCAGCAGATTATAGATGGTGGCAGTTTATAGCAGGGAAAGAACCACTATTAATACCAGAACTCCTGGCTGCTGCACACTTCACACAGTGTGAAGGTAAGCAAATATTCCCTCATTCCCCCAAGGAGCAAAACCCCAGCCAGTGGGGAACAATGCTGCTGTGTGCTGCATTATTACACCCAAGGAAATCAGCAAAAAAAGGCCTGGTTGTCTTTCTTGTACAGCAGCAGGTGTACCTGTGCTAGTGTTGTGAGGCATGCATGCAAAGTCACAGTGCAATTTGTAAAGTTTTCTTTTTCAGGAAGAAAAATGAATATTTTTTTTTTAATTTTGCTGTTGCACAATAAGGATTTCAGAAAGAATCGATCAACATCCATGGCGATTCCGCAACTAACTGAAAAAATACTAAATGGCACAGACAATAAAGAGATTACAGTAGGACTGTGCATCAATCTGAAAAAGGCTTTCCACACTATTGATCATAACATTATAGTAAAGAAACTGGAAAGATATGGAATATGTGGACTGGGATTAAACTGCTTCAACAGTTACATTAGAAATCGGCAACAGTTTGTCCAACTGGAAGATTGTAAATCATCCCTGCTAAATTTAAGCTGTGGAGTACCACAAGGGTCCATATTAGGCCCAACACTGTTCATCCTATATCTAAATGACATACACATGGTGTCAAATACATTCAAATACTTTTTATATGCCGACGATACAAGTATAGTCTGTAGAGGGGAGAATCTCAGGGAAGTTGTAAAAATAGTAAATACAGAATTAGGGAAACTAAAACAAGGGTTTGACAAACGTAAACTCAACCAATGTTAACAAAACTAAATCCATTTCAGATTTAGAAATAAAAGTTGCCATTGATAATCATATTTTGAAAAGAGTGACAAAATTGAGTTCCTTGGAGTAAAAATAAGTTGGAAGCCACATACAAAGCTAGTCACAGCTAAACTAGCTAAGAGTATAGCAGTGATGGGAAAAACGCGTCATACACTCACAAAGCACGTCTACTGATATATCCATCAATAATACTACCATATTTACAATACAGTGTAGAAGTATGGGGAAATACTCATGAAAACAAATCTACAGTGTTTGTGTGTCTTACAAAAAAAAAAAAGATTAGAAAAATTCATAGTGTGAGTTATGAGTTGATGGTCTGAACCGCCTGATTCACTGCTGCCCTTAAATGATTTTTGTTCAGCAATTTTAGTTTGGGAAATTACTCGTAATATTAGCTTTTTGCAGTACATCTAACATGAATGAACTGCCTTTTTTCTTTCCCTTTAAGACAGACAGACAGACAGACAGACAGACAGACAGACAGACAGACAGACAGACAGACAGACAGACAGATAGATAGATAGATGGATAGTTTTCTTTTCTGTGTTTGTTTTTTTGTTTTCCTGAGCTTTTTGTCTACCCGGTAGACGACCAGATCTCCGAAGGAACCGCCATTCTTTCCTTGTGGGTGCCGCCCATTTCATGACATCAACGACCTCGGTAGCGTTTCCACGCTTCTTCTTTGGCAAAGATGGATGTGCAGATTGTTTATATAAAATGAAAGCATTTAGCTGATCAGAACTTCTATGTTGAAAAAAGCTAATGGAGACACAGTTTTATCTAACAAACAGTTTGCTGCTGAAGAGTCACAAACTCAGAAAAAGGACAGAAATCTTAAATATTCCATTCCAAGTTTTCATTGTGAACAAAGTGTGAACATGACAGAATATAAAGTCAGCATACAGTATACTGCTTCCTTTATCTTGAGTAGGTATGTTTCCATGGCAAGTCTATGAAAGAACATGTATATGAAAGTCCATGAAAGAAATATTGATGTGCATCTAAATAAAGTTATTGCAACCTACATTTAAGCAAACTACATTTAAGCACGACCCTTCCTGAATGTTGTCTGCATCCTGTAGCCCCTCTGAGTAGGATTTGAACGCCCCACTGAATGACAACAAGTGTGTTGAGCTTTGCAAAGAGTAAGGGTTTATTAGGGATTATTAGAAGTCAGAAAATGAGAGTCTACCTCTTGATGTGCCTGCGTTACCAAGAATCGCATGGACAGGGAGCTTTTCTGAGCACGTATTTATCCTGTCTTAACCCCAAGGGTTCTGTCTGAGCACCAACTCACCCATCAACGTTTCAGTTCCTGCAGAGCGAGCTGTTGAAAACCTGCCGAGTCATCAGTCCTGCCAGTTTGTAACAGATCTATTTTCCTTAGTTTTCATCTGTAGCTTCTATTTCAGTCATTAACATGTATGCTATTTTGTTTTGTTGTCTTCCCATCTGGTGTGATTGCAGGAACGTCAGCAGCAATCTGGGTATTTATCATTCCTGTGAAGATAGAACTGTGCAATACTCTGACTTCTGGTTTTAAACGGTATCTCTCTAGAATCTGACAGCATATTTTGATGGATAGTAGTGTTTTTTTTTGAAGGGGGTTACCACGAGTTGCTGTTCCTGTCATAATCGAGGTGCTCCCGTCCCTCAATATCTGCTCTATCCTCACTGTCTGCTTCTAGCTGTCATTACTACAGCTCCCTCACCTGTATGCTCCTCTACTTGAGGCTCACCTGTTCACTCATGTGGCGCCTCAATGTAAGTGCTGTTTACCTGAACACTTTTAGACACTCATTTGATCACATTCTCTCTCATTTTCCCTCCCTGACCACAGTGTACCATCTACTGATGGCTACTTCCAGCAGGATAAGGCGCCATGTCATAAAGCTGGAATCATCTCAGACTGGTTTCTTCAACATGACAATGAGTTCTCTAGACTCAAATGGTCTCCACAGTCACTACTCACTACATAGTGCACCATATAGTGCATTCGCCATTTTGTAGTTCTGCACATGTTCAAATCCAAAATCGAGTGTCCTAGAAATTTCCCAGAAGTCTGCAAAAAACTACTGTGCATCGATGCTCACTCGATTGGCGAATATAGACAACAATGCATTGTGTTTCAAATATATATTCAAATGTATTTTTTTTAATAAACCATTAACTTTTTTATCTTCAGAACTCTGTAGATTCATATATGGTCGTTGCAAAACGCTCATATCAATTAGATTTTTACTTTGTGAAGAGTTGACGGGAAAAAAAAAGAAGTTGTCAGGAAACTCGTAGTTGAGGACACAGTCGCAGGCGCAGGGACTCGTAGTCAAATCGTAGGTTTATTACTCACGATCGTAACAACAATCCAAAACGATCCCGTGACAGGGACAGGATCAGTGCAGGCTAAATACCCTCCAGGTGATTCAGCAACAGGTGAGACCAATAAGGTAAAGACAGAACAAACGAGCAGAGGAAAAACAAACAAACCGGAAGTGTCAAAACAAAACGAGTCTTGTGCCAGACTGGGCCACCAAAACCGGCGACGAAGGAAAGCGATGGTTCTGCGGACCCCAGGGTGGCAGGTAAGACGTGTGGCATGACCCCACTGGAGAACCTGGCTCCGCACAGACCTGGGGACAAAGAGTCTATTGGGCGGTCCTCCACCAGGATCCGGCTCACGGGTGTGAGCCTCCCTAACAGTCCTCTCTAGTTGCCAGATGACAGCACCTAAAACACGGTCAGCTGGGATCACGGTAGTGGGCTCCCGGTCCTCTACAACCGGTTCCTGCTGTCGAGAGAGGGCGTCAGGCTTAACGTTCTTGGAACCAGGGCGGTATGACACCAGAAAATCAAAACGGGTGAAAAACATGGACCACCGCACCTGCCTAGGATTCAGCCGCTTTGTGGTCCGGATGTACGAAAGATTTTTGTGATCCGTCCAGACCACAAACGGCTGAATCGCCCCCTCTAGCCAGTGGCGCCATTCCTCCAGGGCCAGCTTAAAAGCTAGTAGCTCCTTGTCCCCTACGTCATACCTCGCCTCTGTTGGGGTAAGACGCAGAGAAAAGAAGGCGCAGGGGTGGATTTTACCGTCGGCAGCAGAGCGCTGGGACAACACAGCCCCTACCCCTGTGTCGGAGGCGTCCACTTCAACTATGAACTGACCGGAGGGGTCGGGTTGGATCAAATCCGGCGCAGTGGAAAACAAGGACTTCAAACGTTGAAAAGCAGCATCGGCAGCATCTGTCCACTGAAAAGGCACGGAGAGGGAGGTAAGACCCGTCAGAGGTGAGGCGACAGAACTGTAATTACGAATGAATCTACGTAGGAAATTAGCAAAACCCAAAAAACGTTGAAGCTGCTTCCGGTTAGTGGGAACGGGCCACTCCCCCTCGGCAATGACAAACCCCAAAAAGGAAACACAAGAGGAGTGGAAATCACACTTCTCGGCCTTGACATACAGTTTATTCTCCAACAACCGTTGGAGGACCAGCCGAACATGCCGCCGATGTTCGTCCGGGTTCCGCGAAAAAATAAGAATGTCGTCTAGAAAAACAAAGACAAAATGATGAAGAAAATCGCGGAGCACATCATTTATCATGCCCTGGAACACAGCCGGGGCGTTAGACAGACCAAAAGGCATCACCAAATACTCGTAGTGACCCAGCGGGGTGTTGAATGCGGTCTTCCACTCATCACCCTGCCTGATACGCACCAGGTGGTAGGCATTCCGCAAGTCCAACTTGGTAAAAATCCTAGCCTCCTGCAGGGATTCGAACGCCGAGTTCATCAGGGGAAGAGGATAATGATTTTTAACCGTAATAGCGTTCAGCCCCCTATAGTCAATACATGGCCGCAAGGAGCCGTCCTTCTTGCCCACAAAGAAAAACCCAGCTCCCAGGGGGGAAGAGGAGGGTCTGATGAGACCCGCCTTCAACGACTCCGCCACGTACTGTTCCATGGTCTCCCTCTCAGTGTTAAGGTGAGCGGTAGGACCCCAATGCAGAATCTGACTCCGAGGGCAGTTAAACAGTTTTTATTCCTCACAGGACCAGGAACAGAATTGGACAGGCAGCAGAATCAGGGAGCTAAACTGGAAAACCACAGATATGTAGAGCAAATGGAAAAGTGATAATCCGGCATGGAGAAGCAACAGGCTCAGGCATTTAAAGACCTTGATGAGATGAGGATCAGGTGTGCCATGTAGGGAGGCACCAGGGAAAAAGTCAGCCACGCCCACCTGGTCACACTGATCACAACAGTGCCCCCCCCTCAAGGGACGCCACCCGGCGGCCGACCAGGCCTGTCGGGATGACGGGCATAGAAGTCATCAAAGAGAGCAGGGGACAGGATAAAGGAGCGGGGAACCCAGGAACGCTCCTCCGGGCCATAACCCTCCCAGTCCACGAGATACTGCAGACCGCGACCCCGTCGCCGGACATCCAGAAGGCAGCGAACAGGAAACGCCGGATGATCATCCACGACCAGGGCGGGAGGAGGGGGCTCGGCCGGAGGGCTGAGAACACTGCAGGAGACAGGCTTCAGGAGAGACACATGGAAGGAAGGGTGGATGTGCATTGAGGCAGGCAACTTAAGACGGACCACCGAGGGGTTGATGACCCGGTCGATCTCAAAAGGGCCAATGAACCTCGGAGACAACTTCCTGGACTCGCACTGCAGGGGAATGTCTCGTGTGGAAAGCCAAACCTTCTGACCCGGTTTGTAGTCCGGGGCTGGGACCCTGCGGCGGTCCGCCAGAGCACGGTTCCGAGAGGCAGTGCGGGAGAGGGCTGCCCGGGTCTCGTGCCAAACACGACGGGCCCTGCGGAGATGGTCCTGGACAGAAGGGACGGCCACGGCTCTTTCCTGAGAGGGGAAGAGGGGAGGCTGATAGCCATTGGACGCCATGAATGGAGAGAGACCTGTTGCGGAGGAGACCAAGGAATTGTGTGAATACTCAATCCAGGGAAGATGAGTTGACCACGAAGCAGGATGAGTAGCTGCCACACAGCGCAAAGCCGCCTCCAGGTCCTGGTTAGCCCGCTCAGTCTGGCCATTGGTTTGGGGGTGGTATCCAGAGGACAGGCTAGCTGTGGCCCCAATGGCCCGACAGAAAGCGTTCCACACCCTGGAGGTGAACTGGGGGCCTCGGTCTGACACAATGTCCTGGGGCAGACCATGCAAACGGAATACATGCTGGACCAGGAGGTTGGCTGTCTCGAGGGCAGAAGGGAGCTTGGGAAGTGGCACAAAATGGACGGACTTTGAAAAACGGTCGACGATTGTCAAGACTGCTGTGTTACCTTCAGAAGGTGGAAGGCCAGTGATGAAATCCACAGCTATGTGGGACCAGGGTCGATGAGGAACTGGGAGTGGTCGCAGAAGACCTGCTGGTGCTCGATGAGAAGCCTTACCACGAGCACAGACAGAGCAAGCCTGGACAAACTCCCGTGTGTCCGCAGATATGGAGGGCCACCAGAACCGCTGTTTAAGCAACGTCAAAGTCCGGTGTATTCCAGGATGGCAAGCCACCTTGGAGTTGTGGCCCCACTGCAGCACAGAGGAACGAGCAGATGGGGGAACAAACAGAAGACCTGTGGGACATTCAGGTGGAGAGGGAAGGTCCTTCAGAGCTCTCTCAACCTCACGCTCCACCTCCCAGATGGCAGCACCGACAACACAGGAGTGAGGTAGGATTGTGTCCTGAGTAGTATCACAGGAGGCTGGCAGCTCGAATTGCCTGGACAGGGCATCAGGCTTTAGGTTGCGGGACCCTGGGCGGTAAGTGAGGGTGAAATTGAAGCGTCCCAGAAAAAGGGACCACCGAGCTTGACGGGGATTCAGTCTGCGGGCAGAACGGAGGTACGACAAGTTCTTATGATCTGTCCATACCAGGAAAGGTTGAGATGTTCCTTCCAGCCAGTGGCGCCATTCCTTCAAGGCCAGCACAACTGCCAACAGCTCACGATTCCCCACGTCATAATTCCTCTCCGCAGGAGACAGCTGTCGGGAGAAGAAAGCGCAGGGGTGCATCTTCCGATCTGAGGATGAACGCTGAGAGAGCACCGCCCCAACTCCAGATTCTGAGGCGTCCACTTCCACCATGAACTGAGCTGTAGGATCAGGATGAGACAGTACAGGAGCAGAACAAAAAAGATTTTTCAACTTAATAAAGGCTGCCTCAGCTCCTGAGGACCAGGAGAAGGGTTCTCGTACAGAGGTCAGCTTGGTCAAGGGAGAAGCCACAGAGCTGTAGTTTCTGATGAACCTCCGATAAAAGTTGGCAAACCCCAAAAACCTTTGGAGTTGCTTCCTGGTTGTGGGTGTAGGCCACCCTTCTACAGCTTTGATCTTGGCAGGATCTGGCTTGAGTTGGCCCTTCTCAATCACAAACCCAAGAAAACTGACACTGGAGGCATGAAAGTCACATTTCTCACCTTTAGCATAGAGCCTGTTTGCTAACAGCCTCTGTAACACAAGCCTGACATGTTGAACGTGCTCATCAAGAGTCCGTGAAAAAATCAGAATATCATCAAGATAAACAAACACAAATCTATTCAACATGTCACGCAGAACGTCATTGATGAGACATTGAAAAACAGCTGGAGCATTAGTCAGTCCAAACGGCATCACTAAATACTCAAAATGTCCCAGAGGAGTATTGAAGGCCGTCTTCCACTCATCACCCTCCTTTATTCTCACTAAATGGTAAGCGTTTCGGAGGTCGAGCTTGGTGAAGATGGTTGCAGTCTGGAGGGAGCTGAAAGCAGAGTCCATGAGTGGGAGAGGATACTTGTTTTTGACTGTTATATTGTTTAGACCTGTGTAATCAATACATGGGCGAAGGGACCCATCCTTCTTATCAACAAAGAAAAATCCCGCTCCAACAGGGGAAGAGGATGGACGGATGAGTCCAGCAGCCAAACTCTCAGTTATATATGTCTCCATCGCATCCCTCTCAGGCTTGGAGAGGTTGTACAGTTTACTGGAGGGTAGAGAAGCACCAGGTAACAACTCAATCTCACAGTCATAGGGTCGATGAGGGGGCAGAGAGGAAGCACGGTCCTTAGAAAAAACTTCCCTGAGGTCATGATAATCCGATGGTACACAAGAAAGGTCAATAAGTTTAGGAGGCTCAGGAGAGGTGGAAACAGGTGGTACAGCAGCATGTAAACAGTGAGAGTGGCAAAAAAGACTCCAATTAACTATGGATTGAGAAGACCAGTCTATGTGTGGATTATGGAGTGAAAGCCAGGGCAGACCCAACACCAGCAGAGAGGATGGAGATGAAATGATGTTAAAACTAATCAGTTCTCTGTGGTTGCCAGAAACCAGCAGGGACACAGGACGTGTTCGGTGAGTGACACAGGATAACAGTCTACCATCCAGAGCAAACACTTTTTTAGGGTTTGGTAGAAGTTCAGTGGGGATGTTGGATTGGGACACAAACTGAGAGTCAATAAAATTGTCATCTGCACCGGAATCCATTAAAGCCTGGATCTGTAATGTTGTGGTGTCATATGAGATCGTACCTTGAAGATGGATGCGTCTGGAGGAGGGATCCACAGGGGTTCGGCTCACCAGTGCCCCTCCTGAGCCTGATGAGCCCGGTCTTTTGGCCGTACGGGGCAGTTGGGCCGGAAATGGCCAGACTGGCCGCAGTAGAGGCAGAGCCGCTGGTAGATGCGGCGCTGACGTTCCTCAGGTGTGAGAGTCATCCTGCCGAGCTGCATAGGCTCCTCGCTGCAGCGCGGCGTGCTCTGTTCCTGGGGAGGCGTGGTCGCGGAGTCCCGCTGAGTTGCAGGTGGAGGGAACACCGGCAGATGAAGGGGCGTGACCGGCAAGGAGCTGGCGGGACGAGAGGGTCGAGCTGCTCTTTCCCTGCGTCTCTCCCGAAGGCGGTTATCCAGCCTTATGGAGAGGGAAATTAACTCCTCTAGGTTGGAAGTTTCGTCACGAGCAGCTAGTTCGTCTTTGATCTCCTCTCTAAGACCCCGGTAAAATATTCCGGTGAGGGCCTTTTCATCCCAGCCACACTCCGCAGCGGAGATGCGGAAGTCAATGGAGTACTCCGAAACTGAAGCGGGACCTTGGCGTAAGGAGAGCAGGCGATTTCCAGTCTCTTTTTCCTGGAGAGGATGATCAAAAACTTTGAGCATTTCAGCCGTGAATAAAGCCAAAGAGTCGCAGTGGGGAGAATTACTGCCGGCTAATGCAACAGCCCAGGCAGAGGCTTTGCCTGACAGTAAACTCATGATAAACGCCACTTTGGATCTTTCAGAGGAATAAGTGAGAGGTTGCTGATCGAACACGAGTCTACAGTGATGGATAAATGATTTGCATAGACCTATCTCTCCGGAGTACCTGCTGGGAGTGGGGATGAAGGGCTCACGGGGAGATGATGCAAGAACGTGAGGAGCAAGTGACGGGGCTGGATCCGATACTGCGGCTTGAACTGGATCCGGGGATCTTCCTGAGGTGAGTTGAGACGAGACCTCCTCCAGGCGACCACCGAGACGATTTATTCCGGTGGAAAGATGTTGAAGGGTGTTCATGATTTCCTGGAGAGCTTGATCATGCCGTCCAACAAGGGCCCCTTGGGACGAAAGGGCATGTTTAACCTCTTCAAACGCTGCGGGGTCCATATTTAGGCCGGATTATTCTGTTAAGGTGAGCGGTAGGACCCCAATGCAGAATCTGACTCCGAGGGCAGTTAAACAGTTTTTATTCCTCACAGGACCAGGAACAGAATTGGACAGGCAGCAGAATCAGGGAGCTAAACTGGAAAACCACAGATATGTAGAGCAAATGGAAAAGTGATAATCCGGCATGGAGAAGCAACAGGCTCAGGCATTTAAAGACCTTGATGAGATGAGGATCAGGTGTGCCATGTAGGGAGGCACCAGGGAAAAAGTCAGCCACGCCCACCTGGTCACACTGATCACAACACTCAGGCCTCGATAGATTGAACAGTCGGCCCTTAGGCAGAGGGGCACCGGCCCGCAGTTCAATGGCGCAGTCATAGGGCCTGTGCGGCGGCAAGGAGAGAGCCTGGCATTTAGAAAACTCCCCCCCTTAGTCATGGTACTCCGGCGGAACAGCGGAGAGGTCAGGTGAGGGCGGCTGCCCAACTGGGGCAGCGGGATCAGCCCCTGGACGTCGAGCAGAGCGCAAACAGGTCTTATGGCAGTAAGTACTCCAACCGACAACGCGACTAGTGGCCCAGTCCACTACTGGATTGTGAGTAGATAACCAGGGGAATCCCAACACAACGCGGTTATGGGGGGAGTCAAAAATAAAGAAACGAGTGAACTCATGGTGGTTGCCGGAAAAAATAAGGTGAACGGGCTTCGTTACCTGAGTGATAGTGGCAACAGAAGCACCATTCAGGGAGACCACCTGCAAGGGGCGGGGCAACGTCTCGGTCAGGAACCCGGCCTGTTTTGCCAGCTCGGCGTCCAGGAGGTTCTGCTCAGACCCAGAATCCAACAAGGCCCGAATAGGAATCTCCCCAGTCCGAAACAGAAGAAGCCCTTCTAACAAACAGGTTCTGGCATCAGAACCGGTGGGCGCCAAACCTCCGCTCGTCAACGTGCCCACATTTAATGACGAGCGGTGGCTTTTGGGCAGTCCTTGCAGAAATGACCCCGCTTGCCGCAGTAAAGGCACTCACCAGCTGTCATCCGCCGCTTCCGCTCGGAGGAAGAGAGGAGACCACGGCCGAAACACATAGGCTCCTCCAACGGAAGTGTGGGGTTTTCTATGGGAACAGAAAAAATGTCAGAAAGATGTGGAGCCGGATCGCCACCGCCTCCCCCTGGAGAGGATGAATCGGAGCGGCGCTCCCGCCGACGGTCCTGCAGCTGGTTATCGATCCGGATTGCCAGGGCGATGAGTCCCTCTAAAGTGGCGGGCAGATCCAGCGGAGCGAGTTGGTCCTTTAGCTCCCCCGACAGGCCCTCCAGGAAAGCGTCAATAAGCGCCGAGGGATTCCATGCGCTCTCGGCCGCGAGAGTCCGGAAGTCAATGGCGTAATCCGCCACTCGGCGCCTCCCCTGGCGCAGCAGCATCAATGCCCGGGCAGCCTCCCTACCCGGCCTCGTATGTTGGAACACCTGGGTGAACGCCTCCAGGAAAGCCGGGAGCGAAGCGCAGGAGGCGGACCCGCGCTGCCACTCCGCCGTGGCCCAAGCGGCGGCTCTGTCGGTAAGTTGTGAAACGATAAACGCCACCTTGGCGCGATCCGTGGGATAGGCGGCCGCTTGCAGCTCAAAGTGCAGCTCGCACTGGGTGATGAACGCCCCACAGTCCCCCGACGCACCGGAGAACCTCTCCGGTCGAGCCAGCGGAACCGTAGGAGCGAAGGACGTCTGGCTAGCAGCCATCGGGGCGGATGCGGAGGAGGACGGCTGCACTGGCGACGGCTGCTGGAGCTGTTGCGCCAGCTGATCGATGCGACCCTCTATCACAATCAGCTGCTGCTCCTGGCGGTTGGCCATCTCCAGCATACCCCTCCGTAAGTAGTTCATCTGCTCCTCCTGCTGGCGGAGCACTCTCTCCTGGTTGGAGAACTCTGAACGCGAACTGTCCGCGTCTGCTGGGTCCATGGTGACGGGATCATAATGTCAGGAAACTCGTAGTTGAGGACACAGGCGCAGACGCAGGGACTCGTGGTCAAATCGTAAGTTTATTACTCACGATCGTAACAACAATCCAAAACGATCCCGTGACAGGGACAGGATCAGTGCAGGCTAAATACCCTCCAGGTGATTCAGCAACAGGTGAGACCAATAAGGTAAAGACAGAACAAACGAGCAGAGGAAAAACAAACAAACCGGAAGTGTCAAAACAAAACCCAACAACCGCCCTGGCCCAGAACCTGACAGAAGTAGTCAGCAGGGTGTCCAAATTGCTTTCAAAATCCAGGGCACTGGAGAGTCCAGCACTATATACCGTAATTTCCGGGCTATAAAGCGCACCTGATTTATAAGCCGCACCCATTACATTTTTAAAGGATAAAACATTTTGTACAAACATAAGCCACACCTGTCAATAAGCCGCATGTGACCACATTGAAATATGTGTTGCAGACTGAGGATGTGTATGTACTGAAACCGCGCACGTAACAAAGAGGAGGGAGAGCGTGTGCAGCACAGAGGGCGCCGCTCTGTCACTCACTCTTGCCCTGCTCCCCCTCCTTCCTCTTACACACACAGCGTGCTGACACACACACACATACTCATTCTACAACACCTATATAGTTAGTTCATTAGTTAGATAGTTAGTAGTTACTGATACTTGTTAATAAAGAATACTGTGTTGTAGTTATTACTTGTACCGGTGTTCATTTGCGACCCGGCCGCTAGGGGATTTTGTGGTGGGGGGGGGTTGCTTCATCACCTCGGTTTATTAAAAAATCACACACCGTCACAGCTCTAATACAAACAGTGCCTGTGATGCGGCAGCAATTTGGTAGTAAGAGCACTAACAGGGCTAGCTAAAAAAAAACTTATCGGTAAAAGTCACTGAGAGCAGCAGGAACTTATACGCCTCTGCGCGGCACGCGCCTCATGTGCACTGAAACCATGGAAGTCTTCCTCCTCAGTGTCGGATTGGAACAGCGTCAGACATTCTTCACCACACATTCTTAGTCTCTCCTTCATTGTAGCTGTCAGTGTCCCTCTGAGGGAAATTTACTCCTGAGCTTGCGCTGTCCTCTCCGTCACGCAGCAGAGCGGCTTTTCCAAACCTGTTGGTTAATGGATTTTTTCGCACTGCTTTTAACTTGAAAGCTGCGTCATATGCATTTCATATGCATTTCTTCTTGCATTTTCCATGATGAGGGTCTGTTCGTGATATTCATTCACAAAGCAGGAATTTACATTAAACTTGCGCCTTTCTCGACACATATACTGTATTCCCCCTGTATCACTTTCTGCTCGAGCGCCCCCTAGCGGCCGTTAGAAAAAAATGAAAAAAATGCATAAATTAGCCGCATCATTGAATAAGCCACAGGGCTGAAAGCGTGTGACAAAAGTAGCGGTTTATAATCTGGAAATTACGTTAATTAGTTTTAGTAGTTATGGAGTAGGGTGGAAAATCCGACGTAGCCTGTGTTTTGCTTTGACTGACTGCAAATATGGCAGCTGTAATCTCATTAACTTTTATTCAAAACATCAAGTAATAATTAGTGGATGAAAATGTGAAATCAAAGCTCTTGTTGATGTTTAACTTATGAATGATGCAAGTGCAACTCAGTAGTGGATTGTGCGCACACATCCGCATAAACAAAGATCCCCACTTATTGTAATTGACATACCACTGTCTCTGTAGGCATAATTTATGGATCCTGTGTCTCCAGCTTCAACAGATACTTTAAAAAAATCAACTCAAAAAAAGTAACTATAATTGTTTTTGTCGCGCTAAAAACAATTATAGTTAGTGTATCATGGGAAATCAATCAAATGCACGAGTCTCACAATCAATGAGTGAGAGGTGGCATCCAAAGTTTAAATTTATAGCTAGTACTAAATTTTTCCAGGGATTTTGAAACCAAGATGGTAGCCTCTTTGTGAGGTCAAAGGTCAATATAACATCCATTCTGGTTGTAGACCTAACCTGGTGGTTGTCATGACATGGCAGCCAAGCCGTAGGCCATGTGGCTGTGCCCAATTTAGGTCTTTAAAGTTGTAATTTGAAAAACAAAAAAGGTTTTTGTGTGTAAACTGGCTCTAATAATTTATCGTAGTTTCCTGAGTGGATTTTGAAAAAAAATTGGAGCCCCATAAAAAAGATGTTGGCCCCATGCACTGCTATGATGGTGTGGCAATGAATGAGAAGACAAGTCTTGACTTCGATACGTGAAGCTTTATTCACTCATATGCCAAAACTGAAATAAAGCGGGCAAATCATCTTATATATGAACACTGAATCGGACCACGCCCATAGCAACTGCAAAGCCTGTTGGGTGTGAAGCCCAGAGGCAAGGATAACCCCACACAGCCCCCCCCCGAACACCCAGAAAGGAGCTCAACTGTCAAAACCCATTCTGCAAGGGCGTTTAATAAGTCGGCCAAAACGGCTATGTCGACCCGCAGCCTGTGGAGCCAACTGTGGGACGCTGTTTGTAGAGCGTGGCAGATCTGGGGGTCTGGAAGGAGGACGTCCCCAGCGAGGAACTCGAGCTGGCCGCACAGCGTCGCCTGTCAACACAAACGCTGGTTTCAGCCGGTCCACTCTCACAAAGTCTCTGCGCCCACCCATGTCCAGGACAAAACATTTGTCCCCCTTCTCCAGGACACGAAACGGACCATCGTAGGGGGGATGAAGGGGCGAACGGTGGGCGTCATGTCGGACAAAAACAAACTGGGCTGACTGGAGCGATGCAGGCATAAATGACCGTGGGACGCAGTGGTGCACGGGGCCAGGAGCCGACGGTAAACGGGGGCCCGGGGCAGACGACTCTAATAAAAACTCCCCAGGAATTCGGAGCGGCTGTCCAGACACTAACTCAGCGGAGGACGCGTCTAGGTCGGTCCTAGGAGCTGAGCGTAGCCCAAGTAGGACCCACGGCAAACGATCCAACCAACAGTCATCTGTGAGCGCTGCACGGAGGGCAGCCTTAAGAGAACGGTGGAAACGCTCACACAACCCGTTCGCTTGAGGATGATAAGCCGCAGTACGGTGCACCTGCACCCCTAAAGATCGCGCCATTCCCGATCAAAGCTCCGAAGTGAACTGGGGGCCCCTGTCTGAAGTAATGTCTGACGGTAGACCAAAACGGGCAACCCAGGCAGACAGGATAAGGAAAGAGAAAAGCACCAACCACGTCAGCAGATGTAGTGGAGGACAGAGGAACTACCTCAGGCCACCTGGTGGTCCGATCCACCATTGTTAATAAATGTGTGAAACCCTTCGAGGGAGGCAGTGGGCCAACCAAGTCCACGTGAACGTGGTCAAAACGCTTGGCTGGGATCGGGAAAGGTTCTAGGGGGGCTTTTGTGTGCCGGTGAACTTTGGCGCGCTGACATGCAACACAAGCCCTTCACATCCTTACGACCCCAGCCCTTCACATCCTTACGCAACCCAGGCCACACAAAACGGGAACTAACCAGCTTTACAGACGCACGTACACCTGGGTGGGAGAGGGAGTGAACAGATTCAAAAATGCGCTGCCGCCACCCGGCAGGAACCACCGGCCGTGGCCGTCCTGTGGAAACGTCACACAGGAGAGTTAGACCACCATCTTGCCACACAATATCCTCAAGCTTGAGGCCCGAACTACCAGAGCGGAGGGCAAGAATATCTGCATCACCAGGCTGCTCGGCGGCCATAGCAGAAAAATCCGTCCCAACAAGCACCGGGGAGACGAGTACGCGTGAGAGGCAGTCAGCAACGGTGTTGGACTTTCCGGCTATGTGACGTATGTCAGTCGTAAACTCAGAAATGGCTGCCAGATGGCGCTGTTGGCGCGCAGACCAAGGTTCACTCACCTTAGCCATGGCAAACGTAAGTGGTTTATGATCCACATAGGCAACGAAAGAACGTCCTTCCAACAAAAAACGGAAATGTCGAGTTGCCAAATACAGACAAAAGCAACTCGCGGTCAAAAACACTATACTTGCGTTCCCGAGTCTGCAACTGGCGGCTAAAAAATGCAAGAGGCTGCCAAGCGCCCGCCACTCGCTGCTCTACCACAGCACCCACTGCTATGTCTGAAGCGTCAGTAGTCAGCGCGATCTCAGCATCTGGGTCTGGGTGCGCGAGGAGTGCAGCCTTTGCTAAGGCTGACTTAGCTCCGTCAAATGCAGCAACACGGTCTGGGGTCCAATCCACAGGGTCTGTGGCTTTCTTGGAGCGCAAACTGTCAAAAAGCGGTTGTAACAGGTGGGCAGCCCGGGGAATGAACCTGTTGTAAAATGTCACCATCCCCAAGAACTCCTGTAGGGACTAACCACTTCAGGACGGGGAAATTTTGCCACGGCCTGAACTTTGACGGGAAGAGGAACCGCACCCTGCGCTGAAATTCGATGGCCCAAAAAATTAATGGCTGACAAACCAAACTGGCATTTAGCCGGGTTAACGATCAAGCCGTGGGTTTCCAACCGCTGGAAAACTTCCTTTAGGTGCATGAGATGCTCTTCAGGGGAGGGGCTGGCCACCAAAATGTCGTCTAGATAGACGAACACGAACTCGAGACCGCGTAGCACGGAGTCCATTAACCTTTGAAAGGTTTTGGCTGCACCTTTTAGACCGAAGGGCATGCGCAGGAACTCAAAAAGACCAAAAGGAGTGATGACTGCAGTCTTAGGCACGTCTTCTGCCCGCACAGGAACCTGATGGTAACCGCGCACCAGGTCCACTTTGGAAAAAATTGAGGCGCCGCACAAACGAACCGAGAAATCCTGAATGTGGGGAATGGGATAACGGTCAGGTGTTGTAGCGTCGTTCAGACGGCGAAAATCCCCGCACGGGCGCCAGGAACCATCTGCCTTGGGCACCATGTGGAGGGGCGACGCCCACGGGCTGTTAGAGCGCCTCACGATACCCAGACTTTCCATGGTGGCGAACTCCTCCTTAGTGATGGAGAGTTTTGCTGCGTCGAGGCGCCGTGCACGAGCAAAAACTGGCGGGCCCTTAGTGGGGATGAAATGCTCCACGCCGTGCTTAGCCACAGTGGAGGAAAAGGCGGGGGTGGTCAAGGATGGAAACTCAGCCAACAAACTCTGAAAAACGTCATCGCATGACAAAAAATGCGCGCGCATGACAGGCCCAGACCCCCCAGCTGCACATGGGACAGTGGCAAAAGTGATCGCGTCTATTAGTCTGCGGTTAGCCATGTCCACCAACAAACTATGTGCACACAAAAAATCTGCACCGATAATTGGAACAGAAACGGAGGCAACGACAAATTCCCAATTGAACTTATGTCCATGAAAACATACAGTTGTCCTTTTGGTGGCGGGAGCTGCCGCAAAAAAATGTGCGGGAAAAGAAAACCGCCCTTATCCGAGCCGAGCAGCGAGAGCATGCTGTCCATCAAGTCCACAGCCGAACTGTCTCCCAGGCCCGACATGCTGAGGATCCTCTCTGCTCTCTCTGAAGCCGACAGGCTGTATCTTCGCAGCAGAAACTCCTTCAGAGCCGCGTACTTCTCCTGCGGGGACGGGCTGTGTAGCAGCGGCATTGCCCTGCGTGTGGACTGCTGATCCAGAGCAGCCACCACCAAGTAGTACCTGGCGTCATCCGTGTGCACCCCGCGCAGATGAAAAAGGGCTTCGACATGTTGGAACCAGGAGGCGGGATCGCTCTGCCAGAACTCGGGCAGCTTCACGGCGGTGGTAGCTAGCATGGCCGGGTCCCCGCGCGCGGGAGATGGCGAGGTCACTGAAGATGACGTAGAAACTCGCGCGTCTGCTGGTTCTGACATTATTCACGATTGGGGTCACCAATGTGGCAATGAATGAGAAGACAAACTCATATGCCAAAACTGAAATAAAGCGGGCAAATCATCTTATATATGAACACTGATTCACACCACGCCCATAGCAACTGCAAAGCCTGTTGGGTGTGAAGCCCAGAGGCAAGGATAACCCCACACGGTCATCTTTTATTTTGGCGGGGTCGTTCACTATGTCAAAAATGAATTTTTCAGCAAATAGGTGCGTGCAAATTTTGTTTTTACGATTTTGAGTGTGTGGCTGGGTAAAAAGTTTCACTCAAAGACACAGTAAGAAAGAAGAATTGCTAAAACAACCTGGACCTTCCGTCCAGAACCGCTGGGGGACAGAATAATTGGTGGAACAGTTTCAATAATTCTTCTTCTTTCTCTTTCAGCTTTTCCCATCAGAGGTCGCCACAGCGAATCATCCTTTTCCACCTCACTCTATCATGAACATCTTTTACCCTAACATTAGCAAACTTCATGTCCTCTGTTAAGACATCTATATATCTCCTCTTTGGCCGTCCTATTGCCCTCCTGCCAGGCAGCTCCATCTCCAACATCCTTCTACCAATATATCCACTATCCCTCCTCTGAACATGTCCAAACCATCTCCGTCTGGCTTCTCTGACTTTGTCGCTAACACAGGCAACATGAGCCGTCCCTCTGATGTACTCGTTCCTTATCCTGTCTAACCTGGTCACTCCTAAGGAGAACCTCAACATCTTCATCTCCGCTACCTCCATCTCAGCCTCTTGTCTCTGTCTCACTGCTACCGTCTCTAACCCATAGAGCAGAGCTGGTCTCACCACTGTCTTGTACACCTTTCCTTTGAGTCTTGCTGACACTCTTCTGTCACACAACACTCCTGACACTTTCCTCCACCCGCTCCAACCTGCCTGCACTCGCCTCTTCACCTCTTTTCCACACTCCCCATCACACTGAACTGTTGACCCCAAGTACTTAAACTCCTGCACCTTCTTCACCTCAGCCCCCTGTAACCTAACACTTCTACCTTGATCCCTCTCGTTCAGACACATGTATTCTGTCTTACTACGACTGACCTTCATGTCTCTTCTTTCCAGAGCAAACCTCCACCTCTCTAGCTGTTCCTCCACCTGCTCTCTACTCTCACTGCAAATTACAATGTCATCCGCAAACATCATTGTCCAGGGAGATTCCTGTCTTACCTCGTCTGTCAGCCTGTCCATCAGCATAGCAAACAAAAAGGGACTCAAAGCTGATCCTTGGTGTCGTCCCACCTCCATCTTGAACTCCTCTGTCTGACCTACAGCACATCTCACCACCGTCATACTTCTCTCATACATGTCCTGAACTACTCTGACATACTTCTCTGCCACTCCAGACGACCTCATACAGTACCACAGCTCCTCCCTCGGCACCCCGTCATACGCCTTCTCTAAATCTACCAACACACAATGCAGCTCCTTTTGACCATCTCTGTACTTTTCCATCAACATTCTCAAAGCAAAACAGTTTCAATAATTGACAAGGTAAAATGTTTGAATAGAGAATGGAACTAAAATGTTTCTAACACATCGTGGGCACATGTCAAAGATTTTACATTCTGTCCACAAAAAGATTCACTCTTTTTTTCCCTCTTCATGTCAATTCTGATGTCCTTGGAAGAAAATGTTTCTGTTCAGCAATAACAGCTGCATTGTTTGGTACCTCAGTCCTTTTAGGACAGTTAAACATGAAGTTATGCCTCTTTGTATCCGGACTTGTGAAAGTCTTTTCTTTATTTGTTGTTTATTCATATCAGTTATTTATGCTACTGTCATTCACAGTTAATTTACCAGGCAAATAAAAAATGACCCTTCGATGTAAAAAAAAAAAAAAATCCTGCTTTTCAGTTTCTTGCTGAACATTCCTCTCCTCCTGTTTCTTTGCATCATTCTTTAGGACACATCTCACTTTATCCCTCGTTTTCCTCCCTCCAACTCCAATTCAGTGTAATTTGCCTGGCTGGCATGGGAAGTATGCATTTGTGTCAGCCATGCATCCGCAGGAGTAACTGATGGCGCAATAACCACAGGGAAACAATGCTCTCAAACAGGAGGGAGTAGGTATCGCTATTGAACCATTAAATAAGGGAGAGCTCAATGCTCCGAGTGACTTCCTGGGAGGGAAATGGCTGTCTGTCCCTGCAAACGACTCCAGCTCACGGAGCAGGACTAGTCTAGATCAAAGTGTGATGAAGTAACTTCTAATTTGAGCAGTTTTGCTATGAAAACCCATTTATGAAGATGGATGAGTTTGACGGTTTGGATGTGGTTTATGCATGGCTGCATCTGATTGATGGATGGGGGGAGGGGTTCTTATGATTCAAAATAGGGGGTTCATGGAGGGTATTTGTAGAAGAAAAACCTTTTCTTGTCATTTACAGTGGCATTCGCATAATCATGAGTCCCTCAGGTTTTATTCATATCAGTATATACTATGAATTAATACCTTTTTAAGGCTAGTTCAAAATGAGCACAGACAGAAGCTTTCAATAAAACAAACAATGCTCCATGGTTTACAAGAATGACATACGTTTGCATTCGTAAATTCAGTCCAGGGCTGCAGGAGGGAGCAGTTGTTAGCACTCTTGCCTTCTAGCAAGCAGCCCCTGGTTTGAATCCTCTTTCAAAGTGGAGTTTGCATGTTCTCCTTGGGCATGTGTGGGTTTTCTCCGGTTTCCTCCCACAGTCCAAAAGCATGCTTCATACGTTGATTGATGATTCTAAAGTGTCCCTAGTTGTGGAAGTGAGTGTGTGGCCCCACAACAGACTGGTGACCTCTTCAGGGTGTACCCCAGATTTGCCCAACAGTAGCAACCAGAAAGGCATTGAGTGGGTTTGGGAGATAGATGGAAATACAGTAAAAACATTATCTGCAGATCTCCAGACAAAATCTGTGCCAAACACATTGTGGGATTATTTGGAAGAAATAATCGAAAAAATGGCATTGATATCTTAAAAACACACTCAAGAAATCCTATGTTAAGGCCATGTCACAAGGGCACTATGCACATTTTGCGCATTTTCCACATGTAATTTCAGTCGTGATACATGCATGACATACCTCATCGATGTGCGCAGATCTCCGTCAAGGGAATTATGCATATTTTACGTAGTTCGTTTGCAATTATCACGTAAATCTTACGGAACTGTGTGTCATTTTTTTCATCCACAAATCCGTGGCTTTCCACGACCGTTCCACGTATGTCCATGTATGTCCATGTATGTCTAACAGAAGTTTAACGCTTGTATCACAGATGGATAACTTCTATGTCTCATAAATTACGCATATGTATATATATTACATTGAAATGATGTACTTGACGCACAGATCAGTAATGAATTGCATATAAACAGCAAGGCTGTATAAAGCGGCCGATCTTTCACCCCTCCATCAGTTTGTACCAAGTGGGGGTCTCCTGGTCCCCCTGTCCGTCTCGTCTCATCCAGGCGGGGGGGGTGTCAGGTCTCTTGCACAGCGAAATCCGACGCCATGCAGATGGGACAGGGCGCAAGAGAGAGCAGAGTATGGTGGGCGCGGACGCGTGCTGGTCCCACTTGTGATTTCCCCAGCCTCGGCCGGGCTGCCTTGGCTGTCGCCTAGCAGCTGACTTAGAACAGAAGCGGATCAGGGGAATCTGACTCAAAACAAAGGCCCGCGGCGGGTGTTGACGAGATGCGATTTCTGCCCACTGCTCTGAAAGTCAGAGTGAAGAAATTCAATTTAGGTTTACGTGTACTTTATGTAGTAACTTCATGCTTTCTTTCTTGCGCTATCCTAGACATTGGGAGTTGGGTCATCTAGACCAGTGTTTTTCAACCAGTGTGCTGCGGCACACTAGTGTGCCGTGGGAGATGGTCAAGTGTGCCGTGGGAAATTGCCCTCATTCACTGAGCTAAAAACATTTTCCATCTCCAGGAAATCAGCTCTTTGTTCATCCAAACAGGCCCTGATAAAACACTGAGTAGTTAGGAATATAAAAGATCTTAAAATTACTTTTTCTTTGTGTTTATTTAATTCTATTAAAGACATTTTGATAAGAATGACAGTACCGCGATTTAGCTGCAGCTATAACAGTAAGGAAAAGTTTTTATTTTATTAAAGACATTTTGATAAGAATGACGGCAGCGCGATTCAGCTGCAGCTCCGGCTGTATTTAGGAGAAGTCCTGCCCCTTTATCTGTCTCCGCCAATCATTCTTGAAGGCTTAATCACATGTCATCAGTCTGACCAATCAGAAGTGCTTAAAGTCTTCACTTCCTTGTTCTTTATTCTGCTGATAAAGTCGCTCAGTTCTAACAAAAATACCAGCTAAAGTTCGTCTTTAGCGGTGTAGCTTTCCACAGAGTCCGGTATCAGACCGTGGAACAAGTAAACAAAACAATGAAGCTCAGAGACGCGAGTCTTTCTGCCCTTTTTCGGCAGTTTTCACACTACATCTCCCATGATGCATTGGCTTAAAAGGACAGTGTCCCAGCGCACAATGAGTTGTCCTTGTGAAACGTCTTGAAACCACAACAAACAAACAAGCAGTCTCTAAATTTCTCTAATTTAACTTTTACTTCATCTCTTAGAAAAAAACAGCCACAACTGCCTGCTTTTTCTGCCACATTTATCACAAAAATCCACGTTAGATTGCGGGGGGGGGCTGTCGATCAATACAGACCATGAATTCCTGCTTTTTTTTTTTTTTTGGATGGTGGTGTGCTGCGGGATTTTTGGCAAGGTTAAAGTGTGCCGCGGCTCAAAAAAGGTTGAAAAACACTGATCTAGACCCACTAGACAGTGCGCTGAACCTTTTTTCTTCAATGATTTGTGATCTTCACTGGTGTCCATGGATCACATGAAATCCTCTCCCCCTTCATCCACTTTTGTCATGGTAGGGATGACATGTCAATGTAAGGATCGGGTCATCTGGACCCCATAGGTTAGCACAAGGGTCTTGATGGTTCCACTGTGGTTCATTGGTGATACATCTGTGAAAATGTCATGTAAAGAGCGCAACTTTTCTCACTTTTTCCATGTATACTCATGTATGACCAGTTTTCATCTGTGCAATATGCACACGTAGCGGCTGTGTGACATGGCCTTTAAAAGAGGCTAAAGATCATTATCCTTCACAGAAGTGATAAAAAAAAAAGATCGATGGAAGTGTACGGTGGTTGGTGAGGTCACAAATAAACAAACAAGAAAGATCTGAAGGCCTTTAAATGCAGGATTGTTGTCTCTGACCTTTTAATTTAAAGTTTTCTTTTAAATTATGGTATCCAGTCATAAAAACAGTTATTTGATCAAACTGAATTTGCACACTGTTTTCATGGATTGCTTATAGGAGAAGGAAATTAGTTATGTTCCTTCTATAAACACTTGACACATAAACAGAGACTTCCATCTACTGTCTTTTTATTTTCTTTCTCACGTTTCTTTCAACAGAAAAACAGGTTTGTGTATGTGTTTCTTTGTTTGTTTATGTGGTTCTGGTCTGCTCTGCCAAATCAGGCACCGACTCGGCTGACACAGATTGTAGTCATTTTTCAGAGGTTTTATCCAGGGTGTTGTGGAGTGTCACAGAGCTCAGCATGTAGCCTTTTATGAGTCTGATTTTTTCTGTGTGGTAAATGCAAATTTACAAATTTGGTGGGACATAAACAAAGACACGAAGATGAAAAATTTCAATTAATTTAATTTAAATATTTTGAATTAAAACATTTGTCATGGTGCCTCTGGCAGCTCTCCTCCCCCTCCCCTCTCTGCTCTGCTCCTGAGGATTCTCAGGTGAATTCACTCAACTCATCAACCTCCAGCAGTCTTAAGGAGATCCAGCCCCAGCATTCATCGCCAGTTCGTTGCTCCTCCATGGTGCTTAGTGGGGTCACTCATGTTCTCGGTCTTGAAGATTTACCTCTTGTTAATATTTTCCTACGCCTTGTTTTCAGGAAATACATACCACGAGTGTTTACCTGGGATTCACCTCCAGAGCTATCGGTCCTCCTCGATCACGCCAGGATTCCTGTTGAAGCCACACCGCGACTCCAATTCAAGATTACCCGGTTCTCACCTTGTTACTTACCTACAATCCTCAGCCGTCATCCTCGCCATTGGATCTGCATCCCGTAACAATAAATCATCTAACTTGCCTTTCACTCTCCTGTTTTCCTTCCGGGTTCCAGAATCTGGGTCTGTTTCAGTTCTGTGAAATCATGACAACATTTTTTTAATGTTTCCTCTGAATGAGTTTTATGTTTGACAGCTTTTCTTGTGATAGAAAATTGATCTCAGGTAAAGAGCGTGTGTTGATGTGTGTTTCAATGATGACCATGATGTTAAATCTAGGTCACTTATCCCAAAATGCCACCACACATTGGCCTACATGCAATTTTTTTTTTGCAAAATCAGTAGGTGGTGTCATGACGTCGTAGACGTGGCAGACCCAGGAGCTGAAACCCGGAAGTAACTCGCAACAAGGAAGTGCTTGGAAATGGTATATTTTCCCAAGGATAAATAAAGTTTCTAGGAGAACGCAATAATCAGTTCCTCCGCGGAATGATCTTGAAATCCTCGGAGCTGATGACGTAGAGGACAGCGGAGCCAGAGAGGGGCGACGCGAGAACATGTCGGACTGTGGAGCCAGAGGGAGTGAGGCTTGGGCGCTACTTGAGGCGAGGTGTGGACGCCGAGGACGGCGGGACCAGCTTGAGGTGAGGCGTGGACGCCCAGGACGGCGTGATCAGCTTGAGACAAGGCGTGGGCGCCGAGGACGGCGTAACCACCTTGGAGCGAGGCGTTAAGGCAGAGGACGGCAAAATCAGCGTGGAGTGAGGAACCAGTGTGACCAATGGAAGGAACCGGAGTGAGGATAACGAACTGGCACTGGATACTGAAGAGAACCTCCCTTATGTAGGCCGGCAGGAAGATGAGGAGATGAAGGTCAGCTGGTTCCAATCAGCAGAGCAGGAGTGTTGGGGAGGGGGAGGTGAACTGACAGGCACCGTGACAGGTGGCTGCGTAGCGGCATTTTTAATTGGAAGGCAGATGCCCGTTATTACACGCCACGCAGAGGCCAAAGAGGTATTAAGAAAAAAGGTATAATTTCACGGCAACCAGGTGATTTTTCTATTATTTTTTTTTTTTTACTTTTTAGCCAGGTGATTTTTTGACACCGGTCAATGACCACCTGGGGAAGGTGATGGGAGGGTCTCCAAAGTCCCCCAAATCGTCTAATGATGGGCTGATTTCAGACTGCCCCCACTTTGCCCCCCTTCCCCCGTGCTGCCATCTATCATATTGTTAGAAATCGTACAATAGCAACGAGGGAACTCGATGACGTCTGTTGACAGGGGACGGTGGTCCGACAATGACCAGAGATCGATCTGACGATTCCGTCCTACACAGAAATGGGGAGACAGCAGTGATGCTGCACAGAACTCATCATGGTGGTGATAGCATCACAGCGACTCCAAGACCTGCATCTCCATGACTTGTGGTTGAAGTTGACAAGAATACGAAACAGATAGAACATTGTGCTTGTTGCGATACTCATAGAAGAAGAGCAACATGCACAAGAAAGGCGAAGAAGTAAAAGTTGTTGGGTGAAGCCTTGTTTTCAGAGGGGTACTAGGACAGTATTTGTACAGTTTATATGCCCCCAGGCTACTGGACGGTAGCCGGCCGGTGGCACTTGATATTGACTGTCGCCGTACGGACAAATTTACACATCATCCAATCAGAGCTGCTGCTGGCCATCAATCTGGCTGCCACCGCACTGTGGCCACCTGATTTCATAATGACATCATCCCCACCTGACTGGCCGCCGCCGTCTACAGTTATGACCACGCCAAGTATTTTTCCAAAAATTGGGCAGCGATAGTTAAACTTGAAGATTCTATTGAGACCTCGCCACCGGGCTGTGGCAGCGGTGTTTGTGACTGAAGCATTAACTCTGAAGTAACCACATTCTTTACCGAAGGTCACAGGGTGTTCCATGGTCTTATGAGATGGCAGGTTTGCCCACCCCCTCCCCAGCAATATGAAACACAGTAAGGTTTTTTTTTTCCAGCAGAAAGTGAGTCTTTTTAAAGAGGTAATTTAATATGTAAGTCAGACCTCCAGGTGTCTGTATGGATCAATGGTTGGAATTGACTTACGTCTCCTTTTTCAGAGAAAGCTTCTTCCTGTACTTGTTTCCATGTCTCTATCCTCACATGTAACTGGTTTGTGGAAGAAATGCTGATTTTGGTATAATGCTAGCATCAGTCTTATTCTTCAGAGACAAGAAAAATTAGACATTAAACACCAAGGAAATTTTATTTAAAGACTGTAAAAACTGGAAGTGGATCTGAAAAAGTGCTGCTCTTAAACCACAGCATGCGCTTATTTCAGCTGGATGTTAAATGACCTTTTCTTTTTCATCAGATCTTTGATTTTTGTGTCTGATTCACTGTAGGTCAAACCAGCCTTTTAACGAGTCAGTGTCTTCACTTTACTCTTGATCAGTCATGTTGGTAAACCTGCTTTTCCGCAAAATCCAGTGCTGACTGAGAATCGCAGACTTTTCTAAACTGTCAGATATCTGTAGTTTCAGATAACCAGGGATATTGGCAGTTAGGCACAGAGTTATCCAAATATCAAAACTATCTCTACCGATATCAGTATGAATGCTGATACTATGGTTGTACTGTTATTGTTACTGTTGTTATTAGTAACATGTTACTAATAACAACAGTAACAATAATAGTACTGACCATTATTGCAGTAATGGTCAGTGAACTCCACTTAGTTGACATGTGTCTGTTTCTCTGAATAAGTACCACTCCGGTCACAGATCCTCATGGTTTAGATCATTCTTTTTTGGCTTACAAGCTACTTTTGAGATGAAAACCTCTCATTTTTTTCTAAATATATTTAGCCACTTTCCCCAGCCACTCCTGAGTCGCTACAACATGGAAGCTGGCAGAAGTTCTCTAATTACCACAGGCATCACCGTCACCTTCCTTGATTTCTCCAGTTCTAGTGGGTTATGAAGCAGGCAGTATAGTGTTAAGGGAGCCAAATGGACCCAAGGGCCCTCAATGGTTTATGGAATCAAACCCTGGTTTTCTGCATGACAGTCCTGCACTTTAAGCACGGAGCTATCCAGCCACTGAACAACGATTACCTGGATCGATTTTAGATCAGTGAATCGGATGACCAATTGACAAATATCAGCTATGAATTGGATCAGCGAACACAAGTTATGATATGAATCGAATCCTTGATAAAACGAATCGTTACAACAATAATGTAGATAAATGCATTTGAGAATAAATCTCGGCTGTAAATAAAAATGTAGATGGGGCTTTGTGAAAATTTCTTTTGAAATGATTATAGCACTAAACAACTTGATAAATGCAGAAAAATGCTCCGTGTATTAGCCGCTGCCCAGCTGCACTGCTTCACTCGTTCTTATCTGAGCACACTTCAAATTTTATGATACTGGCAGCAACGTGGCACAGAGTTTCGGTTCGGTACCCAATCCAAGAAAAACTTAGTAGTGCATGTCTCATAACAACAAAACAATCTGCTTTGCTGAGATGTCATTGTTGTTTTGTGCGTTTAGCACTGCTCAAAGTGGCTCAGTGAGCGGTGCTGCCAACTAGCGGTCGGAGATTTAAGTGGAAACAAATCAGATGCTTAGGGGCGCCCATAAATCATTAAATAAATACCAGCCTGACAGCATTTTAAATTGATACAAATATCGCTGAAGGAAATATTGTGATATATCGGCAAATCAATTTTCCCCAACAGCCCCCAGTCTAACTTTAGAATGCCTGTCTTTAGCCGACTCACAGTTTTTCTTAAATTTCTCATGATTCGAGAAGTTAAACAAGGCAGAAGACATTGTGGCATACAAGGTGTATTACCAAAACACGGTGACCTTTTCCTGGTCAGGGCCTTCTGTCACATTTCAGAACCCTTTTGTGACCCACAAGTGGAAACGTTTGCTCATCTCTGCCCTAACGGAGTGTCAGATCACAGCAAACCTGCAGATTTCAGATACCTTTAAAATGTAGTCCTCTATCATGTAACACGTATTTGTGTTTATGTGTTTTGCTGTGAGTGAAACATGTTTGGAGACTAGCTTTAGCAGTTTTCTTTGCTGTTTTTAAATGTGTGGTGAGCTCCTCTAAGCACTTCTGAAAGGTGTGGAGTTAGAAGTGAGCCAAAAAGTTATTTCAATCCTATTTACAGCAGGTAGTAGGAGCAACAAGGAGCTGTCATTATGAATTTTTGAAAGTGAGAAAGCAATGTGATTTCAAGCTATTTATGTAACACACACACAAAGCACACTGTTAAAATCCTAGATGGGCTCTACATCCTTGTCTGCATTCATCCAACTAGCATCTCTCCGAAATTATGTTTAATTCAGTATCCTGCCTTATTTTTAAGCTGGATTTGATGTGCGAAAAAGGGGGGAAAATGTGATGCACACAACAGTAGTGATCCACCAGTGTGTTTCAGGTATGCCTCAGTGGATTCTTCACAGTTTAGGGAAATGTGATGGGCAGATCTGAGAAGCCTCTGCAGCAAAGCGGCCTACAAACACAGACATTTGCTTTGGGAATAACAGCATGCAGCTTCATTTTGCACATCGTGACGGAAAGCTGGATGTTCTAAAACAACCATTGATAATTTCTATCCTGTGATGTCTCTTTTTTTTCCATCCAGCTAGCTCTTGCAGAAAAGAAAATGACTGGATAACACTATGGGGTGAAAAAATCGCTATTAGGTGCAATCAGTCTTCTCTTAACTGCAGTGGATGTCGAATAAATGTAAAGGCTTCTGCACACAGAAAACCTGCCAGGGCTGCTCTTTTGTTCCTTTGCAGGTTTGCTCAGCCAGCAGGACATGAGTTCGGTGTCTGAATCCCAGAGCAGTTTGCCTCTGGAGATGAGACATCTTAACACTCTGGCCTACTTTTGATACTATTTGTTACCTCGAAGCAGCTTCTAATATCTGCTTCTCACCTCCTCCATTCTTTTAAGAAGGGCTTCTTCAGCATCCAAAACATTCTCTGTCCCGACAAAACATTTATAGAGATTTTTCTCAGTTTACAACGCATTCACAGTCATTGCAGATTTTGACATAAGCTACACAACTGTCAGCCAATTCATAATTTGCACTTAGTCAGCCAGCAGCCAAGTCCAAGAGCGGCATGGAGCCCGTGTAGCCGCTATGCCTCTGGGGGTCTGTGGGTTTTTAAAAGGCTAAAAGTGAAGTTTTACAAAAAAACTGACCTATTATTCCCTTGGGTTTAAATTCATGTGGAGTGATATGCAAGCCCCCGCAATGTCAATTTTTTTTTACACAAAGAAAGTGAGACTCTGTGACTAGTAAAGGAAACTGAGAGATGCAAACGTTTCATAGCCCTCAGGAAAGTGTGCTCCTGTTATTCACAGCCCAGTGGGATCCTCTTCGAAGTAGCTCGGTTTGTACGTTGAAGCTCCTCCAACACCTCATCTAGAGTTCATGTCCTGTTCATCTTCAAACCTAAAGTTGAAAGGCGGATCTTCTATCTTTTGTCACTGTCACAAAAATCAAAATCATGATGACAACCTTGTGTGTGTTTGTGTTTGGGGATGTGTGATGGGGGGGCGGGGGGCTTTTTTCCTCTCATTTGCTTTAAAGTGAGGATCTTCGATATGTTCCCAACAGACAGTAAGCTCACAAAAGTGTCATCTTGACTTGTTTGAGTTCGTTTTCCAGCCTCCTCCACTTGTGAACCACGGATTCATTCATCTTAAATTCTCTGCAGCTCCTATGTTCCTCCGCTGATAGCTTGCAGTTTAAACGGTGCTTCAGCGATGTTGTATACAATGTTGTTCACGCCCACACGTCCCTCCCCCGGTCTTCTTCTACATCCCATAACAACACGTTGGGCGCACCGCCTTATAGGGCGCCATTTTGGAGAAAATTTAAGACTTTTAAGTGCGCCTTATGGTCGTGAAAATGCGGTAATTAAAAACAGTTTTTATCATCTGTGGAACTTGGCCAAATTTATGAGTTTTTATCTCGACAGGACCTGGCAACAATTATTTATGCTTTTATTTCTCGTTTAGATTTCTGCGACTTTCGTTTTGCTTGTTTTAACAATCATTCCCTAAATTGTCTTCAGTTTTTCTTAAACTCTGCAGCAGGGCTTCTAACAGGAACCAGTAAACAGACACACATAACTCCTCTGTTATCTGCTTGACTTTGGTTTGCCATATAATTTCAAATTGATTTTAAAATCGTACTATTAGTTTTTAGAGACCTGACGTACTTCTTTGACTTTTTTAACCCCCATACTCTTTGGCCCATCGCTTGAGGTTTTCCATCCAACGTCTCTTAAACATTCCAAAAACCCGCCTTCAGACCGGAGCAGATCTGATGCTCCTCGTTTTAGGAACTTCTTCCCATTGTCGCTGTGTCAGATTGACTCATTTGAGTGTTTTAAATCTCAGCTTTGAAAGCTTTCAGTTGATTTTAGTTCTTGTTTTGTTATGTTTTAACTTTTATTTTGACTTTTTTTGGATTTGACCAATAAATCACCATAAAATCAAACCAAAACAGCTCTATGTGTTTTGATTTGATGCAGTAGTTTTGTAAAGCACTTTGTGATATCTTTCAGTGAAAAGTGCCAAAGAATTAAAGGGATTCTGTTCTATTCTCACCTACTGATGGGTGAAGGCAGGGTTCACCATGAGGAGGTTCGGTGCTCTGGCCACACACAGACACGTGCACTGACATGCACACCTTGGTGCAATTAAGGGTCACCATTTAACCCATTAAACCTGTTTGGACTGTGGAAGGGGAAGCTGGAGTTCCAATAAAAAACCAATGGATGAGAACATGCAAACTCCACACAGAAAGAACTCAGCCAGATTATTGCCTTCTCACCATGAGGTAGGAGCGCTTACTACTGTGCTATCATGCAGTCCCTAAAGAAACCTAAAGCTCACAGGAGAAAACAGCTACTAGCCTGCTAACCCTCTGACTGTCATGATGTAGTCGCTGGCTCCACCACGTCACTGCACCATTGAACCATGAAAACATTCACAAGCTTTACAGTGCACACAAAAACACCTCCTACTGGATTTACTAACTGGACTCCATCTGTTAAAGAGGCAGAAAACAGTATGTGAAGACAACTGGGCGTGTTTTCCTTTGATGGAAGTAAATCATGGGTGTTTTTTGGTAGATTTGCCAAATGCGAAGTAGGATTCCAGCCACTGTCTCGCATGTACAATTTTACCAATCGTACATCTGACGGGGCCCTGCGCCAGACTGGTGACCTGTCCAGGCCGTCCCCTGCCTTCGCCCGTGAGTGGCCGGGATAGGCTCCAGCCGCCCTTTGACCCCGAAAGGGACAAAACGGATTAGGGGATAAATGAACGAACACCGGAAAGGCAGAGGCAAACTAGCACAACTTTACCAGTGGCTGCAGTTTTAGTTTAAAAGAGGTCAAGTTGATGCCAGATCTTTTTTGCTCATGGACTTTGAGACACACAATATGCTATTACACTATGGGCTGATATGGAACTAATCATGACACTTACGCTGATTTTAGTTATCTCTTTCTCTTTTTTCTTTTAGCCAGTGTCATATTGATGTTTTTTTTTTTTTAATTCAGTCTGCCCATCTCTCTCATCTCTCCTGTGCTGTTCTTTTTGTCCAGGTCCTAGCTGCTTTAGGTCTGTTAGCATTGAGAAAATTCACCACTTCTGTGATCCTTCCTGTGAGGGTGTTGGCACCAATGTAGGCTGCAGAGAATGCCTGATTCATTAGCATGTGTCACAGAAACAGCGTGCACCTTGTGCTTATCGAAGACCAACTTTAGGGGCGGCAGACTTTTTTGTCTGTTTTAGGAGCATCCCTTTCTCTCATTCCCTACTCTCCATTTTATTGATTTAACATTCGCAAACCACAGTTCTCTTTAAAACTTCCTTTAAAGACTTCAAAGTGTGCCTGTTGCACAGTCACATCTGAATGTGCCCTTAATTTTTTTATTATGGTAAGGTAGGCCCCATGGGTACATATCAGACATTCAAAACTGTGTTGCTAGTCGCGTTCATTCAGATTTGAATGCTGGGCTGGTGTCATTGAGGGCACAAACATCAATCACTTCTTCAATCAATCACTAACCCCTCTTTTGTCCACCAAAAATCAGTTAACCTTCACTCTCAAGTAGACTTAAATCTACCAGTGAACACAAACCCTGTCTCTTCAGGTGACCAGATTTTGATAGCTCGATTGGCGTCAGAGTGCAGGTAAGCTTGTACACCAGGTAAACAAAGGAGACTATTCAATGAAACAAATCCGGATGTGAATGCACTCAAGTGTGAATCCATCCCAAGACTGGTTTAAATGGGACTCTTCCTGCTTAAACAATAGTTGAATTAAGAAAAAATTAAAATGCTGTACATTTTTCTTCCAATACAAGGAAGATACACCACAAACTTCTAAAAACGTCCAACACCTTCTCATCCAAAATGAGCCCAGTGCTGATTTAGATTCTATTTAGCAAATATTTGGAAAACCAGCTGACCTGATAGAAAGTGATTCACCCAATTGTCTTTGATTTTTGATTGAAATTCGCAGAAATATGGTGACCCAACTGGTCAAATCCAAATGCTAATACATTAGTTATTTCAGTTAGATATTACTTGAAAACTATGACATAATAAGGTTGGGTTTTTTTATTTTATATTGTAGAGTCCTAGTTTGTCAAGTTAAGAGATCCTCTATCCATCCATCCATTTTCAGAACCCGCTGAACTTGTTTTGAGGTCACAGGGTTGCTGCAGCCAACCTTCACATCTTTTATGTTGTCTTTCTCACCGGTTGTCTTGGACCCTGAGTGTAGTTGTCTCTGTCTGTGTGTGGGTCTGTTGTGTGTGTGTGTGTGTGTGTATGTGTGAGAGACACCTTATCACACACATCGGCTCACCTTTTGTAGCAAACAGGTTTACTATGAGACTTAGAGTGGTTGTTTTCGGTTACGATCAAACTTGTTTGTCATGAATAAACCACTGTGCAGAGTCTCTTTTTTGGCTCATACCATTTAATAAAGAAAAAAAAACAATAAATAAGGATAATTAGAATTATGAAACACCAAATACACAGACTGGTCAACAGCTTTGATCCTTTAGCACATGTTTTGATGCATTTGTGTTCTACTAAGAAGAAAATGCAAAGTTTTAACAGAAATCTCTTCATTAAAGAAGCCAATTCCTGTTGCAAACAACAAACAGAGCAGAGAAATAGAAAAAGACTCCATCTATTGGTAAACAGATTTGTAACATCTAGGAAGATGCTAAACAAGTAATGTGATTTGAACTGAGAAGGATAAGGAAAAGGTAAATGTGCGCTGGAGTGTGATGAACTAAAGTATTTATTTAATGCAGGTTTTAAAAAAAAGAAAATCATGGAAAAGTTTTGAAAAACTTGACTTTCACAGACTATAGGGATCACTGTTAAAATGGTTTCAAGTATTTGGCTTTTGTTTGTTTCTTTGTTTTTTGCATAAATTAGGGTTCCAGCTCTTCAAGCAAGAGAAGTGGAGGCTGTGGGTGAGATTGACTTTAAAGTCTGCTTGATTAAATATGCCTCCATTTATACAGAGAATATTTTTTAACCACTAATGGTGTTCCACCTTTCTGAAAGCGTTTATGGAAACTTGCCTGTATGCTGTATCTTTAGAAGAATGCATATTCTTGGTTCCTGATCACTGAGGACTCAGAAGTGTGTCAGGGCATCTGCTCCACTAGGAATCTCCAGGAAATACTTTTTAGGCTGCTATTCCAACAAAGAAGGCCCAGTTCTTGGGGACTAGATAGAAAAAGCATGGCAGCCTTTTGAAAAGCAACCCGGCTCATGCAACTGTACCGCAGGGATCTGCTTTCTTTAAGGGCTGTCAGTGGAAACCATACACCTATAGTACTAGGCTAAGATGCCAGGATTCAAGTGCAGACTGTAGTATCAGGCACAGAAGAAGAACAGGGACAGACCATTCACACACAAGCTGTACCCTTACACTCACCCAGCAGGGTTACACAGACAGAGTAATCATGCTAATCATACCCCCTCCTTGGGGTAAGACACTGAAGCATCCACTGTGAATTTAGGTCACTAAAGGAGAATTGATGTGGACCATTCTCTCGCCTCTTATTTCATCATCTCGCCTTAATGCAATAAAACTGACAGGGGATAAAATACGGTATACGTTTTTGGGAAAACATACTTTGTCAGTACAAGGCTGATAAAGTGACACCAAGAACCAGGTTCCTCACTGGCTTTTCTCTTTCCTTTCTCTTGCTTCCATGTTTTGTGTGTGATTACATGCAGCTGCAGTTAATTGAGATCTGCTCGACTTCAGCACTAGTGCCCCTATGGACTGACTGACAGCAGCTGCTGTATGTAAGATTTAGAGTAGCCTCTGGCAATCTGCTGGAAAACTGAATGGACATGAATAAAGAACCTAACCCAGTCTGGATTCAGGTTGAATAGCTCTTTACCATGCAAGGGTAAATCAACAGAACGCCTGGCCTCATGCTACATTCACACCGGCCTCGGCAATGCACGTTTCAGTGACCACTTCCAATGAAAAGTCCATATGAGTGCACATAGATGCATGTTTCGGGTTTCCGTGCTCGATACCCTCATGTTCACACTTCGCTACACACATTTTAAACGAATTTTAAGGTTCGATGTACAATAAAACGGCCATTGAACACCCATTGAAAGTTAATCCAGGTAAGAACAATCAGGGGCTGGGATTTGTAGTGACATTTGGTTATTGTTTTTCATTCATGGAAGCGCCAACTGTTTGAAAATTGATCATGAAGGACAATTTAATAATTGCCAGAATTACGTGAAACCATGTCTTTCATATATTGGAATCGAACTGTGAAAGAAATCCTGGAACAAGATTTGCGAGATCAGCACTGCTTCCGAATTTTGCACCAAACCGTTTCCATCTGTGAGTACATGTGCTAATATTGGGTAGCAACAGTCCAGTATGAACACCATATGCTAAAAGCGCGTTGAAGAATACCCATTTAGCACGTTCTTGAGCATGCCTGTTGTGTACAGAGCATTACATCGTGGGGTCGTGGTCGGTGCTGGATCGGTATCGGTAGTGTCACAAGAACAGGCAGACGGCTGGATCCAAATGCAGCAGGTTTGTTAGCTCAGCTAAAAGTCCACAAAGCTAAATCAGGGTCAGGCAGGCAGGGGTCAATAACAGGCATCAGATCATCACAGGAGAGACGGGGTGGTCAAGATCCAGGCCAGAGTCGGGCCAGGCGGCAGGCAAACGGAGTCAGACACTAGGTCAGGAAAAAGAAGATCAGGTCCAAACGCAACGCTCGGTAAAGAAGTCAGAGTGGCACAAACAATACTTCGCACTTGATTCAGATTCTCACCTGAATCAATGCGAGTCAGGTGTGCGGCATCCAGAAAGTGTGCGCTGAGGTTGCTGGGAGTTGTAGTGTGGCTAGAAATCTAGGGACGGCTCCCGCCGGTGATCAGAGGGGGAGACAGAGCTCTGACGTCTGACAGGTATAGATGGAGGCCTGTGTCCAGACAATATGAATATATTTATGTATTAGAGGCTACATAGACACAACAGTTAGGGTCTTTAGTCTAAGCTTTAAACGATGCTAAACTCTAAATAATACATCGCAAATCAAAGAAATTCAAATCAACCCATTATTTTTATTATTATTATTGTCATCTTAAACATTGTCTAAGTCAGCTTTTCTTGAGGAGAAAACTCTTTAAATTTATGCAGCAATGTTTAAAACCAGTGTTTTTTTTTAATCATTTCCTTTCTTGTTCCTTTCTCTTGTCCACATACTAGTCTGGACAGATATTTCTTTCACAATGTAAACTCCTCCACTACAGTTTTATGCAGTAAAACAGTAAAAGAGATGAGGGAATGTGGGATTATCCCAGAAATCAATGCAACATGTCTCACAACTGTACGCCTTATTGATTTCTGGGACAATTTAGTTGCCTTAAAAATGTTTAGACCTTGCCCAAGACAGTTTTACTACTATTGTGAACTCTCAGGTTCTGAACTCAACCCTCTTTCACACATTAAATGCATTCCATTTTTCTGGGCTTATTTTTTCTAAAAATGCTTCATATTTATCTATGAGCTGCTGCAAACCTGTCCATGTACATTTTATAATCGTTGTCCCATTTGACTCCTAAATTATGATAGATCGTAGACATGGCCCAAACATATAAAAAATGAAGAAATGCATCACATTTGTTGTTTTTGTGGCTGAATTTAGGGGGTTTGCGCTCGAAAGCCACAAACGCAACAATTCAATCTATAAATGTGCATCAAACGTTCCTTTCTTTGTAGGCTTTGTTATATTTATGAGAACGTCTGCTTAGATCATAATGTTGTGATCTATGTGTGAATTACCTAATGGCATTGGTTTGCAATATTAATGAGCCCATTATCTTTATGTTATGTTTGAGCTGAGCTGAAGTAAAGAGTAAAAGACAGTCCACCATTACCTACATTACATATGACTAAATAATTTAAACTACATACATAATCTGAAATATTTATACTTTTTAGACTTCTTTTTAAACCCAACACAATAATGCATTGACAGTTTTATTTTAGCATATTTACATCCCAGAAAACATTGGTGCTTTCGATCCTCCATAGAAAATATAGAATTCATGCCCAAAAACATGTTTCACAGCCTTGTATGTTGTCAGCTACACTCTCTGTCTTTTGAAACACACCCCTTTGCATGTTTGATGAACACTTCATGCTAACCAGAGTTCTTCAACTCCCAGAGGTTCTGGAAGAATCGAAACGTGGTTTGACACTTTCAACACACACTTTGAAAGGAATTCACTTCAAGTCATCAGTTTGAGCATCTGTTGTCAAATTGTAAACGTTTCTATCCATGATGGTCCAGAGTTGCTGCATCGCAGCTAATAATCACAAGAATCTGCAATGATTTCAAAATATCTCTCTTTTCTAAGGCAAGCAGCTGCGGGCCTCTCTTGGTCTCTTGGTTGTAGATCTTCTCCATGCAGCGCCTTGTGGCAGCTGGATTTTAGCCTCAGTACTAATAGCCCGGTGCACTGAGCCTTGGGAAATTAGCTGCTCACTGAAACATGCTGCAAGTAGCTTGGTGAACTTCAGACATAGCAAAGCAGTCACACATAGGTCTGAGGAATCGATGTCCTTTAGGGAGGAAGGGGCCAACTTCAGAGCACTGAACTCGCTCTAACCTCAGCCAGTGGTTGCAGTGTAATTACACAGGTGCAGTGACAGCGGGTGAAGACTGCCACAGGCTGAAGAAGGCTCTTCGGCAGGAGGGGGACTGTGCTTGGAATTCTGCAAAAGTTGAAAAACAATTCAAAAACCTGAGAACAAGCAGTTCAGTATTTAAAAATGTCTTTTTCGTTGTTTAAAGGCCCGCACACACCGGGACGAATATTCGCCAGGCGTTATTCGCCAGCGTTTTTCGCTACGTTTTTTGTGTTCACACCCAGGCGATTTTCGCTGACGATGAGCCGAGCGAACATGCAATTTCATTCCCTGACATTAGATGGCGCTTAATGTAAACAGAAATACTCCTGTACACAAGGTGGCGCTGCGCAACTTTACGCTTCTTAAAGTCGCTTTTCACTCAGAAGAAGAGAGCAAGTATTTACGCGCTTGTCAGAATCAAACAAAGAAAACATGAATATTTCAAGCACCAGTAGCTCCAACTGCTGCTTGGTTCGGGGATATTTTAAAATGTCCGTCATTATTTCTTCGCGGCAGTGTAGACGCTACTTGGCGTCTAGCTTCTTCGCTGGTATGTGTGCTCAGCAAGGAAGTTTTGTGTTTGAGCGCCCCCAAGTTGTGTTTTACTGTAATTTCAGAAGCTCCAGACACGTGTGCAAAAGCGCCATTCTCATTGGTCGAATAGATTTCGACGCGACGCGTCAAAGCGTAAAAAAAAAACGCCTCTGGTTCGTTTTTTTTTTTTGTGGCGTTTTTTCGCGTCGGTGTGCACACTCTCATTGGTGCCCTTTGTTTAGTCACGAGGCGTTAAACGTCGGCAAAAATCGCGTGCGAAATTCGTCCCGGTGTGTACGGGCCTTTAGTCTCTTTGGTTAGAGCTTGTTTCATCTTGTTCTTTACGTCTTCCTCAGAAGAAGTTTGCAGGCATAATGTTATGTATTTTTGTTTAACAAGTGTATTGGTGAGAAAAACGAGACTGAGCACAGATGAAAATCACATGTCTCACAAAGTTCTGCACTTTTCAGTGAAACTTCACTGACCGGTTCCAAAAGGAAAAAAAAATCATAGTTTTATTAGATTTACCTTTGGAATTATTAAATTGTCCAAAGAGTAATCACAGAAAAAAAAAAAGTTCTGTAAACAGAAAAATAGTATAGTAGCATCGAAATGTTTATTCATGTTGTGCTTTTATCAAAATGAGGTTAATTAAGATTGATTTGGTTGTGTCAGAAGCCATCTAATGGTCATTTGACCATTTGAACTGACTCCAGTTACTTTATTTTTTTTTACAAATATATCAAAAAAAGAAAGTGTAAGTGGAGCTCTTAAAAGGTACTGCAGAGATAACACAACAAAATGTGAGCTTGACTTACTATTAACTTACAATTCATTACCCAGACAACCAGCCCTTTACAAACTTGTCTCATAGTTCTTGCACAGTCTTGCTTGAGAAAACTAAATCGAAAGCCTTTTGACAGAAGTTTAAGGCGTGCAGCAGTGGGGTTTCACATTTAACAAAAATGTGACTAAAGATGAAAGAGACAATCTGGTACTTTGGATTGAACGCTCTACATTTCACTCCAGCATGATCCCAAGTGCAAATTGTTGCCAATTTTGACATTGTTCTGCACTTTTGTTTTCCCTTGAAGAAGCATGCCAGCTAGCTAGAACTCCAAGGATGGAGGAGAAATTGGCCGAGCCAATCAAGTAACACCAGCAGCCTTAAACGGAGCTCAAGAGGCGTTACTGAACAGGGTACTCCAGTGCTATGTACTTAGGAAAAGGTCGTATAAAACACTCCTATCACTTGTTAATAATAATCCTTCAGCAGACATGACTATAGGTTAGCCTCCAGGTCTTGCTGCATTCTACTCCAAATCAAGAAAAGGAAAAAGTGGACTTTAAACTTAATTTTAATTATGATTACGCTGTTTTTAACCTAAGTCTAAAAACCTGTGTTGTTTTCTAGGACACATTTTCTGCAGAATTCGGTACAAATTTGCTTCTGAGTTATGAATGGATCTGTTGGCGTTGAGCAACCAAGCCTCACCTATCCCAGCATCCATTCCTAATGTAGAATCTCTCCTGCTAATTTACAGCGCCTTTACAACCCCAAGCTAATATCAGCGGTTAAACAAAAACGGTAAGCGGTATTTGGAGCTATCCAGCCATACAGTTTTAATCTAGATTGCAGCTCAGACGAGGAAACCAAAGACCTTCACGGATCTAATTTTCTGCAAGTGGATGCATCGGAATGGAGCAGGGAGGGTGTGGCTTGCCATAGTAGCTTCTACTTCACACTCAAGCTTGTTCAGATGACGTGTTTTTTGTCTGCTGCTGTCACACCATGTTGTGAATAAAGAAATACTCAGAAATGCAATTTTGAGTTCAAATTTATATTTCTTTTATGGAGGATCATGAGAGTCAAAAACACACAAAAAAACACAATTATTATCAGAATGTTTGTTTGTGTAAAAGTATGTTTGACTTTTACTCAAACATATTCAAGGATGTCAACTTGGTTGGTCTCTAGGGCAAAGAAACTGCATCTTGTTTTTTTTCCCAATATGGACTTTAGATATGAAGTGGAAGAAGAAAGTAATAATTCATCCACACAAACTGGACTGAAATGGACACACACACCAAATAAGCTGGGGGCTACATCTGCAGAACTTATTTAGGTTTTCTTACATTTTGATCATTTTTAGTTTTCATTCAGCAAAATAAAACTTTAAACAGCCAACACGTTCGCTTTTCCCTCTGTGCACATTAAGGTTTGATTTTTATAGAACCACATTATTTTGTTTCACTTTTTCAGTCCACTCTGTGTTTTTCAATCAATTACTTTCCGTTATTCACACCGGTCTTGTTACCTTTTATTCCTATATTTGAAATGTTTTATCTAGTTTAGGTTCTCTTCTTAGTTTCTCAAAGTCATGTTTCTGTTAATAAACTATATTGTTAAGGTTTCCGCAGCCTCCCGGGTCTGTCACTCTAACCTTTTGCAAGGTTTGTCATTGATTGGCTCAAACGCATTGTAGTCAGAAGACTGGCAGGCAAAGGGGGCCTTGGCTGAGTGACAAGCACGGTTTTGGAACAAGGCTGTAAAATGAATCATTATAAACTGGGACACAGGAAATATGCTACCCAGAGAGGATTAGAAGAGGTGGAAACAAGTACGAATAACATTGCCTCCACCCATCTTCAGCAACTGTCCAATCCATCTCGACAACCCAAGCCGTCATGCCACAGACTCCCAGACCTCCCATCATTTCTGTGAAATTCTCTTTTATAACAAAAAGCTTAGTTTAGCCCAAAAAAACCAGAAGAATGCTGGTGTTTGACTTCAAATCATTATCCAGGGCCCCTACATCATGGAGCTATTGGTTCTGTAAGAGAACTTAAGCAACAGAACTCCTATAAACTCCACTGTAGGTGCCTGTTGGTGTCACCCTAAGAATTCTGTTCAGCAGAAAAGAAGTCGGAGGATGGACAATCTTGACTGGACTTTGCTTTGGAGTTTTTTTCTTCTTATTTGCTCGAAATTGGAAAAAAAATCCCCCTTGGTGGCGTTACAATAAAGGTTGGAAGTCTTCTATAGTGAAAAACCTCATGAAGCTCCTTTTTTAGTCTTATTTTGATTTTTTTGACTGCAAAACAAATTTAAATGAAAATTAGTCTTTTCACATCAATTTTTAAATTAAAAATCATTGCGGTTAAACATAGATTAATTAGAATAATTAATTACGAATCACAATGAATTAATCACACAAATAAAATAATGAATACGAATAACGATCTCCAATGTCTCCTTTTATTCCCAACAGTGAATATGTATTTGAGGGGGTCAAGTGTGAAACTATTCAAAAGTAAAAAGCAAAAGTTGCAGCTGATTGACACAAATATAGAAACATACTTATATTTGAAAACTTTTTTTTTCGCCTTTTTATTTTAATCAGACTCAACTTTCTGTGACCTTTTCCGGCAATGTTTTTATTGGAGTACACCAGCTTGTCTGGTCAGGGTGTGCATGTGTTTGGCTGTGAGATTAAAGGAACCTTCTTGCTCTGATGCCGGCTGACATTGCTGGGGGGCCAGCTCTTTTTTTTCTGTTGACGTCTCCGCATGACCGCTGACTTTGACTGACAGATCTAAATCTGCTCACTTTTTCCTTTTTGCGTCTCAAAGTGCGGCTTTGGCCCCGTGCATCCTCTGAAGCATGGGAGCAAAGCCCTGAATGTGTGTTCTGGGGAAGCCTGCCTGTGGATAACAAAGCAGCCTTCCTTGTGTTCTGACATGGCCTGTCTCTTCTCATCTGGACTCTGAGATGGACGCCATGACATAATAGCGTCCACCACAGACTCAATAATTGCCAAACGCGTGCTTCCATGCACAAAAATATCACCACCCTGTGACTAAAAGTAAATAATATATAAATAGGTCGGATGAGATGAAATACATGATTCGTCGGCACTCAAAAAACTCGTCTCTGTTTCTTTTTTCTCTACAAGTTCAAAGAGGACATCAGTCATCGCAGTCAGCCAGACATCAGCACACAAACACCGCAGGCGTGTCTGCTCGCAATCACAAATCCAGACACTCTTCTTCTTCTGTCGATATAATACAAGTCTCAGTTGTGAAAGTGGCTTGATTGAAACTGTGTCTCCTCTCCAGCTGATGGTTGTTAAAAATACCCTTTTATCTGCTGGCAGCCTGCTGCCCAGACGTCTTCCTTTCTCAACTGGCACAGTCAAAGCAAGGCGTGAAAGGCAGATGCGGCGCTAAAGCAGAAGTTATAATACCTTATAGGTTTGGCACATGTGAATATTCAGCCTGTACACTCTGTCTGTGGTTTCTGATCTGAGCTGAAAGGAGAAACTGTTTTTCTATCTGAACACAAATTCTTCTGCCGAAGCAAGAGGCCGAGCTGAGGCACGTTTTCGTCTGTTTGTCAGTGAAATCTATGAGTTCTGGCAAATTAAAAAGCCATTAATAACTTCTGTGTGGCTGCTCTGCTTTTTTATCAAGCGCTGTGAGGGAGCGAGCACCAAGGCCAACGTACGGTTTCACAGTTATCTCTGTCTAGTTAAAACTGAAAAACTGTCTTTGTGAGCCTTGTTGGCTTTTTGCTTGTGGGAGTAAAAGCTGCAGGGAATACTGAAGAAATTTGACTTCTCAGAAAAGACACCAGTCAGGCCGGATCCAGCGAGATCTCACAATAACAGCACTATGAAACACCACCAAAGCTTGACTGTGAGGGGGGGGGGCTAAAGGAGCGACCGAGACAGTTATAAATACTGTCTGAACATTGCCACGGTTGGCAACATGGCTCCTATGGTTTTTGAATATACAGGAACTAAAATGAGCTCCAGCAGGAGCTGTCCTGAGGTACAAAGAGCAATCTCAGGCAGAAAGAATGGCAGTGACCTTCCATTCCTTCTCTGTGTGGCAAAATACAACATACAAACCAATTTGGAGAACTGACTGCCATTTCTCCACCTCAGAAATAAGAGTGGGCAAAGACAGCCGAGGGTTTTCAGCGGGTTTCATGACGGGGGCATTTTGATGGAGACCACATAATAAAGGAAGGAGAGAAAAAGAAAAAAAAAAGAGTTTCTCTTCCTTTTTCTTCCTCAATATCCGAGCTTCAGTGCTGGTTCAGATTTATTGTAGACAACTCAAACACACGCAGTTCTACTTGTTAGTTCAAGGTGAAGCTTTTACATATTTCTTTGCCTTTTCTGTAAAAACTTTTTTTTTTTTCTTTTTGTTTTTTAGTTTAAGAGGCTTGAAAATCAAAGCATGACTGTTACTCCAGCATCTGTGCTTCTTCTGAAGATTGACCTTACTGGGTGTAAAACCTATTTAACGTAGCATCAATGTTCCTGCTCAGACGATATTTTATTCAATTGGAAAAACATTATTTCAAGAACGTTGTGATTCATTAGGTGTTTGGGAAAAAAAATGCAAATGGAGAGATTTTCAGCCTAAACATTTTTTTTATTAGATAACCTGGAGCAAACACACAAAATCAGACCCAATAAAGAATTCAATTCAATTATATTTATACAACCCAATAATAGTTGTCTCAATGACCTTCATACATGTAATTGTATAATGTGAAGTCATAGAGTTCAATAGGTTAAACTAATATAAACAGACAAGTATCAAAAGAAGTATCAGTTTTATTAAAAAAAGGAAGAATATTGTTTTATTAAAGAAGTCTGAGGCAACCAGGAAATTATTGTAGAAAAGCCAAACCGAACGGAATCCACAAGAAAAAATCTCAGAATGAAACAGCGAGCTGATCATTACGTAGCAATAAATAAATACACAAATTAAAGAAACCTTTGTGTCATTAAAATTAAGGGAATAGAACGCAAGCAAATAAGTCAAAACACTTTTATTTTGACACTTTTAGGGAGACAGGAAGCAGGAAGTTAAAAAAAATGGCTGCACCGGAGTAACTTGCTGTTTTTGAAGCTATTGCTTTCCTGAAAGCTGAGGTTTTATCTCAAAGAAGCAGGCACTCCTTCTACTATTACACCATAGAACTAGTTTGTTGATCAGTGGGAGTTCTTTCTGTAGGTTTAGAAAAACAATCCATCACAAATTACCTCGAAATTGCTGAAAGGAATTTCTTCCAATCTAAATGGGAAAAAAAAGAATACATCTGAAACAATGAAATATAACTTTATCATCACAAAATTGATTCATACAATTAAATTGTAAAGATTATAGCAAAAAAAGAGCCAAGCATTGTGAGAAATGGAACTTAATGGTTAAAAAAGGGTCTTATGATGACAAAGAAAATCCACTTTTATTATTTTAGTGTTCCATTTGACAGAAGTTCCTGCAGTTTCTATTGGTTGACATGATTACACTCCCTCAAACAGGTCCAAGTGATGCACATTCTTACCCAGTCACGCTGCCTCAGCAGGGTGACCAGCATCACCACTGACTCCACCCATCCTGCTTTCCCTCTGTTTGATTTGCTGCCCTCTGGAAGGAGGTGCAGGTCCATCAGAACCAGGATGGACAGACTCAGGAACAGCTTTTTTCCACAGGTGATCACCATGCGAAATACACACACTCCCACCAACTACACAAACACTAAATTACTGACTACTACACATGTGTGCAATAACTGACTTCTGTGCAATGACACACAATATTTATTATGCTGCGCTCATGGCAACTCAACTCATTCCATTCTATTTCTTTTCATACCTATTTAGACATGTGAGTTACAATATTTTCTTTTTTATATTATTCTATTTTATTTTTCTTCACCACTCCAAGAGTGCTGCAATTTCATTGTATCACCATGTACAATGACAATAAAAGGGTTCTGATTCTGATTCTTAAGCTTCCCGTTGACAGCCGCATTGGGGATGAAATGTAGGGGCTCCACTTGGGTTTTGTCGGGCCTTTGATGAGCCTCGCTCCTCGCTGGAAGACAAAGCAGCGAACAAGCTGCAGCTTGGAGCTTTTTCATGTCTCACATACGGCCCTGATGGATCACTCCTCATGAAGCCAAAAGGTTTAATCAGTTCTCCAGCCTCACGTTCAATAGTGAGGGATTCAGAGAGACCTTGAAATAGTTATCCAACAAACAAGCACATTTTTTTGTTCTTCCCAGTGCCAGTGTGGGTTTCAGGTCTCTGAACATCAAAGGTAACAAGGAAGCGTGGAGGATGTGACGGGCAGATTGACTTCACCATTATACACCTCTCTTTTAAACTGACAGGTTGATGGGCGTCGAAGTGCAGAAGATCCAGGTGGAAGGAGGGAAAATTATGTCCACTCCAGGTTCATTTTAAATGTCACACACGTCTCTGTATATGACTGGCAGAAAGGGAGCGGTACTTCTGCCCACTTTCTCATTCCGTCCCTGTGGTCACTTCGAAAAGTCTGGCTTCTTTAAGTTGTGTAGGTAGCATCAAAACCAATTTCCAATGTATTGTTGTGTTTTCTAAGGAATGAAACCATCAGTTGAGTCCACGTTTACTGGCGGTGGGATGAAACTTTCTTTCAGGTTTCAAGCTTTGTCTAATTACAGCAATTTCCACAGACAAAAATGAACAGTTCATACTGGTCAATAGAACGAATACTTCTGAAATTTTGCTCTGTACAGGAGGAACAAAGCAGATCATGTCTATGACACGGACACATTATTGATTCTGAACTTATCCTATAGCTTTGGTGAGCAGATGAGGTTAGTGCCCAGCCTGTTTTTGTCATGGTGCCTCTGTTAGCTCTCCTCCCCCTCCCCTCTCTGCTTGGCTCCTAATGCGACACATCTGTTACTACTCACCTCATCACATGCCTGCCTACTTAAGGAGATCCTGGACCAGCATTCTTCGCCAGTTCGTTGCCCCTTATGGTGCATAGTTTGGTCGCTAATATCTCTAGTTCATGTACTCTAGCTCTTGCCTTAGTCTCGCTCTCTACCTCTTCCTCAGGACATCATTCCCACGAGTGGTCACCTGTGTCTTCTTCTCTCACGGATCCAAACCTCTGCCGAAACTTCCACTTCCCACGCCATGAGCCACGGTCGAATCCTCCGGTCACGCCACGAGCCACGAACAAACCTCCAGTCATGCCACGAGCCATCATCTGATCTCCCGCTACGTCAAGAGAAATAAACTTTATTGCTCACCCCTTAATTCACCTGTGTTTTCCTTCCGGGTTCCAGCGCCTGGGTGTGTCTCGTCAAGTTAGCCATGACAGTTTTGAGTTCTTTGTTTTTGTAGTTCTTAAATAAAACAACAAAAAAAAACAAGAACGACAAACACTTTTTTTAATTAAATGCAATACGCTTTCTTTTTTTTTTTTTAACTTGTCCTGTCCAACAGCTGGGCAGGCAGATGAGAGCTGAGGTCCTCTTGTGTTGGACATATTTTACTTTAACAAGGGGGGTTATTAATCTTCAGACAAACCAAAGGTATGTCTGAATAAACCCCTTTTGTAATTGAGGCCAAACTTTATTAATTTCAATCATGTCTGAAAATCTTTTGTGTTGGACCGGACGGAAAAGGAAAGAAGGGAAGAAGAGAGAGGGATGTTAGAGGGGGGGAGAGGGTGAAAATAGGAGGGGGGGGATAAGACCATGAAGCAGCATAAAGCAACAAGTTTACTGGTTGTTTATCATTACAGTTCAAATGTAGTACAAAAAGGGCGGGGCCTGTCCACACACACACTCAAAAGTTATCAACACACCTGCTGGCTGAAAGAAAAAACAAAAATGTCCACATGTCAACATGTACACAAAACATATAGTGTTCACACATGCATACTTATGCCTTTAAACCAACTAGTGTGAAATATTTCAGTCATTCAATCATGCAAACTGTTAGTGCAAAGGTGAGCTAACACCTGTGCTCAGGTGACTCAGGTGAGTGTTTATGTTTTTCTAAAATGGACGGTGGAATGTGAAAAGAAGGAAGGAGAGTGCCCAGCCATCCCCACACCAAGACCCCCGCCGCAGCAGCAGCGGCAGCCGGAACCCCCAACGCCACACGGCAGCAGGCAGGGAACAACCGCCCCCCCGGGCGACCCAGCCCGCCACCCAGGCCAGGGCCAGCAGGCCTGCCGCGAGGCCCCCAGAGCCAGAGAGCAGGGAGGCACGGAGGAAAGGGAGCGCCGCCCCAGCCCAACCAGGAGGGCAGCACCCCGCCACGCCGGGAGAGCCCACCGCAGGGCCCCACCCGAGAATGGGCGCCCACAGCCCCAGACGAGCAGCACACCACCCCCCAGGAGTTCGGGGCATCCCCCCGCCCCAACCCCAGGTATGAGCCAGGACCCCCCAAGGGAGACCCGCCCTACACTCCAGGCAGCCACCCACCCGGCCCACGGTTGGTCCAGGGAGGAGCAAGGCAGGGGCCAGCAGCCCCCGCCCAGGAGGGGAGCGCCCCGGGGAGAAAGGGGGCCCACCAGGGGTGTTGTTAACTTGGCCCGACCAGGCTCGGCCACAGTTGGAGACCTGGCGGGGCCCAGCACCCAGGGGCAAGGACCGGAACCCCCCCCCCAGGGACACGGACACCCCCGGCTCAGGTGTAATGTGACCCCCCCCCCCCCCCCCCCCCCCGCGCAGAGAGAGCACTGCCGAGCCCAGGAAACCGGCACCCAGGGGACACGGCCGCCATTGCCAAGGAACCCGTACCCCCCACCAGGGAAGGGGTAGGGGACAGATGGTCCTAGGTCCCACCTTCCTTGCAACATGTGTGTGCGTGTATATGTGTGTTTGAGAGGGTCTGTGTGTGCGTGTGTGTGTTTATGTTGGAATGTATATTTTGAGGGGGGAGCGGTGTGTGTACTAAGGGGGACGCAGTTAAAATTGGCGGGTAGGGCACTGAGGGGACATCTCCTGATTACTCACAGTGATGTCCCCTCACCCTCCCCACCAAGGGGCCCTAAATGTCTAAGGTGCGGTTAAAATTGGCGGGTAGGGTGCTGGGAGGATAACTGGTGCTTGCTGGCAGTGATGTCCAAGCACCCCCCCTACCAAGGGCCCTGCATGTCTAAGGTGCAAATAAAACCGAAAGAGGGGGGCCCACTCCATACAGCAACCATGGGAGGGGGAGACCACTACCAAGTAGCCCCCCCAACCCCACCCCCAAGGCGTATGCAATATGCTTTCCTAAAACAGTGACGTCCACACTTCCTGAAAGACATTCTCCTTCTGTTGGTTGGTGATCACAGTGTGTACACTCATGGCTCATTAATTTGATTGACAGCTGCTATTTTCATGATCGACAAAAACACTTTTTTTCTTTCATACTTAATTTCCAGGCTTTGCTCAAAGTGATGAGTCAAAGCGTCATGCTCAGAAAAGCCTTTTTTAGGTGGAAACATAAGAAAAACGCTGCGTGTGTGATGTGACCTTTTGCGGAAACAATCATTTTATCAGATGGAAAATGAGACATGATATTGACAGAGCGTGGAGCTACATGATGAAAGAGGCTCTAACAAAGAGCTGCTGACCATCACTCAAAGGTCAGCGTCTGTCTGACAGCAAAGAGGAGCGCGGGCGACAACAAACCAGTCAGGCCCTGAATGCTGAAAAATGGATGAGGCTTCACTTTATTTTATTAGACAACTGCGGAAAATGTAAAACAGAAACTGTATGTTTAACCCCCGCAGTCCTGTAGGAACAAACACATCAAACTTTACTGCCTGTGGCTAATTCAGCAGGAGCACATATCAGCCCTCCAGACAGATCAATTTTCTGCCTGACCTCATCAGGTTTTAAGAGGTGAGACTCTGATCGCAGTCCATTAAGCTCATTAGGGGATGGGTGAGAAATGTGATGTGAGACGAGAGTAATCTGAGAGAGTATTTGCTGTAATGTCTCTCCATTCGTTCTCCCTCTGACTTGATCGTATCAATCCGTGTGCACTCAATTTAAATCCTTGCTATACTTAAAGTATTCTTAATATCTAGAGAAATTCAGGTCTCTTAATGCTCACAGACCGAAGCTCTACATGAGTGCTCTTTGACAACCAAAATTAAAGCTGAAAGCAGCCTTTCACGGCCCGCAGGCGCTACACACCTTCCTCCCAGTCCTTACCAGCCGTTTTCAAAATGGCAGTATCTTTGGCCACTGAGCTTTGAAGTTGGGATTATACACATCAGGTTTATCATTTAGTAAATACTGGATCGCGTTAAATAATTACACTGACCAAAAATATAAACACAACACTTTTATTATTGCTCTCATTTTTTATGGAATGAACTCAAAGATGTGAAACATTTTCCACATACACAAAATAACCAGTTCTGTGAAATATTGTTCACAAATCTGTCTAAATCTGTGATAGTGAGCACTTCTCCTTTGCCAAGACAATCCATCCCACCTCACAGGTGTGCCATATCAAGATGCTGATTAGACAGCATGATTATTGCAGGTGTGCCTTAGACTGGCCACAAGAAAAGGCCACTCTGAAATCTTCAGTTGTATCACACAACTATCCGCACCAGGTTCAAGTTTTTTGGTTAAGTTTCCTGGTGTTTTTATCCAGTTTCTTTATAACTTAAATCATCTCTTTATGGCGTGTTTATTTGCTCAGTTCTAGTCTTAATTGTAATTGTTCTTCATCAGGTTGTGAGAACATGTTTTTCTACTCAGTGAGTTGATGGTTGTAGCTTGTTCCTGTTGTTTGTTGTTCTTTCCTTCAGGTTTCCTCCTAAGTGTTCTTCAGCTTTTTGTCTCGTGTTTCTGCCTTAAAGTTTATCTAAGAGACTCGGCTTTTCTATTTACCCTTTTAGTTTCTTTGTGCCATCCTGGAGTTTACAGGACTGTTTTTTTTTGGGTTTGGATCGTTTACTTCCCAAAACTGTGACACTCTCACACTTTCCTCCTTTTCACTTGGTCAATTGTGCCTGATATAAAGTATGACCTGAATAACACATTGAATCCAAAACACCGTTTGACATTTATCGATAACATTTCAACAAAATAATCATCAATTATGCCACTCCTGACTAGAATGTTTTATATCCTGCTTTTCTTACAGTTTTTCTCAGTCGCTTTAGTACAATTCTCAGATCAGAATGAAATTTCCAAAACTATTTGTTCAATCTTCAGATCATGATGTCACTTGTGCACATCATATAAGCAGTTTCTAACTTCTTTGAACAAGTTGCAATTGCTTTGGTACATCCATGCAAATGATTATGTACAATTCTCTGCTCTGTGCTACATTATCAATTGTTTATGTCATGTTGATTAAAATGTATTATATGGTTCACTGTGCAATAGTCTTACTCCTCAAAACACCTAGTCATTAGTTCATCGTCCAAGTCATTAACTGCAAAATGGTTGACCAAGTTGTCATGTGTCAAACATATTTCACTGCATTGCAAGAGAGGATATATTCGCTGTGATGTGGATGAGAATTTGTGTCCTAACATACAGGAACGACAAGAGGTGTAGGAAGACCACACCAATTTCTACTGCACTGCCTGTACTGTTGTACAGAATATTGTCCTATCTTTTTTCCCCTTTGTGTTACTGTTTGCAGTGGGTTTTTTCTATGTTGGTATGACATGGTCTGTCAACAAATTACAATATGAACAATAAAAGTGTAAATGTGAATCTTGTCCAGTCTCTTGCAATCAAACAAAAAAGGTGTAACTTCCATTCTACAATAATTGTCATCAAAACTTTAGCCATAGTTTCCATCAGAACCTCCCTCTAAAGTACACAGTTATATTGACAACATGACTAAGTAATTTGACTGTCTTGTTCGTAGACAATGACACAAGGACTTGACTGACATTCTGATGGCACTGACATGTTCAATGACATAAAGACTTAGTTTTGAGAGATGAACTAAAGATTTTGAGCAAGTTACAGGTTTTTGCAAGAAATCCGTCGTGTTTTGCTGTTTGTACAAATTGTTTTGAGAAATGTACACACGTATTTGCAAACTTCAATTCTGATCTGAGAATTGTACTAAAGTGACTGAGAAAAACTGTAAGCCTTTCAGAGTAAACTATATCCATATTTATAAACATATATTTGTTACGGTGGGGATGGGGGAGTACCCAGGCGGAGAGAGGAGTTTTGAGTCATGTATTGGGAGACATATATCACCAGAATCTAGCGAATACACACCCCTGTTGATTACTGATCAGGAGGATGTCCTGATCCTCTTAAAAGAACAAAAATGAGAATATTGCATTGCTCAGAACCACTCCAAGTCTGTTCCTTAGTGGTGTATTCAGACTGAAATATCCTTTGTTTACGATCGAGTCCACTTGATGTGTTCCAGACAAAGTTTGTGTTTGGTCTGCATTCAGGCTGGCATCAAGCGGCCCATTCTGTTGCAGACGAAAGCTTGTAAACAAAACCATGTGACTAAAGATCTCCTTAATAGGCTGGGAACTGGTCGAAAATGACGGACGGTTAACTTTTTAAATCTTTATATTTTGATTACCAGTTTTGAAAGTCGGGAACAACACTTTTTACTTGTCACTTTAGTACGGCGGAGGCATGCTGCAAGGCGGTTACTGGCAAGGAGACGAGCTGTGTTTGCTTGAACTCAGAGAATGCTAGCAACTGCAGGGTATGAAAGTAGTCTGGTAAGTGTTTATGACTTATAGAATGTCGGGATAAAAGTGTGCAAAGCAATATGTGACACGTTTAAAGTTGTTATGATGAGTCTGAATTCATACGATCACAAGTTTCATCGTTGTGTTGTTATGTAATTTTTTTTAAGAGAATTCTGTTAACGAACTACATGGTAGCTTTTATGGTGACATCAAAGCAGCGCTAGGTGCATCCCGAGTAACGAGAGACAGAAAAGCATGCAAGAAGCGTTTTCGGCTGTGTTACGTTCTTACAAATAAACAGTTGGACTTTTATCTGTTTGATAAAGGTAAAGGTAAACTTTATTTTCCTCAAAGAGGAAATTTGTTCTAGGCCACAGAGCTACAAACTGTATAACATCCTTCATCATTCACCATACACACATCACATGGTGTTCACAACCAGAACCTTGGAGTCCCAGTCCGGTGGACCGAGTGGTTTGACGTAAGTCCTGCAGCCTTGTCAATCTGCTTACGCTTCCTGAGATACCTGGCGTGTTTGCCGATTTCAGCATTCCTTCTGGTCAGATGCTCCTTTAGATAAAAAGCAGATCCCTTCAGATTCCTCCTTTGATTCATCAGAGCTAGCTTATGTTTTTGATTCACAAACCTGATGGTTTATCCGTCTCCTTTCTCCTGGGGAGCGGGTCTCCATGGTATTTAGATCTAGAGAATTCCCTTTAGACATGAGAAATGATTCCACTTGGTGTTTCAGAGACTCCATCACTCCCCGTTTTAGAAGAACCGTTAGAAATGCTAGCATTGCTATTAGCATTAGCTCCAGCTGACCTGTGATCCAGTGAGAATGACATTATTCATCCTTGCTTGTTGTTCCGTGTCGTCCACTCTTTTCTCCAGAATCTCGAGACGATTATCTTGTTGCTCGTTTTGAGCTTGGAGTCTTCGGAACTTCGGAACAGCTCAACTAGCTCCACGAGAGGAGCTAGCTTAGCATGGATTTCGTAGAGTGCAGCTTTAATGGCGATAGTGTTACTTGTTGCTTGGTTTTTCTTTTAGTCAGTAATATTAACATTTTTAACATTTTCACTGTGTCTTTTTTACACAGTTGTAAGTGGGAACAGCGATACTCTTGGGACTATTCATGCTAAGGAAGAAAGTGGTAGTGAGGAAGAGCAATAGAGAAACAATGGAACAAGGAGAAATATTAACCAAGTGGAAGCAGAGAAGCATAGAAATGCAAAATCCAAAAACAGTGCAGAAACAGCGAACAGTCTGTTAGGTTGAGTCACAGAAATTGTTCTTCAAAGCAAAAAAAAAAAGCTGAGAGTTTTCAGAGTGAAGAAAAGATTCTTAAGAAAATTTTAACATTTGGAAAATTGCACGTGAATTGAAATTATGTATTTACGTAAATATAAGATCAGGTGCATTTCCTTTATGCCTGTTTTTTTAACTTAAAGTTCCCATGCCCACTTGTTCTCGTCCCACCAGCTGTGCCTGATGAAAATGCCAATTCTAGATCTGAAAAATTAAGTAAAAACAAATTAAGAAATAAGCCAGTCATTTATTGAAGTCGTCGTGATCAGCAAGGCTAAGCAGACCCAGTAGCTGAAACCCAGAAGGACAACAGGAGATTGAACAGGATTAAATTATTTATTGGCCCAGATTGTAGATGTTGATTGGATGGTAAGTATGAACGATGTTTTGTCAAAGGCGAAGTTACTCTTGAGGAGCGGTTGGGAGGGGTTGCAAAGTTTGTAGTTTTGGCTCAGCTTTGCATTGTGGCGTGACTTGGAGTTGTGGTGTGAGGACGTGGCTGGTGGTTAAGGATATCTGAGGATTTTCTGCTGGGTTGAGTGAAGAAAGGACCCAGGTTGGCACACATGGAATTGGTCCTATAGATGAGGTAGAAAAATGATATTAGCTAGGCAGTAAGGTAATCATAAACTTAGTGGCATGACTGTGTAACCAGGTAAGCACCATAGAGGGGCAATGAACTGGCAGTGAATGCTGGTGAAGGTTCTTCTTAAGTAGAGCTGGCTCGTGATGAGGTGAGTGCCAACAGCTGGGTCCAAATTGGAGAGCAGAGAGGGGAGGGGGAGGAGGGGACAATATGGTCATCCTCCAAAAAGCAAACAAAGATGGATGGTCCTGCCAGAAAACGTGGAAATGGTGTAAAGTTTCATTCTACCATTGAATTTGAACTGGCTTGGTTTGGGTTGATGTCACCATCCTCACTAGAAAATCAGCCTTAATGTTTACTATTCTGTGTGTAAACGCAGTCAGATCTTCCTAAAATGTTTTTGTAAGTTCTGCTGTATTAACCATCTGTATTATTTCACTTGTAAAAATTCACATAGTTGTTTTTTCAGCTGTTTGTGCAATTGTAGCACAGCAGTCAGCCAGCATCCTGCCTTTTCCAATATGGTGTCCAACTTTGCATAGGTAACTTATGGCCTGGCATCTCTATCCTACATAGCTTATTGCATGCTGCCCCTTTAAGGGCTGTGATGAAAATGGAATGTGCCATTATTGTGCATGTTTTAAGTGGATCTTGAAGTATTTGTAAGGGTAGGTTACAGAGGTATGCTACACACACTTATGTCTCATGAGAGATGCTGTTGTCCAGTGTTCTTACTCCACACTCTAGTCCAGGGGTGCTCATTACATCGATCACGATCGACCGGTCGATCTTCAAGGACATGAGGGTAGATCACAGGCAAGAGAAGATAAATAACCAAAAAAGTAAAAATATACTTTTTTTTTTTTTTTTACTTGTCCTGTCCAACAGCTAGGCAGGCAGATGAAAGCTGAGGGCCTCTTGTGTTGGACATATTTTATTTTAACAAGAGGGGTTATTAATCTTCAGACAAACCAAAGGTATGTCTGAATAAACCCCTTTTGTAATTGAGGCCAAACTTTATTCATTTCAACCATGTTTGAAAATCTTTGGTGTTGGACCGGACGGAAAAGGAAAGAGGGGAAGAAGAGGGAGGGATGTCAGAGGGGGGGGGGGGGGGGGGTGATAGTGAGAGGGGGGGGGGTAGACCATGAAGCAGTATAGAGCAGACAGGTTTACTGGTTGTTTAGCATTACGGTACGGTTCAAATGTAGTACAAAAAGGGGGGGGGCCTGTTCACACACACTCAAATATTATGAACACACCTGCTAGCTGCAAAAAATGTTCACATGTCAACATGTACACAAAACAGATAGTGTTCCCGAACGCATACCTATGCCTTTATACCAACTAGTGTGAAATCTTTCATTCATTCAATCATGCAAACTATTAGTGCAAAGGTGAGCTAACACCTGTGCTCAGGTGAGTGTTTATGTTCTTCTAAAATGGATGGTGGAATGTGAAAAGAAGGAGGAGGAGCGCCCAGCCACCCCCACACCCAGACCCCCGCCGCAGCAGCAGCGGCACCAATTATGGGCCCCCCCTCCCCCCCAGAACGCCCCCCCACAGGACAGGGCCGACAAGCCCCCCACCCCACCCCACCCCAGACCCCGCAGCCGAAGCGGATGACACCCAGAGCCACCGGGGGCCCCGAGAGGGTTGTCCCATCCCGTCCCAGAACCAGGGAAGGGCCGATCCCAGCCCCAGGTGCAGATGGGCAACCCATCCGGCGCCGCTGCCCCCCCCCCCCCCCCCCGAGCAGGGCCCCCCGCCAACCCCCCCCAGCACAGGCAAAGGGACCATCCCCCCAAGCTAAGCCAGACCACCCCCCCACCCCCCCACCACGCACCCCCACACCCAAGCCCAGAGGACCACGCAGCGCCCCAGCCCGCCCCACCCAGGCACCGGACCCGACCCCCCGACCAACGGAGCCCCCACCGCCCCCGCCAGGCACCGGAGGCCCCGACCCCCACCCCAAACCACGGCAGAAGGGCAAGGAGCAGCGACGACCAAGCCCCCCACCCCCTAAGTCATGGAGTCAACCACAGGAGACCAGAGAGACTGAATTCTTTCAAAGTTACTTGAGCTTTGGGCTGACATTTTTTCCAAGTTGATATGATCAAACAGCAGATTTCTGTGTTGACTTATGTTTATATTTTTCTTGTTTTTCCAATTTATTAAAATAGTTTTTTTTGGCAATACAAAGAGTTATGAAAATGATAGATGCCAATGCTTCTTCTATATCGATGGCACTCATGTCACCAAGCACACAAAGTGACGGTGAGGTAAAAATATACTTCTAAAAAATCTGTCAGCGAATCAAAATCCTCACAGAGAAGTACGGGACTAACAAACAGAACGGCCAATCGGACATCCTCTGATACATACGTCACTGCACATGCGTGTTTAAATAATTCAATTCAATTCAATTTTATTTGTATAGCCCAAAATCACAACAACAGTCGTCTCGATGGGCTTCGAAGTGAAACATGAACTCAAAAGGATCACGAATACAAAGAGTTCAATAGTAAAATACTAAAATGAACTAACAAACTGACTAAGCTATACTGGCAGAATTCGGGCTTGATGTATGCCCTTAGACCCCCCGGAAGGGGGGTCTAAGGGCATACACCAAGCCCGAATTCTGTCTGTTATCGGAAAGTCGCTACCTGCCTCACGGCACATCAAGTCCCTGGCAGAAGACCAATCCCGCCCACTGGAGTGTTTATTGAGATCCGGATCGCCACAGGTGACTCCTCATTTCCCGCCCGATGGATCTGACCCCACCATGGCAGCAGTGTTTTCCTGTAGCACGCGCTTCTGGAGCGCTGCTCCCGGAGCCAGCAGCGTTTTAGAAATGCGATGCTGCCCCCATTGAACGATTTACAGCAGAGAATGACATACGATAGTCACTGCTTTCTGTTTTTGTAACACAACGCCTCATCTGTTGATACTAAAATAGCTCCCCAGGTAGATTTGTGTACTCTTACGTTGAAGTTTTTGAATTATCATTATATAAACAATGTTATGTACTAATGGTTCATAATAATATGTTTGTTAAACAGTATTTTATTCACACAAAGAAATAGAGAGAGAGAGAGAGAGAGAGAGAGAGAGAGAGAGAGAGAGAGAGAGAGAGAGAGAGAGAGAGAGAGAGAGAGATCCACCAAGGCTGGAAACTGAACAGTACTGGAAAAGCATATGGGAGGAAAAGGCAGCACATAACATAGTAAATGGCGTATACTTATATAGCGCCTTTCTTCCTGCAGGTCACGACACACCAACCTGTGCACAGCCTGGATTGGAAAGCCTATGACTCAGTGGGATCACTGAATGCTTGGAGCTGTACAACATCAACAGGACTCTAAGAGCCTTCATAGGAAACTCAATGAAGCTGTGGAAAACCACCCTTGAAGCCAATGGGAAGCCACTTGCACAAGTGTCCATCAAATGTGGGATATACCAAGGTGATGCTCCGTCCCCACTGCTGTTCTGCATAGGTCTGAACCCCCTCAGCCAAATAATCAACAAGACTGGCTATGCATACCGACTCAGAAATGGGCCAACATCAGTCACCTCCTCTACATGGATGACATCAAGCTATATGCTAAGAGCGAGCGTGACATTGACTCCCTGATCCACACCAACAGGATCTACAGTACTGACATTGGGATGTCATTCAGGCTCGAGAAATGCAGCGTTGTCTTGGTGACAAAGAGAGGCAAGGTGGTCCACACAGGAGGGGTCTCACTCCCAGAAGGAACAATAGCAGACATTGAGGACAAAGCTGCTGTGGGCCATGAGGTATCCTCACTGAGTGCTGTGGCTCCACCTCCAAATTGGAAAGGAAGTTTCAGTTCTTCTTCCATTGTGGTGCTGCTTTCAGTGCCTTTGGATTTGGTTTTGTAGTTGATAGGATGCTGAACTCTATGCCCCACCCACCCGTGTAGCCTGCTGCCCCAGCTGTCCTCAATCTTCAGCCCAGATTCCAACCACAGAGATGAATTAGGTAACAAGGCTCTGTGAGTTTCACAACATATACAGCAAAAACGACACCGTCCCAGAGAAAAGTGTAGATACAGCACTGTCACTCATCATAGAGTCAAAGCCAAGGCTTGAACACATCGTCTTGCACAAGAACTCACTAAAAAAGAGCCACAAAGCCATTCTGCTTCAAGACCAAAGTGATCACTCCTACCCAAAGCTGTCAGCACAATCATTTAAGATTGATTAAGATGAAGAAATATAAGCAATAATTAGCTGATATATGGAGCAAACACATGTCAACCCTCTGCTTTAATGGCTACATTGGCTTCCTGTTTTATTTCATGAAATTTTAATTTTAGTTTTAGCTTTTAATTTTAGCTTGCCTGGAAAAACTCAGCTGGACAAACGCAATTATATTTCTGACCTTTTAACTCCCTACACTACTAGATATTCCCTGAGGTTTACAGATAAAAATATGCTAAGCCTTCCAAAAGCTCGCTTTTTTAACTAAAGGAGGACTTTGCCTTTCAGGCACTCACTCCCAGACTCTGGAGTGGCCTCCCTCTGTCTCTGCGCCAAATAACTCTGTCAAGTGTTTTGAAAGTCAAGTTAAGTCATTTTATGAAGTAGAGCTTTTAGCTGACTTTTTCTTTTCTTTCAGCTACCTTTTAGTTGTGATTTACTCACAATGGTAGAGCATGTTTAGTTGTGTCATTGACCTGCTATGAGCTGATTGTATTACTTCTTTGATTTTGTCTTGTTTTAACTCCGTGAAGCACATTGTGAGTCATTCCGTGAAAAGTGCTATTATAAATAAAGATTTAATTATTTAGTATTATGTCTGATAGCAGGTAATACAGCCTCTTAACATTTTATTGCATGTTTTTACTTCTTTTAGACAAATCTTATTGATTATGTTAACTCCATCTGGAATTTAGTGTTTAGGTATTTCAGTTGTAATTGTGAATGCAGAGTTTAAACACTTAAGACGTTTGCGTGTTGATAATAGCTTTTAAGTTGAGTCATGGAGTTTAGACTTAAAGTTTTTGTTTTTTTTATGTTTCACCATTCATCCAAGTTCATCAGCGAGTTTGAGACTGACACAGCCATTCGGATGAGAGGTCAAACGTTTAAAGAAAGAAGACTTAAAGTCCTGATGCTGTGGCTTATCTTCAAGACATCACCTGGATATGATAAAATTGTTATCAAATTTTAATAGCAGTTTGTAAATCCCTTCAGCATAATAATAAACTTTAAAATACTGATATAATAAGAGTATTTACCAACAACTAAATGAAAAGCTAGTTGGGTTATTTGAAGTTTGCCTAAGACTTACTTGCCGATCCGTCTCACTAATGCCAGGTGACCCATGGGCAGAGTGGTGCACGTCGTTGAGTCTGCTGCTGTGAACAAGACTCGTTTTAATTGGAGAGTGTGGTCACATCAGACAGTGTAGGCAAGGCGACTGGGATGCAGATCAACTACTGTAGATTTAAAAATAAACAGGGAGTGTACTTTAGTGCTCTGCAAGAGTAAAAGGTTCAGTGTTACAGGCAGTAGTAAAAACCCCGACCATGCAGTGTATAATAGATAACGGGTGAGGTGCATCATGGGAATTAGTGTTTCTCAGTTGAGGATTATTAGATGGTGTTTATGTTGTTTTACTACTCATTTTAGGTCCTACAACACCAGTTCCTGACAGAATGACCGGACCACCTTGGACCCAGCAGGAGAATCTTTGCTGTAGTGGTGGGGGTTTTTGGAGTCCACATCATGCCACGCCATATCAGATGGGTTTTCCTGCAGATATTTTCATTTCATGCAATTCCACACCCAGCCAATCTGTTCCTGGGGGGGCTTTCCTGGGCCATTCGTCAAGTTTCCTCCTGTTCCTGTGGTGGGTCACCGGGACCACTCCTTAATGTCCCCTGTCACGTTCCTGAGGAGGGTCGTTGGGATCATGTTCCCTGTCCCTGAGGATGGTCATTGTTAATCCTCATTGGCCATGTTTCTGTGGGCCTGCTGTCCTTCATTGTCCTGTCCCTGAAGAGAGTTGTCAGGACTCCTTCTCTTTTCTCTTGGTTCTCTGAGACCCCTCACATGTTAAGGTTTTTGATAATATTCTGTTTTGAATTCTTCTTTTGTCTCTCACACCAGTTCCAGGTTCATCATGATCCACGGCTGTCTTCATCTGAGTTCATTACCATCGTTGTATTTAAGTGTTGGTTTACAGGTCTTCCTCGTCAGGCCATCTGCTCTGCCTTGTCACTCTTTTTGCTCCATGGTTTTTTCATGTTTATTCATTGAATGTTTTAGTGTCTGCCAATATGCAAGATCTCCTGCATATTGTGTCCTGACTGGGAGCCCTTAGTTATAATCTTCCAACTATTCACAACTGTCCCCTGAAACCCACACAAAATAAGTCCATTTCAATCAGGTCATTCACACACGAGGGAGCTACTTGGGCATTGGATGGTAAAAACTGCTGCTTACCCATTCATTTGAGGACAAATGACTTCTATAATAAAACTCAAAGCAAACCTTAATATGGCTTGACTCTCAGGTCTATTTGACCTAAAGCCAACCAGGTGTTTGTTTTGGTCACCTCTTTGTCGTCATTATCAAGTTCAACTCCTCCCTCTGAGGAGATTATGAAAACTAGTTCTCTCCTCAGTTTAATTGCGAGTCAAGAAAGCCTCTTGGATAAGACGCAAAAGGTTTCAAATCTTTAACCTTTTGAAGCTTTTCTGACCAAAGGTAGTCTTCTCATTGCTAGTTCTGTGAATTATTTCAGAATTAAAAAAAGCCAGAGTTAGTTACTTAAAAAGTAATAATTGTAGTAAATATAGTGTTAAGACACAGCCTTATGTTGTTATACTTTAATTCAAACTAGTTTAAGTTAAGTTAACGTTTAGTTAAAGGAAAGAACTAGAAAATAGAAGACAAAAACTAATATTCTTCATAGACACACTTCAATGAAAATAGTGTTTTTCTGTTGGAGGACATACATGAATGAATCTAAGGTTAAAGTTGCATTTCCAAATATTTCTTTATTCAAATTGTTGTAAATCAGGAGCAGAAAAAATGCAGTTTGAAAAAGATTGTACTTGAGACATAAAAATTACAGTCGACATGCCACAAGCTCCCTGCTCCTCTCCATTCAGATGCATCCACTTACAGACAAATGGATCCATGAACGTCTTCGCCTGAGCTGCAATCTGGATCTAGACTGGGCATTTGGATTGCTCCAATACTGCTTGCTATTTTTGTGGCACAGCTTCTGTTCAGTGTTGCTAGATTGGGCAGTTTTGGTTCTAAATTTGCAGGTAAAAATAACTTTTTTCTGCCTAATTTGGGCAGTTTTAGGGTCAGTTCAGCAGGTTTTTTTCCCTCATGAATATAAAATAGCGGACTACGTTGGGCCCTGTGGCTGTTGGCGTTCTATGTACGGAAGCTCCGTGAACGCACCAGCCAGAGACGCTTAATGGACCGGGCTCTGCCCCGCCTCTTAGAAAATGTGTTCTTTAAAGCTTGACACAGAGGCCGCATGTGGGAGGAGCTACCAGCTAAAGTGATCGTCTGATCGCTACATGGAGCTGTGTCTGTGTTTATCAATGCATGGTAGACACGAAGAATGTGGAGAGATCGGGTTTATTATTTTAAAGAGCTCTGCATGGTAATCGTGTTTCCATGTTTGAGTTCATAAAATCATCCCAGAGAGTCTCTGCTTCAAGTCCTGCAGTGAAAGCTGCGTCTCAATCTGACGCCCGTGTTTCCATCTCTCTGACAGAGTTTGAAGCCAAACCCCCTCCCTCGCCTCGGCTTTTTCTCTCTACCTGTTCACCTGTTCATATCCTCTGCAGCTGAGAGTTGTTTCCCCCGCACTCCTCAGTGTACTATTTGGTTCATACCTTTGTGGTACATACTGGGTATCTTTAATATACTTATATATATATATATATACATATACAATTTTTTTATATATATATATATATATATATATATAAATTGTATAATTGTGCTTTTGGACTAGACAGGTTGCTGGGAAAAAGCAAGTAAAGTAATATCAGTAGTATCCCCTCTCTACATCTGTGATTTGTGAACGTATAATGCCTTTGTCTTGACCATTTGTAGGATTCTAAATAGTGCTATTTAAGTGAAACTGCTTTTCTTTGTGTTTTGATTATACAATGATACACACACAAATGTGTGTGTGTGTGTGGGTGGGGTGGGGGGGAATCCCCCCCGCTAGGCGGTTTTTGGCTGGGTCTGGCGGTTTTCAGATGACTTTTGGTGCTGGAAAACTGTAACTCTATCTGGCAACACTGCTTCTGTTAGGTTGTGGTTGTGCGGGGCTGTAAGCTAGCAGAAGAAGGCATGGTGAGAAATGAGTGCAGGCATACTCCATGCCAACAGTCCCACCCACAACTCAGAGGTGAATTCCTGATGAACTCCAGCCGCTCTGCAGAAACTATGTCATTGAAAACGACAGGTTTTTAGATTTAGGCTAAAAAACAGCATCATCGTAATCCAAAGACCTCTTGGAATGCTTTGAAAATAGATCAAAAGATGATCGGACTGGGACTTTATTCCATTAAATTAATCTTTTTGAATTGTATTTTATTTTATGGGAAGTCTAACATTTCTAATGTACTTAATTCTGTCCTGCTTTTTAGATAATGTTTTACTGCCTTTTTATGAAGGTTTTGGGTTATAGTTGGATGTTTTGTTTGTTTGGTTATTTCCTTTTTTTGATTGTTTTCTACAAAGGAGTCTACATTCCCTTAATAGGATTCAGCTAACAGGAATACATATTTGAGAATCTCTTGCAGTGGGGCGCTGAAGAGTGCTTGCCACCATCACAGACGAGTCTTAATCCGGCCCTGCTGCTCACCCCTGACTCACCCTTAGAGCACAGCTTTTTCATTTTCTTGACCTACTGCAAGGGAAGCAAATTCCATCATAACCACTTGATTCACCATCTTAAACCAAACACCACCCCCAAAGCTCTGTGTCTCCTTTCATTTCCACAAGTTCTTTGATTTTTTTCCCTCATCTTTAATTCCTGCTCCGGAAAAGTGGGAATATCCCTCTACTCAACACAGCCTCCGTTCACAACGTGAGCCTCTTTCTGTTCAGCCATCCAATCAATAAGCCAAAAACCAATGTGAGAAAGTTTACGTCGCCCATATTCACACCACCCAAGATTCCTCATTAAAGCAGGACTCACAAACCGTTGTGGTTCGGTCCTTGTTAGTGAAACGAACATTTTCCAACCCTGTGCTTGCAGGCGGCTGAGCCAAACAGCTTCGTATTTGACAGCCCATTATCCTAATTATCCATGCCGTCTATTAATGCTGGAGCACAGGTTTTTGACACCAACAGCATAACATATTGAAATTGTTAAGGCTGCAGTTGTTTTTGTTTTGTTTTTTCTGGTATATAGTTTTTGCAATGGTGGGTAGAAATTCTAACTCTTATTTGACACCATGGACGCCATGCAAACTTCACCTAAATGGACTGAATCAAACAAAAACTGGAGGCTAACTGGACAGCAGAGTCGAAAGGTAAAGTTCGGGAGTCTAAACATGAGCTCAAAACTTTGTAACTGTTGTAATTTTTTAGCACCCAAACTCGTGAAATATCAGGATAAAATGCAAGGGCAATGTCAAATTGAATTAAAAAAAAAAAAAAATCCCATTTAAAGATAATTGCTAGCTCCAGTTTTCCTACCATATAATTAACTTCTCCTGAACAATTGAGTGAACGCAGTGTGAAAAACTCTGGCCATTATGAATAATGTGCCCTTTTGAAGCATTTCTATCAGCAAACCAATTTGATCCCTCTAATGATACCTCAGTTGCCATGAGGAACGCCACAAGATACCAATTTTCAGATGCTGACATGCTTTGGTAAGTGCCGATTCAAATAATGAGGCATATTTAAATGGTAAACTTTGTCTTTTATAATGTCCCTTAACCTGTCTTTTGGTGGCTTTGGTTTTACAATAAAAAAACAAACCAATCTCCAAAGGCATTATCTAATTTTGTATCAAGCTATACACTGTGTTACGTGCATGAAAAAGTCTGTTTAGCTAATCTGCACGAGTCATTCAAGTATTGTTTTATAACAGTAACAGTAACAGTTTCTTTTTTATTTTCCTTCTTCATGACAATGCACACATTAATACATTTTAACAGATTAGAAACAAAATTTAAATTAGTATTTTATTCCCATTTACCATTGACGCAAATTTGCAAGTATTCATTAAAGTTTTACACTCTCATTTTTAATTTTTGTTATCTTTTATTTTTGTACTGCATCTTCCAAAATTAAAATAAATGTCCTTGGCAGTGGTCCCCCCCTCCCATGGTTGCTGTATGGAGTGGCCCCCCCCTCTTTCGGTTTTATTTGCACCTTAGACATGTAGGGCCCTTGGTAGGGGGGGGTGCTTGGACATCACTGCCAGCAAGCAGCAGATGTCGTCCCAGCACCCTACCCGCCAATTTTAACCGCACCGTAGACATTTAGGGCCTCTTGGTGGGGAGGGTGAGGGGACATCACTGGGAGTAATCAGGAGATGTCCCCTCAGTGCCCTACCCGCCAATTTTAACTGCATCCCCTTAGTACACACACCCCTCACCCCTCAAAATATACATTTTAAAATAAACACACACACATGCACACACAAACGCTCTCAAACACACATACATGCACACACGTTTTGCAAGGAAGGTGGGACCTAGGACCATCTGTCCCCTACCCCTTGCCTGGTGGGGGGTACGGGGCCCTTGGCAACGGCGGCCATGTCCCCTGGGTGCCGGTTTCCTGGGCGCGGCGGTGTTCTCTAAGCACACCGCCGCGGGGGGGGGTTCACATTACACCTGAGCCGGGGGTGTCCGTGTCCCTGGGGGGTGGGTTCTGGTCCTTGCCCCTAGGTGCTGGGCCCCGCCAAATCTCCAACTGTGGCCGAGCCTGGTCGGGCCAAGTTTACAACACCCGTGGTGGGCCCCCTTTCTCCCCGGGGCGCTCCCCTCCTGGGCGGGGGCGGCTGGTCCCTGCCTTACTCCTCCCTGGACCAACCGTGGGCCGGGTGGGTGGCTGCCTGGATTGCGGAGCGGGTCTCCCTTGGGGGGTCCTGGCTCGTACCTGGGGTTGGGGCGGGGGGATGCCCGGAACTCCTGGGGGTTGATGGGCTGCTCGTCTGGGGCGCCCTTCTCGGGTGGGGCCCTGCGTTGGCTCTCCCGGCGCGGCTGAGGGGCTGTTCTCCTGGTTGGGCTGGGGCGGCGCTTCCTTTCCCTCCCTGCCTCCCTGCTCTCTGGCTCTGGGGGCCTCGCGGCGTCCCTGCTGGCCCTGGCCTGGGTGGCGGACTGGGTCGCCCGGGGGGCGGTTGTTCCCTGCCTGCTGCCGTGTGGCATTGGGGGTTCCGGCTGCCGCTGCGGCGGGGGTCTTGGTGTGGGGATGGCTGGGCACTCTCCTTCCTTCTTTTCACATTCCACCGTCCATTTTAGAAAAACATAAACACTCACCTGAGCACAGGTGTTAGCTCACCTTTGCACTAACAGTTTGCATGATTGAATGACTGAAATATTTCACACTAGTTGGTTTTAAGGCATAAGTATGCGTGTGTGAACACTATCTGTTTTCCACTATCCACTATCTGTTACATGTCGACATGTGGACATTTTTACAGCTAGCAGGTGTGTTGATAACATTTGAGTGTGTGTGTGGACAGGCCCCGCCCTTTTTGTACTACATTTGAACCTTACCGTAATGATAAACAACCAGTAAACTTGTTGCTTTATGCTGCTTCATGGCCCCCCCCCCCCCCCCTCTCTCTCTAACATCCCTCTCTCTTCTTCCCTTCTTTCCTTTTCCGTCCGGTCCAACACTAAAGATTTTCAAACATGATTAACCCTTTAACTGCCTGCTCAACCAAACGGTTGAGCAAACTTTGAGTCACCGTATTTTTATTAGAGAAGTTTCTAACTTAATTCAAACTGATTTAGCCATCTCAACCAATTGGTAGAAGCATGCAAAGCTAAAGAAAACCAACAGATGGCACTGTGTCAGTCAGTGGTTACTTGCCCAACGTCTTTGACTGACAAGCAAGTCACAACTTGAAAATGATCATACACATTTTCTTCCTTTTTATGAAAATTTGAAAGGTAGGAATATTTTTCTTACTTTGTATTACTAGTAAAGGCGTTAATCAACAGAAATATGTTCTTAGATAAACAAAAATAAACAAATTTCTGTTTGTAATAATTTTTTAAAAACATGCTCTACCAAACGGTTGATTTGTCACTTTATGGTATAAGTAGCAAAATCAAGCCAATGTTAAATAAAGGGTCTGTTTGTCATAAAATCAGTTAAAACAACCTTCTAAATCATCCATTACTAAAGAAATATCCATTAACACATCATAAATAATAATTTAAAATACATAATACTGTATAGTTTTGTCTATTTTTGAGTTTATATCAGCTGGTGCGTAAATAAATAAAAAAATCAAGATTATTACAACAATTCATTTAAAACTAAACAAAAAAAGCTGCAATAATAATATTAACATTTACAAAAGTTTTCTATCATTTTCTTTTGTTCTACAACTAGTAGATAGACAATAAAACATTCTACAGTGCTAGACCACGACAAAGTCCACATGAATCAGATGCAGATCTGTATGACAGTGATGATGACCCAACAGAGGATCCTGATTATCAATCCACACATGCAAAGGGCATTGGTGACAGTTCTTTTGAATCCCTGGATGAAGAAGAATCTCTTTCAACCAGCAGATCATCTACACTGCCACCTCATAAGAAGAACTGAAAAAGCAAACACACGCCATTCTACCCCACAAAGAATAGCCTGTCTCCTCCAATTCTGTTGGAGGAGACAGGCTATTCTCCTGACTCAATATCCCCCTCTAACTCAAGCAAAACCATAAGAAGAATATGGAAGCATGAGGACATTGAGGAATTCAAGGTTCCAGAATCAAGATTTGAGCCTCCTGAGGATGTACACACACCCTTCCAATACTTAAAAATGCTTTTCACTGATGAAATGATTGAGCATATTGCTTATGATACAAATCTACAAAGCTAAATAGATCTCTTTGATATGCTGGTGCACCTGTACAAGACCTGTACAATTAAATCTAGGTGACGGTACAGTCCCCTGTTTGGATACATCATTGACTTGTGTGTCACTAATTCATGGCTGGTCTACAAGAGGGACCTACTGAAGCAAAAAACAGTGTTACTCAAAAGGTTCTGCCTGGCTGTTGCACACAGTTTAAATAAGATCAACAAGCAAGCAACCAAAGTTGGCTGACTATCATTGAGCTCTCTACCACAGATGTGGAAAGGCGACACACCAAGACCATCACGACCAAAACAACAGTGTGCACTACGACAACATGGTACAGCGCCTCTTCTTCTGACAAGCTGGGACAAGATGTCAGAAATATAATTTTTTCTGTGTTTCATTCCAAACCAAGAATCTATTTATGAAATACCATCAAAAGTGAGTCAATATCCAAAATCGTTGTAGTGTCAAACAACTTCTAGGAAATATAGGTCAAAATTTGCTTTGTTTTAAAAAGTTCAAAGTTTGAGGCATGATAAAAAGAATGGAGACAAATGCCCTTAATATTTAGTATTAATAATGTCTAAATGAATTGGTTTACATGATTTTTTCAAATATTTGTTGTCTCTGTATGAAATTTTGCACTTTTACCATTAAAGGACATCTCAACCGTTTGGTACAGGACATTATTTAAAAAACTAAAAGGTCAGTTAAAAAAAACTAAACAGATTGTGGTCATTACTTACCTAAAGCAATAAGAAATGCAAACAAATAATTTTTTGATAGCTTTTTTCTTGGTGGGGTAGTTAAAGGGTTAAAGAAGATTAATAACCCCTAGTGTTGAAGTAAAATATGTCCAACACAAGAGGCCGTCAGCTCTCATCTGCCTGCCCAGCTGTTGGACAGGACAAGTAAAAATAAATAAATAAATAAATGTCCTAGATTTGATTCCAATATTTATCCGTTTAACAAGTATTTTAAAGTCATTTATCTAATTAATGTATTATTCTATAATATGAGCATACCAGGGTTAGGGGTATATATTTACCTCCTCCGACTCCTTTTCAAGCAATTCCTATTTCTGTTTAAGACAAACTTCACATTAAATTTATTTAATGTGAAGTTTGTCTTAAACAGAAATATATATACTATATGTGTAAGCTCAAATATGTCTATTTATGATTTAGAGTAATAATAACCGCATTAGTTATTTAGATTAATGCACACTCCGCAACTTTATCAAGTCCACTTTGCTAGTAACAGGTCTGACCCCTTTTCCCTTTAGAACCACCTTAATCCTTGGTGTCATCGATTCAAAAAGGTTCTGGAAACATTCCTCAGAGTTTGGTCCATGTTGACATGACAGCATCACACAGTTGCTGGAGATTTGTCTGCTGAACATCCATGATGCCGATTTCCCGTTCCACCACATCCCAAAGGACTGTAGAGGCCGTTTGAGTCCAGAGAAGTCATTGTCATGTTCTAGAAACCAGTCTTAGATAATTCCAGCTTCATGACATGCTGTCTTATCCCAGTGTTTTTCACGGCACACCAGCATCCAAAACTTATAAAAAAGGAGAAACCTATAGTCTGTATTAATCTACAGTTCCTCCACAATCTCACATGCATTTTTGTGATAATTATGGCAGAAAAAGTTGGAAGTTGCAGCTGTTTTTTCTAAAAGACGTAATAAAAGTTAAGTTAAGATTTAAAAACTGTTTGACGTGTGTTCATTGTGACATTTAACAAGGACGACTCATTGTGCGCTGAGACGCTGTCACTTTAACCCAGTTCAATTCAATTCAATTCAATTTTATTTGTATAGCCCAAATTCACAACAACAGTCGTCTCGATGTGCTTCATGTCGGTAAAAGGATCATGAATACATAGAATTCAATAGGAAAATCCTAAATTGAACTAACAAACTGACTAAGCTAAACTGGACATCCCTGCCCTAAGACCCCCTTCGCGCATCATGGGAGATGTAGTGCAAACAGCCGCCGAACGCAGAAAGACTAGCGTCTCTGAGCTTCATGGTTTTCTTCACTTATTCCACGGTCTGACACCGGTTCCAGCGGAAAACTACACCGCTAAATATGAGCTTGTGGTGGACCGAGCAGTAGAAGGCAAGGACAGCAAACAATTTAATCAAAAATATTGAAATTTAATTTTCAAAATGTGTAAATGGGCAAAAATGGGCCCTTAAAAGAGGTCAACGCAACAAAATTAACTCAAGCTTTTAAATGTAACAGAGAACAACTGAACAAACAAACTTAATCAAACTGACCTCCCTAATTGGAAACACAAGGGAACATATATAGTGGCTGATCAAACCAACTAGACACACAAGGGGGAACTTAAAGAGACTAAGACAAACCACAGAGAACAAACTAAACTAATGTCCAACATGTGATAAATTAACATACACAATGAATGAAACTAAGGACCATCAAAATGGAAACTAAAGTAAAGAAACACAAAAAGAATTCCTTGTCCACTGGGTGATGGTTCAGTCCAATTAGCTGCCTGCTGAATATAAGGCCTCTGCTGACTGGCATGCATTCTTGTGTCAGGCCTGACTTGATTGTTCCAGCAGCAGATGGCAGCAGCAGCAGCAATGGTTCCCTTTAGCACTGGTGACTCAAAGCATAACATCAAATTAATAAAGCAAATTATAATAAAGTAAACTGAAACATGTTGATAAACTTTATGATCAAATGTGTGTTATTTTTGAAAAAGAAATCTAAAAGTATATGCAAACAAATAAAGTGAACAGATATATGTAGGGTGTGGTGCAGGAGGTTACTGCCCTGATGGTGTGGCAGCGTAGGCAGCCATCACAGAGCTTTAGCTGGTATTTTTGTTGGAACTAAGCAACTTTATGAGTAGAATCGGAACAAGGAAGTGAAGACTTTAACCACTTCTGATTGGTCAGACTGATGACGTGTGATTGAGCCTCCAAGAATGATTGGTGGAGACAGTTAAAGGGGCGGGATTTTTCCTAAAACAGTTACAGCTGCAGCTAAACCGCGGTACCGTCATTCTTATCAAAATGTCTTTAATAGAATCAAATAAACACAAAGAAAATAGCCTTTTAGGATCTTTCATATTCCTAACTACTCAGTGTTTTATCAGGGCCTGTTTGGATGAACACAGAGCTGATGTCCTGGAGATGGGAAATGTTTTTAGATCAGTGAATGAGGGCAATTTCCCGAGGCACACCGGACCATCTCCACACTAGTTGAAAAACACTGCCTTATCCTGATAGAAGTAGCCATCAGAAGATGGTCCACTGTGGTCAGAAAGGGATAGACATGGTCAGCAAAAATAATCAGGTAGGCTGTGGCGATAAAACCACACTCGACTGGTTCAAAGGGGCCAAAGTCTGAAAAGAAAATATCCCGCCACCATGACACCACCACCACCAGCCTGAACCATTGATACAAGGCAGAATGGATCCATGCTTTCATGTAGTTGATGCCAAATTCTGACCCTACCATCTGAATGTGGCAGCAGAAATGCAGACTCATCAGACCAGACAACGTTTTTCCATCTTCTATGGTCCAGTGTTGGTGAGTCTGAGTGAATTGTAGCCTCAGTTTCCTGTTCTTAGCTGACAGCAGTGGTACCCGGTGTGGTCTTCTGCTGCTGTAGTCCATCTGCCTCCAGGTTGGACGTGTTGTGTGTTCAGAGATGCTCTTCTGCAGACCTCGGTTGGAACCTGTGGTTCTTTGGCTGAACTGCCGCTCACTAAATGTTTTTTTCTCTGTTTAAGACCATTCTTTGTAAACCCTACAGATGGTTGTGGGTGAAAATCCCAGCAGATCAGGAGTTTCTGAAATCCTCAGACCAGCCCGTCTGGCACCAACAACCATGCTGCGTTCAAAGTCACTAAAATGACCTTTCTTCTCTTAATGATCAGTTGGACAGGCACACCTGATATAGTGGCCAGTGAATGTCTCTTAATCTTTTGAAGTCATGAAAAAATCTTAAAATTTGATACATCTATATATAGATGTACATCTTTTTTGTTTGTCTTCTTTAGATTTTTGTGCTTTGATTGCTTGAAATAAATTGATTCCAAATCTAGCTAATGACCCCCACCAGATTTTTGTAGACTGAGCATACTTTGTTTCGTTTTTTTTGCATCCAGAGATTCCACTTTTTTGTTTTGTTTTGTTACTTTGCAGTTAGATGTGGAATGTATGAGTGGAATAAAGGTAAGGAAAAACTGCACAGGTCTCTGCTGAGTCACAAAAGATCAATGGCTGTCTCCTACACACCCAAACACACACACACACACACACACACACACACAAATCAAATTGATTTTCCTTAAAAAAAATAAAAGTCCCCTTAAAATTGTTGATTGCTCCCATTTCACAACTTTTGCATTTATTACAATGGGGCGCTGAAAAAAGGGGGATTAGGGTGACAGACATTCTAAGGCCGCGGGGGACAGGAGGGGGTTCTCTGTTTTCTCCCCATGTTAGCTCAAGAAAAATGTATTTTTATATTTCACTATTATTTTAGTTAAATATTTATCAAGCTGGATTTCAACAGTAGTTTAAATTCCCTCTGTCAAAATAATGTTTCTGAGTGCAGCTGTAGCATCCGTCTGTCAGCCTCCATTTTACCACAATTTAAAAAAACAAAAACAAAAGAATTAGTCAGAAGAACGATCAATTAAAGCCGACGAAACAAATCATTTTGAAATAATGCTTTTAAAAGAAGTGAAACAGAAAATGTGCAAGGAGAACGGTAGAGAAAATCTGGTGTGTGCAGCCGACAGGGATGACTGCTACAAGCTGGTGACTATGCAGTTACAAATAGATATATTTTAAGAATAACTATGTATTTAATGTATGTCATGTCCACTTGACAGTACCAGGCCCAGGACCCTCCTCTGGTTGGTCAGGGAGGAATGTATAGGATGTTGAGAAAGAGATGGAACTGGGTACACATGAAAGTGAGAGCTCAGAAACACAGTGAGGACGGAGAAAATGTGCCGCTGTGTTTAGGGCCCTGTGAAAAATCTTTTCATGGGGCCCAGAATCCCTAGCGGCACCCCTGCTACCTCATCATCATTAGTTTTGAATGTCTGAAATCTATAAATGCATGCTCTATGCAGTGTGAAGGAAAAAAAACTGCCTCAAAGCTTGTGGCAGATGTAACCGTGTGACTCCGACAGTGAGGCAAACGCAAATTCTCTGTCATGGAGCCTGGGACTGTGACTCAGAAACACTGTACATCCATGTTAGCGCCTTCTAATCACTCCTGAGCCACATTGCTTTGCTTTCTCCGAGAATAAAAACCATGAATTCCGTGTCAGTCCAAAGGAAAAAAAAAAAACGGAAAAAACACAAGTTTTTTGTGGCAAAAGGTCACTCATGAGTTGTGAAGTTCGTTTTTGTTATACTAGAGCAAAATGATGCTTGCAGAAACATAGACAATGTGATTTGCATCAACAGCAAAAGCATAGTGCCAGTGCACTCGCATACTGTGGAGCGTGCACGTTTAGAGAGCCAACAGAGCTCCTTGCGGCATGCATGCTACAGCAAAGCTCCACAATCCTGTATATCCATAGCTCTAAGAAGAAGGCTTGCAGTGTAGTAAAGGCCAATACTTTGCAGGCAGCTCTTCAGCACAGTAGCATCCTCTTACAGTAAGCCTCTCACACACAGGTTTCCTGAAAGTGATAACAGCCCAAAAATGTCTCCTCCTGCATGCTTTCTGTAGGTCCTAATGGGTCAAACAGGTTTCTTCCTTTTGTATTAAAAATGATTACTCTTTAGTCACTTTTATCACTGTTGACCAAAAACTAAGCTAATTTTTAAATCTTTTAAAGCTCGTGTGGCACGATTCTGCACAGCAGAGTGAGCATGACCTTCAGCATCATCCTCATCAAGGGTAAAGAAGGGTGGGAACATAAAACAAAAGCGTTCATCTGTCATGTTTAATTATATTTTGCTGATCTCTGCTTTATTGGACGTCTCTTGCTCTCTCTGTGCCCCAACCCTGTTCTCTTTGTGTCTGTCTCTTGCACTGAGGGTTGTGTAGTTAGTGGACTGCTGTGAAATGCCAGCTGTCAGAGAGACAGACGCAGTGTCACCTTTGTGCAGCCTCATCACCTCGGTGACAAGCTGTCAGGATGCGGCTGGATACATGAAAGAGATGACAGATAGTTTTTGGACAGAATGAGCCTGTGTTTTGGGGGATTTCTCTGATTGTTATTACATGTGGAAAAATTAAAAGTGTAGCTGCTGAGAAAAGGAGGGAATTTGCAGGTGCGGCATGTGCATATGTCTGAAGAAAAGGCTACAGCAGCAGCCTGCGGTGAACGGAGGAAAGGTCACAACACAAGCAGACAGGGAGGAGTGAGATAAAGGCAGGAAAACCGCCTACTTGAAGGGCAGCGGCACTGGAGGAGTAATGAAAGGGAGAATAAAGAGAGGACACAGATGAAGAGATAACAACGCCTTGAAAAAATAAAGAAGACATAAGCACTAGGTCTTAAAAAGAGGGGCGTGAAGAAAGAGAGAGCTGCTGAAAGAGATGATGATGGGGGAGAGTAAAAAGAAGCCTGATGTACAGAATAGTGAGAAGGTAAAGAAAAAGGATAAAGGGCTTATTTTACCTTTGTCATGTAAAAAGTACAACACACGACACCATTTATTCTACAACAGGTACTTTATTGAACCCAGCTTCACATAAAAGTGTTTGGAAGAGGATTTGATGACAAGACTATATACATTTACTGCTCAGTTTGTGGACTACACCGGTGTAGATACCAAAACTGTTTGGCCAGCAATAAGTGTTTGGGGGCCTGCGACTAATGACCAATGGCACACTATGTGATTGGCTGTACGTTGGTCCGATGGCGTGTAACATAGTGATCGGTGACTACGGTACGATCGTAGAAAAAAGAAATTATGAGTTCTGTTGTAAACAAAGATCCGACATAGAGCGAGATGTTCTTCTAAACGGGCTTTTATTATTGTTGTGCTTATTGTTAAGTGCATGTTCGCGCATAGTTTTTTAGAACCGTGCGGTCAGTGCTTTTTTTGGCCGAACGGACTCAGAAGAAGGGTTAGGAATAGATTAATATGTGGAATAAATATGGAAAAACGTCAGCCTTTCTTTTGTCTGGGCCCGACTGGAAACACAAATTCACATGATTGTTTGCACGGTTTCTCAGGACTGTTCTTTTCAAAATCCGCCTCCGCCCGTCCCTCTGTCTGGAGATACAAATTTCCCGGGAGACATGGTTCTCCTGAGTCCGGCAGCTGGCTCACGTAGAGCAGCTGGATGGACTGCAGTCCGGAGCCGCCTCTGGACTGCAGACCGTAACAAAGCACCCTCCCCTGCCTGCAAACACGAAGCCACGAGTCCGGTCGCTCTGCTCAGAGACACGGTTCGCTCGTGTGGAGCCGCAGGTTCATTCTAACAGCCACAGATCTCTTTACAGAGTGGGTTTTGGCAAAGTCTCTATAAACACTAAAAAGAATAATGTCAGACACAAAATATGGGGGAAAAGAACTTTAGGTTACAAAAGGAAATGTAAAATGAAAATATGTAGAGCCTGAGCAGATCTCCACGTTTATGTAGTTTGTCTAAGTTTGTCTAAGTGAAGACATGACAGAACCTTTTGGTATCCACAGTATCATACATTCTTTCTATAGTATTTCTATATTAATAAAATTATTCAAGAAACTTTTTTTTTTGACTCATTAGTATTAAATTGCTATCAAAGTACATTAAATTGAAATCCCACAGATTTTTTTGTTTTCCTTCCTGCAAAGCGGCCTTTGACTTATTCAGTGGTGTCAATCAGTTTGGGGGCCATGTGACCTGCCCCTCCATGAATACCATTGACCGCAGAATAATAGAAGAGGCATTCACTTCCTTGGCAACCAAACAGAGGGTTGAGTGGATATGAAAATGAGGCAACTGGCAAGTCAACATAATGCCCTGACACCTCTCTGCAGTGTCAGACGAAAGCGCTTTCCCCGGGAGTCTGAGAAAAACCCAGAGGCTTTTATTTACCTGGGAAATGCTGAAGTGCAGATAAGTGCAAAGTGAGAAAGGCTGGGGTGGGAGATAGAGATTTACAGAAAGGGAAAGATAATGATGAAAGGGCTTTTTTAGCCCCAAGAAGCCACTGAGTCATCCAATCATGCATCCCGACTCAGTGTGGCCTGGATACAACCCCAGCCTTTGGATGTCTTCGGTCACCGTGGTTACCGGGCACAAGGGTTACCACAGGCATGAGGAAGAAGTAGGAATGAAACTCATAGGTCTATATTTACATGCTGTATGTTACAACACACACTTCCACAGGAGTAAGACACTCGGGCATGCTGAGAAAATGTAGGTTGCCCCGAAGCAGAAAGGCATCATTTCTAATTGCTCTACAGTTGGCTGTTATTTTAGTTTATGGCCGGCGGGGACGTGCACTGTCAGACTTGACAGACAGACACTGAATGACAGCCCTGCCTTCATCTCCTTCTGACTTTCCATTTTCTCTCCTTCTCTCTCTGCTGTGAAATTGGCAAGAATCTCCAGCTCTCTCTCAGTTCCAGGGCTGTATAATGAAATTCATCAATGGTACAGATAGGAGAGTAACAGCCGTTAAGAGATCTATGTAGAAAATCAATCACAGACTGGTTCCGTATGAGGAAAGTTCACAGAGGTTTCTCTCTGCGTGTCGTCTTTGATATCTGTGGTCTCTCCAGCTTTGGTATTTTCTATTGTCGGAAGGAGGGGCTAGATAACTCCTTCACTGACCTTGTGCATCTCTGCTATTTGTCGGCACAAATAAACATGAAGCATTGGAGAAACGCTTTAGTTCATGAAGGGGACAAAGGAGGGTCAGGCTGAATGCTGTTGCCTAAATTTGTGTTTTAAGCTGCCTTCAAACCGAACGGGACTCGCACTTCAGTCAATGTACAGATGCAATCAGAAGTCTTGTGACGCGATTTGAGGATCAGGCGTGGCGCGTCGGTCTGGTAGCACCTGAACTTGCGTCAACTAATCAGGGACGGCCACATGTTTATGACGTGATCACATGGAGGACATCTGATCATTGTACTCCTGACCTTTGTAAAAAAAAATACAGTTGAAGCAACAATAAAAGGTTCCTCTAATTTTTTTTTTGTTATTTTGACTTTTTCTCTGCTCGGACTAACAGCAAATTGTCAAACTGGGTCACAAAGAGACGGAGGTAACGCTGAAAGGTCATCCTTCAGACGCAGCTCATCAAATAGATGGTTAGGCTCACCGTACCGGGAGAATCTCTCAATGATCCCATGAGCCCATAAGGATGTGATAATTACTGGTGCTCTGTTAGAGCTCCTCAAAATACATAAACCTGATCTCTAAACATCATCCACATTTTCCATGCATTGCAAACTAAATATACAGTCAAATGCTTATAGCGAAGAGGCTTTAGCTCCTCCCACACACGCATGGAGCATCCAGTTTGTGAACGTCTTATAGAGAGTATTAAAAAGACTAAAAAGGTGTTTATCAAACTTTTAAAAATTTTAAACTCCTGTCCATTTACTGTTTTTATATCAGGACCACTACCCTCCCTCTCCCGCGGCCAGGGCAGCTGAGCAGGCTGCTGAGTCTGCTTCCAATCTGATCAAGTCTGTTTTTATTGACAATTTTAATCTGTTTTAGAACAGAACCTCTTGGTTCTGACAATTGGGCAGTTATATTTTAGCTGCCTACATCCGTCCAGTGGGCAGACATCACCTGTCCCCATCAAACCACACCAGTCCAAAACTCCTCTTCATCTGTGCAGACTTCTGTCTGTGGAAGTGACTGACTGGAGTCTGCATCTTCCTCCCACACTCCCCAACAAACAGCTGCTTCAATCATCAACACTGCTTCTCTCCAATCCATGTTGTCACCTCAGTCTACTCCATTAAGACCATTATCACAGACAGGTCTTCCTTGAGTGGATGTGGAGGTAAAAAGCCAAACCACCACTGCCTTTGTCCACTAAAGGAAGCACCAAAACCTGAAGCACCCACAAAATATAAATAAATTGAAACAATTGAATCTTTGATCAACTCTAAATAAAAACACAATGCCACCTACCATCATTGTGTGACGACTTAGCACTTCGGAAGCAAAATGGATTTTTTCCAATCTCGCACAAAAAATGAACAGAAAAGCCTTTTTTACTGGAAATGATGGTTTGATCTTAAATGAGGAAATGCTGGACAGTTTGGACCTGTTTGCTGCAACACTTGCTCGAGTTTAGGGTTAGGCAATGTCCCTTAAATTGGCAGTTGACAATGTTTACAGTAAAACATCGGGATAGACGACGATAACGTCGGGTGGGGGGGGGTATTTTTAAGTTTTCGTTATTATATAATTATTATTCGTTATTTCACCTTATTACATTATTTATTTTATTTCCTAACTAATGACTTATCCGCGATTTCCAATAAGTTGCACGTAAGGGGGAAAAAAGTAGCGTCCTTACACTTAAGAGGAGTTGTGCATTTTTTAATATATTTTTATTATATATCTTGTTACATAACATTTTTTTCCTATTAAAAACAATAATTTTGTCATCCAGGCTTTCCAATAGGTTGCACATGTTTAGTATATTATTTTTAATATATTTTTTGAAAAATATTTCTTTTTCTGTTAAAAATCTATAATTTCTGTCATGGTACCTCCGGGAGTCCTCTCCTCCCCCCTCCCTTTTCTGCTTCAATTTCAGATTGTACCCAGCTGTCGGCACTTACCTCATCTCCTGCTCCCGTATTTAAGATGGCCGCAGTCCAGTATTCATCGCCAGTTTGTTGCCCTCTATGGTGCAGTACTTGGTCAAACGCTCTATCAAGTCAAGAAAGTTTATGCCTTGTCTTGTTCTAGTTTGGCTCTGTCTACAGAACTTTATTTCCATGAGTGCTGACCTGGTTTCAGTCCCACTCACCAATTTTTCCACTCAACTTTCCACTGGAAAAATCACCTTCAACTCAACGCCTCTCGGGTACCTCCTCCTGCTACGCTCCTGCTGACTCCCCGCCTGTCTCCTCGGACTTTAAATAAATCCTTTCAAGCCATCTCCTGTATTTGTCATTCTGGGTTCCAGCACTTGGGTCTGTTCTCGTCTAAGCCCAGCATGACAGAATAAACTGGCCAAACACCTGACCCAGCTGACCCGGAAGGACTACGCTTCGCCGTTTCCCAACAAGGTGTTCTCTTGGGTCATCAGGCTGACGCGCTTTCCCAGATGGCATAGGCACAGCAAGATCTGTTCCACCGTATTGATAACATCTCCCAGGCACTGACGGATCTAACGAGTCATGTGACAGCAACTCCCGTGAGTACCAAGGAAACATGACGGTCGCCGCATCGACTTCCTCATCAGAGAACTTCCGCTTACAACCGGAACCCTTCCACGGAGAAGTGGAAAACTGTGTAGGATTTTTTTTAGTATGCCAACTATTTTTCCAACAAGCACCAAAATATTATCAGTCAGATAATGGCAAGATAACTTTAATAGTGAAATCCTTACGTAATAAAGCTATTCAATGGGCTCAGGCATACTTAACTTCCAATCCCATTTCTCAGTTATCATTTAACAGATTCCTTGAAGAATTTAAACTTGTTTTTGATCAGTCACGTCGTGAGGACGAAGCCAAGTGGAAACTACTGAGCTTAAAACAACGCAACCGCTCGGTGACTGACCACGTCATAGACTTCCGCATCCTGGCTGTGGAAAGTGGGTGGCCGGACAAAGTGCTAAAAGGAATTTTCTATCAGTCGCTCAACAAAGCCATCAAGGATCATTTCTGCTCTCAACCCGAAGCTCAGACCATCGAAGAATGGGTTTCTGCAGCTGTTCGTTTCGGATGCTCTCTTAAAGGAACGAAAAATGGGAAAGACATACAACATACGAAAGCAATCGACCAACTACAAAGACATTACAAACTTGCCTACCATCCTTCTCTCTACATCAGTACAGGACACCTCCCGGAAATTCTGGAGGAGCCCATGCAAATCGGCCACTCCAAGTTGACTCCGGAGGAGCGTCAGAAAAGGAGGGAAGAGCGGGCTTGTTTTTACTGTGGAAATAAGGATCACTTTGTCTCACAATGTCCACTTTGTTTAAGGAAAAGAATCTCTTCAGAGGAACTTTTTGTTTTTACCTGTCAAATTACAGCTACAGACTGAAGTTCACGAACTACAAGCACTGGTTGATTCAGGAGCCGAGCAGAGTTTCATCTATCAAGATCTGGTCTCTCAACTATCCATTCCTACTGAGCTATTGGACAACGCAGTTAAAGCTGCTGGACTAGGTGACCAACTTCTTTCCCGGTTCACTCATCGCACCAGACCTATCCACCTCATTTCTTCCAGTAACCACCATGAACATCTCCAGTTATTCATCACTCACACTACTCAAACCTCCATCGTTTTGGGCCTTCCCTGGGTTAAATTTCACAACCCTCAATTAGATTGGACCCAACGCCATATTGATAAGTGGAGTTTTTTCTGTATGGCTAACTGTCTCCAGTCTGCTGTTCCCATCGTTGCTTCCCCTTCCCATCACCAGGAAGAGGTAGACTCATTTAATGTTCACACCTGTTATCATGACCTTCGAGTATTTAGTAAAACTAAAGCTAACTCATTGCCACCCCATAGACCCAACGACTGCTCAATTGACCTTTTTGTGGGGGATAATTTACCTAAAGGCAGACTATTTAACCTGTCTGTACCTGAAAAGGAGGCTATGGAGAAGTATATTCAGGAATCTCTCGCTAATGGTCATATCCACCTGTGTGCTTCTCCTGTCGGAGCGGGATTTTTCTTTGTCGAGAACAAGGACAAAACACTACATCCTTGCGTGGATTATAGAAAACTCAATCAAATCACAGTAAAAGATAAATACTCTTTGCTGCTACCTAATTCCGTTTTTGATTCTGTCCAAGGGGCTCGTATTTTTTGCAAAATCGACGTATGTAATGCTTATCACCTCATCTGCATCAAGGAGGGTGACGAATAGAAAACTGTGTTTAACACCCCCCTAGGACATTTTGAGTATCTCGGCATGCCCTTTGGCCTAACTAACGCGCCTGCCATCTTTCAACGTCTTGTCAACGATGTCCTTCTTGACTTTCTCAACCGTTTCGTTTTCGTTTATCTGGACGACATTCTTACTCTCATAATCCAGACCAACATAAGATCCATGTCCGTTGTGTATTTGAACGCCTTTTGGAGAATAGGTTTTTTTCAAAGCTGAAAAGTGTGAGTTCCATGTTTCTACTATTCCCTTTCTGGGTTACATACTTGAGGCCGGTAGTATTTGTCCAGACCCTACTAAAATTGAAGCTGTCACCAACTGGGAAACCCCTAACAGTAGGAAGAAGCTTCAACAGTTTCTGGGATTCACCAATTTCTGCCAGCGCTTTTTCCGCAACTATAGTCAGATCACTATACCTCTTGCCAAACTCGCTTCACCTTTTCAGATCCTTCTGTTGGGACACTGCGGCTCATACTCCCATACTAGTTCAACCTGATCCCTCCCGTCAGTTCGTTGTCGAGGTTGATGCCTCTGATTCTGGTGTGGGTGCTGTTCTCTCGCAGGACAAAAAGCCGGGCAAGTTAAAACCATTAGCCTTCTTTTCTAAGAAACTTTTGTTAGCAGAACAAAATTACAATATTGGAAATCGGGAACTATTAGCCATTAAGCTCGCGCTGGAGGAGTGGCGCCATTGGCTGGAGGGAGCTACTCATACATTTATCGTTTGGACCAACCATAAAAATTTGGCTTATTTACGCTCTGCCAAAAGACTTAACTCTCGCCCGTTGGTGACATCAAACCTATCAAAAAATAGACACCATTACTTATAGACCTGGCAGCCCCAACATCAAACCCGACGCCCTGTCACGAAAATACTGCACTACCAAAAACGACACGGAAACTTCTATTATTCCAGCCCCTGCATCGTAGGGACCCTCACCTGGGAGATTGAGACCCATGTGTTACAAGCCCAAGGTGAGGAACCTAATCATGTGCCCTGTCACCTTGGAACTCTGTACGTCCCTAAATTGCTAAGATCTGACGTTATCACTTGGGGACACTCATCCATGATCTCCTGTCACGCTGGCATCCACCAGACCTTAGCTCTGCTCCGTCGGTGCTTCTTTTGGCCCGCAATGGACAAAGATGTTCGTGAGTACATAAGAGCCTGCTCCACCTGCGCTCGGTCCAAGTCATCCAACTCGCCCCCTTCCGGTCTCCTCCATCCCTTGTCCACACCTAGTAGACATTGGTCTCGTATTGCCTTGGACTTTGTAACCGGTCTACCTTCATTTCATAACAACACTCTCATCCTCACTATAATCAATCGGTTCTCTAAATCTACTCACTTCATTTCCCTGCCTCAACTCCCCACTGCTCTGGAAACTGCCAACATGCTCGTCAGCTACATTTTCAGGTGCCATGGAATCTTTACTGACATTGTTTCTGACAGAGGCCCACAATTTCTCAAGTTTCTCAAGTGTGGAAAGCCTTCTGTTGGCATTAGGAGCCACTATTAGTCTTTCTTCAGGCTATCATCCTCAGTCCAATGGGCAAGCAGAACGGGCTATCCAGGAGTTGGAGGCGGCACTCCGTTGTGTTGCAGCCCATAACAAATCTGATTAGTCTTCTAACCTGGTCTTGATTATAGTAAGTAAGAAATAGTAAGTAAAGTAGCGTCCTTCCGCTTTAGAAGTGTTGTGCACTTTTCAATATATTTTTTATATATCTTTTTACATAATTTTTTTTTATTCTTAAAAACTATCATTTCGTCATCTGGACTTTCCAATAGGTTGCATGTGAGGGGGAAAAAAAGAGCGTCCTTCCACTTAAAGAGTTGATACAATGGCGTTGGTATTAGTTGCTAAAAAGGGTACTACTTCGCCTGTATGGCAACTTTTTGGATTTAGACCTGATGAGAGTGGGCAGCCAAGGGACCTGACTGAAGCTGTGTTCAAGATCTGCTCACGTGTGATCCGCGCCAAAGATGGGCAGACAACCAATCTTCATGACCACTTGCGTGTTCGCTATCCAGCAGGATATATGCCACCTTGCCTGCACATGCTGGACCTAGCAAAAAAGCTAGCCAGGGTCAGTAGAGGATAACAGGGGCTTTTGCAAAAGGCACTAAATGTAAAACCGACAGTGACAGATGGAGGCAGTTGACAGATGCAATAACTCACTTCCTGGCCAAAGAAATGGTTTTGTTCAATACAGTGGAGCAGCCATCGTTCAAGGCCATGCTGCATACCTTTGAGAAACAGTATGAGCTGCCAGGTCGGAAATGTTTTTCAAAGGCGGCTATCTCAAACCTTTTCAACAAGGTTAGAAGTAACATCACGAAAGAGCTGGGTGATGTAGAATATTTGGCCCTGACAATGGACCACAAGACAAATTGCCTGTATAACTACCGACGATTGGGGGAATATTTTTGCAGCCATCCTGCAGTTGAGACGGCCATGGTTAAGTTGCTTTGGGCACAACTTGAACCTGGCCATAAGCAACTCACTTGCGCAACAGAAGGCCAGCACAGACCGAGCTTTCGGGGTTTGCCGGGCAGTCAACACTCCGTTTTCACACAAGGCGACGGTAACTGCAGAAAGCACAAGTGGAAATGAAACTCTCTGATGGGGCGCAAAACAGCTAATGGTGGAGGGAATGCTGGACCGGGAGCAAGCCATCAAACGTGTGTTTGCCCAAGACAAAAGCCGCCGCCCACTCCCCCAGCTGACATGGCAAGACATAAGTGTTCTGAGATCTGTGAAGCCAGTAGCGAACTTCACAGATATTCTCTCTGGAGAAAATTATGTAACAGTGTCCTCACTGCTGCCCATGTTGGCCCATTTAGAAGGTGTGCTGGAGGAGTCAGGTGATGATTCCAAACTGACAGCCGACCTGAAGCGTGTCATCCTGGAGCAGATGAAAGGCAGGTATGGTGATGACACCATCCAGAGGATGATGCGTAAAGCAACACTGCTTGACCCAAGGTACCGAGGGGACCATATGAAACCTCCCGCACTGCATTCTACAAAATCTGAAATAATGGAAGAGATTGTGAGAGAGATTGATCTGTCGCTGCCAAGGCAACACCAGGTCCCTCACATGCTGGAGAAGATGGAGAGGAACCAGATGCCGGCGTCACCACCGTGCCTAAGCAAAAAAAAAAGTGGTCTTTAGGCAACCTTCTTGCAAAGAGAGCAGCCACACTAGCTGCAGCCACGCTCACTGATGAGCAAAAGGTCGAGTCAGAAATGACCTTTTACCTGCAGGAAATGGCCATTGATGGGGAAGAGGACCCACTGACTTGGTGGAAGACGAACGAACAAAGGTTTCCGTTCATGGCCAGATTAGCACGAAAATATCTGTGCATATGTGCTACCAGTACTCCATCAGAGCGGGTCTTCAGCACAGCGGGGAGTGTAGTTACTCCAATTCGCAGCTTATTAAAACCAGACAAAGTGAACATGTTGGTATTTCTGGCCAGAAACATTGAAATTTATACATGGCCTATGTATGTAAATCCTGCGTTTCGGTCTGAGTGTTGTTCCCGTTTTCTTGTTCTTTGTTGTTCTTCTGTGTTTTATTAAATTGATGTTATCTGAATTACCTTCATTCTTCCATTTGATTTGACATTATGGCCAAGGAAAGTTGTCTTTAAAGGTATTTATTAACCAGAGAAAAGTTAATTGACGTTCGATGAATTCTGGGTTTAAACTGCTGCTTCAGTGCAGTAAAGCCACACATCTATGTAACAATGAGCACGATCTCCCGAGACACTACAAGAGGACATTAATAATGCATTAATAGGGCCTGTTTACTTGTACAAAATTTAAAATAAATGTACAGTGTTTAACATGTACAAAAAGACAAAATTTTAGAAAAAAATCAACAACTTTGGAATCACAAAACAAAGTTTTTGAAAAAAACTTGTTGTCATTGAGCTTAATAAGTTTCTCGCACAAAACAACATATTTGAAGTAAATCTGGTTTTAGAACAAACCACAGAGCTTAGACAGCCTTGTTGAAGAATGTTGATGATGTCAGGTGAACCTTGGATTCAGGTCAGATTTCAGTATTAGTTCTACTAGATCAGGGGTCGGCAACCAGTGGCTCCGGAGCCGCATGCGGCTCTTTCATTCCTGTGCTGTGTCTGCAGCTGTGAACGCCGACCAGAGTCTGTTATGGGATGGAAAGTTTTTCTGGAAAGACAGTCAGTGGCGATCTCGTAGGGGACACATGAGCGCCCCCCAAAAAAGCCCTTTTTCCCGGGGCTTAGACTCTCCGCTTATGATTCCAGACCTGCAACAAACAACAGCTTCTTCCTAATAAAAAATAGTTGACATTCACAAAATTAACATAATTTATTGGGTTTACTGGATTTAAAGAAAAAAAAAGGACCCAAAAGTGAATTTGTTTCCATCTTGTCACTCATCTGAACTCTGGGTAGACTGAAAAGTCTATTCAAGGTCGTGGAAAATGGAGAAAAGATCAAAGGAAACATCACGCTCATAAAGACTAAAAATAATCAAAATAAATAATAAATGCATATCCTGACAGCATTTTGAATCCATACAAGTATTGCCGAATGAACTATCGTGATATATCTGCAAAAACATTTTGTCTAACACACCTAGTGTTGCGGCTCCCTGTGCTTTCATCTCAGTGGGAAACTGATCCAAGTTGCTCTTTGAGAGGTACAGGTTGCCGACCCCTGTACTAGATCTAAGTATAGCTTTTGATACTGTTGATCACCTGATCCTTGCAAACAGACTTCAAAGTCTTGACCTTTCAGGGAATGTTCTCAGGTGGTTCTTATCTAAGGTCATTGAGAGAAAGCAGTTTTGTGGGGTCCACAAAATTAAATGTGGTGTGCCTAAAGGCTCCATCCTCGGCCCCTTGCTTTTTAACATTTACATGCTTCCTCTGGAGAATGTCATCAGAAGCCACAAGATCAGCTTTCATAGCTATACTGATGTACAAAGCTATGCCCCCTGATGACAAAAGGCCTATAGAAGCACTTTCTAACGGTATTTTAGATGTAAAGTCATGAATGGCAAATAATGTTTGCTAGCTCAACCGAAAAAAACGGAAGTTTTAGTTATCAGAATCTGAAGCTAAGAGAGACAAACAGTTTCTGAAGCTGAAAGAACTTTCATTAAGTTATTGGAAAACATTCAGAAACCAGAGCGTTATTTTCAACACTAAGCTAACTTCTATCCTGCATATTAAGGAGGTGAATTAAACTGGTTTTTATCATCTTAGAAATCTGGCTTGGGTCCGCCCACTTCTCTAATAATAATAATACACATGAATCGCGTTGGGTGTGAATGCAGCATTATGGAAGCCAAAGCAACAAAAGCAATGGATTCCATTTTAAAATCCCAATTGTGGATACCAATCAAGGGTTTACACTATAATCAATTAGGTGATGCCTTTCTTTTAAGGATCAGAACCCGTCTCCAAAAGAAAGTTCCCATTTTTGTTCTTTGGTTTGAAGCTATTGTTCTTGTTTTTGATATGCTTGTGGTTCTTCTTGCAGCTGTTTGAAAGAAAGAAAATGATTATGTGCTCTCTGTGCCTCTGAGAGATGTGGCAGCCGCGCTCCAGCTCTGCATGGGTGAAATCAAGTACCACGTTATGACCACAGGGCCTTATTTATAGCAGTCTCTATTTTATTATTGCTTTCTGGCTTGGTCTAACAGGACAGAGCATCAGACACCAACACCTCGAGAAACACCAAAGGTAATTTTATCAGTTCAATGATTAAACGAATGACTAAAGGCTGCTCGTAAGACATTATCTCTGCAATTATGAAGCAACAAGCCGGCTATAACATTTTGAGAACTCATAAGATAAAATTAAATGTGTTTGGTTACACTGGGGAATGCACCTGAAACAAAGGCTGGAAAAACTCTGGTCTTTGTTCATGTTTTAAACATGACTGCCTCATCAGTTTTATATAATTACATTTTTCAGGTGATGATGTCAGACTCCAAAGTATGCAGGTACCTAAATAAGAGTAACGTTAAGGATAGAAGGATGATGTATTTCCCATTTATTTTTTGATGTTCAGTCAATATTAGATTTTGCATTTCTGAGCTGTAGTCGCAAAAGTTAAGTGAATATATTTTAACATTTGACTCCAACTAGTCGAGGCAGATGGTTGCCCTCCCAGAGCCAAAGGTTTGTTCCTGTTAGCAATTAGCCCCCACCCCCACCCCCATTGACTCTTGCATGCCATGGCTCAGGAAAGCTTATGTCAAATGTTTTTCTTTCTTTTTAGCCAAAACATTAAAGTCCCTCTCATTTAGTCATTTATCTATTTTCAAAGCGTTCCCAGTAGCAAAAATCTAAAAACCTGTGTCGTTGTCTAAGACATAGTTTCTGCAGAGCTGCAGGAGGTTGTCAGAAATTCAACTGAGAGTCAGAGTTGACTGTGACTCTGTTGGCGCAGAGTCAGCCTTCTCTGAATTTCCCATCATCCCTTTGTCTACACTCACAACCCCAAGCTAACATTACCGGTGCAACCAGTTGTACAGTTTTGATCCAGATTGCAGCTCAGAAAAGGAAGACATGCGTGGATCTACTCGTCTACAAGTGGATGCATCGGATTGGATCAGAGCAGGGAGCGTGTGAACTGCTGAATTTCTTCATCTGCTCTTGTTTCACAATATTTTCAATAAAGAAGTACTCAGAAACACAGTTTGTGGCTTGGTTTTCTTTCTATATGTCTTTTAAAATCAGAAAAATGCTACAAAATCATGTTAAAAAGATCAAAAACCCAATTTTCATTGGAGTGGCTGTCTCAATTAGGTTCCTAGCTGCGCTTTTTAGTTTTTTAAACACGGTACAATACATTTTTTACAATAGGATATGTTGCTTTATAAGTCCTTTCACTTTAGTGACTTGGTTAAAAATGTAAATGTGATTTTAAGTGAGAGGTAAAAAGAAAAATCCATTGTAATGGATTGTTGTTTGGGTTTAGCTTTGAGGCAAACTACAAGCTTTTTATGACCTGAAGTTAGTTCCCTGCCAGACCACTGTAATGTGTTCATAGGATTAATCAAGCCAACGTCTATCGTCTTTAACTTAGATACAGCTTCCTGTACAAACATGGTTCAGCTTAAACTTGATTCATTTCTTTTCTTAGCAGCTGCATTTTCTTCGGTATATGAACTTGAAAGTAAAAGCTTTCTTTTTGCTGGTACTGTTGACTATCAAATGTTGGAGTCAGTCAACGTTTTTGCAGTTGGGGGGTTGTTCATTTGCAGTTGCTGGTGTGACACTCATCAGATTGAGTGACAGGCCATCATTGCCCATTGTCAGGGAAAACTCTGGCGCATGGTGTTTGGTGGTGCCATCTCTTTTTTTTCACGTTTAATGTGGAATATTTTTTGTTTTTTGGTATTTGGAGCACTTTGATTAGTCAGAAGGTGTCAAAGGTTTAAATAAACTTAGACCAGTACTCTCTAACCTCTGGAAACTCCCATACTGGACTTTGGTTTGGAATTGATAATGAATATAAACTGATTTGAAGCTTGGCTGTCATCAGATGTACAACCATCAACATTCACCATGACTCCTACAGGCAGTTTTAAACAACAAACTGATCATTAGAGATTTGGGGAGGTGGAGTGCTGGGAGGATCAGCGGTTCTGACTATCTCACAACTCTTCCGTCCATTGGATTATGGAAGATGTTGAAAAAGAGGGAAGAAACAAGACCTGCAGTGCTACAATGATAACTGATTTTTTGCCAGTTATTGAAAGACATCCGAGGTACAAAAGCCAGTGGGCCCAGACGATATATTGTTATGTTTCCTTTGACCCACATTTACCATCATCATCTTCTTAGCTGGTTCACTCCAAGTCACATTTTTCACTCGTGTGTTAGGAGCTACAGCCAGCTCTCCACCATATCTCATTTCAAATTAGCTGGTCGATGTTTTTTTATCACTACTTACATGCAAATCTGTCAGATTTGTGTGCACAGTGACTTTGTGCAACTTGTCTTTGTGGCATTTTTCCATTTTTCTGTGTTGATTTTTGCTATTCTGCACCGGTATATGCTTTCTGTCCTTTGGGGTAATGCATTGAAAACTTTAACAGCAACCATATTTTGCAGAGCAGAGATAAAAAGCCAATAGAGAGCCCTCATAAAAGACCATAATTGTCACTGTTAATCAAAACATTGTGCCTCCCAGAATATTAAACAGTGGGGGGGGGGGGGGGGGGCACACACCAGTTTAACCGTTTAAGAACCCACTTCAAAGAAAACAGTGTGTTGTTGTATTTAGCATGTTTTCGTGGCATTTTTCTGATGATGGAGGACATATATGAAGAAATATCCATCCATCCATCCATCTTCTTCCACTCATCCTGGACTGGGTCACAGGGGCAGCAGTCTAAGCAAAGATGCCCGGACTCCCCTCTCCCCGGCCACTTCCCAGCTCCTCTGGGGGGAAACCGCGGTGTTCCCAGGCCAACTCAGAGACATAGTCTCTCCAGAGTGTCCTGGGTCCTCCCAGGGGCCTCCGCACAGTGGGACGTGCCCGGAGCACCTCCCCAGGGAGGCGTCCAGGAGGCATCCGGACTAGACAACTGACTCCTCTGGATGTGGAGGAGAGGTGGTCCTACTCTGAGCTCTCCGCGGATGGCCGAAGGAGCCGAGGAGTGGTTTTTCCTGTTACCCCTCTCTAAGGGAGCGCCCAGCCCCCCTACAGAGGAGGCTCATTTCAGCCGCCTGTAATGTATGAAAAAAATTAAACTTGAAAATCGCATTTCTGAGTATTTCTTTTTGCGAATCGTTTTGAAACAGGAGCAGAAACAAAAATGAAGTTGGAAAAAAAAATTAGGTGCTTCAATCAGCTACAAGCTCCCTGCTCCGCTCCATTCTGATGCATCCATTTGCAACCAAATGGATCCATGAACGCCTTTGTTTTTCCCGTGTGAGCTGGTATCTGGATCAAAACTGTACAGCTGGAGAACTATGGCGTTGACATTCAATCGACTACCATAACTCCTCAACCTTTGACCCGATTAATATCATTCCGGCAAATTCTGAAGCAGAAAAAGCACCACTGTGCAACACAGTGGGGACATGCTTAAACTATCGATGGACCAGTTTTTAACATTGGTTTGGTGCCATTATGCAGCATTTTATGTTAATAATGTGTTGCATATTGGTGCAACGCCTCCTTAGTCTGCGTCAGAATCTGCTGATTTACATTAATCTCATAATAATGGTATGTCAAAGAGAGTGTATTCTATAGGTACCGCTAGGTGTTAAATGGTTAAGATAATACAACGCATTTTACAAAGTTCTTGAGTAAGATTAGCTCTAAAAGTCATGAAACTTTTATCCCGACAGAATTGAAATCCAGAAACACAGAACTACTTATTTTCTCCAGCTCGTCTCCATCAGAAGAGCAGACAGTGACCCTGCTTTTTAAATCACTGACTGTGAATGTGTGATTAAGAGTCTCGGTCTTATCATCTTCCAAGAGGCTAAAACAGGGGACCATCACTCTCGATGTGCATCCCAGCACCTTCGGGGACAGTACTGCAAGTTTGTCACTGCTCGTCAGTGCTGCCATAGAATCCCCAGAGGGCTGAGCACTCACCAAAACTAAAACGAGAAGGACTTTTTTTGTGTTTTAAATCCTGTGACAGTAACCGCACATGACAGTCACTTTTTCTTTTTTAGATGGAGGAAACAAGACTTCCTGCATTGATGTGGTAAATTGACCTCTTGTTTCTGTCATTCTGTGTTCAGGAGCAACAAAAACAAAACACTTTTGCTTCAGGTGCACAAGATATATGAAGGAACCGATACGAGGCTGAATATTCCGAGTCTTCATTTAAGCATTTATCATATTTTCATGCTGCCAATCTGTTTCCTGGTTTGTAATGAGAGAGATAAGGACAGGGCAGCGGAGAGCCGCACACAATCACACAAGCTCTATTACCTGAATAACATTCTGTGGATGATTAAGGATGAAATGCAGCAGGTGGAAAAAAAAATGGCCTTCAGCCAAGTGGTTTGTTTATGAGTTTCAGCAGAGAGCGATTTGATTTACCAATCTCACTGACGTTACCCACTCTTTACCGTTCCCCCAGTGATTTTCTGACTCAGCCTCTGCAGGTGGTCGTTAGCTGGAGAAAATAAGTAGTCCTTTGGCGAAAGGAAAATGTACAAAATGAGCCAAAACTGAAAAAAACAAAAGGGGTGATGGAAATGTTTTCAGTGGGAAAATATCTAACTCTGAATTTCTGGGAATTTGGGGAAAAACAGAGCGTAGATATTTTTATAATTGTGACAGCAGGATGTTTCTATGGCCAGAAGGTCTTTGCTTTAAACATCAGATATTCAGAAACTGTCAGCGACTCTCAAATGAAACATTTTCTTTATCAACAGAGCTCCAGAGAGCGGTTTCCTCGTGCTCTTCAGAAAAGTAGAAGCCTTAAGCCAAGCTGAGAATACGCGGCTTGGCGTGTTTTCAGGTTGTCTTGCGCATTTGGAACTTTTTTTGTTTTTTCTTCGAGTAATTGGAGTGATCAGGCAACACAACAGAGATCACACTCTGAGAGATTTGGTTTTTTAACCATCAGACGAAGCTCTCCAGCTGTCATCACTTTAATCAAGCTGCTGCATTCTTTGTCACATTTTTCTTCCGATCAGGCGTTCTTTCTGGTTATCCATGTAAATGCAGCTACTGTCAGCACAATATGACCACTTCTTAAATAGAGACACATTTCCTCAGTCACATTTGGACAGTTCATTCATTAAAGTCCCATTTGGGTCATCTTTAGATCTATTTTAGAACTGTTCCCATTGGGCTTTGATCATGATTGCGCCGTTGGCCTAAATAGAAAAAACCTGTGTTGTTTTCTAGGACAGTAGCTGCAGTTACACGGACAAAAGTAATCGGAGTAAACGCCTGATGAGAATAAAAATGCGTCGTGTAAACACGCCGTTCGGAATACTCTGCCTCCTTCAGATCAAAGTTTCCTTCCGATCGAGATGGGTGGGTTTGTTGATTGTTGATCCGACCGTGGTGCGTGTAAGAAGTTTATTCCGATGGTGGGTCACTACTGCGCTAGTTTTACGTCAAGCATAGACGGTGTGGCGCTCCGGAGGAGGCTTTGGAGCGCAAACAGGACTGAGCAGATCAGCTGGACTCGTAGCTTTGTGTTTGCGGGCGGGGGAGGGTGCTTTGTTACGGTGTGCGTTCCGGGAGGAGGCTTCGGACCGCAGTACGTCAGGCTGCTCTGCGTGAGCCGGACTCAGGAGAACCGTGTTTCCTGGGAAGACCGTGTCTCCGAGTAAAGGAGTGGCTTTGAGCTGGCGGAGGCGGCCTTTGAATGCAGAAATGCCGCACCACACAGTCCTGAGAAACTGTGTCAACAATCATGTGAATTTGTGTTACCACTCGTGTCCAGACAGAATAATGGCAGATGTTATTCTCACATATTTACGTGCTGCAAAGATGCACATGAAGATGCACAGATTTTAGGTGTAACACTGCACCCACGGCTAAATGTTGTTGGCACGTATTAGCCAAATCCTAACCCTTCTTTCCGGTTTGTGCGGCCAAGATTAAAACACTGGTTGCACGGATTTAGAAAATAATGAGAGATCGGGAACTTAACAATAATCATAACAATATTAAAAGATCATCTCAATCTATGTCGCAGCTTTGTTTTTTTTTAACAACAGAACTCGCCATTTCTTTTCTATGGCTGTTTCCGGTAGTTTAGATAGTTCTGCGAATGACAAAATGATTTATTACGATCAAAATTGTGGCGGATGGAAACGTTTGTTATAAAACAGATACATTTTCATCTAAATTGATCTACTTGCTCACTTCCACCTTACTAGAAAAAAATTATAAATTTACGAGTTTTTTTCTCTTTAATTTACAACTTTAAATTTCACAATTTTACTTTTTTGTTTTTGTTGGTGGCCCCAAAACTCCGTCATAGAAAACACACATTAATGTAAAAAGAATTAAAAAAAAAATTCAAATGCAACATGAATGCAGGATGACCACAATTTAATTTATTTGTAGTACACCATCTATAGGTAGACACTAGAATTACAAGGAAAATAAAAATGAGTAAGGATTATCAATATAGTTTATTAGATTACAGATTAAATAGCCTAACGGGGCTCAAATGGCCCCAGAGTCTTAGTTTGCCTTCCTCTGCACTGGAGCCTAAAAAAAGAAATGCAAATGGAATTAAAAAGAGTAAACAAAGTGAATTGTTTGGATGCATGAACATTGCCTTCTGTGATTCCATGTTGTCAACCTTTTTTCTCCCGGGTTAGGATCATAAACTGTGATTTATTGCGGAAGCAGTGCGTCTGCAGCGGTACACGATTACCCAAAGCCGCGCCACGTAATATTCTAACCTGCATAATCATAATCTCTCTCAAGAAGCAATATTATTTGAAAGTTCTGCTGTTGTTTCAGATGCACTCCAGCTGAAGACTGGAGGGCCTGAAAAGCCTGTCAATTTTTATATCGCCTCTTGATTTATTTTGAACAGTTATTAAAGCTCACCTTCCTCTGAGGATTTCCATAATGATCTTTTACACATTGCTTTATACTAAGTCCCACAGACTGCTCGGGCTTGCCACCACATCTCTTATTAAATCTGTTGAGCTGTGAATTTACTCCAAGGCATGTATGATTAATGAAGGCAAGGATTCAATACAATATCTGAGCTGGTTTCACAGCTCACAGCTTTGCAGTGACGTGATGGGAGAGCCACGAGAGCCTGAACATCTCCAGTCCTACCTGGAAGAAGATTTGTTTGGATGAAAAAAAACATGCCCACCCCTCGCATTTCCTATGCAATGAAAGCGCACTTGCATGGATCTGAAACAAAAAAAAGCAGGAGTCCAGTACAGTGAATACATTCTTTGTGTGCACTCAAAGCAGAGCATTTGTCTGTGGCAGCAGGGGGTTTGTAGCTGCTGCAAAGAAAGATGGTCGTCCCTCACTGTGAGGTTCAAACCCATGCACAGGAAACAAATTAAGGGATACATAAATGCTCAAAAATATCTCAAATCTGCCTTTGTCAGCTCCTGCCTCTCTGTTGTGAGTGACTTCTGTGATGCTGGCGATTTCCAGCAGGGATGTGGACAGATGAAACATGCAAACGCCTGCTTAAGGATCCCAGTCAAACCCGCCCAGCTCCTCAAGCGGTGCAGGAGCAACGCTCGTCACTTCTCAGTCAATACGCCAAAAGCCCTCATATGGCATCCCGCTTTTTCACCTTTAATTACAAGCTTTTAATATTTAAAGAGAATCGAAGGCAAAGTTTTAGCCCCGGCAGAAGCCAGCACAAACTTTATGTACTTTCATCTTTATCCGTCCTCATTCGTCTCACTTTTGCGTCACATCCCTTCCTCTCCTCTCCTTTTAACACACAAAAAATACGTTTTCTTCCCTGCTCCACTCACACCTTTATTCTCATCTTCATCACCTTCCCTTCCCCACATTTCTCATATTAGACCGTCTCCGTCTTCCAGCTCGGGGGCTATAAAGGCACAACAAACAGACAGATCTTTACAGATGAGTGTTTGGTGAAAGTGTCGGCGCACTCACCTGAATACATCAATGTCAGCGTGCACAGTTGGTGAGCCCCCGCCAGCATCCCGACATCACAGCAGGAGTTACAAATGGATGTGACACTCTTGTTCCTTTTCTCACAGCCCTCCCTAGTGGCTCGTCTCTTCCCGGCTGAAGCGTTCCCTGAAATACAAGGGGTGTCTCGCACAAGCGCTGATGAGGAGCTCCATTTTCACTTTTTAACTCAATAGCTTTACAGAAATGTGAGCTTTTACCTCAGCCTCCCGTGTGTGTGTGTGTGTGTGTGTGGCTCTTAGCACTTGGCCTCCATCAGTGGTTAAGATGAGACTGCAACATGCCTCCCTCGCCCTCACACCATCATGAAGTCAGCACTGAGCGTGAATTTGGATTTTCAGTGTGGAGGATAATTGTGTGACCTTCACATATAATAAGGTTTCATTCTCATAGGAGCAAATTAATGTGTAGACAAGAGGACAGAGGGGGAAGAGCTGTAGGATCCAGCAAAAGGTCAGGATTGCAGTCATGAAAGAAGTCGACTGACAACATGAATCAAACCTTAAATTTCTGAGAGGTCAGTGAACCATTGTGTTTGAGCCACGTTTACTTAAATGTTTTACGTGTGTGTAAAAGGCTGGGAATAAAGAAAGGACAATCACAGAGATGGCAAGGCTGTGCAGCTTCCCGATGTGGTATTAAACGCACAGCCTTTAGAGCAAATGTGAGTCCCAAAAGGAGGCTGCAGCTGTGATAGCTCGAGCGTTAAAAAAGGGTGAACTTCTTAAGTACGTCACCTGAGGTTTCTAAATCTTTTTACAGCCTCTACTTTACCAGAGATCAATCAATACAGTCTGATGAAGGCTCTGTTTGCTGTATATCTCTGAATTTCAACAAATTAACCTTCCTCTGGTGTTAGCTTTCTGCTGCCATCTGTGGTGTTAGCGGGTCATTTTGGACCCGTGTATTAAGTCAGCCATAAATTACCCTAAAAACAATCTTTTATCATCCAATGCCCCTAAATGAAGCTCAAGTGGTTGGAGGAAGAGGCTGTTCGTTGATTGTGTGTTTATGATTTAATTTTTGTCATTTTTTATTGTTTTATAATCAAAAATTATAACCGGGTCACAAATGACCCGAACACCACAAAAGTCCTTTTTTTCACCACCGCACTTTATAATTTAGTAAAAAGAAAAAAAAAGCTTTTATTTTGTTTAATTGGAAGTCCCTGACAAAGTCAAAAAGTTTCAACGCAAAAAACAAATGTATGAAGTACTTTTATGCATGCTAAAATTCAAAACGGGTCCGTAGGGACCCTAACCCCATAGGAAGGATATGTTATTCAGCTCAGTGTGCTTTAATCCTGAAATGTAACATGTTTAAGGTTATTGTGATCGTCTGTCCAAATCACTCTCTAACAGCCAGGTGTGGTCTGTCTGCGCTGCGTGAAAAGTCTGTCTCAGGACCGTCAGTTAGTTCACCTTGACTCTGATTCGTCTCTGGTCTGTCCCCCCTCCCTCCTGGATCCCGGAGGAATGGTTTGTCCTGTCACCGCTTTGTAAAGTTGTTTGTCCCACTCTCTCCGCTTGTCCAGCACTTACCTGATCACATGGATGATGAATGTGGACCCACCCCAATGAAAACCGTTCTTGAAGGGTCTTTCTCATAGAGGATGACATGTATGCCTTTGATCACGTGCAGATGAAAACCGGACCGCTCCAATTCGAAATCTGAGATCCATGGTAGATCCATTTTCCTTTTCCTATTCTGGGCTGCCATCTGGTTCTAAATTGTGCGGCTGGACAGCTCCGACAATGCTCGCCTTTGATTTTTGGTTACGCTAATGTCCGCTTGGGCTTGTGAGGTGCTTTTTGCTAGCGGGATTGAGTGTAAACAAAGGCATGCTGGGAAATTAGTTAGGCTAACTTCTGCGCCAAGAGTCCGCCCCACAACCCAAAACAAATTCCTGCTGAAAATACGTCTTAAAACAAACAACATGGGCTTCTATAGCTAAAAACTGCATAGTCATGATTGCACGACCTCTGGGAATGATTTTACAAAAGAAAAATCCAGTTGGAATGGGACTTCACAGACCAGCCGGAGCAGTCCTCACTTAGCCTGGAAAAAAAGATCTTGGGTTAATGTTTGGGCTCATGACTGGAAGCCTCAGGCAAGGATTTGGGTCAGTGGCAGGAAAGCTGAGTTTGAGGCTCAGCAAGTTGAGTTTGGAGAGCAGGGCATCTGCGATGAGGCTTCAGATGGGCCGCTTTTACAACAAATGATCTTCTTAAAGTCCCAGTCTGATCATCTTCTTATCTATGTTCAAAGTGTCCCGGTGGACTTTTAGTTATGATGATGAAATTTTTAGCAAAAAGTTAAAACCTGTGTTGTTTTCGAGGACATAGTTCCTGCAGAGCACCAGGAGTTCATAAGAACTCACCTCTGAGCTCTTTTTTTTCTGGTTAAGTTAAACTGAATTAAGTTGAGCCCTGGATTGACTGGTACAATGTGAATTAGCGAGAAATGTAATGAAGGGGTTAAACTGACAGTAAAGTACAAAAGGTGCTGCTTAAAGGTTCTGTTTTGTTCTATTCTGCAAGAAATGCTTTGCAGCGGGTTATTTGTTGGGTTGTGAACTACTGGTAATGAATTCAGGTGGACCAGTGTTGAACCAGGAAACCTGTTCTGACGAAAACCACAGAGAGTGGGGGGGGGCACAGCATGACTCTGCACAAACAGACTCCTGCGAAAAAGAATGCCGATTATTTAAAGCAGGACCTGTGATTGTGATGAAGTGCAGCTGCTTAGGGCTTGCAGCACACCTGCCTCCACTTGTGCACATGCAGAGAGAAAGCGTGACGGCGCACAGAACCAGGGAGAGACTGAAGGCAGAGGAAATGATGGATGTGTTAGACGGAAACCACTCAAACAATAAAAGATAAGTGTGGTCAGGTATGACATTTAATTTAAAGTAACAGCGTCAGAGCTTCAAGAACATACTGGAAATGTCGCTGCAATGGTTTAAAGGATGTCATAACAGTTACGAAATAAGAGAGAGCCAAATACCAATACAGCAATAAAGTCTTTTCCCTCTGTGCATTGTCAGTATTGATATGCTGCTGCCGAATATCGACATTTGCGGCAATGAAGGCGTTCTGTCCATATTTCCCACTTCCAGCATCCACTACCTTAATAGCTCCTCATGGTGATGCTGGAATGACAAATGGGGTCAACTTAACTGCAAAGGTAGCCCAATGCAGACCGCAGAGTTGGGACTGGCTGTGTTTACAGAATCAACAAGGTTTTCAATCCACTAATCAAGAGGGTTTTGGTTATTCATCGTCTCAAAATGTCTGTATACTGCATCTGGATAATGGTCCGTGTGTCAGATATTGTTTTGTGACGCAGATGTTATTCTCACCCTCTGGTGCAGAGTCTGGGAATAACTGCACATTTGCATTTCTTGTGCACCAAAGTCATTATCCATTTAAGCACTCAATAAGGCTCCATTAATCTACAAGCATCCCAGCTGTGCTGATTTTGGGCTTCCCACAGAAAAAGGCCCATAGACTGTATTAAAAACCAGGATGCAGCTGGACTGTGGGCTGTGGACAGCAGCCGCACACACACAGACCGCATCAATTATCACTTCTGCTTCATTGCTTGGAAATTATTAATTTTCCTTGTGTGCAGAGCCCTTTACCTTTGGGAGTGTGTGTTTGCATCAACAAACATTAATATGTTAGTTCACCATGTAGTCTGACACACTTTAGTGAGATCCCAGCTTTGTCTTTGTGGACTACATGTGATCATTATGTAGAGCCGGTGCACATGGAGATCTCAGCCTCCAAAGGGAATATCATTTGATCAATCTATAATCCGGTCATGTGCAGAAATGTCCTTGGGCAAAAAGCTGAACCTCAGATTGCTGCCAATGAATGTGTGACTGTACATACTGGTGCTGGAGTGAATAGGAACATGATGGAGTCAAAAAAGACCTCACAACTGAGTGTCTTTCCCTGTACTCGGTTCTAAAAAAGTCTTAAGAAAATATAAATATCTTTGTTTCAAAAAGGTTAAGAAAATAACTGTAGTTTGAGAAAACATGTTATAGATTTTATTTTTTTAATTATTGGAAAAGCCACGGTCACATATGCCAAAATACCAGTTTTTCTGCACATGCTGCAGGTGGCCATGCATCGGCACGTGTATCAGGCAGCGGCAGTTACATTTTTCACACGTCCCAAGGCAACGTTTCAATATAAAGTTCAAATTCAACGGCGACTGGATGATTCGTCGACCTCGGGAAGCCACCGCCCTGCCACGATTTAGAGGTGGCGCGATGGTAGTACTGTAACAAGAATGTTCTCTCTCATTTTTCATTCACACAAACTCCCTGAGCGCACTGAGGACCATTGTGAGCGACACCCTTACACACACCCATGCACTCTCACACCTAGTGACAATTTAGAGTAACCAATTAAGCTATGCAGCATGTTTTTGGACGGTGGGAGGAAGTCGGAGTCCCCAGAGAAAACCACGCATGCACCGGGAGAACATGCAAACTCCACAAAGAAAGGTCCCCCGTTGGTGTTCTGATTCAGGTCCCCCCAGCCGGGACTTGAACCGGGGGCCTTCTTGCTGTGAGGCAAGAGTGCTGTGCTCATGAATTTGAGTTTGTAAGTGTTCTTGAATGTTCTTGAGAATGTGCAAGCAGGGCGCGATGGCACAGGTGCACAGGGAACATAGCCGCAGGCAGGCCGGTACCATTTGATATGGACGGCCGCCGTCTGGAGACAGTTACACATCGTCCAGTCAGAGCTGCTGCCGGCTGGCGATCCGGCTGGGACTGCCCAGCTGTTACCCGATTTCGTAAAGACGTCATCACCCCCCCTGACTGAGCTGTTGCTGGACTGCTTTTGGCAGTCTGGACTGCTGGACTGCTGTTTGTAATCATGACGACGCCAACAGTCTTTAGAAAAATCTGACGGCGGCAGCTAATCTTTAGCCTTTAGTAGATCGTGCTGATACCTCCCCATCGCCTGGTGGCAGTTGGAAAATCTGCTAATGTGATACACATTTTCAGCTATTATTAACTCTTGTGCTATCCTAGGCACTTTTAAGTAGGGATGGTGGTGCTGGTGGTTGGGGAGTACAATTATTCAGCAGGTGTGGTTTTTAGTGGTGGCCTGTGATAGAACAATGAACTGTCCCAGGCGTACCCTACATTCACCCTGAAGCAGCAGCACCCCACCCCCCGTCCAGGTATAAGACCGAGTGGGAGCAGAGGATAGATGGATTTCAGTTTAGTCACTCAAAACTTAAGCTAAACAGTCCCAACAAGTTGACTGCAATCAATCTTTAAGACTTTGCTTTTAGAAAAATATAGAAAAGATTAAAAATAAGGTTAGCGATGACTCTTGTTCGTATTCAATCATAACAAAACACTGAATTAGAGTCCAAAACATTATTAGAAAAACAATACTGTTATATTATAAAACATATATTAAGGCTGATAGGCAGTGTTGAAAGTAACTCGTTACACAAATTAATGCATCGTAGCAACACACTTTTTGTTTTAATCAGACAGTGTAAGACAATATTAATAATTATTTTATAATTTTTACTTTATTACATGTTCAGTAACGTTTGTATTAAAACAGCTGTACAGTTTCAGGCAGCAAGAAAGAAAAATTGCAGGAAAAAATGCTTTTTTGTTACTGCTTTAGACACACTTTCATATTATGTTTGTGTCCGTCATTAACACGTTCCCGCCTCAACCTGTCATTTATGGACGCATGGGTAGGGACCCCTACGGTGGCCCTGAAGTGCAACTCACATCAACCCGTCACTTGATGAAAAACATCATTAAAATCACAAAATTCCTGATATCAACACGTTTTTGAAAACAGAAGGAACTTCTGGAAAACAAAATGAAATGTTAGAAAAACAACTCGATAAAAAGCCGGAAAAGGCAGCGACAATAAGCCATTTTTGATTGGATGATGGCGTCCAGCTTCGCTTCATGTCTAATAACTTTTGGTTGACATTTTCCAGTTTCTCATTTTGTTTCGTTGCGTCCGTATGTGACAGGAAGGGGTGACAACGTGTTGCCCGCATATGTTTGGTCCTTTTCCTATTTATCCTGTTCTTGTAAACCAGGGGGAGTCATTTTATCTTATGTTTACCTGGCAGCATCAGTGCCTTAGTCTTTCTGAGACACGCAGGTATCTGCTTCTCTGTTTTGTTTCTGTTTTAAGTGAATGGATTCATTAAAAGCCCTTATCTGAATGTGAATTACAGTTCTCATTTTGTGTTATGCTCTCTGCTTGTCACGGTGCCCCCGGCCGGGTCCTCCTCATCAGCTCCACCTGATGCCTCCAGCTGCGCCTCCTCATCCTCATCAGCCAGCAGACTCTTAAGGAGACCACGGACCTGTAACCGACGCTAGTTCGTTGTACTCCTATGGTGCATCTCCTGGCCTCTCATAGATTCTGGCCCTTGCCTGTCTCTTGCTTACCACTAAACTGCTTTTGTCTCCACATTCATTCCAGGACCTCGCTTACCGGAGGAGCATACCTGATCACGGGTCACCTCTCGCCGTCTCGCTCGGACGTTCTCCAACCCCAGTCTCGGATCACGCGGTTGCTGCCAACAATACCCTCCAACCACTCCTTGGACAATCTGGAAGGATACTGGAGCTCAAGTCCATCCTGACCTTTTCTAATTAAAAACCTCATTATTCTCACCTCACTGCCTGCCGAGCCTCCTTCCGGGTTCCAGCACCTGAGTCGACCACGCTTGCTAATCATGACAGAACGAACTAGCCATTCCTCCGACTCAGCTGACCCGGAGGGACTCCGCCTTGCCATCGCTCAACAAGGTATGTTGCTCAGTCGTCAGTCTGATGCCCTCTCACAAATGTCCGCTGCTCAACAGGAGTTATTCCGCCGCCTGGACAGCATCACGCACACCCTAGCCGGATTTTCGGCCCAAGCTTCTAGCCCCATCGCCGCTGCTACACCTCCCGCTTCGGATGACATCACCACCGTCACTTCCGTCTCCCCGGAGGAAAACATCCGGTCGCAGCCGGAACCTTTTCACGGTGACGTAGAAGCATGCGGTGGTTTCCTATTACAGTGCCGACTGCTCTTTCAACAAGCACCCCGGTATTATCATTCAGATCAGAGCAAGATTTCCTTAGTTGTCAATTCCCTCCGCAGCAAAGCTCTTCAGTGGGCCCAGGCCTTTTTGGCCACCCATCCACTCTCACATCTCCCCTTTGACCGCTTCATAGGTGAATTTCAACTAGTTTTTGACCAACCACGCAAACAGGAGGAAGCGACCCGGCGGTTACTCAGCCTTAAGCAGCGTAACCGTCCGGTGAGCGACCACATTATAGACTTCCGGATTTTGGCGGTTGAAGCGGGCTGGCCGGACATTGCCCTCAAGGGTGTTTTCTATCAATCCCTGAATGACAAAATCAAAGATCACTTATGTACCCAACCCGAAGCGGATACTTTTGAGGAACTTGTGACCGCCGCGCTCCGCTCTGACATACGGCTCCGTGAGCGCCAGGCAGAACGGAGTTTAACCACACGCCGGCCTTCCTCTGACGTTCCTCACCGTTCCTTTCAGGTTCACCATCCTACGACCGCTGGCGCTGACGCCTCTAGCAGCTTCACTGACGAACCCATGCAGATAGGACATTCGAAACTCTCTCCTGCTGAAAGGCATAAACGCCGCAACGAGGGATTATGTTTTTATTGCGGAGATGCCAGCCACACTGTTTCACATTGTCCCATCCGTTTAAACTCCCGAACCCCTCGCTAAGCGACAGGTCGCGAGGGGACCTGTCGGAAAAGACCACAGAGCCTTTCCTGTTCATGCCTGTCAAGTTTTCATGTCTGAATCATGTCCATGAATGTAATGCCTTAATTGACTCTGGAGCTGAACACAGCCTCATAGACTCTAATCTCGTTCGTCAACTTCAACTACCGGTTGAAGCTCTAATCACTCCCGTTAAGGCTGCCGGTTTGGGGGGTAAATTACTCTCAAAAATCACTCAACGTACGGAACCTATTCAGCTGATTTCGTCCGGTAATCACCGCGAGTACCATCAGTTCTTTATTACCGACTCTCCTCAAACCCCGGTTATCTTAGGGTTTTCCTGGTTGCGCCAACATAATCCCCAAATAGACTGGTCTAAATCCCGGGTAGTTAACTGGAGTACCTTCTGCATGGCTAATTGTTTACATTCTGCTCTTCCCACCTCAGGCGCTGCCAAATTCCCAGAACAGGAGGATGTTGACTTGTCTAAGGTTCCATCCTGTTATCATGACCTCAAGACCGTGTTCAGTAAGTCTAAGGCCTGTGCTTTACCACCTCATAGGCCTTATGACTGCGCCATTGAACTCCTCAGTGGAGCCCCCCTTCCCAAGGGTAGGTTATTTAATCTGTCTGGACCTGAGAAACTCTCCATGGAGAGTTACATTCAGGAGGCGCTCTCTCTCGGTCACATCCGCCCTTCCACGTCTCCTGTTGGAGCGGGATTTTTCTTCGTTGAGAAAAAGGATAAGACCCTCAGACCCTGTATTGACTACCGAGAGCTAAACCAAATAACGGTAAAGGATAAATACTCTCTTCCCCTTATTTCTTCCGTCTTCGACTCCGTCCAGGTAGCCAACATTTTCACGAAACTAGATCTGCGTAACGCATACCATCTCGTTAGGGTTCGAGAGGGGGACGAGTGGAAAACCGCCTTTAATACCCCTCTCGGACACTATGAATACTTAGTCATGCCCTTTGGTCTCACCAACGCCCCTGCCATCTTTCAACGGCTCGTAAACGACGTCCTGCGGGACTTTCTTAACCGCTTCGTCTTCATCTATCTGGATGATATCCTCATCTACTCCAATAACCCAGTTGAACATCGTCATCACGTCCGGCTTGTCCTCGAGCGTTTATTGGAGAACAAGCTTTTTGTTAAATCCGAAAAATGCGAGTTCCATGTCGATTCTGTAGCGTTTTTAGGTTACATTCTCGAGGCTGGCCAAATCAAACCAGACCCTTCAAAACTACGAGCCGTGTCTGAGTGGGAAGTTCCCCAGTCTCGCAAAAAACTACAACAGTTTCTGGGTTTCGCCAACTTTTATAGGAGATTCATAAGAAATTATAGTAGCATCGCAGCCCCACTCACTCAGCTTACCTCCATCAAGGTTCCCTATGTTTGGAACAACGCTGCTGACTCTGCCTTCCATGAACTTAAAGAACTGTTTACTTCAGCCCCCATCCTCATACAACCTGATCCTCACAAGCAATTTATTGTTGAAGTAGACGCCTCGGACTCTGGGGTAGGGGCTGTGTTATCCCAGCGTGAATCGCCTTCCGGCAAACTCAAACCCTGTGCCTTTTTTTCAAGAAAACTCAATCCTGCTGAGCGTAATTACGACGTCGGCAACCGGGAGCTACTGGCCATCAAGCTGGCACTGGAGGAATGGAGACATTGGTTGGAGGGGGCTGAACAACCGTTTATTGTGTGGACTGACCACAAGAACCTGGCCTACCTCCGTTCAGCCAAGAGACTCAACTCCAGACAGGCCCGTTGGTGTCTGTTTTTCGACAGGTTTAATTTTACCATCACCTATCGTCCAGGCAGCAAAAACGGCAAACCCGATGCCCTGTCCCGAAAATACAGCACCACCGACGGATCTGCTACACCACCCATTATTCCGGACTCTCTATTTGTGGGCAACCTCACGTGGGACATAGAAGCGAGAGTGCAACAGGCCCAAGGTGAGAAACCCGATAATACTAACTGCCCGCCTGGTACCCTGTTTGTACCCGATAGGCTCAGGTCTGATGTCATCACCTGGGGCCATTCGTCTAAGATCGCTTGCCACGGTGGGGTTCGCCGCACCCTCATGCTCCTTAAACGCCGTTTCTTCTGGCCTTCCATGGAAAGCGACGTACGCGAATACGTCTCTGCCTGTACCACCTGTGCCAGGGCCAAGTCATCCAACTCACCTCCTGCTGGTCATCTCCATCCTCTGTCTACGCCCAGCCGACCCTGGTCACACATCGCCGTTGATTTTGTCACTGGACTGCCTCCTTCTCATGGTTACACGGTCATTTTTACCATCATTGATCGTTTTTCTAAATCTGCTCATTTCATTCCCCTCTCTCAACTGCCCACAGCCACCGAAACAGCCCAGATCCTGATTAATTTTGTTTTCCGTCATCATGGCATACCATCCGACATCGTGTCTGACCGGGGTCCACAGTTCACGTCCCAGGTCTGGAAGGCCTTTTGCTCCGCCCTCGGGGCCTCCGTCAGCCTCTCGTCGGGGTATCATCCCCAATCTAACGGCCAGGCCGAAAGGGCCAATCAAGAACTTGAGGCTTCCCTACGCTGCCTGGTGGCCCAGAATCAAGGGGATTGGTCGGATTACCTCGTATGGGTGGAATACGCTCACAACAACCATCCTTCGGCAGCGACGGGTATGTCACCTTTCGAGGCATCGTTGGGTTACTCACCACCCTTGTTCCCTACCCAGGAGCTCGATCTGGCGGTGCCCTCCGTGCAGTTCCATCTCCAGCGCTGCCAGGAGGTTTGGCACCAGGCTCGGACTGCTCTCCTGCGTTCCAAAGAGAGTAACTGCCAGATCGCGAATCGTCACCGAGTGGTGAGTCCCTCTTACCAGCCAGGGCAACAGGTGTGGCTCTCTTCTAGGAACATTCCTCTCCAGGCAACCTCTCGTAAATTGGCTCCCCGCTACATCGGGCCTTTTCCCATCGACCGTGTAATCAACCCCAACTGTGTCCGCCTCAAGTTACCTGCTGCCCTCAAAATCCATCCTTCATTTCATGTGTCCCAAGTCAAGCCTGTCCACCAAAGCTCCCTTTGCCCGCCGTCCGCTTCCCCTCCACCCGCCCGGCTCATCGATGGCGCCCCGGCCTACACCGCCAGCCGGGTCTTGGACGTTCGGCGCCGGGGTCGTGGATACCAGTACCTGGTGGACTGGGAGGGTTATGGCCCGGAGGAGCGGTCGTGGGTCCCGCGCTCCTTCATCTTGGATCCCTCCCTCGTTGACGACTTCTTCCGGGCCAACCCCGATCGCCGCCCTGTTCCGCCTGGAGGCGGTCGTTGGAGGGGGGGTACTGTCACGGTGCCCCCGGCCGGGTCCTCCTCATCAGCTCCACCTGATGCCTCCAGCTGCGCCTCCTCATCCTCATCAGCCAGCAGACTCTTAAGGAGACCACGGACCTGTAACCGACGCTAGTTCGTTGTACTCCTATGGTGCATCTCCTGGCCTCTCATAGATTCTGGCCCTTGCCTGTCTCTTGCTTACCACTAAACTGCTTTTGTCTCCACATTCATTCCAGGACCTCGCTTACCGGAGGAGCATACCTGATCACGGGTCACCTCTCGCCGTCTCGCTCGGACGTTCTCCAACCCCAGTCTCGGATCACGCGGTTGCTGCCAACAATACCCTCCAACCACTCCTTGGACAATCTGGAAGGATACTGGAGCTCAAGTCCATCCTGACCTTTTCTAATTAAAAACCTCATTATTCTCACCTCACTGCCTGCCGAGCCTCCTTCCGGGTTCCAGCACCTGAGTCGACCACGCTTGCTAATCATGACACTGCTTCTGCAGGTTTTTACAGAGACAGTAGCTTATAATGCAAAAGTGATGTAACTCTTGCAATTCTAAGACAGTAATTTTGTGAGGTCAATGATTACTTTTGAAAAACATTGACAAGGAATATGTAATGAATTACAGTTTGACAGTAACTTGAACAACAGTGGTCATAAATGCATGCAAGTGAACCAGAACTGCTAGTCATTTGGGAGCCCAAAGCAGATACATCATGTGGACGACAGTGGTCGTGCGAATGAACATTCTCACCTTAAGGTTTGTGTCACACCGCCTCTAGGTACATTTTGCGCATTTTCCACGTTGAAATGTTGGTCTTTATTGATCCATGCGTGGTATATGGATTTCATGAGTGTTTCTTGCGTTCGTCGCTGTGTGCAGTTGTTCTTAGAAGGTTTTGGCCGACGTTTTTTTGCGTTAATTTGCTTTAGAGCTGTTCAAAATTTTGAGTTGGTTGAGAGTTACACAGTTTATGCGTATTTAACTCTGGTTGATAAAAAATAATTACGAGATTTTTGCGAGATGCATCCAGAAATCTCCCCCGTGAACCGCCACCTTAACGTGGTGGGGGAGTTTGAGAGCTCGGGTGATCCCAGGAGCTAAGCTGTCTGGGGCTTAAGCCCCTGGTAGGGTGTCCCATGGCAGACAGGTCCTGGGTGACGAGCCAGACAAAGAGCGGTTCAGAAACCCCTGATGAAAAGAAACAACGAGGACCCGGATTGGCGTCACCGGGGCCCCACTCTGGAGCCAGGCCCAGGGTCGGGGCTCACAGGCGAGCGCCTGGTGGCCCGGGCTCTTCCCACGGGCCCCGGTCAGGCACAGCCCGAAGGAGCAACGTGGGACCACTCTCCCATGGGCCCACCACCCGTAGGAGACCTCAAAAGGGGCCGGTGCAATGTGGTTTGGGTGGCAGTCGAGGGCGGGTGCCTCGGCGGCCCAAACCCCGATCATGGAACCTGGCTTTTGGGACATGGAATGTCACCTCTCTTGGAGGGAAGGAGCCTGAGCTGGTGCGAGAGGTTGAGAGATACCGTCTAGATATAGTCGGGCTCACCTCCACACATAGCCTGGGCTCTGAAACTCAGTCCTTAGAGAGGGGTTTGACTCTCTACCACTCTGGAGTTGCCCAAGGTGAGAGGCGGCGGGCTGGCGTAGGCTTACTCGTGAGCCCCCAGCTCAGCCGCCAAGTGTTGGAGTTCACCCCGGTGGACGAGAGGGTCATGTCCCTCCGCCTCCGGGTGGGGGACAGGTCTCTAACTGTGGTTTCGGCTTACGGGCCGAACAGCAGTTCGGAGTACCAGGCCTTCTTGGTGTCTCTCGAAGGGGTACTGGAAAGTGCCCCAACGGGGGACTCCATTGTCTTCCTGGGGGACTTCAATGCCCACGTGGGCAATGACAGTGGCACCTGGAGGGGTGTGATTGGTAGGAACGCCCCCCCTGATCTGAACCCGAGTGGTGTTTTGTTATTGGACTTCTGTGCTCGTCATAGTTTGTCCATAACGAACACCATGTTCGAGCACAAGGGTGTCCATCAGTACACCTGGCATCAGGACGCCCTAGGCAGGAGGTCAATGATTGACTTTGTAGTTGTTTCAGGTGACCTTCGGCCCTGTGTCTTGGACACTCGGGTGAAGAGAGGGGCGGAGCTGTCCACCGATCACTACCTGGTGGTGAGTTGGATTCGCTGGCGGGGAAGGAGGCCGGAAAGACTTGAAAGACCCAAACGTACTGTGAGGGTCTGCTGGGAACGTCTGGCTGAGCCCTCCGTCAGGGAAGTCTTTAACTCCCACATCCGGGAGAACTTCAAACAGGTACCGGGGGAGGTTGGGGACATTGAGTCCGAGTGGACCATGTTTTCCACCTCCATTGTCTCTGCTGCTGCTCGGAGCTGTGGTCGCAAGGTCTCTGGTGCCTGTCCCGGCGGTAACCCCAGAACACGGTGGTGGACACCGGAAGTAAGGGATGCCGTCAAGCTGAAGAAGGAGTCCTACCAGGCCTGGCTGGCCTGCGGGACTCCAGAGGCAGCTGACAGGTACCGGCAGTCTAAGCGAGCTGCGGCCCGGACTGTTGCGGAGGCGAAAACTCGGTCCTGGGAGGAGTTCGGTGAGGCCATGGAGAAGGACTATCGGTTGGCCTCGAAGAAATTCTGGCAAACCATCCGACGACTCAGGAGGGGAAAGCAGTTCTCCACAGGCACCGTTTTCAGTGCAGGTGGGGAGCTGTTGACTTCGACTGGGGACATTGTCGAGCGGTGGAAGGAGTACTTTGAGGATCTCCTCAATCCCACTGACACGCCTTCTTTTAAAGAAGTGGAGAATGAGGATTTTGGGGTGGGGCTGTCCATTACCCGGGCTGAAGTCACTGAGGTAGTCAACGAGCTCCTCGGTGGCAAGGCCCCGGGGGTGGATGAAGTCCGCCCTGAGCACCTCAAGTCTCTGGATGCTGTGGGAGTGTCTTGGCTGACACGTCTCTGCAGCATCGCGTGGCGGTCGGGAACCGTACCACTGGACTGGCAGACAGGGGTGGTGGTTCCCCTCTTTAAGAAGGGGGACCGGAGGGTGTGTTCCAACCATAGGGGAATTACACTCCTCAGCCTCCCTGGGAAAGTTTATGCCAGGGTACTGGAGAGGAGAGTCCGTCCGATAGTCGAACCTCGGATTCAGGAACAACAGTGCGGTTTCCGTCCTGGTCGTGGAACAGTGGACCAGCTCTACACCCTATCTAGGGTGCTGGAGGGTTTGTGGGAGTTCGCTCATCCAGTCCAAATGTGTTTTGTGGATTTGGAGAAGGCGTTCGACCGCGTCCCCCGTGGCATCCTGTGGGGGGTGCTCTGGGAGTATGGGGTCCGGGGAGCATTACTGAGGGCTGTCCGGTCTCTGTATGACCGGAGTAGGAGCTTGGTCCACATATCTGGCAGTAAGTCAGACCTGTTCCCGGTCCACGTTGGACTCCGGCAGGGCTGCCCTCTATCACCGGTTCTGTTCATAGTTTTTATGGACAGAATTTCTAGGCGCAGCCAGGGGCCGGAAGGGATCTGGTTTGGGGACCACAGGATTTCCTCTCTGCTTTCTGCAGATGATGTTGTCCTGTTGGCTTCATCGAACCGGGACCTCCAGCGTGCATTGGGGCGGTTTGCGGCCGAGTGTGAAGCGGCTGGGATGAGGGTCAGCACCGCTAAATCTGAGGCCATGGTCCTTGACCGGAGAAAGGTAGTTTGCCATCTCTCGGTCGGTGGAGTGTCCTTGCCCCAGGTGGAGGAGTTTAAATACCTTGGGGTCTTGTTCATGAGTGAGGGAAGATCGGAGCGTGAGATTGACAGGCGGATCGGAGCAGCGTCCGTAGTTATGCGGTCGCTCTATCGGTCCGTCGTGGTGAAGAGAGAGCTGAGCCGAAAAGCAAAGCTCTCAATTTACCGGTCGATCTACGTTCCAGTACTCACCTATGGTCATGAGCTATGGGTCATGACCGAAAGAACGAGGTCCCGAATACAAGCGGCTGAAATGAGCTTCCTCCGCAGGGTGGCTGGGCGCTCCCTTAGAGATAGGGTGAGAAGCTCGGTCACCCGCGGAGAGCTCGGAGTAGAACCGCTTCTCCTCCACATCGAAAGGAGCCAGTTGAGGTGGCTCGGGCATCTAGTTCGGATGCCTCCTGGACGCCTCCCTGGAGAGGTGTTCCGGGCATGTCCCACTGGGCGGAGGCCCCGGGGAAGACCCAGGACACGCTGGAGAGACTACGTCTCTCGGCTGGCCTGGGAACGTCTCGGGGTCCCCCCAGAGGAGCTGGAGGAAGTGGCTGGGGTGAGGGAAGTCTGGGCATCTCTGCTCAGTCTGCTGCCCCCGCGACCCGGTCCCGGATAAGCGGAGGAAGATGGATGGATGGATGGCATCCAGAAATGTGTGTCTTTTCACGTTTGTCTAACAGACTTTTCATGCATGAACCACTGATGTATAACTTTTACATCACGTATACGGCGAACATATCACGGTCAAATTACATAATTAATGCACAAATCAGTAATAAATTGCATATAAACATCACAATAATCACACGGTTTATGTTCTACGTTGGTTTACGTGTTCTTAGCGTGGTTTATTCCTACTTCTTACATGGTTTTAACGTGGTTCAATCCCGATACATCTGTGAACATTTCACTTGAAGACTAAAACTTTTCTCTCTTTTTCCACGTATATTTAAATTTTTGCAATATGCACTAAACATACGTAGTTTTTCCAGGCTCGCCACGTTTTCTACGATCCTAACAAACGTGGCCTGCACAGATTTGCCCCTTTTTCCCCTGCAGACAGCCTGTATCTATTGGTAAGGGCAAATGGGACTAAAGCTCTGCATGCTCGTCTCCCACTGATGGCCTTAATTACGTTTTTAGGCTTAACTTTTGAAAAACGTTGTTCAGCAGAGGAATTTGTAACCAGCAGGGTCAAGGTAAGTGCAATGCAGAGATTTGGGTAAACTTCCTGGAGCTGTTGGTCATTTTCTCTTCTGGTATTTTATTATATTATCTTTAATATAAATGAGGTGATAACAAAAATAATGGATTTATTTTAGACTTCACCTCTTTTTCTCCCTCTCAGAGGTCGTTCATGCTACAGCATTGACCCCTATCCCTTTTCATATCTGGAAAAAAGTTAACATATAAGTAAATGTCTCTTTTACGTATTCCAATTTTGGAGTAAAACAGATACATTAAAAAAATGTAACCACATTTGGCCAATATCGCTCGATTCCAGAGCGGTACGTGTGCGCAGACGTGTTTAATTACATTAGCACTAGCTGGTGGCCCCCCCAGCTCTCGGTGCCATTCGCACACCACAAATTCTACGCAGTGGAAAGCACATCAAACTACTTATCAAACGTTCAAAGTGCAGCAGCTGTAAAACCTCTGCAGCCTTCCAGCTGAGACCCACTTAGAAGGGTTGTTGCTGTTTACGGATCGCACCGCTGGATTGTGGCTTCCACCAGATTTCAAAGGAAATTCAAGCACCTCCTGAAATCACCTGGTGTAGTGACTCTAAGAGGTCCATTGCACATGCGTAACATACTTTACTCCTGGCATTTCACACGTTTTGAATGTGGTTCCAAACGATGTTGACGTAAGACTTTCATCAGATTAGAAAATCCCTGTTTTAGGGTATGTGGCAGGATAATTCCCTCCTAAGAATTTGATGTCATTTCAAGTTAGAATTTGTATCAAGACGCCGTTGGTGAAGTTCTTTTGCTATTTTGCCATTTGCTAATTTATCTGACTGTGTTTTTTAACAAACTGCTAAAATGACAAGCACCGTTATTATAGTTACGTGCTGACACCTCTGAGAGATTACAGGACTTTTATTGATTGAAAAAAGGACATAATTTATGTTATTTATGTTCTTTTCTTTTTATCCAAGAAGTCTGTAGGCCTTTTTTCCTGTGGCTCAGAGGTGGTTTTTGGGGAAAAACCTTCCCATCGGCTACACTACCTTCGTCATTGTATGAATCCAAAGAAAAAGTTCTGAAACAATCCAAGAACTGATCCAGTAATGCTTCACATCCTAATTTCCATGTTTGCTTCCGCCCCCAGAGATTTGCCGTTGAGAGAGAAAACTGTGGGGATGACGTTGATCCCCAGCAGCACCAGATGGTTGCTGGTTTCCTGGTAGCTGTGTGTTCAGCTGTAAACAGAGCAGCAGAATGTGCATGTAGGGGAAACAAGACAACACCTGAGGCCCTGGAAAAAAAACGCAGAGCGATGCCGCAGAGCTGAAGCCGTGCAGTTGCCAACTGCCCAAACAGTCCCTGTCCAGGAGTACAGTTTCGAGTCTGTTGCTCATCCTTCATGCTTTGCCCAACAAAAACACTCAAATTGATTTAATGACACAAGACTACTCCTAAAAGCAATTTTATTAAGCACTGTGCTCCTTGGAGCAGTCCCCCTAAATCCCGTCGTTTAAATGTCAGGGCCTTCTTGATGCTTCAGCGTTCATCGTTGTTCTGTTTCTGGGTTCTCATCGGCTCGTTCTTAGAGCTGATGAAGGTTTGATTCTGCAAATGGATAATGGCTATTCAGAAAAAAATGTATGTCTATTTCAACATCAAATATTGAGTCTGATACTATATTTAAATAAAAAAACTGAAAGCTAATCGCATGTGTTTTAGGAGCCACGCTAGGCTTTTGCTCATATTTAACTTCAACTTTGGCATCAATTAGAACTAAAACAAAAATTTTCTTTTTTCTTGATGGCATCTTAAAAAGAAAGCCCCTGTTGTGTAATAGAAAACAAAGAGAGCTGACTGTTTTTGTCCTACCAGGTCCTGTGAATGTGACATTTTTGTAGCATCTCATTCTTTTTTATTTTTTTTACAGAGAGACATCTTTCCACTCCCAAACAAGACTAATGTTTGCAACGGGACTGTTTAAATTACTAAAGACATTTACTTGGATTAGAAATTATTTATATGCATATAATTGGATTTTGGGTTTTGTGAAAGTGGAACACTTTAGAAGTTCAATTCTAGGGTTCCTTTTAACTGCAGTAGTTTCAGCATCCAGACTGCTCCGCACCCAAATCCAGTCAGTACGTCCACCATTATAAAGCCTCAAGAAGGAGTGATTCTTAATCATTTACAGTCCAAATGTTGATGCTGAGTGGTTTTCATCAAGTCATAGGAACACAAGAGGAGAGGGAGTCATATGAGGAGAACCACATTCTATGATTTTCTGGGGAACCAGATGTTCTCACCAACTAAGAGGTCTTTGTTGTCTGATGATCCCTCAGTTCTTGAGGGGAAAAACACTTTTGGTTCCTACTAAAACCATTTTTGCAAGTTCCCATGTAAATCTCATAGCTCTACATTGCAAAAACAGACCTTATAGAAATAATCTAAATTCTTACCCCATTAGCAGATTTTCTTTAAAGGCCTATATCGGGCAACAATAATTTTTAGGGGGCTTGTAAGTGTATTTTGATGTTATTTCCTCATTACAAACAACCCCAAAGCCACATTTTGATCAATTCACACATTTCTGAGTCTTCCTCCAAAAACCTGATCTCTGAGCACCACCCCTTCCCAATCCACAAAAACGAGCGGGTTCTCACACTGTGACATCACAAAGTGAGGAACCGCCCCTTCCAGGAAGAGTCTGCGGTGCCAGCCCTGCTCCCAGGCTAACAGACACGCCCACTTTCTCTGTGGAACTAGCGGTGATTGGCTAAATGCGTTTATTTTATATACAGAATATGCACATCCGTCTTTGCAAAAGATGTGCTTCACTGTGGTGCAGTGGTTAGCACTCGAAACAGATCACAGACGGGGGACCTTTCTGTGTGGAGTTTGCATGTTCACCCCGTGCATGCATGGGTTTTCTCCGGGGACTCCGGCCTCCTCCCACCGTCCAAAAACATGCTGCAGAGGTTACTGTAAATGTTCTCTAAGTGTGAGTGTGAAAGTGAGTGCGCGACTGGCAACCTGTCCTGGATGTCCCCTGCCTTCGCCCACGAGTGACCGGGATAGGCTCCAGCAGCCCCAAAAAGGACAAAACAGGTTTAGAAGATAAATGAACGAGAGAATCTCGGCAAAAGGTTGTTTGTTTTCGAGGGAGAAACGCAGACACACGGCCGAGGCCAACTGAAGGTTGATGTCATGAAATGGGCGGTACCCATGAGGAGAGAAAGGCGGAGCCTCAGAAATCGATTCGTCTTACTTGCAGGTGAGAAAATGAGCTGTGAAAATAACTCGTATTTCATAAAAAAATCGTTCTTTAGTGTGTCAAAGGTAATATATTATCATATATGTGGATATAGTTTACTCTGAAAGGCTTCAGAAAAGCAGCATACAGGCCCTTAAAATTAGCAAAGAAATTTGCCAAATCTTGGTCTTACCTACAAATCTCATTTCAAGAAAAAGTTTGTGTAACTAAGATGTGTTTTCTCATACTTACTGTGTTGATCTTGATAAACTTTTTTGTTAACACTATTTTTCTTGCAAGACAGAAAATAAGAGATTTTTTTTATTAAAACGAGTCTTTTTACTTTCTAAGATTAAGCTTTTGCAGTGTAAAAAACCCATGAGACCCTTTTAAAGACTGGGTGCATTTACATTTGCAAGTGGAAAACAACAAGGTGCCTTTATGCCAATAAGTGTAAAACAAAAGTTTGCAAGACTAACACTGATTCTGTCAAAAAACACATACAATGTATGCCTAAACTGTGTCTTGTTGACACTGTGTTCTCCATGATTTCTGTCAGAGAAACTTCCTTATAAGCCTAAAGCCTCACTGACACATATTCATGTCTGTGAAGTTTCCCTGCAGAGTGGAACTAAAAGTATAATATAAATACAGCTGAACTAAGATCACAGAGGTTCTCTACAAGAAAAGTAACAGCTGCTTCTACTATTTAATGTTGGTGTCTGCTCTGCTATTGGCTGCTCCAGGAGCAGGCTGAGGTCACTGAACACCAGAATTGTGAATAAAGGGATTTGCTAAGCCGATGACACAGCTGTTGGAAAAATGAAGTCACTGAAAAGAGAATTTGTGACACAGATCCTAGATATAACTCAGACAAGCTTAGCGGTAGCTGTAGAGGCAATTACAAAACAGCCCACCAATCTGAGAAGTCATAAGTCGATTATCAAAACAATAACAATGCATTGTTCCAGTAAACCAGCAAAGATCCTTAAGGCAAACCATGTAAGGAGCAGAAAACCACAAAGACTAAAGTAATCTTTTATCCTTTTTCTGTTTAAAGAATTGTTCAAATGGACCCAGATGGTGGTTTCATAGTTTTAAACCTCAACACTATTGAAATGCTGTTTCTTGACCATGAGAGCCCCTTCTAGGACCTCAAGAGTAAGGAGCAAACAGTTGGCTTAGTTCACAACTTCACAATTCAATTAAGCTTATGACTAGACAACTTTATAATGTTATGCCAAAAATTAGAAAGTTTCACATTTACAAAAAAAAACACGTTTTTCTTTTTTTGAAATAACATATTTCATAATTCAGTGACGTGCGGTCAGATAATAAAACAGAAAAACGTACATTAAGTAATACATTTTCAGTTGACTCGACATGTTTTCCACAGTTTCTGAGGTTAGATTTTGAGTGTTGCGCGATCACTTACGGAGCGGAAACTCCGGGTGAGGCTTTGGAGAGCTTCACCTCACGTCTCACTGCAGGACTCAATTTAAAGAGTGACGTGCCGTCAGAGGGCTGACTGCAAGAGCAGAGAAAAAGCTGCTGATGAGGCGAGCCTAGCCAGCAGGGGGCAGACGTGGGCTGACAGCTGCTTTGAAGCTACACTGGTGCATCACCAGACACAGTTCAAGATGCTGGGGGCTAATCCAGACGGTTCCAGGGGCAACCAAGTTGCTCCAGCTGGCTCTCACTCTGCCAGCTACAACAGCATCAGTGGAGAAGTCATTCTCTGCATTAAAAAAAACTGTAGTGGCGGTCACGCGCATGTTGGGTCCACTGTCGAAGACAGCAGCACGGGGATTGTGGGATACAATCCCCTTTGCCTGCTCTGGTCGAAATTGGGTTGAGCACGGCTTTTCTTTTGCTTGTGTCCTTTCATCTGGCTGTTTCATGTTGTTTCACCCATAATTATTTCATCCTGTTGTAAATACTTCTTTTTTGAACCATTAGTGTGTGTGTGTGTGTGTGTGTGTGTGTGTGTGTGTGTGTGTGTGTGCGTGTGTGTGTGCGTGTGTGTGGGTGTGTGTGTGTGGGTGTGGGTGTGTGTGTGTGGGGGTGTGTGTGTGTGTGTGTGTGTGTGTGTGGGCGGGGGGTGGGGTGATGACGGCGGTGCGATGTACAACGTCAAGCGTTTCAAAGTAAAAGTGTCAAAGTTCTTATATTTCGTCTACATTCATATGTGGTATACAGTATATGAGTAAATTATTAACAAAACGAGGGTTCAGTCCATGTCTACAAAAGAAATATTCTATGGAGGTTAGATTTGTTCTTAGATCCTAATAGCCTATTTCTTATTAGGGCCCGAGCACGGAGTGCAAGGACCCTATTGTATCTGTTAGAGTTATTATTATTATTATTATTAGGGCCCGAGCACGGAGTGCAAGGACCCTATTGTATCTGTTAGGTTTATTATTAGGGCCCGAGCACGGAGTGCAAGGACCCTATTGTATCTGTTAGGTTTATTATTAGGGCCCGAGCACGGAGTGCAAGGACCCTATTGTATCTGTTAGGTTTATTATTATTATTATTCTTCCGACTTTTCCGTCGCCTTTTTGAGGCCTTTAACATACCCCAAAACTCACCAAATTTTGTATACACATCAGGAGTCGCGAAAAATTTCATATTTTATAGGAGAACGGCATAGGTAAACAAAAATGGCTCGATAGCGCCACCTGCAAAATTTGTTTTCGCGAGCACCTCCATATGCTTTATAGTACAAACCTGATTTTAACAGGGCATGTTCATCGGATAGAAACCTACAAAAAAGTCTCTTGGGACCAAGCTGTCAGTCGCACAGGAAGTCTGATATTTTGATGACAATATGTCATTTTTGCTGTATTTTGGTCATTTGCAGGCCTCGCTCTAGAACGAACTCCTCCTAGAGATTTGAGAGTAATGACTCCAAACTTTGGTTTTGTAAACTAGACACATGTCCGATGTTAAATTGCAAAGCTTTTAAGTTTTTATGGATGTTTGTGACCATGGCGGCGCGTCAAAATTGGAGGTCGTTTCGAAATCACGCCATGAAAAGAAAAATGGCCATTACTCAGCCATGCATAATCCAATCTGATCCAAAATTGATGTGCATGATTGTAGTCTGACTCTGAACACATCTGCAGTGAAAAAATCTGGAAAAAGTGTAGCGCCACCTGCTGGCAAGAGGAAATGACATGTTTTACTTGGAGCATCACTGCTCCGAGTAGGATGAGCCGACACACCTGAAAATGACGTCCACCTGTTGAAAAGCCATTGAAGTTTACTCTGACAAAAAACCATAACTTTCAATGCGGGGGTGTGGTCGTGACAGAGCGGCAAAGTTGGGCATCTCGCTATGCACACAAAAGTTGCTCTCACGTGCACATTCCTTGTCCAATCTCACTGAAATTCAATGGATATGATGAAGCTTCTATTCTGAACCCATGGATATGACAATCTTGGACGAGCTCTATAGCGCCACCTAGTTATTGCATTGGGCACATTCTGCCCTGTATTTTCTCTTTGCTTTGTCCGATGTGCATGAAATTAAAACTGGAGATACTCAGAAGGGTCCTCTCTCATCATGTAAAGTTTCATGGGTGTACACCTGACGGTGCCTGCGTAACAGGAAGTGGTCGATTATGTGCACCCAAATAATAGAAATTTATTATAAATCAGCCGTTTGTCTCAGGAAGCTGAGATTTCAGAATTAGATGCCTTTAATAACCTCCAGCTTTGATATGTAACACTATAGGGTCTACGAGAAACTTCATCACTTGATTTTTTTAATGAAATTTTGGACTGAACAAAGATTTTTAGCATAAATTCTGTTTAGGTTATCAGCACCAAGAATTCAACTTTCATAGGCATTTATGTGCTACTGCTTCCTAAAAAAATTCAGAATGATTGAAGTTACAGGTGACATCTTAGAGAGCATTACATCCAAAAAGGTCCGAAAACGTCTTTTTAGGCAAAACTGCAAACACCTATTTTTTTGCATAACTTATCTTTCAAATATCAGCACAAAAAAATTAAAAACGGTAGGGATCTGTGTTTGCTGCCTTCCATATTTTTTTCAGACTTAAAAGTGTAACAGATGATTTATAAAAAATCCTTTTCATCCAAAAACCTGTGTTAAATCTGTCTAGACTCCAAACAAACATTTTTCTATGGTAACTTATGTTTCAACAATCGACACCAATTTTCACAGACCTAAAGCTGAACATGTCCCATAGCTCCCTGAATATTTTCATAGATATAAAATGAACTGGTCATTCTAACATCTGGCATTCTAACATCTAACATCTTACATGTCAAAGCCTCTCTCAGCCTGGCTCTGCTGAAGGAGTCGTGTTACAACCCCGCCCCCTCCTGCTGGGACCCCTGCTATGTAAATTAGCAAGCAGTGAACAGAGAGGTGAGGAGTAAGAATGGTCATTACTCAGGCATGCATAATCCAAAGACAGCCAGTTAAACATTGAAAGACATATTTTTTCGGTATGTCTTTCATACATCTTTAGTATTAAAAACTCTCCAAGATGAATGTGCCTGACTCCACCTGCAGGTGGATCACAGACTTCCTGACGGACAGACAGCAGTATGTGAGGCTGGGGAAGCTCGTCTCAGATACTCGGACCACAAGCACCGGATCCCCCCAGGGCTGTGTCCTTTCACCCCTGTTACTCTCCCTGTACACAAACAGCTGCACAGCTGGTCACCTGTCTGTCAAACTCCTGAAGTTTGCTGACGACACCACACTCATCGGCCTCATCTCTGACGGAGATGAGTCGGCCTACAGGAGTGAAATAGCCAGGCTGGTGTCATAGTGCAGCGCTAACAACCTGGAGCTTAATGCTCTGAAGACAGTGGAGATGACAGTGGACTTCAGGAAGGCCCCAGCCCCCCTCCCCCCTGTCATCCTCTGTGACTCCCCGGTGACCTCTGTGGAGTCCTTCTGCTTCCTGGGAACCATCATCAGCCAGGACCTCAAGTGGGAGCAGAACATCAGCTCCATCACTAAGAAGGTCCAGCAGAGGATGTACTTCCTGAGGCAGCTGAAGAAGTTTCACCTCCCTGAAAAGATGCTGGTAGACTTTTACACCGCCATCATCGAATCCACCCTCACGTCCTCCATCACAGTCTGGTTCGCTGCGGCCACGGCCAGAGACAAGGCCAAGCTGCAACGCGTCATCCACTCAGCAGAGAAGGTGATCGGCTGCCACCTCCCGTCTCTCCAGGAGCTGCACATCTCCAGGACCTGGAGGCGGGCAGCCAGGATTGTAGCCAACCCCTCTCATCCAGGACATAATCTCTTTCGGCCCCTCCCTTCTGGCAAGAGGCTCCGGTCCATCAGGACCAGGACCTCGCGCCACAAGAACAGCTTCTTCCCCACTGCAGCCAACCTGCTGAACAGAACCCCAACTCCCCCAGGTGACCCCCCCTCCCCCCCCCGTCCACCAAAGGACTGTCGGTGCCACTTACAGGCCCCACCATCCCAGCCCATCTGTGCTCCCACTTTAATTCACCTTACTCTACTGTATATAGTGTGTTGTTGTTGTTAACTTAATTTTTAACTTATTCTTAATTGCACTATACACCAAGTCAAATTCCTCGTTTTGTAAAGTGCGCTCTACTGAACCTGGCAATAAAACTTTTTCTGATTCCTGATTCTGATTCTGATTCTATTAATCATTGTTTTTTATTCATTCAAAATGCAATTAAATCAATATTTTATCTTTTTTCTTTTCCTTTTTCTTTTTTTTTTATCTCTTATATCCTTTTTTATAATCAATGTTTGAACTTCTTTTCCTTTCTATTGTCATGGTTTCAGTTTGTTGTCTTTTTTTTCGCTTTAGTTCTTGTTCTGTCTTGTTTGGTTCTGTTTCCTGTTTTATTTTGAAAGGTTTCCTGTCTTGTCATGTTTCTTGAGTTTTACTTCCTTTGGTCCCCATCTGCCCTAATCGTGTTCACCTGTGTCTTGTCTGCCCTGTCTGTATATAAGTCTTGTCTCTGCCTTCCTCCTGTGCTGGTCCATTAACTTCTGCTCATGTTGATCACGTCTTCTTGTCTGGCGTCCATGTCCCTTGCCATGCCACAGTAAGTTTTTGTTTTTAGTTTTGTCATCCTGCTCTGCAGCGCTTTTTGTTAGTTAAATAAACCCACTTGCCCTGAACCCGTTTGCCTCCCGTCTCTGCGCCTGGGTCCTACCTGCTCTCGAGCCTCCCCCCCACACGACATCTATACATCCAATGAAATTAAACTACAAATCAACAAACACAACTGATAACAAATGCCTCTAAAAAATGATGTGTATATTTGCAGAACCTTAAAAACACCAAACAAATAACAAATGCTTCCCAATTAAAGCACAAAAAATGGAACACAAAATGTAAAACCCAAGTTAGAAATTGCAATTTGAAAAAGATACTTTTTTCAGCAGCTTTTCAAAATCAATCACCAATTCTACTCTTCTGTGGATGAAACAAAGAACTCCAGAACAATGAAGCCATTTCTCTAAGTCTCTCTCAATTTCAGTTTTAAACAAGGTCTGTGAAAATCCACCATACATTGGTCACATGAACTCAGAGACCTGCTAAAAGTGCACAATTGTAAAAGCTCTTTTATATAGACAACTGTTTGTTTGCTTAGAGCTCTAAATATAAAAAAAATGCTTTTCTATCACCTAGACACAGATGGAGAACCATATCAACTGGATTAATAACAGGGTGGCATGTTTAGACAACATGAAGCTGTCCATCACATTTTTGACCTAAACATGTAAACACATCCTTGGCTCTGCGGTTAGGAAATGGTATTTGGGAATCTCTTTATACCAGGAGCCAGCCTGGCCATTGGAACATCGCCACAGTGCCCATCCAGACTGGGACAGCAACGGGGTCCACTTCAGAGCCGTGAGCTGCTGTGTTTAACTCCAGCTGTCCCAGCAAGGTAGACAACTGCAGCAACATCCACTGACCAAGCTGACAAGCCCTGGCAGAAAAGATCCCCACAAGAAAAACACTGGCTCAGGCAGGCTGGTCAAAAAAAAATAGTTTTGCCATTGTCTTGCAGCTCGCAGATCAAGTGGTTTAGTTTTCCAGTAATGTCAGTCAAGAATGCAAGTTCAGATTCACAATGTTCATATTCACCATATTCAACAGACATCTCCTCCAATAGCACCTTAAAAATCCTGTGCTGTTTAGCTTTGCAGCTGAGGTTGTTTACGATTTTCAGAATAAGAGTCATTATATGTCCAGAGCCAATCACTTCTGCACATAAGGCCTGCTGGTGAATGACGCAGCAGTAATGCAGACATTTTGGAAAGTCTGGGTCAGCTTTACAGTGAGTGATGAAACCTGTTTGTCTATTGATCATAGCAGGAGTCCCATCTGCAGTCACTGCTACCAGCTTTTCTAATTGTACCTTTTTCTGCACAAAAACTCCTTCACCGTGTTATACATTTCAACTCCTCTTGTAATTGTCTGTTAGGGCAGATGTGTCAGGAGTTCTTCTCTTGTGGAAACCAAAAGCTATGCTGTACTGTTGCCGTCCACAGACTCATCACACTGGACGTTAACCACCTGCACTTTGCAAGATCCCGGTCCAGCTAATTGGCCAAGTTATCAGACATAGCTGACATTCAATTTCCACTACAATGTCTAGATGAGTGAGTTCTATTGTTCTCATCCTTAGGGACAGTGATAGCAATTATCATCATTGCTTGAATTTTTTTCATGCTATATGCAAAAGTCTTTGTCCCTTAAGGCAACAGATTACAGCCCCCCCCCCCCCCCCCCCAGGCTGCTGTCGTATTAACAATAGCTTGGAGCTCCAGAATGGACAAGAAAAAACGACGAGAATGGCTCGAGCAGGGCGTTGCTCACGGGGCGGTCGCTCGTGCCATGCGGTCGCACGTGCTCGGGCCCGCTAAATGCTACTTGTAGCTTTAATTATTATTATTATTATTATTATTATTCTTCCGACTTTTCCGTCGCCTTTTTGAGGCCTTTAACATACCCCAAAACTCACCAAATTTTGTATACACATCAGGAGTCGCGAAAAATTTCATATTTTCTAGGAGAACGGCATAGGTAAACAAAAATGGCTCGATAGCGCCACCTGCAAAATTTGTTTTCGCGAGCACCTCCATATGCTTTATAGTACAAACCTGATTTTAACAGGGCATGTTCATCGGATAGAAACCTACAAAAAAGTCTCTTGGGACCAAGCTGTCAGTCGCACAGGAAGTCTGATATTTTGATGACAATATGTCATTTTTGCTGTATTTTGGTCATTTGCAGGCCTCGCTCTAGAACGAACTCCTCCTAGAGATTTGAGAGTAATGACTCCAAACTTTGGTTTTGTAAACTAGACACATGTCCGATGTTAAATTGCAAAGCTTTTAAGTTTTTATGGATGTTTGTGACCATGGCGGCGCGTCAAAATTGGAGGTCGTTTCGAAAACACGCCATGAAAAGAAAAATGGCCATTACTCAGCCATGCATAATCCAATCTGATCCAAAATTGATGTGCATGATTGTAGTCTGACTCTGAACACATCTGCAGTGAAAAAATCTGGAAAAAGTGTAGCGCCACCTGCTGGCAAGAGGAAATGACATGTTTTACTTGGAGCATCACTACTCCGAGTAGGATGAGCCGACACACCTGAAAATGACGTCCACCTGTTGAAAAGCCATTGAAGTTTACTCTGACAAAAAACCATAACTTTCAATGCGGGGGTGTGGTCGTGACAGAGCTGCAAAGTTGGGCATCTCGCTATGCACACAAAAGTTGCTCTCACGTGCACATTCCTTGTCCAATCTCACTGAAATTCAATGGATATGATGAAGCTTCTATTCTGAACCCATGGATATGACAATCTTGGACGAGCTCTATAGCGCCACCTAGTTATTGCATTGGGCACATTCTGCCCTGTATTTTCTCTTTGCTTTGTCCGATGTGCATGAAATTAAAACTGGAGATACTCAGAAGGGTCCTCTCTCATCATGTAAAGTTTCATGGGTGTACACCTGACGGTGCCTGCGTAACAGGAAGTGGTCGATTATGTGCACCCAAATAATAGAAATTTATTATAAATCAGCCGTTTGTCTCAGGAAGCTGAGATTTCAGAATTAGATGCCTTTAATAACCTCCAGCTTTGATATGTAACACTATAGGGTCTACGAGAAACTTCATCACTTGATTTTTTTAATGAAATTTTGGACTGAACAAAGATTTTTAGCATAAATTCTGTTTAGGTTATCAGCACCAGGAATTCAACTTTCATAGGCATTTATGTGCTACTGCTTCCTAAAAAAATTCAGAATGATTGAAGTTACAGGTGACATCTTAGAGAGCATTACATCCAAAAAGGTCCGAAAACGTCTTTTTAGGCAAAACTACAAACACCTATTTTTTTTCATAACTTAATCATCATATATCAACACCATTTATTTTTTTAAATGTAGGGATCTGTGTTTGCTGCCTTCCATATTTTTTTCAGAAGTCCAGGTGAAACAGATGATTTTAAAAAAATCCTGATTCATCCCAAAACCTGTGCTTTTTCCGTCTGGACTCCAAACAAGTGTGTTTTAAAATTACTTATGCTTCAAATATCCACACCAAGTTTCACACGCATATAGCTGAACATGTCTAAATGCTTCTTGAATATTCTTTACAGATATAAAATGAACTGGTCAACTGTAGGATGTCATTTCCTCTTACATGCTTAAGTCTTTTCCTCATGCTGCAGCCTGCTCCTCAATCATCCCTGTTGCTGGAGTCAAATTTCACCCCCCCCCCCCCCCCCCCCCCACACACACACACACCAGCTGCCAGTTCATATGCTAACTAACCCAGCAGTGAGGTGACAAGAGTTTAGACACAAGAGGGAGGGCAGACTGCTTTTTCATTTGTTTTGTATGTCTTTCATAGATTTTTATGAATAATCATTGCTTTTCTAGTCATGTAAAATGCAATTAACCTAATATTTTATCTTTTTTTTTTACAAACAAAACATATGAATGTGCTCCAAAACAAAACCCAACTCTCAGTACAGTTCTACAGATGTAACATAAGACTTAGACAGTAAATGTCTCTTTTATCCTTTTTTAATCAATGCTGCAACTTCTTTTCCTTAATATAAATCCAATGAAATTAAACTACAAAACCAAAAAACACAACGTATAGCAAATTTCTCTAAATAAATTATGTGTATATACAATATGTAGCACTTTTAAACAAAATAATAACAAATCCTTCCAATACAAGCACAGAAAAATGGAACACAAAATTTAAAACCCAAATTTGAAATGGCAATTTTAAAAAGATAATTTTTTCAGCCTGCTAAAAGTGCACAATTGTAAAAGCTCTTTTATATAGACAACTGTTTGGTTGCTTAGAGCTCTAAATATAAAAACAATGCCTTTATGGACGTGGCACGGATGGCACGGATGTTCAGCAGGGTAAACCCCAGGAAAGCGGCGGGACCTGATGGAGTTCCCGGAAAGGTTCTGCGGGCCTGCGCCGATCAACTCTCCCAGGTCTTCACAAAAATCTTCAACCTGTCGCTAGCTCAGGCTTTCATCCCTGCTTGCCTGAAGTCATCCACTATCATCCCGATACCCAAAAAGTCCTCATCCACAGCCTTCCTCACGGACTTCCGCCCAGTTGCACTCACTGCTGTCATCACAAAGTGTCTGGAGCGGCTGCTCCTGGGACACATCAAAGACTCCCTCCCTCCAATCTTCGTCCCCCACCAGTTTGCTTACAAAGCAAACAGATCAACGGATGATGCCATTTCCATCACCCTCCACACTGCGCTGAGCCACCTGGAACACAGAGACACCTACGCCAGGATGCTCTTTGTGGACTATAGCTCAGCATTTAACACAATCATTCCTGACATTCTGGTCAACAAACTGTCTGAACTAGGACTCCACCCACTCACCTGCTCGTGGATCAAGGACTTCCTGACAAACAGACCACAGACAGTCAAACTTGACCCCCACCTCTCCTCCACCCGGACGCTGAGCACAGGCTCCACACAGGGATGTGTGCTGAGTCCTCTGCTGTATACACTGTACACAGCAGACTGCAGACCAGCCCACACCAGCAACACCGTGGTGAAGTTTGCAGACGACACTACTGTGGTGGGGCTGATCTCTGGGGACGACGAGACGGCCTACAGAGACGAAGTCCTGAAACTCTCAAGGTGGTGTCAGGCTAATAACCTCATCCTGAACACCACCAAGACCAAGGAGATCATCCTGGACTTCAGAAAAAACAGAACAGATCCACCCCCACTCTACATCGATGGAAACTGTGTGGAGAGGGTCCACAGCTTCACCCTCCTGGGCACCACCATCTCTGCTGACCTCACATGGTCTAACAACACCATGACTGTCATCAGGAAGGCCCAGCAACGCCTGCACTTCCTGAGAAAACTTAGGAGGAACGACGTCAGCCAGGAGCTGCTGGTAACGTTCTACCGCTCAACCATTGAGAGCATTCTGTCCTATGGCATCACAGTGTGGTTTTCCCACTGCACTGAAGCAGAACGGCAGAGTCTCCAGAGAATGGTAAAGACAGCGCAGAGGATCATCGGCTGCCCCCTCCCCTCACTGAAGGACATTTACCAGTCTCGCTGCCTCAGCAGAGTGACTAGCATCACCACTAACTCCACCCATTCTGCTTTCCCTCTGTTTGAACTGCTGCCCTCTGGAAGGAGGTACAGGTCCATCTGAACCAGGACAAACAGACTAAGAAACAGCTTTTTTCCACAGGCAATTATCATACGGAATGCACATACGTCCACCAACCACACCTCACTCTAATTTTACTACAATGCGTGCAATATCCTGACTGTCTAACCAGGTCACTGTGCAATAACTTGATATTTATTAAGCTGTGCTCACAGCAACTCATGTAATTCCATTCTATTTTATTCACAAATATTTAATATTTAACAGTTTCTGTCCATATTGTTCATTTTTTGTTAAGAGTTGTAAATACAGTATTTCTTTTTCTATTCTATTTTTATTTTTATTTTATGTAACTCCTTCACTCCAAGGCTGCTGCAATTTCATTGTATCCCCATGTACAATGACAATAAACGATTCTGATTCTGATTATATCACTTAGACACAGATGGAGAACCATATCAACTGGATTGGTAACAGCAACAACCACCGACCAAGCCGGCAAGCCCTGGCAGAAAAGATCCCCACAAGAAACACTGCAGGCTGTTCCATAAAAAATATAGTTTTACCATTGCCTTGCAGATCACAGTTGAAGTGGTTTAGTTTTCCTAAAAAAATTCAGAATGATTGAAGTTACAGGTGAACTTTTAGACAACATTTGATCCAAAAAGGTCCGAAAACGTCTTTTTAGGCAAAACTGCAAACACCTATTTTTTTGCATAACTTATCTTTCAAATATCAGCACAAAAAAATTAAAAACGGTAGGGATCTGTGTTTGCTGCCTTCCATATTTTTTTCAGACTTAAAAGTGTAACAGATGATTTATAAAAAATCCTTTTTCATCCAAAAACCTGTGTTAAATCTGTCTAGACTTAGTATTAAAAACTCTCCAAGATGAATGTGCCTGACTCCACCTGCAGGTGGATCACAGACTTCCTGACGGACAGACAGCAGTATGTGAGGCTGGGGAAGCTCGTCTCAGATACTCGGACCACAAGCACCGGATTCCCCCCAGGGCTGTGTCCTTTCACCCCTGTTACTCTCCCTGTACACAAACAGCTGCACAGCTGGTCACCTGTCTGTCAAACTCCTGAAGTTTGCTGACGACACCACACTCATCGGCCTCATCTCTGACGGAGATGAGTCGGCCTACAGGAGTGAAATAGCCAGGCTGGTGTCATAGTGCAGCGCTAACAACCTGGAGCTTAATGCTCTGAAGACAGTGGAGATGACAGTGGACTTGAGGAAGGCCCCAGCCCCCCTCCCCCCTGTCATCCTCTGTGACTCCCCGGTGACCTCTGTGGAGTCCTTCTGCTTCCTGGGAACCATCATCAGCCAGGACCTCAAGTGGGAGCAGAACATCAGCTCCATCACTAAGAAGGTCCAGCAGAGGATGTACTTCCTGAGGCAGCTGAAGAAGTTTCACCTCCCTGAAAAGATGCTGGTAGACTTTTACACCGCCATCATCGAATCCACCCTCACGTCCTCCATCACAGTCTGGTTCGCTGCGGCCACGGCCAGAGACAAGGCCAAGCTGCAACGCGTCATCCACTCAGCAGAGAAGGTGATCGGCTGCCACCTCCCGTCTCTCCAGGAGCTGCACATCTCCAGGACCTGGAGGCGGGCAGCCAGGATTGTAGCCAACCCCTCTCATCCAGGACATAATCTCTTTCGGCCCCTCCCTTCTGGCAAGAGGCTCCGGTCCATCAGGACCAGGACCTCGCGCCACAAGAACAGCTTCTTCCCCACTGCAGTCAGCCTGCTGAACAGTACCCCAACTCCCCCAGGTGACCCCCCCTCCCCCCCCCCCGCCCACCAAAGGACTGTCGGTGCCACTTACAGGCCCCACCATCCCAGCCCATCTGTGCTCCCACTTTAATTCACCTTACTCTACTGTATATAGTGTGTTGTTGTTGTTAACTTAATTTTTAACTTATTCTTAATTGCACTATACACCAAGTCAAATTCCTCGTTTTGTAAAGTGCGCTCTACTGAACCTGGCAATAAAACTTTTTCTGATTTCTGATTCTATTAATCATTGTTTTTTATTCATTCAAAATGCAATTAAATCAATATTTTATCTTTTTTCTTTTCCTTTTTCTTTTTTTTATCTCTTATATCCTTTTTTATAATCAATGTTTGAACTTCTTTTCCTTTCTATTGTCATGGTTTCAGTTTGTTGTCTTGTTTTTCGCTTTAGTTCTTGTTCTGTCTTGTTTGGTTCTGTTTCCTGTTTTATTTTGAAAGGTTTCCTGTCTTGTCATGTTTCTTGAGTTTTACTTCCTTTGGTCCCCATCTGCCCTAATCGTGTTCACCTGTGTCTTGTCTGCCCTGTCTGTATATAAGTCTTGTCTCTGCCTTCCTCCTGTGCTGGTCCATTAACTTCTGCTCATGTTGATCACGTCTTCTTGTCTGGCGTCCATGTCCCTTGCCATGCCACAGTAAGTTTTTGTTTTTAGTTTTGTCATCCTGCTCTGCAGCGCTTTTTGTTAGTTAAATAAACCCACTTGCCCTGAACCCGTTTGCCTCCCGTCTCTGCGCCTGGGTCCTACCTGCTGTCGAGCCCCCCCCCCACACGACATCTATACATCCAATGAAATTAAACTACAAATCAACAAACACAACTGATAACAAATGTCTCTAAAAAATGATGTGTATATTTGCAGAACCTTAAAAACACCAAACAAATAACAAATGCTTCCCAAATAAAGCACAAAAAATGGAACACAAAATGTAAAACCCAAGTTAGAAATTGCAATTTGAAAAGATACTTTTTTCATCAGCTTTTCAAAATCAATCACCAATTCTACTCTTCTGTGGATGAAACAAAGAACTCCAGAACAATGAAGCCATTTCTCTAAGTCTCTCTCACCTTCAGTTTTAAACAAGGTCTGTGAAAATCCACCATACATTGGTCACATGAACTCAGAGACCTGCTAAAAGTGCACAATTGTAAAAGCTCTTTTATATAGACAACTGTTTGTTTGCTTAGAGCTGTAAATATAAAAAAAAAATGCTTTTCTATCACCTAGACACAGATGGAGAACCATATCAACTGGATTAATAACAGGGTGGCATGTTTAGACAAAATGAAGCTGTCCATCACATTTTTGACCTAAACATGTAAACACATCCTTGGCTCTGCGGTTAGGAAATGGTATTTGGGAATCTCTTTATACCAGGAGCCAGCCTGGCCATTGGAACATCGCCACAGTGCCCATCCAGACTGGGACAGCAACGGGGTCCACTTCAGAGCCGTGAGCTGCTGTGTTTAACTCCAGCTGTCCCAGCAAGGGAGACAACTGCAGCAACATCCACTGACCAAGCTGACAAGCCCTGGCAGAAAAGATCCCCACAAGAAAAACACTGGCTCAGGCAGGCTGGTCAAAAAAAAATAGTTTTGCCATTGTCTTGCAGCTCGCAGATCAAGTGGTTTAGTTTTCCAGTAATGTCAGTCAAGAATGCAAGTTCAGATTCACAATGTTCATATTCACCATATTCAACAGACATCTCCTCCAATAGCACCTTAAAAATCCTGTGCTGTTTTGCTTTGCAGCTGAGGTTGTTTACGATTTTCAGAATAAGAGTCATTATATGTCCAGAGCCAATCACTTCTGCACATAAGGCCTGCTGGTGAATGACGCAGCAGTAATGCAGACATTTTGGAAAGTCTGGGTCAGCTTTACAGTGAGTGATGAAACCTGTTTGTCTATTGATCATAGCAGGAGTCCCATCTGCAGTCACTGCTACCAGCTTTTCTAATTGTACCTTTTTCTGCACAAAAACTCCTTCACCGTGTTATACATTTCAACTCCTCTTGTAGTTGTCTGTTAGGGCAGATGTGTCAGGAGTTCTTCTCTTGTGGAAACCAAAAGCTATGCTGTACTGTTGCCGTCCACAGACTCATTACACTGGACGTTAACCACCTGCACTTTGCAAGATCCCGGTCCAGCTAATTGGCCAAGTTATCAGACATAGCTGACACTCATCTAGACATTGTAGTGGAAATTGAATGAGTTCTATTGTTCTCATCCTTAGGGACAGTGATAGCAATTATCATCATTGCTTGAATTTTTTTCATGCTATATGCAAAAGTCTTTGTCCCTTAAGGCAACAGATTACAGCCCCCCCCCCCCCCCCCCCCCCCAGGCTGCTGTCGTATTAACAATAGCTTGGAGCTCCAGAATGGACAAGAAAAAACGACGAGAATGGCTCGAGCAGGGCGTTGCTCACGGGGCGGTCGCTCGTGCCATGCGGTCGCACGTGCTCGGGCCCGCTAAATGCTACTTGTAGCTTTAATTAGGGCCCGAGCACGGAGTGCAAGGACCCTATTGTATCTGTTAGGTTTATTATTATTATTATTAGGGCCCGAGCACGGAGTGCAAGGACCCTATTGTATCTGTTAGGTTTATTATTATTATTATTAGGGCCCGAGCACGGAGTGCAAGGACCCTATTGTATCTGTTAGGTTTATTAGGGCCCGAGCACGGAGTGCAAGGACCCTATTGTATCTGTTAGGTTTATTAGGGCCCGAGCACGGAGTGCAAGGACCCTATTGTATCTGTTAGGTTTATTATTATTAGGGCCCGAGCACGGAGTGCAAGGACCCTATTGTAATTCGAATGTTTATTATTATTATTATTATTATTCTACCGGAAGAGTCGCCTTTTTGAGGCCTTTAACATACCCCAAAACTCACCAAATTTGGCACACACATCAGGAGTCGCGAAAAATTTCGTATTTTATAGGAGATTGGCATGGGCGCACAAAAACGGCTCGATAGCGCCACCTACAGTGACTTTTGTCCCGACGCCCCGCATACGCTTTAACGTACAAGCTTGATTTTTACAGGGCATGTTCTTCAGATGGAGACTTACAAAAAAGTCTGAAAGGACCCACCTGTCACTCGCACAGGAAGTCTGATATATTGAGGTCAATATGTCATTTTTGCTTCATTTTGGACATTTGCAGGCCTCGCTCTAGAACGAACTCCTCCTAGAGATTTTGGAGTAATGACTTCAAACTTTGGTTGTGTAAACTAGACACATGTCCGATGTTAAATTGCGAAGCTTTTAAGTTTTTATGGATGTTTGTGACCATGGCGGCGCGTCAAAATCGGAGGTCGTTTCGAAAACACGCCATGAAAAGAAAAATGGCCATTACTCAGCCATGCAAAATCCAATCTGATCCAAAATTGATATGCATGATTGTAGTCTGACTCTGAACACATCTGCAGTGAAAAAATCTGGAAAAAGTGTAGCGCCACCTGCTGGCAAGAGGAAATGACATGTTTTACTTGGAGCATCACTACTCCGAGTAGGATGAGCCGACACACCTGAAAATGACGTCCACCTGTTGAAAAGCCATTGAAGTTTACTCTGACAAAAAACCATAACTTTCAATGCGGGGGTGTGGTCGTGACAGAGCGGCAAAGTTGGGCATCTCGCTATGCACACAAAAGTTGCTCTCACGTGCACATTCCTTGTCCAATCTCACTGAAATTCAATGGATATGATGAAGCTTCTATTCTGAACCCATGGATATGACAATCTTGGACGAGCTCTATAGCGCCACCTAGTTATTGCATGGGGCACATTCTGCCCTGTATTTTCTCTTTGCTTTGTCCGATGTGCATGAAATTAAAACTGGAGATACTCAGAAGGGTCTTCTCTCATCATGTAAAGTTTCATGGGTGTACACCTGACGGTGCCTGCGTAACAGGAAGTGGTCGATTATGTGCACCCAAATAATAGAAATTTATTATAAATCAGCCGTTTATCTCAGGAAGCTGAGATTTCAGAATTAGATGCCTTTAATAACCTCCAGCTTTGATATGTAACACTATAGGGTCTACGAGAAACTTCATCACTTGATTTTTTTAATGAAATTTTGGACTGAACAAAGATTTTTAGCATAAATTATGTTTAGGTTATCAGCACCAAGAATTCAACTTTCATAGGCATTTATGTGCTACTGCTTCCTAAAAAAATTCAGAATTATTGAAGTTACAGGTGAACTTTTATTCAACATTTCATCCAAAAAGGTCCGAAAACGTCTTTTTAGGCAAAACTGCAAACACCTATTTTTTTGCATAACTTATCTTTCAAATATCAGCACAAAAAAATTAAAAACGGTAGGGATCTGTGTTTGCTGCCTTCCATATTTTTTTCAGACTTAAAAGTGTAACAGATGATTTATAAAAAATCCTTTTTCATCCAAAAACCTGTGTTAAATCTGTCTAGACTCCAAACAAACATTTTTTTATGGTAACTTATGTTTCAACAATCGACACCAATTTTCACAGACCTATAGCTAAACATGTCCCATAGCTACCTGAATATTTTCATAGATATAAAATGAACTGGTCATTCTAACATCTGGCATTCTAACATCTAACATCTTACATGTCAAAGCCTCTCTCAGCCTGGCTCTGCTAAAGGAGTCGTGTTACAACCCCGCCCCCTCCTGCTGGGACCCCTGCTATGTAAATTAGCAAGCAGTGAACAGAGAGATGAGAAGTAAGAATGGCCATTACTCAGGCATGCATAATCCAAAGACAGCCAGTTAAACACTGAAAGACATATTTTTTCGGTATGTCTTTCATACATCTTTAGTATTAAAAACTCTCCAAGATGAATGTGCCTGACTCCACCTGCAGGTGGATCACAGACTTCCTGACGGACAGACAGCAGTATGTGAGGCTGGGGAAGCTCGTCTCAGATACTCGGACCACAAGCACCGGATCCCCCCAGGGCTGTGTCCTTTCACCCCTTTTACTCTCCCTGTACACAAACAGCTGCACAGCTGGTCACCTGTCTGTCAAACTCCTGAAGTTTGCTGACGACACCACACTCATCGGCCTCATCTCTGACGGAGATGAGTCGGCCTACAGGAGTTAAATAGCCAGGCCGGTGTCATAGTGCAGCGCTAACAACCTGGAGCTTAATGCTCTGAAGACAGTGGAGATGACAGTGGACTTCAGGAAGGCCCCAGCCCCCCTCCCCCCTGTCATCCTCTGTGACTCCCCGGTGACCTCTGTGGAGTCCTTCTGCTTCCTGGGAACCATCATCAGCCAGGACCTCAAGTGGGAGCAGAACATCAGCTCCATCACTAAGAAGGTCCAGCAGAGGATGTACTTCCTGAGGCAGCTGAAGAAGTTTCACCTCCCTGAAAAGATGCTGGTAGACTTTTACACCGCCATCATCGAATCCACCCTCACGTCCTCCATCACAGTCTGGTTCGCTGCGGCCACGGCCAGAGACAAGGCCAAGCTGCAACGCGTCATCCACTCAGCAGAGAAGGTGATCGGCTGCCACCTCCCGTCTCTCCAGGAGCTGCACATCTCCAGGACCTGGAGGCGGGCAGCCAGGATTGTAGCCAACCCCTCTCATCCAGGACATAATCTCTTTCGGCCCCTCCCTTCTGGCAAGAGGCTCCGGTCCATCAGGACCAGGACCTCGCGCCACAAGAACAGCTTCTTCCCCACTGCAGCCAGCCTGCTGAACAGAACCCCAACTCCCCCAGGTGACCCCCCCTCCACCCCCCGCCCACCAAAGGACTGTCGGTGCCACTTACAGGCCCCACCATCCCAGCCCATCTGTGCTCCCACTTTAATTCACCTTACTCTACTGTATATAGTGTGTTGTTGTTGTTAACTTAATTTTTAACTTATTCTTAATTGCACTATACACCAAGTCAAATTCCTCGTTTTGTAAAGTGCGCTCTACTGAACCTGGCAATAAAACTTTTTCTGATTCCTGATTCTGATTCTGATTCTATTAATCATTGTTTTTTATTCATTCAAAATGCAATTAAATCAATATTTTATCTTTTTTCTTTTCCTTTTTCTTTTTTTTTTATCTCTTATATCCTTTTTTATAATCAATGTTTGAACTTCTTTTCCTTTCTATTGTCATGGTTTCAGTTTGTTGTCTTTTTTTTCGCTTTAGTTCTTGTTCTGTCTTGTTTGGTTCTGTTTCCTGTTTTATTTTGAAAGGTTTCCTGTCTTGTCATGTTTCTTGAGTTTTACTTCCTTTGGACCCCATCTGCCCTAATCGTGTTCACCTGTGTCTTGTCTGCCCTGTCTGTATATAAGTCTTGTCTCTGCCTTCCTCCTGTGCTGGTCCATTAACTTCTGCTCATGTTGATCACGTCTTCTTGTCTGGCGTCCATGTCCCTTGCCATGCCACAGTAAGTTTTTGTTTTTAGCTTTGTCATCCTGCTCTGCAGCGCTTTTTGTTAGTTAAATAAACCCACTTGCCCTGAACCCGTTTGCCTCCCGTCTCTGCGCCTGGGTCCTACCTGCTCTCGAGCCTCCCCCCCACACGACATCTATACATCCAATGAAATTAAACTACAAATCAACAAACACAACTGATAACAAATGTCTCTTAAAAAATGATGTGTATATTTGCAGAACCTTAAAAACACCAAACAAATAACAAATGCTTCCCAATTAAAGCACAAAAAATGGAACACAAAATGTAAAACCCAAGTTAGAAATTGCAATTCGAAAAAGATACTTTTTTCAGCAGCTTTTCAAAATCAATCACCAATTCTACACTTCTGTGGATGAAACAAAGAACTCCAGAACAATGAAGCCATTTCTCTAAGTCTCTCTCACCTTCAGTTTTAAACAAGGTCTGTGAAAATCCACCATACATTGGTCACATGAACTCAGAGACCTGCTAAAAGTGCACAATTGTAAAAGCTCTTTTATATAGACAACTGTTTGTTTGCTTAGAGCTCTAAATATAAAAAAAAATGCTTTTCTATCACCTAGACACAGATGGAGAACCATATCAACTGGATTAATAACAGGGTGGCATGTTTAGACAACATGAAGCTGTCCATCACATTTTTGACCTAAACATGTAAACACATCCTTGGCTCTGCGGTTAGGAAATGGTATTTGGGAATCTCTTTATACCAGGAGCCAGCCTGGCCATTGGAACATCGCCACAGTGCCCATCCAGACTGGGACAGCAACGGGGTCCACTTCAGAGCCGTGAGCTGCTGTGTTTAACTCCAGCTGTCCCAGCAAGGTAGACAACTGCAGCAACATCCACTGACCAAGCTGACAAGCCCTGGCAGAAAAGATCCCCACAAGAAAAACACTGGCTCAGGCAGGCTGGTCAAAAAAAAATAGTTTTGCCATTGTCTTGCAGCTCGCAGATCAAGTGGTTTAGTTTTCCAGTAATGTCAGTCAAGAATGCAAGTTCAGATTCACAATGTTCATATTCACCATATTCAACAGACATCTCCTCCAATAGCACCTTAAAAATCCTGTGCTGTTTTGCTTTGCAGCTGAGGTTGTTTACGATTTTCAGAATAAGAGTCATTATATGTCCAGAGCCAATCACTTCTGCACATAAGGCCTGCTGGTGAATGACGCAGCAGTAATGCAGACATTTTGGAAAGTCTGGGTCAGCTTTACAGTTTGTCTATTGATCATAGCAGGAGTCCCATCTGCAGTCACTGCTACCAGCTTTTCTAATTGTACCTTTTTCTGCACAAAAACTCCTTCACCGTGTTATACATTTCAACTCCTCTTGTAGTTGTCTGTTAGGGCAGATGTGTCAGGAGTTCTTCTCTTGTGGAAACCAAAAGCTATGCTGTACTGTTGCCGTCCACAGACTCATCACACTGGACGTTAAGCACCTGCACTTTGCAAGATCCCGGTCCAGCTAATTGGCCAAGTTATCAGACATAGCTGACACTCATCTAGACATTGTAGTGGAAATTGAATGAGTTCTATTGTTCTCATCCTTAGGGACAGTGATAGCAATTATCATCATTGCTTGAATTTTTTTCATGCTATATGCAAAAGTCTTTGTCCCTTAAGGCAACAGATTACAGCCCCCCCCCCCCCCCCCCCCCCCCCCCCCCCCCAGGCTGCTGTCGTATTAACAATAGCTTGATAGCTTGGAGCTCCAGAATGGACAAGAAAAAACGACGAGAATGGCTCGAGCAGGGCGTTGCTCACGGGGCGGTCGCTCGTGCCATGCGGTCGCACGTGCTCGGGCCCGCTAAATGCTACTTGTAGCTTTAATTATTATTATTTTTCTTCTGCCGGAAGAATCGCATTTTTGAGGCCTTTAACATACCCCAAAACTCACCAAATTTGGCACACACATCAGGGGTCGCGAAAAATTTCGTATTTTATGAGAAATTGGCATGGGTGCGCAAAAATGGCTCGACAGCGCCACCTACACTGACTTTTGTCCCGACGCCCCGCATACGCTTTAACGTACAAGCTTGATTTTTTCAGGGCATGTTCATCAGATGGAAACCTACAAAAAAGTCTGTAGGTACCAAGCTGTCAGTCGCACAGGAAGTCTGCTATATTGATGTCAATATGTCATTTTTGCTCTATTTTGGACATTTGCAGGCCTCCTTCTAGAACGAACTCCTCCTAGAGATTTGTGAATAATGACTCCAAACTTTGGTTTTGTAAACTAGACACATGTCCGATGTTAAATTGCAAAGCTTTTAAGTTTTTACAGAAGTTTGTGACCGTGGCGGCGCGTAGAAATTCGACGTTGTTTCGAAAACACGCCATGAAAAGAAAAATGGCCATAACTCAGCCATGCATAATCCAATCTGATCAAAAATTGATATGCATGATTGTAGTCTGACTCTGAACACATCTGCAGTGAAAGAATCTGGAAAAAGTGTAGCGCCACCTGCTGGCAAGAGGAAATGACATGTTTGACTTGGAGCATCACTGCTCCGAGTAGGATGAGCCGACACACCTGAAAATGACGTCCACCTGTTGAAAAGCCATTGAAGTTTACTCTGACAAAAAACCATAACTTTCAATGCGGGGGTGTGGTCGTGACAGAGCGGCAAAGTTGGGCATCTCGCTATGCACACAAAAGTTGCTCTCACGTGCACATTCCTTGTCCAATCTCACTGAAATTCAATGGATATGATGAAGCTTCTATTCTGAACCCATGGATATGACAATCTTGGACGAGCTCTATAGCGCCACCTAGTTATTGCATTGGGCACATTCTGCCCTGTATTTTCTCTTTGCTTTGTCCGATGTGCATGAAATTAAAACTGGAGATACTCAGAAGGGTCCTCTCTCATCATGTAAAGTTTCATGGGTGTACACCTGACGGTGCCTGCGTAACAGGAAGTGGTCGATTATGTGCACCCAAATAATAGAAATTTATTATAAATCAGCCGTTTGTCTCAGGAAGCTGAGATTTCAGAATTAGATGCCTTTAATAACCTCCAGCTTTGATATGTAACACTATAGGGTCTACGAGAAACTTCATCACTTGATTTTTTTAATGAAATTTTGGACTGAACAAAGATTTTTAGCATAAATTCTGTTTAGGTTATCAGCACCAAGAATTCAACTTTCATAGGCATTTATGTGCTACTGCTTCCTAAAAAAATTCAGAATGATTGAAGTTACAGGTGACATCTTAGAGAGCATTACATCCAAAAAGGTCCGAAAACGTCTTTTTAGGCAAAACTACAAACACCTATTTTTTTTCATAACTTAATCATCATATATCAACACCATTTATTTTTTCAAATGTAGGGATCTGTGTTTGCTGCCTTCCATATTTTTTTCAGAAGTCCAGGTGAAACAGATGATTTTAAAAAAATCCTGATTCATCCCAAAACCTGTGCTTTTTCCGTCTGGACTCCAAACAAGTGTGTTTTAAAATTACTTATGCTTCAAATATCCACACCAAGTTTCACACGCATATAGCTGAACATGTCTAAATGCTTCTTGAATATTCTTTACAGATATAAAATGAACTGGTCAACTGTAGGATGTCATTTCCTCTTACATGCTTAAGTCTTTTCCTCATGCTGCAGCCTGCTCCTCAATCATCCCTGTTGCTGGAGTCAAATTTCACCCCCCCCCCCCCCCCCACACACACACACACCAGCTGCCAGTTCATATGCTAACTAACCCAGAAGTGAGGTGACAAGAGTTTAGACACAAGAGGGAGGGCAGACTGCTTTTTCATTTGTTTTGTATGTCTTTCATAGATTTTTATGAATAATCATTGCTTTTCTAGTCATGTAAAATGCAATTAACCTAATATTTTATCTTTTTTTTTTACAAACAAAACATATGAATGTGCTCCAAAACAAAACCCAACTCTCAGTACAGTTCTACAGATGTAACATAAGACTTAGACAGTAAATGTCTCTTTTATCCTTTTTTAATCAATGCTGCAACTTCTTTTCCTTAATATAAATCCAATGAAATTAAACTACAAAACCAAAAAACACAACGTATAGCAAATTTCTCTAAATAAATTATGTGTATATACAATATGTAGCACTTTTAAACAAAATAATAACAAATCCTTCCAATACAAGCACAGAAAAATGGAACACAAAATTTAAAACCCAAATTTGAAATGGCAATTTTAAAAAGATAATTTTTCAGCCTGCTAAAAGTGCACAATTGTAAAAGCTCTTTTATATAGACAACTGTTTGGTTGCTTAGAGCTCTAAATATAAAAACAATGCCTTTATGGACGTGGCACGGATGGCACGGATGTTCAGCAGGGTAAACCCCAGGAAAGCAGTTGGACCTGATGGAGTTCCCGGAAAGGTTCTGCGGGCCTGCGCCGATCAACTCTCCCAGGTCTTCACAAAAATCTTCAACCCGTCGCTAGCTCAGGCTTTCATCCCTGCTTGCCTGAAGCAATGACGTCACAACCCCTGATTGGGAAAAGTTTCTTGTGAGAATTATCTAACAGAATCACCCACAAAACATTTTTTTAACACAGACATAACACAAAGAAGACAACACACCACCACTTTGGGATTGGAATGTAATTTTATTAGATTTTAACCCTTTGGAATCAAACTAAAAACGGAGCTGTCTGATTGGTCCATGGGAGAACTCATGCCAATGGGGCAGAAACCCAACAGCCAGAATGTTCCCTAACGGACTAATGATCAATACAATAATTACTATAAAATGTTCTACACATACATACGGAACTAAACGAAGTAGAACATCTATTATTTCATGAAAACAATAACATGTAATCAACCTACTTCATCAAATACGAACGATAAAAGGCATGCTGGGAAACCATGAGTGAAGCAGCTGGTCAAGACATTGATCTCAGGGTGTATTCATCTCAGCCGTCCCTCTGCTCGACCCCTGCTGGACGACTGGAGAATCACACCCCACAGAGTATTTTGCTAAAGCCTGCCGAATTTGAGCAAATCAGTTCTTTTTAGAACTTCCTCATTTCCTCTACACTTCGATCTTCGACGCCCCTGACCAGCAAGGAAGACTACCGGACCCCCAGTGAGAAGAACTCGACCCGGTTAGACGCGCCGCACCAGGACGCCTTCAGTTTGACTGTAGGTTTGTCACCACCATTTTGAATTTCCCCGCGACTTGTAAACGAACCGTTACTTTAAATCGACCATCGAACCTTTTTTACATGGCCACAATGACTACTCACCTTCTGATAATCAATTTTATTGAATAAAAAACCGTAAAAGTTGTTTAAAATCGATAAGACGAACGTAAATAATTTGACCTTTTACTTCGTTGAACCGGGAGTGATCGCTTCCATTATGATGCGAACGTAAGTTTTAAAGACTTTTTAAAGCAAACCAACCGACGAATTTTCTTTTTAAACGGACACAAACGTACAAAATGACATGTAGAATCGATTCTGATCGACAAACAACAAGTTTCTATCCGTTTCAGAGATCGTTTTTTTGTAGTCTATCCAATCGCGGTCAAGTGAGCCGACATCTGTGGAAGTGCGGTCACGCCAGCCGTCACTGACTCTTTGCATGCGCGTTTACATCACAGTTTACGGTACACACGTCCAGCGAGCTAGAAAGACGGCATAAGCGCTGATATCACCCATATCAGTTACCCATTATAGAAATGACATGTACTGTACTCTGAAATAAATGAGAGTTATTGCATGCCCTGTATGGTTATTTAATGTAAAAATGTTTTCATTTGGATTGCATGTCTGTTCATTCCATAATAAACCACCAGAAATAACGTGTTTTGTCTGAAATATAATCAATCAGACACATTCTAAAAGTGAGATTTAACACTGACAAGAGTGTTTTGTGGGTTGTTGAGCATGACATGGAATGGTTCACATGTTCTATTATGACTATGTAAGAGGAAGCCTGAATTGGTCTAATATGTCAATATCTTTACTTTTCTACAGTCAATTTTCATCAAACTTGCTGTGATGATCATGAACATCATTACCAACAATAATCCAGTGAAAGTTTTGCGTCACCTTTGAAAAAAGTGGTATTTTGGATGGTTCACATGTTTTACTTTAACCACAAAGGCTGGATGCTTAGGAGAACTATAACTTTAATTTCTCTGATATTCTCCAGTCATTTTTCTTCAAAATTGCTGGGATGATCATGAACATCATTATTAACCATAATCCACTGAAAGTTTTGTGTCACCTTTGAAAGAAGTGGTATTTTGAATGGTTCAAATGTTCAACTATGACTATGTATGAGGGAGGATGAATTAGACTATAATGTCAATATCTCTAATACTCTCCAGTCAATTTTCATCAAACTTGCTGTGATGATCATGAACATCATTACCAACAATAATCCAGTGAAAGTTTTGCGTCACCTTTTGATAAAGTGCCCTTTTGAATGGTTCACAAGTTTTATTTTAACTATACAAGCAGGATGCTTAGGTGTACTATAATGTCAAAATCTCTAATTTTCTCCAGTCAATTTTCTTCAAACTTGCTGTGATGTTAGTAAACATTATTACCAACAATAATCCAGTGAAAGTTTTGCGTCACCTTACAAAAAAGTAGCATTTTGTAAGGTTTACATATTACACACTGTCTGTGAATGAGGAGACCCGAATTGTTCTATAACTTTAATATCTCTAATTTTCTCCAGTCATTTTTCTTCAAACTTGCTGTGATGTTAGTAAACATTATTAACAACAATAATCCAGTGAAAGTTTTGTGTCACCTTTTGATAAAGTGCCCTTTTGAATGGTTCACAAGTTTTATTTTAACTATACAAGCAGGATGCTTAGGTGTACTATAATGTCAAAATCTCTGATTTTCTCCAGTCATTTTTCTTCAAACTTGCTGTGATGTTAGTGAACATCATTACCAACCATAATCCAGTGGAAGTTTTGCGTCACCTTTTGATAAAAAGCCCTTTTGTATGGTTCACATATTACACTTTAACTACATTTGACGGAGCCTGTATTAGACTATAATGTCAATATCTTTCATTTTCTCCAGTCACTTTCCTTCAAACTTGCTGTAATGATCATGAACATTATTACCAATAATAATCCAGTGAAAGTTTAGCGTCACCTTAAATGTAGCAACTTTAGAAAGAGTTGACAGGACCAGATGTGATTTTACTTGGAGTTTCTTCATTTCTGCTTGATTCCATTCCATGTCATGCTCAACAACCCACAAAACACTCTTGTCAGTGTTAAATCTCACTTTTAGAATGTGTCTGATTGATTATATTTCAGACAAAACACGTTATTTCTGGTGGTTTATTATGGAATGAACAGACATGCAATCCAAATGAAAACATTTTTACATTAAATAACCATACAGGGTATGCAATAACTCTCATTTATTTCAGAGTACAGTACATGTCATTTCTATAATGGGTAACTGATATAGGTGATATCAGCGCTTATGCCGTCTTTCCAGCTCGCTGGACGTGTGTACCGTAAACTATGATGTAAACGCGCATGCAAAGAGTCAGTGACGGCTGGCGTGACCGCACTTCCACAGATGTCGGCTCACTTGACCGCGGTTCTATCCACCATCTTTGTAGTTCTCGTTGAATTATTCGAACATTGTTTTTACGGTTTTTAAACCACATTAACAAGCGAAACTCCTTTCTAATTGATTAAATACATGTCAGTTCACATATAATACCTTTTAAATGCCTGCTGACCCGTGAGTATTTCCACTGAAGATCAGTTCCAACCTATTTTGTACTTTTTAGGTTTTAGGTTCAATTTTCAGTGTTTAATAATCTCATATAGGACACATGTTAAATTTATTTGTGTATAAATGTTTTCAAATAGTCAATTATTAGTGTATGGCAGCCACTATGAATATATTTGCAGGAACACACACAGATCTTAAAATGGCTGCTTGGCCTGCTGATTGATTTTAAAGTTCTTAGTAGTTTATAAATATTTTTATGGTCTTGGGCCTTCATATTTATCTGATATGATTTTAAAGTATGAGCCCCTGTGGACCCTGAGGTCCTCTGATACAGGCCTTTTGGTTATCCCACACACGGCAAGGCCTCATTCAGTTGTAATGGACCTCCTCTATGGATTAGCCTCCCAAAGAGCATTTAGCATTTTATGTCTATTAAAGTTTATGTACTTATTTTTTTTTAATAAATGTTAATTTTTGTTATTTCTTTTACATTTTATTTGTAACTCCAGAGTTTTCCTCTGAGGGATCTTCCACACCAGTGACTGAGCCTTTGTCTCGACAACAAAGAGAGAGGAGCTGTTTGCTGGTTTTTCCAGAGCACCTTTTTTTTGTAAGCCATTAAAGAGTTTGGTAAAGGTAAGTTAAATTTGCAGTGTTTAATAATCTATTATAGGACACATGTTACATTTATTTGTGTAGAACTATTTTCCAATAGTCTGAATATATTGTTTTATGTTTTTGATTATGGGTCTGTGTGGTATAAATGTATTGCTTTATGTATACATAATAGAAATGAGAATCTTATTTTAATGGTGGTTTCATTTTTATATCTTTTTTTTAGATGCCACGAAAGAAGGGATTTAATATGCGTCGCACCAAAGTGTGCAAGGTTCAGGAAGAAGGTAAAACTTCTGGTTGTGTGTGTCAGGAGCAAATACAGAAGCCTTTGATTTCTGGAATGAAAGTAAGATTAACAAATTCAAGTGATAGTACAACATCACTTACATGTTGTGTTGTGGCTGCAATCAACCATGTTGTTGCTCCAGTGTGTACATGGAGGGACGCTGATGTTGATAATATTAGAAATGAAGGTGTGCAGTTGGTTTGTTCATTTAATGGAAGTGATGGATGTATAAACAATTCCAAAAAGTTATTCAAGGTTTCTGAAAAGCTCAGTGTGTTTGGAAGAATTTGGGATGTTGCTATCAATGAGCCTGTGTATTCTAGTGATTCAAAGAGTGAAGATTTTTCACTGTTGTATGAAATGATGCAGGAGCGACTGATGGAGGAAGATCTGTGTTTGTTGGATTTGCAGGGTTTCGTTTGTGCTGTCATTCATCACAAAGAGTATTTTGTTGTGGTTGATTGTGGTGCACGAGATTCATCTGGAATGTTTTCTAATATTGGAACATCTGTGGCTGTTTTCAACAGTTGCTTTAATGACTTGATGTTGCACATTTGGAACTTGAAAAAGTCTTTGAATGCAGAATGGTTTGGCATTAGTTCAATGTTTGTGAAAGAAGCTTCTTGGGATGGGTGTAATAATACATTTGGTTTGGGAGCAGAGGATGCACGTGTGAATCAGTCAGTTTTGGGCAAAAGACAGACTGGTTTTATAAAAGAACATGTTCAGGAGTTAAATGACAAAATTGTGGTTGGCGAACAATGTAAAGTGTTAATGGAATGCAAAAATTCATTGAAAATTGGAAAAAAGGGCAATAATTTAAAAAAAAAATCATCTTCAGTGATTTTAAATGAAAACAATTGTAACAGATTTGACACAGAACGTTGTGTAAGGGGATCTTTTCATCAAGGAGATCGGCAGCTTCAAAACAGAGGTGTGCAGTGCATGGCAATAGCCCTGGTGAGTTTGGCTAAACACACGGATCGTAGTGTTTTTGAGTGGGAGGCAACAGACTTGGACCATGTTGTGTTTCTTGGTGATCAGCTGTACTCCTCGGTGTGTGAAAACAAAATCATCCCTGGAAATTTGAAGTTTTTGTCAGTACCTGATTTGCCCATGGATTCTGAAATTGATGGTAAATTATTTAAGTTTGAATATGGTGAATATGTTTCTGGGATTGTTAATGTGAGTAATGGTAAATTTGTTGACAGTGGTGAAGTGATAACTCTTAAAAAGGGACTGGAGCACATGCTTGTCAAGTATAAAACATGTTTTTTGACCATAGGCAGTAGTACTTGTGCTGTTATTTCAGAAAACGGCCATTATGCTGTGGTGGATTCACATGCACGCAGTGGTACTGGAATGGCAGATGTAAATGGAAGAAGTATTATCATGTACCTTCCTAGTCTTAATGATTTATACAATTATATTTGTTGCTTGAGTATTTCACTTGCAGGGAAAGAAATGGCTTTTGAAATTGCATCCGTTGCTGCGACTGACAATGATCATAGTGAGAAAAATAAACAAAGTGTGCTTGAGAAGGATTGTAAAACTGGATTAAATACTGAGTCACAGTTTGGTTTTGGGTGCAGTTTAGATGTTCAAACTAGTTCCTTACCGTTGCCTGAAAGTAACAGAAAGCGTAAGCTTTTAACTGGGCAATGTGAATCAAAGAAGACAAAATGGTATGATGCTAATGAAGCTAGTTTGGATGTTGAGTTTATTGGTGAAGTTTCATCAAAGAAACTTGAGTTTTATCCTGTTGATTTTGATGTTACACAAGCATTGTGTAAACAACTGAATGTGCATTGTGAAAACACTGCATGTGCTAACCCTCTAGAGGTTGGCATGTTGGGAATTCCATGTCAAACTGATCATATAGTAGCTGATGGCAATTGCTTTTTTAGGGCTGTGTCCAAAGTTATTAGTGGTACTGAGAAAAATCACATAAAGTTAAGACGTTCAGTTGTTACACATTTACAAAAAAATGTTGGAAATTATAGTTCTCTTTTGAGATCTGAAAATATGTCTGTGGATGAATATCTCAATGTTTCTAAAATGAGATTTTCTGGTAGTTGGGCTACAGAGGTTGAAATTCAAGCTACAGCTGACTACTTGGGTGTGAGTGTGTATACGTATCACAATGAACGTTGGTTGAAATATGCCTGTCAACGTAAAGCTATCTCTAAACAAGGCATATATCTGCAAAATATAAATGAGTGTCATTATGAAGTTGTAACTTGCGTTCAAATTTTTCAGCAGCAGCATTGTTTTGGGTTTTGTAAATCTATGGAAAATAATATTTTGGGTCATATGAGGCAATGTAAAAGGAACTCAGAAATGCTTTCAGAAGGAGATTGCAAGAGTGTTAAACATAGCAGGTCTGAAGTTGGTGATTGTAACGATGTTTTGTGTAGTGCATTGGTTAACAATGATCACCAAAACAGTGAAATTGTGCAAAGTAATAATTTAGTTGAAAGTGTTTTCAGTTTTCATCCATTGTCATTCGAGTCTGCAGTTTTGTTGTCAAAACATCTGGATTTGGATTTTGTGAAGCAGAATGAAGACATTCCAACTAATAATGTTACGCTTGGTTCTATTTGTAAGACAGAGGTCCTATTAAATGATGGCAATAGTTTTTTCCGAGCTATTTCTCGAGTCATTAGTGGTTCTGAAAAGTGTCATAGAAGAGTTCGACTGGCTGTTGTTAAGTTTATGCTAAAAAATAGTGACATTCATATGAAGTTGCTTTGTCAAGGATATGCCACAGTGTCTGAGTACATTCTGAAGTCACGTATGAAATATGTTGGCAGTTTTGTATCTGAGATTGATATTCAAGCTACTTCAAATTTTTTGGGAGTAGAAATTTTTGTACACAATGGTAGCATATGGAGAAAGTATAATCCTGTGAACAAAATACTTGGAAATCAAGCAATTTATTTGCGGGAATGTGATAAATATTTTGAGGTTGTTGTTTGTGTTCATTGTAGTGGTAAAGCTGGATGTGCCAATTGGTGTAAAAGCAATAGTATTTGTTCTGAGAAACCACTGCTTAGACGCCGTTCTTTTCAACCATATGTTACTTGTGATTCAGTTGCTGAATCTTGTTTTTCAAAGTATCTAAAAAAAAGGAAATCGTTTTACCAGAAAGTGCAGTATCAAATAATTGAACTGCATAAACAGAAGAAAAAAGATATAAGTAAAAGGAAATATGCATCTGATTCTTTGCATAGATCCAGAGCATTGGAATTGAGTAAAATAAATTATAAGGAAAATGCTATCTATAGAATGTGTGTTAAACAACGTAGTTCTGCAAAATATAGAACTGATGTATTACACAGAGATCGTGTTAAAAATTTGAGTAAAAACAAGTATAAATGTGATTTGTTACACAAACATAATGTTAAGGAAAGGAGTAAAAGAAAATATCAGAGTAATGATACTCATAGAGAAAATGTTAAAGCATTGAGTTCTAGAAAATATCAGAGTAATGATACTCATAGAGAAAATGTTAAAGCATTGAGTTCTAGAAAATATCAGAGTAATGATACTCATAGAGAAAATGTTAAAGCACTGAGTTCTAGAAAATATCATCAAGATCCTCACTTTAGGAAAAGTGTGGTGGATGGGATCAAATATAAGCGACAATTGAATAAAAAACAGTTGGAAGAGTTTGATGTTGTTATGAAACAATTTTTGGATAAAGTTAAAGATGGACCTGGGTTTGTTTGTTGTGTATGTCATAGGTTGTTATTTGAACATCAGGTCTTACATTGTAAAAAAGAGTCGTACAGTAATGCAGGACTTGGACTTATCGCTGATCAATGTATCACGTCTGATTATTTGCATATCTGTAAAGGAAACTGCTCAAAAAATTGTGAATGGATGAAAACATCAAGAAGTAAATTGTGGATTTGTTACACGTGCCATGCTAAAATCAAAAAAGGTAAAGTACCAGCTGAGAGTGTTAAAAATAACTTAGAACTTGAACCTATACCAGCAGAATTGGCATGTTTAAATCAATTAGAACAACATTTAATAGCATTACATATTCCATTTATGAAACTGTTGGCATTGCCCAAAGGTGGGCAGAATGGCGTGCATGGACCTATTACTTGTGTTCCTGCAAATACTGAACAAACAACTTATTTGTTACCACGCATGTCTATTGAGGGTTCTCTTGTGCCTGTGAAATTAAAACGGAAGCTTACTTATAAAGGACATTATGAATATCAGTATGTTGATTCGGAACGTGTTAAGCAGGCTTTACAGTTTTTACAAAGCCATAATTCTTATTATAACAACGTGAAATTTAATAATGATTGGATTAATGGTTTTTGTAAAGAAACATCTGATGTGGTAGAAAAAGATGTTGAATGCACTGCAAATGTTGACGATTCAAATGTTTTAGGAGATGAACTTCTGCATGATAGACAGCAGCATTGCATGTTCCAGGACACTTGTCTAATGCCAGTAGACATTGGTCAAGAGGCTTTGGATCAATATTTTGATCACATTTTGAATGTAGCTCCCGCTGAAGGCAATAGTCCGGTGAAGTTGTTGTCCGATATTACAAATGAGGCTAAATGTTTTCCTGTGTTGTTTCCTAAGGGTGGACCAACATTTCATGATGGAAGACAACATCCTTTAACTCTATCACGATATTTTAACAACAGGATTCTTAATGCTGATTGTCGTTTTGCACAAAATGTGGAATATATTTTTTTTGCCCAATATATGACAGAATTAGAAAAGGTCGTTTCAAATGTTTCGATTGCAGTAAGAAAAGGTAAGTATGATTTTAAAAATAAACGAGTAGTTACTGGAGAGTTGTTGAATAGTGATGATTCTATTAAAAGGATGTTGGAATTTGATGATGGGTACAGATTTTTAAAACCAATCAGAGGTACGCCAGCATTTTGGCAGGCGGCCCAGAAAGACCTCATGGCTTGTGTGAGGCAGCTTGGAATCCCCACATGGTTCTGTTCATTTTCTTCAGCTGATATGCGGTGGAAGAATTTACTTTCCTGCATTCTGAAGCACGAAGGTAGAACTGAAACTGTGGAGCAGTTGGAATGGGCAGACAGATGTGAGCTTTTGCGTCGTAATCCTGTCACTGCTGCTCGGATGTTTGATTTTCGTTGGCATTGTTTTCTGAAAGAGGTTCTTATGTCGCCTGCATGTCCTATAGGAAAAATTAAGGATTTTTTTTATAGGGTGGAGTTTCAGCAACGAGGCTCACCACATCTTCATTGCCTGTTTTGGATAGAGGATGCACCTGTAATTGACAGAAATACAGATGCTGAAGTGATTGCATTTATTGATCGTTATGTGACTTGTGAGTTACCATCAAATATTGACTTACTGGAAATTGTTACATCTGTGCAAAAACACTCTGAAACACATGCGAAAACATGTAAAAAAAAAGGAACTGTGTGTCGTTTTAATTTTCCTAGACCACCTTCTGCACGTACGTTCATATCACGTAGCACAAGTGCTGAAGAGACACAGTCTTGTCAATGTGTGTTATCAGAGAAAGAGTCTTGCAACTGTAAAGAAAATGCACAGACACAGCAATTGAAGAAAAAAGAGGCTTCTGCATTGATTGCACACATTAAAGCTGCTCTCTCAGCTGATGGGCCAACTTATGACAATGTTGAAGATTTGTTTGGATCTGTTGGGTTAAACCAAAGCACATTTGAAACTGCATATAACTGTTGTGCTCGGAAAACCCATGTTGTGCTGAAACGTCAGATCAATGAAGTTTGGATTAATCAATATAGCAAGCCACTGTTAAAATGCTGGAATGCTAATATGGATATACAGTTTGTTGTCGACGCATATGCATGTGTTGTGTACATCATTTCTTACATCTCTAAATCAGAGAAGGAAATGGGTTTATTATTGCAGTGTGCACAAAAGGAAGCAAGCAGGGATGGAAATGCTTCTGCCAAAGAGAGTCTAAAAACATTAGGCAGTACATATTTGCACAACAGAGATGTATCTGCTCAAGAAAGTGTTTATAGACTGACAAATGCACATTTGAAAGAGTGCTCTCGGAAAGTTGTGTTTCTTCCTGTTGGTGAAAATACTGTTAAAATGAGTTTACCGTTAAAAGTACTAAAAGAAAAAGCATCAAAGCATTCTGTTAGTACAGATGATATGTGGATGACAAGCATTGTGGATAGATATAAGAACAGACCTAAGAGTGATGATTTTCCTTCAATGTGTTTAGCAGTATTTGCTTCCGAATTTCGTGTGTTGTCAAAAAATGAAAGTGCTGCTAAGCGAATAAAGTTGAACAACAACACTGGATATGTTGTGAAAAGAACCCGCACACAACCTGCTGTTGTACGTTACGTTAAGTTCTCTGAAACAAAACAGCCTGAACTGTTTTATCAAAGCAATCTGCAGTTGTTTTTGCCATACTACAGCGATAGCCAGCTGAAACCTCAAGGTTTTGAAACGTATCAAGACTTTTTTCATAAGGGCACGATAAGACTTGGTAATTCAGGTCTGCAGTTGGTAAAGTCCGTGGTAACATTAAACAGAAGTAAATTTGAAATTGATGGTGATAAATTGGTTAATGCTCAGCAAGGGATAGATAATGCTGGTGTAGTTGAAGATGGCTGGTGTGAATTATGCCCTGAGCAAGAATTGGAAAGACTTGAGTGTCAAGAGTTGTTGCAGAACCAAAAAAGTGTAGATGATGAACAGGAATTTGATATTCCTGATTTAAGAGTTTCAGCTCAACATAGCCATTTCTTTCAACTGAATAAAACAAAAATGCCTCGTAGTGATGGCTTGGCTTTAATTCGCTCTTTAAATGAAATTCAGATGGATATTTTTTACCAAGTGAGAAAATGGTGTGTGGAAAAGGTTTTGGGAAAAAAGCCAGAACCATTCCACCTGTTCATAACAGGAGGTGCAGGGACTGGTAAAACTCACCTAATTAAAGCAATACAATATGAATCAAATAGACTATTGTCTCCTCTTTGTCGTCATGTAGATGACATCTGTGTTTTGTTGACAGCTCCCACAGGAATTGCTGCGTTTAATGTACAAGCAAGTACTATACACAACACTTTCTGTATTGGTAAAGATGTCCGCTTACCTTACACACCACTGGGTGAGGAAAAATTAAATTCTTTACGTGCCATTTACAGCAGTTTACAGATTTTGATAATTGATGAAATATCCATGGTAGATCATAATTTATTAGCATATATTCATGGGCGTCTGAGGCAAATAAAGCAAACTGGTAACTCTGCATTGTTTGGAAATGTTTGTATTATTGCAGTTGGGGATTTCTTTCAATTACCTCCAGTGAGAGGAAAACCATTGTATGTAGAAAATGTGGGTATGGATCTTTGGTGTGGTGTGTTTAAAATTGTTTGCCTGGAAACCATTGTACGCCAAAAAGATCAGGAATTTGCCAAATTACTCGGCAGAGTTAGGACACGATGCAAAGGTACTGAAATGTTAAAAAGTGATATCCAACAATTGAAGTCACGTGAAACGGGAGAAGGCAGCGCTGCTTTACATATTTTCCCAACTAATGGTCAAGTAAATCAACATAATTTAACCCATCTACATTCATCCTGTCCAGATTATGTAACTATTAAAGCTCAAGATTATGTAAATTGTAAGGAAACAGGTAGACAAGTGTTACTAAGTGGTAATCATTCAAACGCTAACAATACTTGTTTAGCAGGAAGACTTCTTTTGGGGAAAAATGCACGTGTCATGCTTTGTAAAAATGTTGATGTGGCAGATGGTCTTGTCAATGGTGCATGTGGAATTGTGACTGATATTGTCTATAGAAACTCTGACTTTCCACAAATTGTTTTTGTGAATTTTGATAATAAAGACATTGGAAGACAACGGAAGAAACAGTATGAAAATCATCCAGGGCTTGTCTCAGGTTCTGTAGCCATTGTTCCAGAAGAGGAACGACTCACAGGAAGAGGTGGTCTGAGACGTCAGTTTCCTCTAAAACTTGCTTGGGCTTGTACTGTTCATAAAGTTCAGGGTCTTACCATTGATAATGTTGTTGTGTCTTTGAAAAAAACCTTTGCTCCTGGGCAGGCTTATGTTGCATTAAGCCGCGTAACAAGTTTGTCTGGTTTAATTATTCAAGATTTTAAGGAACAGGCCATTTATTGTAACAAAACAGTTTCTGAATATGTGGCAAACATGCCTCAATATCTAATAAATAAAGAAAATCTCACTTCTAGTTCATGTGACTTTAGCATTTTCCTTATGAATGTGCAAAATTTAGAGTGGCATGTAAAGGACTTAGCTTTGTGCACAAAACAGTTACATGCTAACTGCATAGCTGTAACTGAAACATGGCTTCCAAATGCCCCTTTTACTGATGCATTGAACATCAGTGGCTACAATTTTTATAGTATGCCACGCTCACTGTCTTATAGTGGAGTAGATCCTAGACTGAATGTCATTAAAGGCTTAAAACATGGTGGTGTTGGAATGTACACCGTTGAAAATATCCTGTTTGAACATGTAGAGGTACAAAGTGTAGATATTGAATGTTTAGTGCACAGATTTATTAAATCGAACATAGTCGTGGCAGTTCTGTATCGTCCACCATCATATGCCATTTCATTATTTAGAGAGAACCTTAAGAAATTAGTCGATCTGTTGGAGCCCCTGGGTGATACCATTGCTATAATGGGTGATTTCAATGACAATCTAGTAAACTCGAAGACAATAACTGATTTCATGGCACATAAAGGTTTTATTCAACTGGTTTCTGAAAACACAACGTTAAAAAATACGATAATCGATCATGTGTACTTAAAAACAACAAAATATAAAGTCGAATGTACAGTTGTACAAACATACTTTAGTGATCATGATGGGATTCTTTGTCGTTTTAAACATGTAAGTGACTGTTGATGATTGTGGCGAAGGAGAAAGGGACATCTTTATCTCTTTTAAGTCACAAACGTCTGACTTAATATAAAACGTCAAATGTTGAACTAAATACATGCTGGTGTCAGTTATTGTGGCGAAGGAGGCGGGGAGAAATGACGCATCTGCGACATTTTTATCTCTGTTAAGTCACAAACATCTGACTTAATGTAAAACGTCAAATGTTGAACTAAATACATGCTGGTGTCAGTTATTGTGGCGAAGGAGGCGGGGAGAAATGACGCATCTGCGACATTTTTATCTCTGTTAAGTCACAAACATCTGACTAAATGTAAAACGTCAAATGTTGAACTAAATACATGCTGGTGTCAGTTATTGTGGCGAAGGAGGCAGGGAGAAATGACGCATCTGCGACATTTTTATCTCTGTTAAGTCACAAACATCTGACTTAATGTAAAACGTCAAATGTTGAACTAAATACATGCTGGTGTCAGTTATTGTGGCGAAGGAGGCGGGGAGAAATGACGCATCTGCGACATTTTTATCTCTGTTAAGTCACAAACATCTGACTTAATGTAAAACGTCAAATGTTGAACTAAATACATGCTGGTGTCAGTTATTGTGGCGAAGGAGGCGGGGAGAAATGACGCATCTGCGACATTTTTATCTCTGTTAAGTCACAAACATCTGACTTAATGTAAAACGTCAAATGTTGAACTAAATACATGCTGGTGTCAGTTATTGTGGCGAAGGAGGCGGGGAGAAATGACGCATCTGCGACATTTTTATCTCTGTTAAGTCACAAACATCTGACTTAATGTAAAACGTCAAATGTTGAACTAAATACATGCTGGTGTCAGTTATTGTGGCGAAGGAGGCGGGGAGAAATGACGCATCTGCGACATTTTTATCTCTGTTAAGTCACAAAAATCTGACTTAATGTAAAACGTCAAATGTTGAACTAAATACATGCTGGTGTCAGTTATTGTGGCGAAGGAGGCGGAGAGAAATGACGCATCTGCGACATTTTTATCTCTGTTAAGTCACAAACATCTGACTTAATGTAAAACGTCAAATGTTGAACTAAATACATGCTGGTGTCAGTTATTGTGGCGAAGGAGGCGGGGAGAAATGACGCATCTGCGACATTTTTATCTCTGTTAAGTCACAATCCTCTGACTTTATGGAAATGTGGTTTCTTTTCCTGCATCTTGAATACATATTAGGCATTACAAATTTACATTTTTTTTCTGTAGTTAGCAATTGAGTAAAGAATCAAAATGCTTTTTTTTTTGCATATTTCTAAATTTCAAACCATCTGATGTACAAACATATTCGAAGTACTTAAAAAGTACTTTAGAAAGTAATTGAAATTTATGTATCTATTGCATTCCTATGGCCTAGTTATTCATGATGCAGGTTTTGCTTTCCTTGCCATGTGACCTCAAAAAAAGCAAAAGACATTGGTAATGGTACTCCCAGTTACTGGGATGGGGTTCGATTCCCTACAATGTCCATGTTCTGAGGTCACATAAACACTTTTTTAATGTTAGTGCATATATGTGTCTTCATGAAATAACTCTCGTCTATTTTTAATCATAGAGAAATTTCTATAAATCTCGTCATAGGAACATCCCCACAGTAACCACCCTGACTGGAACATCAACGTGGTCCACTTCACAGCCGTGAGGCTGCAAAGTTAAACTCCAGCTGCCCCAGCAAGTGTGACAACTGCAGCAACAACCACCGACCAAGCCCTGACAGAAAAGATCCCCACAAGGAACACTGCAGGCTGTTCCATGAAAAATATAGTTTTGCCATTGCCTTGCAGATCACAGTTCAAGTGATTTAGTTTTCCAGTAATATCAGTCAAACTGCGAGTTCAGATTTACCATATTCATATTAACCATATTCAGCAGACTGCTCCTCCAATAGCACCTTGAAAATCCTGTGCCGTTTTGCTTTGCAGCAGAAGTTGATTTCACAATAGGAGTCATCATGTGTCTAGAGCCAATCACTTCTGCACATAGGGCCTACTGGTGAATGACGCAGCAGTAATGAAGACATTTTGGGAAGTCTGGGTCAGCTTTACAGTGAGTGATGAAACCCGTTTTTCTATTGATCATAGCAGGAGCCCTGTCTGCAGTCACTGCTACCAGCTTTTCTAAAGGTACCTTTTTCTGCACAAAAATTCCTTCACCATGTTATACATTTCAACTCCTCTTGTAGTTGTCTGTTAGGGCAGTTGTGTCAAGAGTTCTTCTCTTGTGGACTCCAAAAGTTTGTACTGCTGCTGTCCACAGACTCATCACATTGGACATCAAACCACCTGCACTTTGTAAGATCCCAGTCCAGCTAATTAACCAAGTTATCAGACATAGCTGACACTTGTCTAAATATTGTAGTAAAAATTAGAAGAGTTCAATTGTTCTCATCCTTAGGGACAGTGATGGCAATTATCATCATTGATTGTTTCTCAAACTGAAAACAACAAGCAACAGAATACAGTTCTCCCCCCACCCCCCCCCACCCCCACCCCCCACAGGCTGCTGTCATGTTAACATTAGCTTGGAGCTCCAGAAAAGAACAAGAAAGAACAAAGAGAATGGCTCGAACAAGGCGTTGCTCACGGGGCGGTCGCTCGTGCCAGGCGGTCGCACGTGCTCGGGCCCGCTAAATGCTACTTGTAGCTTTAATTATTATTATTTTTCTTCCGCCGGAAGAATCGCATTTTTGAGGCCTTTAACATACCCCAAAACTCACCAAATTTGGCACACACATCAGGAGTCGCGAAAAATTTCATATTTTATGAGAAATTGGCATGGGCGCGCAAAAACGGCTCGACAGCGCCACCTACAATGACTTTTGTCCCGACGCCCCGCATACGCTTTAACGTACAAGCTTGATTTTTTCAGGGCATGTTCATCAGATGGAAACCTACAAAAAAGTCTGTAGGTACCAAGCTGTCAGTTGCACAGGAAGTCTGCTATATTGATGTCAATATGTCATTTTTGCTCTATTTTGGACATTTGCAGGCCTCCTTCTAGAACGAACTCCTCCTAGAGATTTGTGAATAATGACTCCAAACTTTGGTTTTGTAAAATAAACACATGTCCGATGTTAAATTGCGAAGCTTTTAAGTTTTTACGGTTGTTTGTGACCGTGGCGGCGCGTAGAAATTCGACGTTGTTTCGAAAACACGCCATGAAAAGAAAAATGGCCATTACTCAGCCATGCATAATCCAATCTGATCCAAAATTGATGTGCATGATTGTAGTCTGACTCTGAACACATCTGCAGTGAAAAAATCTGGAAAAAGTGTAGCGCCACCTGCTGGCAAGAGGAAATGACATGTTTTACTTGGAGCATCACTACTCCGAGTAGGATGAGCCGACACACCTGAAAATGACGTCCACCTGTTGAAAAGCCATTGAAGTTTACTCTGACAAAAAACCATAACTTTCAATGCGGGGGTGTGGTCGTGACAGAGCGGCAAAGTTGGGCATCTCGCTATGCACACAAAAGTTGCTCTCACGTGCACATTCCTTGTCCAATCTCACTGAAATTCAATGGATATGATGAAGCTTCTATTCTGAACCCATGGATATGACAATCTTGGACGAGCTCTATAGCGCCACCTAGTTATTGCATTGGGCACATTCTGCCCTGTATTTTCTCTTTGCTTTGTCCGATGTGCATGAAATTAAAACTGGAGATACTCAGAAGGGTCTTCTCTCATCATGTAAAGTTTCATGGGTGTACACCTGACGGTGCCTGCGTAACAGGAAGTGGTCGATTATGTGCACCCAAATAATAGAAATTTATTATAAATCAGCCGTTTGTCTCAGGAAGCTGAGATTTCAGAATTAGATGCCTTTAATAACCTCCAGCTTTGATATGTAACACTATAGGGTCTACGAGAAACTTCATCACTTGATTTTTTTAATGAAATTTTGGACTGAACAAAGATTTTTAGCATAAATTCTGTTTAGGTTATCAGCACCAAGAATTCAACTTTCATAGGCATTTATGTGCTACTGCTTCCTAAAAAAATTCAGAATTATTGAAGTTACAGGTGACATCTTAGAGAGCATTACATCCAAAAAGGTCCGAAAACGTCTTTTTAGGCAAAACTACAAACACCTATTTTTTTTCATAACTTAATCATCATATATCAACACCATTTATTTTTTTAAATGTAGGGATCTGTGTTTGCTGCCTTCCATATTTTTTTCAGAAGTCCAGGTGAAACAGATGATTTTAAAAAAATCCTGATTCATCCCAAAACCTGTGCTTTTTCCGTCTGGACTCCAAACAAGTGTGTTTTAAAATTACTTATGCTTCAAATATCCACACCAAGTTTCACACGCATATAGCTGAACATGTCTAAATGCTTCTTGAATATTCTTTACAGATATAAAATGAACTGGTCAACTGTAGGATGTCATTTCCTCTTACATGCTTAAGTCTTTTCCTCATGCTGCAGCCTGCTCCTCAATCATCCCTGTTGCTGGAGTCAAATTTCACCCCCCCCCCCCCCACACACACACACACCAGCTGCCAGTTCATATGCTAACTAACCCAGAAGTGAGGTGACAAGAGTTTAGACACAAGTGGGAGGGCAGACTGCTTTTTCATTTGTTTTGTATGTCTTTCATAGATTTTTATGAATAATCATTGCTTTTCTAGTCATGTAAAATGCAATTAACCTAATATTTTATCTTTTTTTTTTTACAAACAAAACATATGAATGTGCTCCAAAACAAAACCCAACTCTCAGTACAGTTCTACAGATGTAACATAAGACTTAGACAGTAAATGTCTCTTTTATCCTTTTTTAATCAATGCTGCAACTTCTTTTCCTTAATATAAATCCAATGAAATTAAACTACAAAACCAAAAAACACAACGTATAGCAAATTTCTCTAAATAAATTATGTGTATATACAATATGTAGCACTTTTAAACAAAATAATAACAAATCCTTCCAATACAAGCACAGAAAAATGGAACACAAAATTTAAAACCCACATTTGAAATGGCAATTTTAAAAAGATAATTTTTTCAGCCTGCTAAAAGTGCACAATTGTAAAAGCTCTTTTATATAGACAACTGTTTGGTTGCTTAGAGCTCTAAATATAAAAACAATGCCTTTATGGACGTGGCACGGATGGCACGGATGTTCAGCAGGGTAAACCCCAGGAAAGCGGCGGGACCTGATGGAGTTCCCGGAAAGGTTCTGCGGGCCTGCGCCGATCAACTCTCCCAGGTCTTCACAAAAATCTTCAACCTGTCGCTAGCTCAGGCTTTCATCCCTGCTTGCCTGAAGTCATCCACTATCATCCCAATACCCAAAAAGTCCTCATCCACAGCCTTCCTCACGGACTTCCGCCCAGTTGCACTCACTGCTGTCATCACAAAGTGTCTGGAGCGGCTGCTCCTGGGACACATCAAAGACTCCCTCCCTCCAATCTTCGTCCCCCACCAGTTTGCTTACAAAGCAAACAGATCAACGGATGATGCCATTTCCATCACCCTCCACACTGCGCTGAGCCACCTGGAACACAGAGACACCTACGCCAGGATGCTCTTTGTGGACTATAGCTCAGCCTTTAACACAATCATTCCTGACATTCTGGTCAACAAACTGTCTGAACTAGGACTCCACCCACTCACCTGCTCGTGGATCAAGGACTTCCTGACAAACAGACCACAGACAGTCAAACTTGACCCCCACCTCTCCTCCACCCGGACGCTGAGCACAGGCTCCACACAGGGATGTGTGCTGAGTCCTCTGCTGTATACACTGTACACAGCAGACTGCAGACCAGCCCACACCAGCAACACCGTGGTGAAGTTTGCAGACGACACTACTGTGGTGGGGCTGATCTCTGAGGACGACGAGACGGCCTACAGAGACGAAGTCCTGAAACTCTCAAGGTGGTGTCAGGCTAATAACCTCATCCTGAACACCACCAAGACCAAGGAGATCATCCTGGACTTCAGAAAAAACAGAACAGATCCACCCCCACTCTACATCGATGGAAACTGTGTGGAGAGGGTCCACAGCTTCACCCTCCTGGGCACCACCATCTCTGCTGACCTCACATGGTCTAACAACACCATGACTGTCATCAGGAAGGCCCAGCAACGCCTGCACTTCCTGAGAAAACTTAGGAGGAACGACGTCAGCCAGGAGCTGCTGGTAACGTTCTACCGCTCAACCATTGAGAGCATTCTGTCCTATGGCATCACAGTGTGGTTTTCCCACTGCACTGAAGCAGAACGGCAGAGTCTCCAGAGAGTGGTAAAGACAGCGCAGAGGATCATCGGCTGCCCCCTCCCCTCACTGAAGGACATTTACCAGTCTCGCTGCCTCAGCAGAGTGACTAGCATCACCACTAACTCCACCCATTCTGCTTTCCCTCTGTTTGAACTGCTGCCCTCTGGAAGGAGGTACAGGTCCATCAGAACCAGGACAAACAGACTAAGAAACAGCTTTTTTCCACAGGCAATTATCATACGGAATGCACATACGTCCACCAACCACACCTCACTCTAATTTTACTACAATGCGTGCAATATCCTGACTGTCTAACCGGGTCACTGTGCAATAACTTGATATTTATTAAGCTGTGCTCACAGCAACTCATGTAATTCCATTCTATTTTATTCACAAATATTTAATATTTAACAGTTTCTGTCCATATTGTTCATTTTTTGTTAAGAGTTGTAAATACAGTATTTCTTTTTCTATTCTATTTTTATTTTTATTTTATGTAACTCCTTCACTCCAAGGCTGCTGCAATTTCATTGTATCCCCATGTACAATGACAATAAACGATTCTGATTCTGATTATATCACTTAGACACAGATGGAGAACCATATCAACTGGATTGGTAACAGCAACAACCACCGACCAAGCCGGCAAGCCCTGGCAGAAAAGATCCCCACAAGAAACACTGCAGGCTGTTCCATAAAAAATATAGTTTTACCATTGCCTTGCAGATCACAGTTGAAGTGGTTTAGTTTTCCTAAAAAATTCAGAATGATTGAAGTTACAGGTGAACTTTTAGACAACATTTGATCCAAAAAGGTCCGAAAACGTCTTTTTAGGCAAAACTGCAAACACCTATTTTTTTGCATAACTTATCTTTCAAATATCAGCACAAAAAAATTAAAAACGGTAGGGATCTGTGTTTGCTGCCTTCCATATTTTTTTCAGACTTAAAAGTGTAACAGATGATTTATAAAAAATCCTTTTTCATCCAAAAACCTCTGTTAAATCTGTCTAGTCTTAGTATTAAAAACTCTCCAAGATGAATGTGCCTGACTCCACCTGCAGGTGGATCACAGACTTCCTGACGGACAGACAGCAGTATGTGAGGCTGGGGAAGCTCGTCTCAGATACTCGGACCACAAGCACCGGATCCCCCCAGGGCTGTGTCCTTTCACCCCTGTTACTCTCCCTGTACACAAACAGCTGCACAGCTGGTCACCTGTCTGTCAAACTCCTGAAGTTTGCTGACGACACCACACTCATCGGCCTCATCTCTGACGGAGATGAGTCGGCCTACAGGAGTGAAATAGCCAGGCTGGTGTCATAGTGCAGCGCTAACAACCTGGAGCTTAATGCTCTGAAGACAGTGGAGATGACAGTGGACTTCAGGAAGGCCCCAGCCCCCCTCCCCCCTGTCATCCTCTGTGACTCCCCGGTGACCTCTGTGGAGTCCTTCTGCTTCCTGGGAACCATCATCAGCCAGGACCTCAAGTGGGAGCAGAACATCAGCTCCATCACTAAGAAGGTCCAGCAGAGGATGTACTTCCTGAGGCAGCTGAAGAAGTTTCACCTCCCTGAAAAGATGTTGGTAGACTTTTACACCGCCATCATCGAATCCACCCTCACGTCCTCCATCACAGTCTGGTTCGCTGCGGCCACGGCCAGAGACAAGGCCAAGCTGCAACGCGTCATCCACTCAGCAGAGAAGGTGATCGGCTGCCACCTCCCGTCTCTCCAGGAGCTGCACATCTCCAGGACCTGGAGGCGGGCAGCCAGGATTGTAGCCAACCCCTCTCATCCAGGACATAATCTCTTTCGGCCCCTCCCTCCTGGCAAGAGGCTCCGGTCCATCAGGACCAGGACCTCGCGCCACAAGAACAGCTTCTTCCCCACTGCAGTCAGCCTGCTGAACAGTACCCCAACTCCCCCAGGTGACCCCCCCTCCCCCACCCACCCCCGCCCACCAAAGGACTGTCGGTGCCACTTACAGGCCCCACCATCCCAGCCCATCTGTGCTCCCACTTTAATTCACCTTACTCTACTGTATATAGTGTGTTGTTGTTGTTAACTTAATTTTTAACTTATTCTTAATTGCACTATACACCAAGTCAAATTCCTCGTTTTGTAAAGTGCGCTCTACTGAACCTGGCAATAAAACTTTTTCTGATTTCTGATTCTATTAATCATTGTTTTTTATTCATTCAAAATGCAATTAAATCAATATTTTATCTTTTTTCTTTTCCTTTTTCTTTTTTTTTTATCTCTTATATCCTTTTTTATAATCAATGTTTGAACTTCTTTTCCTTTCTATTGTCATGGTTTCAGTTTGTTGTCTTTTTTTTTGCTTTAGTTCTTGTTCTGTCTTGTTTGGTTCTGTTTCCTGTTTTATTTTGAAAGGTTTCCTGTCTTGTCATGTTTCTTGAGTTTTACTTCCTTTGGTCCCCATCTGCCCTAATCGTGTTCACCTGTGTCTTGTCTGCCCTGTCTGTATATAAGTCTTGTCTCTGCCTTCCTCCTGTGCTGGTCCATTAACTTCTGCTCATGTTGATCACGTCTTCTTGTCTGGCGTCCATGTCCCTTGCCATGCCACAGTAAGTTTTTGTTTTTAGTTTTGTCATCCTGCTCTGCAGCACTTTTTGTTAGTTAAATAAACCCACTTGCCCTGAACCCGTTTGCCTCCCGTCTCTGCGCCTGGGTCCTACCTGCTCTCGAGCCTCCCCCCCCACACGACATCTATACATCCAATGAAATTAAACTACAAATCAACAAACACAACTGATAACAAATGTCTCTAAAAAATGATGTGTATATTTGCAGAACCTTAAAAACACCAAACAAATAACAAATGCTTCCCAATTAAAGCACAAAAAATGGAACACAAAATGTAAAACCCAAGTTAGAAATTGCAATTTGAAAAAGATACTTTTTTCAGCAGCTTTTCAAAATCAATCACCAATTCTACTCTTCTGTGGATGAAACAAAGAACTCCAGAACAATGAAGCCATTTCTCTAAGTCTCTCTCACCTTCAGTTTTAAACAAGGTCTGTGAAAATCCACCATACATTGGTCACATGAACTCAGAGACCTGCTAAAAGTGCACAATTGTAAAAGCTCTTTTATATAGACAACTGTTTGTTTGCTTAGAGCTCTAAATATAAAAAAAATGCTTTTCTATCACCTAGACACAGATGGAGAACCATATCAACTGGATTAATAACAGGGTGGCATGTTTAGACAACATGAAGCTGTCCATCACATTTTTGACCTAAACATGTAAACACATCCTTGGCTCTGCGGTTAGGAAATGGTATTTGGGAATCTCTTTATACCAGGAGCCAGCCTGGCCATTGGAACATCGCCACAGTGCCCATCCAGACTGGGACAGCAATGGGGTCCACTTCAGAGCCGTGAGCTGCTGTGTTTAACTCCAGCTGTCCCAGCAAGGGAGACAACTGCAGCAACATCCACTGACCAAGCTGACAAGCCCTGGCAGAAAAGATCCCCACAAGAAAAACACTGGCTAAGGCAGGCTGGTCAAAAAAAAAATAGTTTTGCCATTGTCTTGCAGCTCGCAGATCAAGTGGTTTAGTTTTCCAGTAATGTCAGTCAAGAATGCAAGTTCAGATTCACAATGTTCATATTCACCATATTCAACAGACATCTCCTCCAATAGCACCTTAAAAATCCTGTGCTGTTTTGCTTTGCAGCTGAGGTTGTTTACGATTTTCAGAATAAGAGTCATTATATGTCCAGAGCCAATCACTTCTGCACATAAGGCCTGCTGGTGAATGACGCAGCAGTAATGCAGACATTTTGGAAAGTCTGGGTCAGCTTTACAGTGAGTGATGAAACCTGTTTGTCTATTGATCATAGCAGGAGTCCCATCTGCAGTCACTGCTACCAGCTTTTCTAATTGTACCTTTTTCTGCACAAAAACTCCTTCACCGTGTTATACATTTCAACTCCTCTTGTAGTTGTCTGTTAGGGCAGATGTGTCAGGAGTTCTTCTCTTGTGGAAACCAAAAGCTATGCTGTACTGTTGCCGTCCACAGACTCATCACACTGGACGTTAACCACCTGCACTTTGCAAGATCCCGGTCCAGCTAATTGGCCAAGTTATCAGACATAGCTGACACTCATCTAGACATTGTAGTGGAAATTGAATGAGTTCTATTGTTCTCATCCTTAGGGACAGTGATAGCAATTATCATCATTGCTTGAATTTTTTTCATGCTATATGCAAAAGTCTTTGTCCCTTAAGGCAACAGATTACAGCCCCCCCCCCCCCCCCCCCCCCCCGGCTGCTGTCGTATTAACAATAGCTTGGAGCTCCAGAATGGACAAGAAAAAACGACGAGAATGGCTCGAGCAGGGCGTTGCTCACGGGGCGGTCGCTCGTGCCGTGCGGTCGCACGTGCTCGGGCCCGCTAAATGCTACTTGTAGCTTTAATTATTATTATTTTTCTTCCGCCGGAAGAATCGCATTTTTGAGGCCTTTAACATACCCCAAAACTCACCAAATTTGGCACACACATCAGGAGTCGCGAAAAATTTCATATTTTATGAGAAATTGGCATGGGCGCGCAAAAACGGCTCGACAGCGCCACCTACAATGACTTTTGTCCCGACGCCCCGCATACGCTTTAACGTACAAGCTTGATTTTTTCAGGGCATGTTCATCAGATGGAAACCTACAAAAAAGTCTGTAGGTACCAAGCTGTCAGTTGCACAGGAAGTCTGCTATATTGATGTCAATATGTCATTTTTGCTCTATTTTGGACATTTGCAGGCCTCCTTCTAGAACGAACTCCTCCTAGAGATTTGTGAATAATGACTCCAAACTTTGGTTTTGTAAAATAAACACATGTCCGATGTTAAATTGCGAAGCTTTTAAGTTTTTACGGTTGTTTGTGACCGTGGCGGCGCGTAGAAATTCGACGTTGTTTCGAAAACACGCCATGAAAAGAAAAATGGCCATTACTCAGCCATGCATAATCCAATCTGATCCAAAATTGATGTGCATGATTGTAGTCTGACTCTGAACACATCTGCAGTGAAAAAATCTGGAAAAAGTGTAGCGCCACCTGCTGGCAAGAGGAAATGACATGTTTTACTTGGAGCATCACTACTCCGAGTAGGATGAGCCGACACACCTGAAAATGACGTCCACCTGTTGAAAAGCCATTGAAGTTTACTCTGACAAAAAACCATAACTTTCAATGCGGGGGTGTGGTCGTGACAGAGCGGCAAAGTTGGGCATCTCGCTATGCACACAAAAGTTGCTCTCACGTGCACATTCCTTGTCCAATCTCACTGAAATTCAATGGATATGATGAAGCTTCTATTCTGAACCCATGGATATGACAATCTTGGACGAGCTCTATAGCGCCACCTAGTTATTGCATTGGGCACATTCTGCCCTGTATTTTCTCTTTGCTTTGTCCGATGTGCATGAAATTAAAACTGGAGATACTCAGAAGGGTCTTCTCTCATCATGTAAAGTTTCATGGGTGTACACCTGACGGTGCCTGCGTAACAGGAAGTGGTCGATTATGTGCACCCAAATAATAGAAATTTATTATAAATCAGCCGTTTGTCTCAGGAAGCTGAGATTTCAGAATTAGATGCCTTTAATAACCTCCAGCTTTGATATGTAACACTATAGGGTCTACGAGAAACTTCATCACTTGATTTTTTTAATGAAATTTTGGACTGAACAAAGATTTTTAGCATAAATTCTGTTTAGGTTATCAGCACCAAGAATTCAACTTTCATAGGCATTTATGTGCTACTGCTTCCTAAAAAAATTCAGAATGATTGAAGTTACAGGTGACATCTTAGAGAGCATTACATCCAAAAAGGTCCGAAAACGTCTTTTTAGGCAAAACTACAAACACCTATTTTTTTTCATAACTTAATCATCATATATCAACACCATTTATTTTTTTAAATGTAGGGATCTGTGTTTGCTGCCTTCCATATTTTTTTCAGAAGTCCAGGTGAAACAGATGATTTTAAAAAAATCCTGATTCATCCCAAAACCTGTGCTTTTTCCGTCTGGACTCCAAACAAGTGTGTTTTAAAATTACTTATGCTTCAAATATCCACACCAAGTTTCACACGCATATAGCTGAACATGTCTAAATGCTTCTTGAATATTCTTTACAGATATAAAATGAACTGGTCAACTGTAGGATGTCATTTCCTCTTACATGCTTAAGTCTTTTCCTCATGCTGCAGCCTGCTCCTCAATCATCCCTGTTGCTGGAGTCAAATTTCACCCCCCCCCCCCCCCCCACACACACACACACCAGCTGCCAGTTCATATGCTAACTAACCCAGAAGTGAGGTGACAAGAGTTTAGACACAAGTGGGAGGGCAGACTGCTTTTTCATTTGTTTTGTATGTCTTTCATAGATTTTTATGAATAATCATTGCTTTTCTAGTCATGTAAAATGCAATTAACCTAATATTTTATCTTTTTTTTTTTACAAACAAAACATATGAATGTGCTCCAAAACAAAACCCAACTCTCAGTACAGTTCTACAGATGTAACATAAGACTTAGACAGTAAATGTCTCTTTTATCCTTTTTTAATCAATGCTGCAACTTCTTTTCCTTAATATAAATCCAATGAAATTAAACTACAAAACCAAAAAACACAACGTATAGCAAATTTCTCTAAATAAATTATGTGTATATACAATATGTAGCACTTTTAAACAAAATAATAACAAATCCTTCCAATACAAGCACAGAAAAATGGAACACAAAATTTAAAACCCACATTTGAAATGGCAATTTTAAAAAGATAATTTTTTCAGCCTGCTAAAAGTGCACAATTGTAAAAGCTCTTTTATATAGACAACTGTTTGGTTGCTTAGAGCTCTAAATATAAAAACAATGCCTTTATGGACGTGGCACGGATGGCACGGATGTTCAGCAGGGTAAACCCCAGGAAAGCGGCGGGACCTGATGGAGTTCCCGGAAAGGTTCTGCGGGCCTGCGCCGATCAACTCTCCCAGGTCTTCACAAAAATCTTCAACCTGTCGCTAGCTCAGGCTTTCATCCCTGCTTGCCTGAAGTCATCCACTATCATCCCAATACCCAAAAAGTCCTCATCCACAGCCTTCCTCACGGACTTCCGCCCAGTTGCACTCACTGCTGTCATCACAAAGTGTCTGGAGCGGCTGCTCCTGGGACACATCAAAGACTCCCTCCCTCCAATCTTCGTCCCCCACCAGTTTGCTTACAAAGCAAACAGATCAACGGATGATGCCATTTCCATCACCCTCCACACTGCGCTGAGCCACCTGGAACACAGAGACACCTACGCCAGGATGCTCTTTGTGGACTATAGCTCAGCCTTTAACACAATCATTCCTGACATTCTGGTCAACAAACTGTCTGAACTAGGACTCCACCCACTCACCTGCTCGTGGATCAAGGACTTCCTGACAAACAGACCACAGACAGTCAAACTTGACCCCCACCTCTCCTCCACCCGGACGCTGAGCACAGGCTCCACACAGGGATGTGTGCTGAGTCCTCTGCTGTATACACTGTACACAGCAGACTGCAGACCAGCCCACACCAGCAACACCGTGGTGAAGTTTGCAGACGACACTACTGTGGTGGGGCTGATCTCTGAGGACGACGAGACGGCCTACAGAGACGAAGTCCTGAAACTCTCAAGGTGGTGTCAGGCTAATAACCTCATCCTGAACACCACCAAGACCAAGGAGATCATCCTGGACTTCAGAAAAAACAGAACAGATCCACCCCCACTCTACATCGATGGAAACTGTGTGGAGAGGGTCCACAGCTTCACCCTCCTGGGCACCACCATCTCTGCTGACCTCACATGGTCTAACAACACCATGACTGTCATCAGGAAGGCCCAGCAACGCCTGCACTTCCTGAGAAAACTTAGGAGGAACGACGTCAGCCAGGAGCTGCTGGTAACGTTCTACCGCTCAACCATTGAGAGCATTCTGTCCTATGGCATCACAGTGTGGTTTTCCCACTGCACTGAAGCAGAACGGCAGAGTCTCCAGAGAGTGGTAAAGACAGCGCAGAGGATCATCGGCTGCCCCCTCCCCTCACTGAAGGACATTTACCAGTCTCGCTGCCTCAGCAGAGTGACTAGCATCACCACTAACTCCACCCATTCTGCTTTCCCTCTGTTTGAACTGCTGCCCTCTGGAAGGAGGTACAGGTCCATCAGAACCAGGACAAACAGACTAAGAAACAGCTTTTTTCCACAGGCAATTATCATACGGAATGCACATACGTCCACCAACCACACCTCACTCTAATTTTACTACAATGCGTGCAATATCCTGACTGTCTAACCGGGTCACTGTGCAATAACTTGATATTTATTAAGCTGTGCTCACAGCAACTCATGTAATTCCATTCTATTTTATTCACAAATATTTAATATTTAACAGTTTCTGTCCATATTGTTCATTTTTTGTTAAGAGTTGTAAATACAGTATTTCTTTTTCTATTCTATTTTTATTTTTATTTTATGTAACTCCTTCACTCCAAGGCTGCTGCAATTTCATTGTATCCCCATGTACAATGACAATAAACGATTCTGATTCTGATTATATCACTTAGACACAGATGGAGAACCATATCAACTGGATTGGTAACAGCAACAACCACCGACCAAGCCGGCAAGCCCTGGCAGAAAAGATCCCCACAAGAAACACTGCAGGCTGTTCCATAAAAAATATAGTTTTACCATTGCCTTGCAGATCACAGTTGAAGTGGTTTAGTTTTCCTAAAAAATTCAGAATGATTGAAGTTACAGGTGAACTTTTAGACAACATTTGATCCAAAAAGGTCCGAAAACGTCTTTTTAGGCAAAACTGCAAACACCTATTTTTTTGCATAACTTATCTTTCAAATATCAGCACAAAAAAATTAAAAACGGTAGGGATCTGTGTTTGCTGCCTTCCATATTTTTTTCAGACTTAAAAGTGTAACAGATGATTTATAAAAAATCCTTTTTCATCCAAAAACCTCTGTTAAATCTGTCTAGTCTTAGTATTAAAAACTCTCCAAGATGAATGTGCCTGACTCCACCTGCAGGTGGATCACAGACTTCCTGACGGACAGACAGCAGTATGTGAGGCTGGGGAAGCTCGTCTCAGATACTCGGACCACAAGCACCGGATCCCCCCAGGGCTGTGTCCTTTCACCCCTGTTACTCTCCCTGTACACAAACAGCTGCACAGCTGGTCACCTGTCTGTCAAACTCCTGAAGTTTGCTGACGACACCACACTCATCGGCCTCATCTCTGACGGAGATGAGTCGGCCTACAGGAGTGAAATAGCCAGGCTGGTGTCATAGTGCAGCGCTAACAACCTGGAGCTTAATGCTCTGAAGACAGTGGAGATGACAGTGGACTTCAGGAAGGCCCCAGCCCCCCTCCCCCCTGTCATCCTCTGTGACTCCCCGGTGACCTCTGTGGAGTCCTTCTGCTTCCTGGGAACCATCATCAGCCAGGACCTCAAGTGGGAGCAGAACATCAGCTCCATCACTAAGAAGGTCCAGCAGAGGATGTACTTCCTGAGGCAGCTGAAGAAGTTTCACCTCCCTGAAAAGATGTTGGTAGACTTTTACACCGCCATCATCGAATCCACCCTCACGTCCTCCATCACAGTCTGGTTCGCTGCGGCCACGGCCAGAGACAAGGCCAAGCTGCAACGCGTCATCCACTCAGCAGAGAAGGTGATCGGCTGCCACCTCCCGTCTCTCCAGGAGCTGCACATCTCCAGGACCTGGAGGCGGGCAGCCAGGATTGTAGCCAACCCCTCTCATCCAGGACATAATCTCTTTCGGCCCCTCCCTCCTGGCAAGAGGCTCCGGTCCATCAGGACCAGGACCTCGCGCCACAAGAACAGCTTCTTCCCCACTGCAGTCAGCCTGCTGAACAGTACCCCAACTCCCCCAGGTGACCCCCCCTCCCCCACCCACCCCCGCCCACCAAAGGACTGTCGGTGCCACTTACAGGCCCCACCATCCCAGCCCATCTGTGCTCCCACTTTAATTCACCTTACTCTACTGTATATAGTGTGTTGTTGTTGTTAACTTAATTTTTAACTTATTCTTAATTGCACTATACACCAAGTCAAATTCCTCGTTTTGTAAAGTGCGCTCTACTGAACCTGGCAATAAAACTTTTTCTGATTTCTGATTCTATTAATCATTGTTTTTTATTCATTCAAAATGCAATTAAATCAATATTTTATCTTTTTTCTTTTCCTTTTTCTTTTTTTTTTATCTCTTATATCCTTTTTTATAATCAATGTTTGAACTTCTTTTCCTTTCTATTGTCATGGTTTCAGTTTGTTGTCTTTTTTTTTGCTTTAGTTCTTGTTCTGTCTTGTTTGGTTCTGTTTCCTGTTTTATTTTGAAAGGTTTCCTGTCTTGTCATGTTTCTTGAGTTTTACTTCCTTTGGTCCCCATCTGCCCTAATCGTGTTCACCTGTGTCTTGTCTGCCCTGTCTGTATATAAGTCTTGTCTCTGCCTTCCTCCTGTGCTGGTCCATTAACTTCTGCTCATGTTGATCACGTCTTCTTGTCTGGCGTCCATGTCCCTTGCCATGCCACAGTAAGTTTTTGTTTTTAGTTTTGTCATCCTGCTCTGCAGCACTTTTTGTTAGTTAAATAAACCCACTTGCCCTGAACCCGTTTGCCTCCCGTCTCTGCGCCTGGGTCCTACCTGCTCTCGAGCCTCCCCCCCCACACGACATCTATACATCCAATGAAATTAAACTACAAATCAACAAACACAACTGATAACAAATGTCTCTAAAAAATGATGTGTATATTTGCAGAACCTTAAAAACACCAAACAAATAACAAATGCTTCCCAATTAAAGCACAAAAAATGGAACACAAAATGTAAAACCCAAGTTAGAAATTGCAATTTGAAAAAGATACTTTTTTCAGCAGCTTTTCAAAATCAATCACCAATTCTACTCTTCTGTGGATGAAACAAAGAACTCCAGAACAATGAAGCCATTTCTCTAAGTCTCTCTCACCTTCAGTTTTAAACAAGGTCTGTGAAAATCCACCATACATTGGTCACATGAACTCAGAGACCTGCTAAAAGTGCACAATTGTAAAAGCTCTTTTATATAGACAACTGTTTGTTTGCTTAGAGCTCTAAATATAAAAAAAATGCTTTTCTATCACCTAGACACAGATGGAGAACCATATCAACTGGATTAATAACAGGGTGGCATGTTTAGACAACATGAAGCTGTCCATCACATTTTTGACCTAAACATGTAAACACATCCTTGGCTCTGCGGTTAGGAAATGGTATTTGGGAATCTCTTTATACCAGGAGCCAGCCTGGCCATTGGAACATCGCCACAGTGCCCATCCAGACTGGGACAGCAATGGGGTCCACTTCAGAGCCGTGAGCTGCTGTGTTTAACTCCAGCTGTCCCAGCAAGGGAGACAACTGCAGCAACATCCACTGACCAAGCTGACAAGCCCTGGCAGAAAAGATCCCCACAAGAAAAACACTGGCTAAGGCAGGCTGGTCAAAAAAAAAATAGTTTTGCCATTGTCTTGCAGCTCGCAGATCAAGTGGTTTAGTTTTCCAGTAATGTCAGTCAAGAATGCAAGTTCAGATTCACAATGTTCATATTCACCATATTCAACAGACATCTCCTCCAATAGCACCTTAAAAATCCTGTGCTGTTTTGCTTTGCAGCTGAGGTTGTTTACGATTTTCAGAATAAGAGTCATTATATGTCCAGAGCCAATCACTTCTGCACATAAGGCCTGCTGGTGAATGACGCAGCAGTAATGCAGACATTTTGGAAAGTCTGGGTCAGCTTTACAGTGAGTGATGAAACCTGTTTGTCTATTGATCATAGCAGGAGTCCCATCTGCAGTCACTGCTACCAGCTTTTCTAATTGTACCTTTTTCTGCACAAAAACTCCTTCACCGTGTTATACATTTCAACTCCTCTTGTAGTTGTCTGTTAGGGCAGATGTGTCAGGAGTTCTTCTCTTGTGGAAACCAAAAGCTATGCTGTACTGTTGCCGTCCACAGACTCATCACACTGGACGTTAACCACCTGCACTTTGCAAGATCCCGGTCCAGCTAATTGGCCAAGTTATCAGACATAGCTGACACTCATCTAGACATTGTAGTGGAAATTGAATGAGTTCTATTGTTCTCATCCTTAGGGACAGTGATAGCAATTATCATCATTGCTTGAATTTTTTTCATGCTATATGCAAAAGTCTTTGTCCCTTAAGGCAACAGATTACAGCCCCCCCCCCCCCCCCCCCCGGCTGCTGTCGTATTAACAATAGCTTGGAGCTCCAGAATGGACAAGAAAAAACGACGAGAATGGCTCGAGCAGGGCGTTGCTCACGGGGCGGTCGCTCGTGCCGTGCGGTCGCACGTGCTCGGGCCCGCTAAATGCTACTTGTAGCTTTAATTATTATTATTATTATTCTTCCGACTTTTCCGTCGCCTTTTTGAGGCCTTTAACATACCCCAAAACTCACCAAATTTTGTATACACATCAGGAGTCGCGAAAAATTTCATATTTTATAGGAGAACGGCATAGGTAAACAAAAATGGCTCGATAGCGCCACCTGCAAAATTTGTTTTCGCGAGCACCTCCATATGCTTTATAGTACAAACCTGATTTTAACAGGGCATGTTCATCGGATAGAAACCTACAAAAAAGTCTCTTGGGACCAAGCTGTCAGTCGCACAGGAAGTCTGATATTTTGATGACAATATGTCATTTTTGCTGTATTTTGGTCATTTGCAGGCCTCGCTCTAGAACGAACTCCTCCTAGAGATTTGAGAGTAATGACTCCAAACTTTGGTTTTGTAAACTAGACACATGTCCGATGTTAAATTGCAAAGCTTTTAAGTTTTTATGGATGTTTGTGACCATGGCGGCGCGTCAAAATTGGAGGTCGTTTCGAAAACACGCCATGAAAAGAAAAATGGCCATTACTCAGCCATGCATAATCCAATCTGATCCAAAATTGATGTGCATGATTGTAGTCTGACTCTGAACACATCTGCAGTGAAAAAATCTGGAAAAAGTGTAGCGCCACCTGCTGGCAAGAGGAAATGACATGTTTTACTTGGAGCATCACTGCTCCGAGTAGGATGAGCCGACACACCTGAAAATGACGTCCACCTGTTGAAAAGCCATTGAAGTTTACTCTGACAAAAAAACATAACTTTCAATGCGGGGGTGTGGTCGTGACAGAGCGGCAAAGTTGGGCATCTCGCTATGCACACAAAAGTTGCTCTCACGTGCACATTCCTTGTCCAATCTCACTGAAATTCAATGGATATGATGAAGCTTCTATTCTGAACCCATGGATATGACAATCTTGGACGAGCTCTATAGCGCCACCTAGTTATTGCATTGGGCACATTCTGCCCTGTATTTTCTCTTTGCTTTGTCCGATGTGCATGAAATTAAAACTGGAGATACTCAGAAGGGTCCTCTCTCATCATGTAAAGTTTCATGGGTGTACACCTGACGGTGCCTGCGTAACAGGAAGTGGTCGATTATGTGCACCCAAATAATAGAAATTTATTATAAATCAGCCGTTTGTCTCAGGAAGCTGAGATTTCAGAATTAGATGCCTTTAATAACCTCCAGCTTTGATATGTAACACTATAGGGTCTACGAGAAACTTCATCACTTGATTTTTTTAATGAAATTTTGGACTGAACAAAGATTTTTAGCATAAATTCTGTTTAGGTTATCAGCACCAAGAATTCAACTTTCATAGGCATTTATGTGCTACTGCTTCCTAAAAAAATTCAGAATGATTGAAGTTACAGGTGACATCTTAGAGAGCATTACATCCAAAAAGGTCCGAAAACGTCTTTTTAGGCAAAACTGCAAACACCTATTTTTTTGCATAACTTATCTTTCAAATATCAGCACAAAAAAATTAAAAACGGTAGGGATCTGTGTTTGCTGCCTTCCATATTTTTTTCAGACTTAAAAGTGTAACAGATGATTTATAAAAAATCCTTTTCATCCAAAAACCTGTGTTAAATCTGTCTAGACTCCAAACAAACATTTTTTTTATGGTAACTTATGTTTCAACAATCGACACCAATTTTCACAGACCTAAAGCTGAACATGTCCCATAGCTCCCTGAATATTTTCATAGATATAAAATGAACTGGTCATTCTAACATCTGGCATTCTAACATCTAACATCTTACATGTCAAAGCCTCTCTCAGCCTGGCTCTGCTGAAGGAGTCGTGTTACAACCCCGCCCCCTCCTGCTGGGACCCCTGCTATGTAAATTAGCAAGCAGTGAACAGAGAGATGAGTAGTAAGAATGGCCATTACTCAGGCATGCATAATCCAAAGACAGCCAGTTAAACACTGAAAGACATATTTTTTCGGTATGTCTTTCATACATCTTTGGTATTAAAAACTCTCCAAGATGAATGTGCCTGACTCCACCTGCAGGTGGATCACAGACTTCCTGACGGACAGACAGCAGTATGTGAGGCTGGGGAAGCTCGTCTCAGATACTCGGACCACAAGCACCCGATCCCCCCAGGGCTGTGTCCTTTCACCCCTGTTACTCTCCCTGTACACAAACAGCTGCACAGCTGGTCACCTGTCTGTCAAACTCCTGAAGTTTCCTGGCAGAAAAGATCCCCTCAAGAAACACTGCAGGCTGTTCCATAAATAAAATATAGTTTTGCCATTGCCTTGCAGCTCGAAGTTCAAGTGATTTAGTTTTTCAGTAATTTCAGTCAAAAATGCAAGTTCAGATTCACCAAATTCAAATTCACCATATTCAGCAGACATCTCCTCCAATAGCACCTTGAAAATCCTGTGCTGTTTTGCTTTGCCGCTGAGGTGTTGATTTTCACAATAGGAGTCATCATGTGTCCAGAGCCAATCACTTGTGCACATAAGGCCTGCTGGTGAATGAAGCAGCAGTAATGCAGACATTTTGGAAAGTCTGGGTCAGCTTTACAGTGAGTGATGAAACCTGTTTGTCTATTGATCATAGCAGGAGCCCCGTCTGCAGTCACTGCTACCAGCTTTACTAATGGTACTTTTTCTGCACAAAAACTCCTTCACCGTGTTATACATTTCAACTCCTCTTTTAATTGTCTGTAAGGGCAGTTGTGTTTTGAAAAATTTTTTAGACTTCTTTATATTTATAGATATGAAGATTTCTCAACTTAAATAAAGCAGCCGATTGAACTTCTAAGAAAAGTCCACCAGAGAGAGTCAAAGGGATTACAATTCGGCCTCTAGGTAGCAGGTGACCGTTAAGTATTTATGCTGTAAAAGATTTTGTTGTTCTTTGACAAAGTTCACATGCAGCAGGCTTCCCCCACCAGCAAAGCATCATGGGAAGTATGACGTCACAACCCCTGAATAGCAAACGTTTCTTGTGAGATGTATCTAACAGAATCACCCACAAAACATTTTTTTGAACACAGACATAACACAAAGAAGACAACACACCACCACTTTGGGATTGGAATGTAATTTTATTAGATTTTAACCCTTGGGATCAAACTAAAAACGGAGCTGTCTGATTGGTCCATGGGAGAACTCATGCCAATGGGGCACAAACCCAACAGCTACAATGTTCCCTAACGGACTAATGATCAATAAAATAATTACTATAAAATGTTCTACACATACATACGGAACTAAACGAAGTAGAACTTCTATTATTTCATGAAAGCAATAACATGTAATCAATCTACTTCATCAAATACGAACGATAAAATGCATGATGGGAAAAACCACAAGTCAAGCAGCTGGTCAAGCCATTGAAGGCAGGGCATTTTCGTCTGAGTACTCCCTCTGCTCGACCCCTGCTGGACGACTGGAGAATCACACCCCACAGAGAATTTCGCTGAAGCTTGCCGAATTTGAGCAAATCAGTTCTTTTCAGAACTTTCTCATTTCCTCTGCACTTCGATCTTCGACGCTCCTGACCAGCAAGGAAGACTACAGGACCCCCAGTGAGAAGAACTCGACCTTGCCAGACGCACTGCGCCGAGGACGCCTTCAATTTGACTCGAGGTTTGTCACGACCATTATGAATTTTCCCGCGACTTGTAAACGAACCATTACTTTAATCGACCATCGACACTTTTTTACATCGCCACAACGACTACTCACCTTCTGATTATCAATTTTATTGAATAAAAAACCGTAAAAGTTGCTTAAAATTGATTAGACGAACGCAAATAATTTGACCTTTTACTTCGTTGAACCGGAAGTGATGGCGGGCATTTTGTTTCGAACGTAATTTTAAAAAGACTTTTCAAAGCAAACCAACCGACGAATTTTCTTTTTAAACGGACACAAATGTACAAAATGACATGTAGAATCGATACTGGTCGACAAACAACAAGTTTCTATCAGTTTCAGAGATCGTTTTTTTTTGTAGTCTATCCACCATCTTTGTAGTTCTCAATTAAATATTCGAATGTAGTTTTTACGGTTTTTAAACCACATTAACCAGTGAAACTCCTTTCTAATTGATCAAATACATAGCAGTTCACATATAATACATTTTGAACGCGTGCCGACCCGTGAGTATTTCCACTGAAGATCAGTTCCAACCTATTTTGTACTTTTTAGGTTTTAAGTTAAATTTTCAGTGTTTAATAATTTCATAGGACACATGTTAAATTTATTTGTGTATAAATGTTTTCATATAATCTATAAGTGTGGCAGCCAGTATGAATATATTTGCAGGAACACACACAGATTTTAAAATGGCTGCTTGGCCTCCTGTTCGCTTTAGGATTGATAACGTTATTATTAGTTTATAAATGTTTTTATGGTCTTGGGCCTTCATATTTGTCTGATATGATTTTAATGTATGATCCCCTGTGGACCCTGAGGTCCTCTGATACAGGCCTTTTGGTTATCCCAAAAGTTAAAACACACGGCAAGGCCTCATTCAGTTTTAATGGACCTCCTCTATGGATTAGCCTCCCAGAGAGCATCTACCATTTCATGTCTATTAAAGTTTGTTTATGTATTTATTTTTGTTTGAATTAAATGTTTTTCCTTTTACATTTTTATTTGTAACTCCAGAGTTTTCCTCTGAGGGATCTTCCACACCAGTGACTAAACCTTTGTCTGGACAACAGAGAGAGGAGCTGTTTGCTGTTTTTTCCAGAGAACGTTGTGTTTTGTAAGCCATTAAAGAGTTTGGTAAAGGTAAGTTAAATTTGCAGTGTTTAATAATCTATTATAGCAGTGATCCCCAACCTTGTTTCAATAAACTTGATTGCACATTTTTTAAGTTAACGGACAGGTCTTTGAGATGTTGGTGGAGGATTACTGTAGCAACGCCACGCAGAAGGAGGAACAGATGTGTGACATCACACATCCCAGCTTTAATTTAGACACCCATGGATAGAACATTGCATGGCTCTCATCATCCTCCCCCCTTCTGCCACTCATGGTGCAAAAAAGAAAAATGTAGCTATTTTTTTCTGGAAGTAGAAGGCTCCTCTTCTGTCTCCTGGCTGGGCCTTTTCACCTATGCAAAAAAAACTTTCCAAAGACGTTTGTTTTTTACTCATTTTGCTAGCTCCTGGGTTTTATTTTAGCGATAACTTATCACGTGACTGAGAGGAGCACCTTGGTCTGTGTTACTATGGAAGCGATTCTGTAGCATTAATAAAAAGCAAAGTCAAAACCAGAAATGCCTTTTAATTTTCAAGATGAAGCTGCATTTTTTGACTCAAAAATAAAATGAAAAAGCCATCCACCAAAATGCTTTTTCATTTCCTTCTTCAACACTGATTATTCTGTCACTTAATTAAAATTAAAATGAAAATGGTATTTGACATTTCATTTTCAAGACGTTCCATGGTAAATGTGTAGCATAATTCATTTAGAAATGTCTAATTTGACATTTAAAATGGATTAATAGAAATGCTTTTTATTTTCAAAGTGAAGCTGCATTTTTTGACTCAAAATTAAAAAGAAAAAGCAATACTTCAAAATGCTTTATCATTTTATACTGCAACACAGCTTTTTTGTCACTTAATTAAAATGATAAAGAAAATGGTATTTGACATTTCATTTAAAAAAAGGTGCATGGTAAATGTGTAGCATAATTCATTTAGAAATGTCTAATTTGACAATAAAAATGGTTTAACAGAAATGCTTTTTAATTTTCAAAATGTAGCTGCATCAAATAGCTCAAAATTCAAATATAATAGCAATATTTCAAAATGCTTTTTCATTTTATACTTCAAACCGCTTATTCTGTGTCATAATTAAAACGAAAATGCAAAGAGGGGATTGCATTTGCATTTTAACATCCACCCTGCAAAACTTGGAGCAATATTCATTTCTTAAAAGCATTAGCAGAGGGGAGGCGGGGCGATGACGTCACTGCTTTCTCCGTGTGTCCGCCTGCTGAAAGACACACGCACCAGGAGCAGACTGTTAGTGGCAGAGAAGAGGGTTTTGTGATGGTTGTGAACTTCTGATGAGTTTGCACAGCTTCTCAGGACTAACTAGCAGCATGTCCGTCTTCTGCGGTCCTCCTCCTGACGCACGCAGACAAGCTTTTTATCTTCGGACCGCCAGCTGCCTTTTCATAGCGGAGCGCGAAGCTCCGATCGCTGAAGGCGGAAATGCTGCTACGATGATCCGAGAAACCATCATATGAATTTGTGTTTCCAGTGGTGTCCAGAACAAAATAAAAACTGATGTAATTCTCACATATTTACAAATTTATTTGCAGCTAAATTTGCTGTTTGACAGCTGGAGCTCCATCAACAGACAGATTTCTCCATGCTAAACGGTTGCTGGTTGGACCAAAAACACTCACTCAGCGTGAAGCTGCAGGAGACTATCTTCATAATGTGCTTTTATTACTGTTATGATTATTATTAAAGGCCTGCTCTGCTTGATCATATGTTTGTAAATCCGTGCGGTCAGACGACGCTGAAGAAGTTGGGTTGGGATTCACAGCTTCTGATTCAAGAGGGAGCTAAAGGAACATTCTGCTGCATTTCTCGCATTAAGATCCAGGAATCCAGGTTTGAGCAGGCCAGGTCCAGCGGTTTGTGAACAGGACCCAGTTTTAGGTGATCTTAATGCGAACACAGACACACCAGGTCTCTCAGCGACAGCGGCCGTACACACGGAGAAAGCAGTGACGTCATCGCCCCACCCCCCCTCTGCTAATGTGTTTAAGAAATGAATATTGCTCCAAGTTTTGCAGGGTGGATGTTAAAATGCAATCCCCTCTTTGCATTTTCGTTTTAATTATGACACAGAATAGGCGGATTGAAGTATAAAATGAAAAAGCATTTTGAAATATTGCTTTTATATTTGAATTTTGAGCTACATTTTCAAAATTAAAAAGCATTTCTGTTAATCCATTTTAATTGTCAAATTAGACATTTCTAAATGAATTTTGCTAGACATTTACCGTGGACCTTTTTTAAAATGAAATGTCAAACACCATTTTCTTTATCATTTTGATTAAGTGACAGAATAAGCTGTGTTGAGGAAGGAAATAAAGCATTTTGAAGTATTGCTTTTTCTTTTTAATTTTGAGTCAAAAAATGCAGCTTCATTTTGAAAATCAGAAAAGCATTTCTATTAATCCATTTTAAAGGTCAAATTAAACATTTCTAAATGAATTATGCTACACATTTACCAGAGAACGACTTGAAAATGAAATGTCAAATACCATTTTCATTTTAATTAAGTGACAGAATAAGCTTTGAGGAAGGAAAAGAAAGCATTTTGGGGGATTGTTTTTTCATTTTATTTTTGAGTCAACAAAATGCAGCTTCTTTTTGAAAATGAAAAAGCATTTCTGGTTTTAACTTTGCTTTTTATTAATGCTACTGAATCGCTTCCATACATTACTGGTGACATAGACGGGTGTGACAGTCACACAGAGAATCGGGCATCTTTTCAAAATAAAACATCTTTCAGATTCAGATATAAATAAACCGGAAGTAAAGTAAGTTATTTATTATTTGCGGCCCGGGGGTTGGGGACCACTGTATTATAGGACACATGTTACATTTATTTGTGTATAACTATTTTCCAATAGTCTGAATATTTAATTTTATGTTTTTGATTATTTGTCTGTGTGGTATAAATGTATTGCTTTATGTATACATAATAGAAATGAGAATTTTATTTTAATGGTGGTTTCATTTTTTTATTTTTTTTTTAGATGCCACGAAAGAAGGGATTTAATATGCGTCGCACCAAAGTGTGTAAGGTTCAGGAAGAAGGTAAAACTTCTGGTTGTGTTTGTCTGGAGCAAATACAGAGGCCTTTGATTTCTGGAATGAAAGTAAGATTGACAAATTCAAGTGATAGTACAACATCGCTTACATGTTGTGTTGTGGCTGCAATCAACCATGTTGTTGCTCCAGTGTGTACATGGAGGGACGCTGATGTTGATAATATTTGAAATGAAGGTGTGCAGTTGGTTTGTTCATTTAATGGAAGTGATGGATGTGTGAACAATTCCGAAAAGTTATTCAAGGTTTCTGAAAAGCTCAGTGTGTTTGGAAGAATTTGGGATGTTGCTATCAATGAGCCTGTGTATTCTGGTGATTCAAAGAGTGAAGATTTTTCACTGTTGTATGAAATGATGCAGGAGCGACTGATGGAGGAAGATCTGTGTTTGTTGGATTTGCAGGGTTTCGTTTGTGCTGTCATTCATCACAAAGAGTATTTTGTTGTGGTTGATTGTGGTGCACGAGATTCATCTGGAATGTTTTCTAATATTGGAACATCTGTGGCTGTCTTCAACAGTTGCTTTAATGACTTGATGTTGCACATTTGGAACTTGAAAAAGTCTTTGAATGCAGAATGGTTTGGCATTAGTTCAATGTTTGTGAAAGAAGCTTCTTGGGACGGGTGTAATAATACATTTGGTTTGGGAGCAGAGGATGCACGTGTGAATCAGTCAGTTTTGGGCAAAAGACAGACTGGTTTTATAAAAGAACATGTTCAGGAGTTAAATGACAAAATTGTGGTTGGCGATAAATGTAAAGTGTTAATGGAATGCAAAAATACATTGAAAATTGGAAAAAAGGGCAGTAATTTAAAAAAAAAATCATCTTCAGTGATTTTAAATGAAAACAATTGTAACAGATTTGACACAGAACGTTGTGTAAGGGGATCTTTTCATCAAGGAGATCGGCAGCTTCAAAACAGAGGTGTGCAGTGCATGGCAATAGCCCTGGTGAGTATGGCTAAACACACGCATCGTAGTGTTTTTGAGTGGGAGGCAACAGACTTGGACCATGTTGTGTTTCTTGGTGATCAGCTTTACTCCTCGGTGTGTGAAAACAAAATCATCCCTGGAAATTTGAAGTTTTTGTCAGTACCTGATTTGCCCATGGATTCTGAAATTGATGGTAAATTATTTAAGTTTGAGTATGGTGAATACGTTTCTGGGATTGTTAATGTGAGTAATGGTAAATTTGTTGACAGTGGTGAAGTGATAACTCTTAAAAAGGGACTGGAGCACATGCTTGTCAAGTATAAAACATGTTTTTTGACCATAGGCAGTAGTACTTGTGCTGTTATTTCAGAAAACGGCCATTATGCTGTGGTGGATTCACATGCACGCAGTGGTACTGGAATGGCAGATGTAAATGGAAGAAGTATTATCATGTACCTTCCTAGTCTTAATGATTTATACAATTATATTTGTTGCCTGAGTATTTCACTTGCAGGGAAAGAAATGGCTTTTGAAATTGCATCCGTTGCTGTTACTGACAATGATCATAGTGAGAAAAATAAACAAAGTGTGCTTGAGAAGGATTGTAAAACTGGATTAAATACTGGGTCACAGTTTGGTTTCGGGTGCAGTTTAGATGTTCAAACTGGTCCCTTACCGTTGCATGAAAGTAACAGAAAGCGTAAGCTTTCTACTGTGCAACGTGAATCAAAGAAGACAAAATGGTATGATGCTAATGAAGCTAGTTTGGATGTTGAGTTTCTTGATGTTTCATCAAAGAAACTTGAGTTTTACCCTGTTGATTTTGATGTTACACAAGCATTGTGTAAACAACTGAATGTGCATTGTGAAAACACTGCTTGTTCTAACCCTCTAGAGGTTGATATGTTGGGAATTCCATGTCAAACTGATCATATAGTAGCCGATGGCAATTGTTTTTTTAGGGCTGTGTCCAAAGTTATTAGTGGTACAGAGAAAAATCACATAAAGTTAAGACGTGCAGTTGTCACACATTTACAAAAGAATGTTGGAAATTATAGTTCTCTTTTGAGATCTGAAAATATGTCTGTGGATGAATATCTCAATGTTTCTAGAATGAGATTTTCTGGTAGTTGGGCTACAGAGGTTGAAATTCAAGCTACAGCTGACTACTTGGGTGTGAGTGTGTATACATTTCACAATGAACGTTGGTTGAAATATGCCTGTCAACGTAAGGCCATATCTAAACAAGGCATATATTTGCAAAATATAAATGAGTGTCATTATGAAGTTGTAACTTGCGTTGAAATGTTTCAGCAGCAGCGTTGTTTTGGGTTGTGTAAATCTATGGAAAAAAATAATTTGGGTCATAATATGAGGCAACGCAAAAGAGACTCAGAAATGCTGTCAGAAGGAGATTGCAAGAGTGTTAAACATGGCAGGTCTGAAGTTGGTGATTGTAATGAAGTTTTGTTTAGTGCATTGGTTAACAATGATCACCAAAACAGTGAAATTTATCAAAGTAACAATTTAGTTGAAAATGCTTTCAGTTTTTATCCATTGTCGTTTGAGAGTGCAGTTTTGTTGTCAAAACATATTGATTTAGATTTTGTGAAGCAGTATGAAGACATTCCAACTAATAATGTAACGCTTGGTTCTATTTGTAAGACAGAGGTCATATTAAATGATGGCAATAGTTTTTTTCGTGCTATTTCTCGAGTCATTAGTGGATCTGAAAATTGTCATAGAAGAGTTCGACTGGCTGTTGTTAAGTTTATGCTAAAGAACAGTGACATTCATATGAAGTTGCTGGAGAAAGGATATGCCACAGTGTCTGAGTACATTCAAAAGTCACGTATGAAATATGTTGGCAGTTTTGTATGTGAGATTGACATTCAAGCTACTTCAAATGTTTTGGGAGTAGAAATTTTTGTACACAATGGTAGCATATGGAGAAAGTATAACCCTGTAAATAAAATACTTGGAAATCAAGCAATTTATTTGCGAGAATGTGGTGAGAAATATTACGAGGTTGTTGTTTGTGTTCATTGTAGTGGTAAAATTGGGTGTGCCAATTGGTGTAAAAGCAATAGTATTTGTTCTGAGAAACCACTGTTAAGATGTCGTTCTTTTCAACCACATAATGTTAGTTGTGATTCAGTTGGTGAATCTTCCTTTTCAAAGTATCTAAAAAAAAGGAGATCTTTTTACCACAAAATGCAATATCAAACAAGTGAACTGCATAAACAGAAGAAAAAAGATATGAGTAAAAGGAAATATGCATCTGATTCTTTGCGTAGATCCAGAGCATTAGAATTGAGTAAAAATAAATATAGGGAAAATGCTATGCATAAAATGTGGGTTAAAGAACGTAGTTCTGCAAAATACAGAACTGATGATTTACACAGACATCGTGTTAAAAATGGGAGTAAAAGCAAGTATAAATTTGATTTGTTACACAAACATAATGTTAAGGAAATGAGTAAAAGAAAATATCAGATTAATGTTACTCATAGAGAAAATGTTAAAGCACTGAGTTCTAGAAAATATCAGAGTAATGTTACTCATAGAGAAAATGTTAAAGCACTGAGTTCTAGAAAATATCAGAGTAATGTTACTCATAGAGAAAATGTTAAAGCACTGAGTTCTAGAAAATATCAGAGTAATGTTACTCATAGAGAAAATGTTAAAGCACTGAGTTCTAGAAAATATCAGAGTAATGTTACTCATAGAGAAAATGTTAAAGCACTGAGTTCTAGAAAATATCAGAGTAATGTTACTCATAGAGAAAATGTTAAAGCACTGAGTTCTAGAAAATATCGTCAAGATCCTCACTTTAGGAAAAGTGTGTTGGATGGGATGAAATTGAAGCGACAATTGAATAAAAAACAGTTGGAAGAGTTTGATGTTGTTATGAAACAATTTTTGGATAAAGTTAAAGATGGACCTGGGTTTGTTTGTTGTGTATGTCATAGGTTGTTATTTGAACATCAAGTATTACATTGTAAAAAAGAGTTGTACAGTAATGCAGGACTTGGACTTATCGCTGATCAATGTATCACTTCTGGTTATTTGCATATCTGCAATGCAAACTGCTCAAAAAATTGTGAATGGATGAAAACATCAAGAAGCAAATTGTGGATTTGTTACACGTGTCATGCTAAAATCAAGAAAGGTAAAGTACCAGCTGAAAGTGTTAAAAATAACTTAGAACTTGAACCTATACCAGCGGAATTGGCATGTTTAAATCAATTAGAACAACATCTAATAGCGTTACATATTCCATTTATGAAACTGTTAGCATTGCCCAAAGGTGGACAGAATGGCGTGCATGGACCTATTACTTGTGTTCCTGCAAATACTGAACAAACAACTTATTTGTTACCACGCATGTCTATTGAGGGTTCTCTTGTGCCTGTGAAATTAAAACGGAAGCTTACTTATAAAGGACATTATGAATATCAGTATGTTGATACGGAACGTGTTAAGCAGGCTTTACAGTTTTTACAAACCCATAATTATTATTATAACAACGTGAAATTTAATAATGATTGGATTAATGGTTTTTGTAAAGAAACATCTGATGTGGTAGAAAAAGATGTTGAATGCACTGCAAATGTTGACGATTCAAATGTTTTAGGAGATGAACTTCTGCATGATAGACAGCAGCATTGCATGTTCCAGGACACTTGTCTAATGCCAGTAGACATTGGTCAAGAGGCTTTGGATCAATATTTTGATCACATTTTGAATGTAGCTCCCGCTGAAGGCAATAGTCCGGTGAAGTTGTTGTCCGATATTACAAATGAGGCTAAGTGTTTTCCTGTGTTGTTTCCTAAGGGTGGACCAACATATCATGATGGAAGACAACATCCTTTAACTCTATCACGATATTTTAACAACAGGATTCTTAATGCTGATTGTCGTTTTGCACAAAATGTGGAATATATTTTTTTTGCCCAATATATGACAGAATTAGAAAAGGTCGTTTCAAATGTTTCGATTGCAGTAAGAAAAGGTAAGTATAATTTTAAAAATAAACGAGTAGTTACTGGAGAGTTGTTGAAAAGTGATGATTCTATTAAAAGGATGTTGGAATTTGATGATGGGTACCGATTTTTAAAACCAATTAGAGGTACGCCAGCTTTTTGGCAGGCGGCCCAGAAAGACCTCATGGCTTGTGTGAGGCAGCTTGGAATCCCCACATGGTTCTGTTCATTTTCTTCAGCTGATATGCGTTGGAAGAATTTACTTTCCTGCATTCTGAAGCACGAAGGTAGAACTGAAACTGTGGAGCAGTTGGAATGGGCAGACAGATGTGAGCTTTTGCGTCGTAATCCTGTCACTGCTGCTCGGATGTTTGATTTTCGTTGGCATTGTTTTCTGAAAGAGGTTCTTATGTCGCCTGCATGTCCTATAGGAAAAATTAAGGATTATTTTTATAGGGTGGAGTTTCAGCAACGAGGCTCACCACATCTTCATTGCCTGTTTTGGATAGAGGATGCACCTGTAATTGACAGAAATACAGATGCTGAAGTGATTGCATTTATTGATCGTTATGTGACTTGTGAGTTACCATCAAATATTGACTTACTGGAAATTGTAACATCTGTGCAAAAACACTCTGAAACACATGCGAAAACATGTAAAAAAAAAGGAACTGTGTGTCGTTTTAATTTTCCTAGACCACCTTCTGCGCGTACATTCATATCACGTAGCACAAGTGCTGAAGAGACACAGTCTTGTCAATGTGTGTTATCACAGAAAGAGTCTTGCAACTGTAAAGAAAATGCACAGACACCGCAATTGAAGAAAAAAGAGGCTTCTGCATTGATTGCACACATTAAAGCTGCTCTCTCAACTGATGGGCCAACTTATGACAATGTTGAGGATTTGTTTGAATCTGTTGGGTTAAACCAAAGCACATTTGAAACTGCATATAACTGTTGTGCTCGGAAAACCCATGTTGTGCTGAAACGTCAACTTAAAGAAGTTTGGATTAATCAATATAGCAAGCCACTGTTAAAATGCTGGAATGCTAATATGGATATACAGTTTGTTGTCGACGCATACGCATGTGTTGTGTACATCATTTCTTACATCTCTAAATCAGAGAAGGAAATGGGTTTATTATTGCAGTGTGCACAAAAGGAAGCATGCAGGGATGGAAATGCTTCTGCCAAAGAGAGTCTAAAAACATTAGGCAGTACATATTTGCACAACAGAGATGTATCTGCTCAAGAAAGTGTTTATAGACTGACAAATGCACATTTGAAAGAGTGCTCTCGGAAAGTTGTGTTTCTTCCTGTTGGTGAAAATACTGTTAAAATGAGTTTACCGTTAAAAGTACTTAAAGAAAAAGCATCAAAGCATTCTGTTAGCACAGATGATATGTGGATGACAAACATTGTGGATAGATATAAGAACAGACCTAAGAGTGATGATTTTCCTTCAATGTGTTTAGCAGTATTTGCTTCCGAATTTCGTGTGTTGTCAAAAAATGAAAGTGCTGCTAAGCGAATAAAGTTGAACAACAACACTGGATATGTTGTAAAAAGAACCCGCACACAACCTGCTGTTGTACGTTACGTTAAGTTCTCTGAAACAAAACAGCCTGAATTGTTTTATCAAAGCAATCTGCAGTTGTTTTTGCCATACTACAGCGATAGCCAGCTGAAACCTCAAGGTTTTGAAACGTATCAAGACTTTTTTCATAAGGGCACGATAAGACTTGGTAATTCAGGTCTGCAGTTGGTAAAGTCCGTGGTAACATTAAACAGAAGTAAATTTGAAATTGATGGTGATAAATTGGTTAATGCTCAGCAAGGGATAGATAATGCTGGTGTAGTTGAAGATGCCTGGTGTGAATTATGCCCTGAGCAAGAATTGGAAAGACTTGAGTGTCAAGAGTTGTTGCAGAACCAAAAAAGTGTCGATGATGAACAGGAATTTGATATTCCTGATTTAAGAGTTTCTGCTCAACATAGCCATTTCTTTCAACTGAATAACACAAAAATGCCTCGTAGTGATGGCTTGGCTTTAATTCGCTCTTTAAATGAAATTCAGATGGATATTTTTTACCAAGTGAGAAAATGGTGTGTGGAAAAGGTTTTGGGAAAAAAGCCAGAACCATTCCACCTGTTCATAACAGGAGGTGCAGGGACTGGTAAAACTCACCTAATTAAAGCAATAAAATATGAATCAAATAGACTATTGTCTCCTCTTTGTCGTCATGTAGATGACATCTGTGTTTTGTTGACGGCTCCCACAGGAATTGCTGCGTTTAATGTACAAGCAAGTACTATACACAACACTTTTTGTATTGGTAAAGATGTCCGCTTACCTTACACACCACTGGGTGAGGAAAAATTAAATTCTTTACGTGCCATTTACAGCAGTTTACAGATTTTGATAATTGATGAAATATCCATGGTAGATCATAATTTATTAGCATATATTCATGGGCGTCTGAGGCAAATAAAGCAAACTGGTAACTCTGCATTGTTTGGAAATGTTTGTATTATTGCAGTTGGGGATTTCTTTCAATTACCTCCAGTGAGAGGAAAACCATTGTATGTAGAAAATGTGGGTATGGATCTTTGGTGTGGTGTGTTTGAAATTGTTTGCCTAGAAACCATTGTACGCCAAAAAGATCAGGAATTTGCCAAATTACTCGGCAGAGTTAGGACACGATGCAAAGGTACTGAAATGTTAAAAAGTGATATCCAACAATTGAAGTCACGTGAAACGGGAGAAGGCAGCTCTGCTTTACATATTTTCCCAACTAATGGTCAAGTAAATCAACATAATTTAACCCATCTACACTCATCCTGTCCAGAGTATGTAACTATTAAAGCTCAAGATTATGTAAATTGTAAGGAAACAGGTAGACAAGTGTTACTAAGTGGTAATCATTCAAATGCTAACAATACTTGTCTAGCAGAAAGACTTCTTTTGGGGAAGAATGCACGTGTCATGCTCTGTAAAAATGTTGATGTGGCAGATGGTCTTGTCAATGGTGCATGTGGAATTGTGACTGATATTGTCTATAGAAACTCTGACTTTCCACAAATTGTTTTTGTGAATTTTGATAATAAAGACATTGGAAGACAACGGAAGAAACAGTATGAAAATCATCCAGGGCTTGTCTCAGGTTCTGTAGCCATTGTTCCAGAAGAGGAACGAGTCACAGGAAGAGGTGGTCTGAGACGTCAGTTTCCTCTAAAACTTGCTTGGGCTTGTACTGTTCATAAAGTTCAGGGTCTTACCATTGATAATGTTGTTGTGTCTTTGAAAAAAACTTTTGCTCCTGGGCAGGCTTATGTTGCATTAAGCCGCGTAACAAGTTTGTCTGGTTTAATTATTCAAGATTTTAAGGAACAGGCCATTTACTGTAACAAAACAGTTTCTGAATATGTGGCAAACATGCCTCAATATCTGATAAATAAAGAAAATCTCACTTCTAGTTCATGTGAATTCAGCATTTTCCTCATGAATGTGCAAAATTTACAGTGGCATGTAAAGGACTTAGCTTTGTGCACAAAACAGTTACATGTTAACTGCATAGCTGTAACTGAAACATGGCTTCCAAATGCACCTTTAACTGATGCATTGAACATCAGTGTGTATAATTTTTATAGTATGCCACGCTCACTGTCTTATAGTGGAGTAGATCCTAGACTGAATGTGATTAAAGGCTTAAAACATGGTGGTGTTGGAATGTACACCGTTGAAAATATCCTGTTTGAACATGTAGAGATACAAAATGTAGATATTGAATGTTTAGTGCACAGATTTATTACATCAAACATAGTCGTGGCAGTTCTGTATCGTCCACCATCATATGCCATTTCATTATTTAGAGAGAACCTTAAGAAATTAGTTGATCTTTTGGAGCCCCTGGGTGATACCATTGCTATAATGGGTGATTTTAATGAAAACTTAGTAAACTCTAAGACAATAACTGATTTCATGGCACATAAAGGTTTCATTCAACTGGTTTCTGAAAACACAACGTTAAAAAATACGATAATCGATCATGTGTACTTAAAAACAACAAACTATAAAGTCGAATGTACAGTTGTACAAACATACTTTAGTGATCATGATGGGGTTCTTTGTCGTTTTACACATGTAAGTGACTGTTGATGATTGTGGCAAAGGAGAAAGGGAGAGATGGCGACATCTTTATCTCTTTTAAGTCACAAATGTCTGACTTAATATAAAACGTCAAATGTTGAACTCAATACATGCTGGTGTCAGTTGTTGTGGCGAAGGAGAAAGGGAGAGATGGCGACATCTTTATCTCTTTTAAGTCACAAACGTCTGACTTAATATAAAACGTCAAATGTTTAACCAAATACATGCTGGTGTCAGTTGTTGTGGCGAAGGAGACGGGGAGAGATGGTGACATCTTTATCTCTGTTAAGTCACAACGTCTGACTTAAATTAAAACGTCAAATGTTTAACCAAATACATGCTGGTGTCAGTTGTTGTGGCGAAGGAGACGGGGAGAGATGGCGACATCTTTATCTCTTTTAAGTCACAAACGTCTGACTTAATATAAAACGTCAAATGTTGAACTCAATACATGCTGGTGTCAGTTGTTGTGGCGAAGGAGAAGGGGAGAGATGGCGACATCTTTATCTCTTTTAAGTCACAAACGTCTGACTTGATATAAAACGTCAAATGTTTAACCAAATACATGCTGGTGTCAGTTGTTGTGGCGAAGGAGACGGGGAGAGATGGTGACATCTTTATCTCTGTTGAGTCACAACGTCTGACTTAAATTAAAACGTCAAATGTTTAACTAAATACATGCTGGTGTCAGTTGTTGTGGCGAAGGAGACGGGGAGAGATGGTGACATCTTTATCTCTGTTAAGTCACAATCCTCTGACTTTATGGAAATATGGTTTCTTTTCCTGCATCATGAATACATATAAGGCATTACAAATTTACATTTTTTTCTGTAGTTAGCAATTGAGTAAAGAATCAAAATCCTTTTTTTGCATATTTCTAAATTTCAAACCATCTGATTTACAAACATATTCCAAGTACTCAAAAAGTACTTCAGAAAGTAATTGAAATTTATGTATCTATTGCATTCCTATGGCCTAGTTATTCATGATGCAGGTTTTGCTTTCCTTGCCATGTGACTTCAAAAAAGCAAAAGACATTGGTAATGGTACTCCCAGTTACTGGGATGGGGTTCGATTCCCTACAATGTCCGTGTTCTGAGGTCACATAAACATTTTTTTAATGTCAGTGAATATATGTCTTCATGAATTAACTTTTTTAATCAGAGAAATTTCTATAAATCTCGCCATAGGAGAATCCCCACCGCACCCACCCAGACTAGAACATCAACGGGGTCCACTTCACAGCCGTGAGGCTGCAAAGTTAAACTCCAGCTTCCCCAGAAAGGGCAACAACCACAGACCAAGCCGACAAGCCCTGGCAGAAAAAATCCGCACAAGAAACACTGCAGTCTGTTCCAAAAAAATATATAGTTTTGCCATTGCCTTGCAGATCACAGTAAAAGTGATTTAGTTTTCCAGTAATGTCAGTCAAAACTGCAAGTTCAAATTTACCATATTCTTATTCATACTCACCATATTCAGCAGACATCTCTAATAGCACCTTGAAAATCCTGTGCTGTTTTGCTTTGCAGCTGAGGTTTTTTATGATTTTCACAATAGGAGTCATTATGTGTCCAGAGCCAATCACTTCTGCACATAAGGCCTGCTGGTGAATGAAGCAGCAGTAATGCAGACATTTTGGAAAGTCTGGGTCAGCTTTACAGTGAGTGATGAAACCTGTTTGTCTATTGATCATAGCAGGAGCCCCGTCTGCAGGTATGGCTACCAACTTTTCTAATGGTACCTTTTTCTGCACAAAAACTCCTTCACCGTGTTATACATTAAAACTCCTCTTGTAGTTGTCTGTTAGGGCAGTTGTGTCAATCATGTTAAATGTAGCTTGCAGCTCCAGAAACCAGAAGGAAGACTGAAGCCAAACGGTTCGAGCAGGGCGTTGTTCTTGGGGCGGTCGCCCATGCCAGGCGGTCGCACGTGCTCGGGCCCGCTAAATGCTACTTGTAGCTTTAATTATTATTATTATTATTCTTCCGACTTTTCCGTCGCCTTTTTGAGGCCTTTAACATACCCCAAAACTCACCAAATTTTGTATACACATCAGGAGTCGCGAAAAATTTCATATTTTCTAGGAGAACGGCATAGGTAAACAAAAATGGCTCGATAGCGCCACCTGCAAAATTTGTTTTCGCGAGCACCTCCATATGCTTTATAGTACAAACCTGATTTTAACAGGGCATGTTCATCGGATAGAAACCTACAAAAAAGTCTCTTGGGACCAAGCTGTCAGTCGCACAGGAAGTCTGATATTTTGATGACAATATGTCATTTTTGCTGTATTTTGGTCATTTGCAGGCCTCGCTCTAGAACGAACTCCTCCTAGAGATTTGAGAGTAATGACTCCAAACTTTGGTTTTGTAAACTAGACACATGTCCGATGTTAAATTGCAAAGCTTTTAAGTTTTTATGGATGTTTGTGACCATGGCGGCGCGTCAAAATTGGAGGTCGTTTCGAAAACACGCCATGAAAAGAAAAATGGCCATTACTCAGCCATGCATAATCCAATCTGATCCAAAATTGATGTGCATGATTGTAGTCTGACTCTGAACACATCTGCAGTGAAAAAATCTGGAAAAAGTGTAGCGCCACCTGCTGGCAAGAGGAAATGACATGTTTTACTTGGAGCATCACTACTCCGAGTAGGATGAGCCGACACACCTGAAAATGACGTCCACCTGTTGAAAAGCCATTGAAGTTTACTCTGACAAAAAACCATAACTTTTAATGCGGGGGTGTGGTCGTGACAGAGCTGCAAAGTTGGGCATCTCGCTATGCACACAAAAGTTGCTCTCACGTGCACATTCCTTGTCCAATCTCACTGAAATTCAATGGATATGATGAAGCTTCTATTCTGAACCCATGGATATGACAATCTTGGACGAGCTCTATAGCGCCACCTAGTTATTGCATTGGGCACATTCTGCCCTGTATTTTCTCTTTGCTTTGTCCGATGTGCATGAAATTAAAACTGGAGATACTCAGAAGGGTCCTCTCTCATCATGTAAAGTTTCATGGGTGTACACCTGACGGTGCCTGCGTAACAGGAAGTGGTCGATTATGTGCACCCAAATAATAGAAATTTATTATAAATCAGCCGTTTGTCTCAGGAAGCTGAGATTTCAGAATTAGATGCCTTTAATAACCTCCAGCTTTGATATGTAACACTATAGGGTCTACGAGAAACTTCATCACTTGATTTTTTTAATGAAATTTTGGACTGAACAAAGATTTTTAGCATAAATTCTGTTTAGGTTATCAGCACCAGGAATTCAACTTTCATAGGCATTTATGTGCTACTGCTTCCTAAAAAAATTCAGAATGATTGAAGTTACAGGTGACATCTTAGAGAGCATTACATCCAAAAAGGTCCGAAAACGTCTTTTTAGGCAAAACTACAAACACCTATTTTTTTTCATAACTTAATCATCATATATCAACACCATTTATTTTTTTAAATGTAGGGATCTGTGTTTGCTGCCTTCCATATTTTTTTCAGAAGTCCAGGTGAAACAGATGATTTTAAAAAAATCCTGATTCATCCCAAAACCTGTGCTTTTTCCGTCTGGACTCCAAACAAGTGTGTTTTAAAATTACTTATGCTTCAAATATCCACACCAAGTTTCACACGCATATAGCTGAACATGTCTAAATGCTTCTTGAATATTCTTTACAGATATAAAATGAACTGGTCAACTGTAGGATGTCATTTCCTCTTACATGCTTAAGTCTTTTCCTCATGCTGCAGCCTGCTCCTCAATCATCCCTGTTGCTGGAGTCAAATTTCACCCCCCCCCCCCCCCCCCACACACACACACACACACCAGCTGCCAGTTCATATGCTAACTAACCCAGCAGTGAGGTGACAAGAGTTTAGACACAAGAGGGAGGGCAGACTGCTTTTTCATTTGTTTTGTATGTCTTTCATAGATTTTTATGAATAATCATTGCTTTTCTAGTCATGTAAAATGCAATTAACCTAATATTTTATCTTTTTTTTTTACAAACAAAACATATGAATGTGCTCCAAAACAAAACCCAACTCTCAGTACAGTTCTACAGATGTAACATAAGACTTAGACAGTAAATGTCTCTTTTATCCTTTTTTAATCAATGCTGCAACTTCTTTTCCTTAATATAAATCCAATGAAATTAAACTACAAAACCAAAAAACACAACGTATAGCAAATTTCTCTAAATAAATTATGTGTATATACAATATGTAGCACTTTTAAACAAAATAATAACAAATCCTTCCAATACAAGCACAGAAAAATGGAACACAAAATTTAAAACCCAAATTTGAAATGGCAATTTTAAAAAGATAATTTTTTCAGCCTGCTAAAAGTGCACAATTGTAAAAGCTCTTTTATATAGACAACTGTTTGGTTGCTTAGAGCTCTAAATATAAAAACAATGCCTTTATGGACGTGGCACGGATGGCACGGATGTTCAGCAGGGTAAACCCCAGGAAAGCGGCGGGACCTGATGGAGTTCCCGGAAAGGTTCTGCGGGCCTGCGCCGATCAACTCTCCCAGGTCTTCACAAAAATCTTCAACCTGTCGCTAGCTCAGGCTTTCATCCCTGCTTGCCTGAAGTCATCCACTATCATCCCGATACCCAAAAAGTCCTCATCCACAGCCTTCCTCACGGACTTCCGCCCAGTTGCACTCACTGCTGTCATCACAAAGTGTCTGGAGCGGCTGCTCCTGGGACACATCAAAGACTCCCTCCCTCCAATCTTCGTCCCCCACCAGTTTGCTTACAAAGCAAACAGATCAACGGATGATGCCATTTCCATCACCCTCCACACTGCGCTGAGCCACCTGGAACACAGAGACACCTACGCCAGGATGCTCTTTGTGGACTATAGCTCAGCCTTTAACACAATCATTCCTGACATTCTGGTCAACAAACTGTCTGAACTAGGACTCCACCCACTCACCTGCTCGTGGATCAAGGACTTCCTGACAAACAGACCACAGACAGTCAAACTTGACCCCCACCTCTCCTCCACCCGGACGCTGAGCACAGGCTCCACACAGGGATGTGTGCTGAGTCCTCTGCTGTATACACTGTACACAGCAGACTGCAGACCAGCCCACACCAGCAACACCGTGGTGAAGTTTGCAGACGACACTACTGTGGTGGGGCTGATCTCTGGGGACGACGAGACGGCCTACAGAGACGAAGTCCTGAAACTCTCAAGGTGGTGTCAGGCTAATAACCTCATCCTGAACACCACCAAGACCAAGGAGATCATCCTGGACTTCAGAAAAAACAGAACAGATCCACCCCCACTCTACATCGATGGAAACTGTGTGGAGAGGGTCCACAGCTTCACCCTCCTGGGCACCACCATCTCTGCTGACCTCACATGGTCTAACAACACCATGACTGTCATCAGGAAGGCCCAGCAACGCCTGCACTTCCTGAGAAAACTTAGGAGGAACGACGTCAGCCAGGAGCTGCTGGTAACGTTCTACCGCTCAACCATTGAGAGCATTCTGTCCTATGGCATCACAGTGTGGTTTTCCCACTGCACTGAAGCAGAACGGCAGAGTCTCCAGAGAATGGTAAAGACAGCGCAGAGGATCATCGGCTGCCCCCTCCCCTCACTGAAGGACATTTACCAGTCTCGCTGCCTCAGCAGAGTGACTAGCATCACCACTAACTCCACCCATTCTGCTTTCCCTCTGTTTGAACTGCTGCCCTCTGGAAGGAGGTACAGGTCCATCTGAACCAGGACAAACAGACTAAGAAACAGCTTTTTTCCACAGGCAATTATCATACGGAATGCACATACGTCCACCAACCACACCTCACTCTAATTTTACTACAATGCGTGCAATATCCTGACTGTCTAACCAGGTCACTGTGCAATAACTTGATATTTATTAAGCTGTGCTCACAGCAACTCATGTAATTCCATTCTATTTTATTCACAAATATTTAATATTTAACAGTTTCTGTCCATATTGTTCATTTTTTGTTAAGAGTTGTAAATACAGTATTTCTTTTTCTATTCTATTTTTATTTTTATTTTATGTAACTCCTTCACTCCAAGGCTGCTGCAATTTCATTGTATCCCCATGTACAATGACAATAAACGATTCTGATTCTGATTATATCACTTAGACACAGATGGAGAACCATATCAACTGGATTGGTAACAGCAACAACCACCGACCAAGCCGGCAAGCCCTGGCAGAAAAGATCCCCACAAGAAACACTGCAGGCTGTTCCATAAAAAATATAGTTTTACCATTGCCTTGCAGATCACAGTTGAAGTGGTTTAGTTTTCCTAAAAAAATTCAGAATGATTGAAGTTACAGGTGAACTTTTAGACAACATTTGATCCAAAAAGGTCCGAAAACGTCTTTTTAGGCAAAACTGCAAACACCTATTTTTTTGCATAACTTATCTTTCAAATATCAGCACAAAAAAATTAAAAACGGTAGGGATCTGTGTTTGCTGCCTTCCATATTTTTTTCAGACTTAAAAGTGTAACAGATGATTTATAAAAAATCCTTTTTCATCCAAAAACCTGTGTTAAATCTGTCTAGACTTAGTATTAAAAACTCTCCAAGATGAATGTGCCTGACTCCACCTGCAGGTGGATCACAGACTTCCTGACGGACAGACAGCAGTATGTGAGGCTGGGGAAGCTCGTCTCAGATACTCGGACCACAAGCACCGGATTCCCCCCAGGGCTGTGTCCTTTCACCCCTGTTACTCTCCCTGTACACAAACAGCTGCACAGCTGGTCACCTGTCTGTCAAACTCCTGAAGTTTGCTGACGACACCACACTCATCGGCCTCATCTCTGACGGAGATGAGTCGGCCTACAGGAGTGAAATAGCCAGGCTGGTGTCATAGTGCAGCGCTAACAACCTGGAGCTTAATGCTCTGAAGACAGTGGAGATGACAGTGGACTTGAGGAAGGCCCCAGCCCCCCTCCCCCCTGTCATCCTCTGTGACTCCCCGGTGACCTCTGTGGAGTCCTTCTGCTTCCTGGGAACCATCATCAGCCAGGACCTCAAGTGGGAGCAGAACATCAGCTCCATCACTAAGAAGGTCCAGCAGAGGATGTACTTCCTGAGGCAGCTGAAGAAGTTTCACCTCCCTGAAAAGATGCTGGTAGACTTTTACACCGCCATCATCGAATCCACCCTCACGTCCTCCATCACAGTCTGGTTCGCTGCGGCCACGGCCAGAGACAAGGCCAAGCTGCAACGCGTCATCCACTCAGCAGAGAAGGTGATCGGCTGCCACCTCCCGTCTCTCCAGGAGCTGCACATCTCCAGGACCTGGAGGCGGGCAGCCAGGATTGTAGCCAACCCCTCTCATCCAGGACATAATCTCTTTCGGCCCCTCCCTTCTGGCAAGAGGCTCCGGTCCATCAGGACCAGGACCTCGCGCCACAAGAACAGCTTCTTCCCCACTGCAGTCAGCCTGCTGAACAGTACCCCAACTCCCCCAGGTGACCCCCCCCCCCCCCCCGCCCACCAAAGGACTGTCGGTGCCACTTACAGGCCCCACCATCCCAGCCCATCTGTGCTCCCACTTTAATTCACCTTACTCTACTGTATATAGTGTGTTGTTGTTGTTAACTTAATTTTTAACTTATTCTTAATTGCACTATACACCAAGTCAAATTCCTCGTTTTGTAAAGTGCGCTCTACTGAACCTGGCAATAAAACTTTTTCTGATTTCTGATTCTATTAATCATTGTTTTTTATTCATTCAAAATGCAATTAAATCAATATTTTATCTTTTTTCTTTTCCTTTTTCTTTTTTTTATCTCTTATATCCTTTTTTATAATCAATGTTTGAACTTCTTTTCCTTTCTATTGTCATGGTTTCAGTTTGTTGTCTTGTTTTTCGCTTTAGTTCTTGTTCTGTCTTGTTTGGTTCTGTTTCCTGTTTTATTTTGAAAGGTTTCCTGTCTTGTCATGTTTCTTGAGTTTTACTTCCTTTGGTCCCCATCTGCCCTAATCGTGTTCACCTGTGTCTTGTCTGCCCTGTCTGTATATAAGTCTTGTCTCTGCCTTCCTCCTGTGCTGGTCCATTAACTTCTGCTCATGTTGATCACGTCTTCTTGTCTGGCGTCCATGTCCCTTGCCATGCCACAGTAAGTTTTTGTTTTTAGTTTTGTCATCCTGCTCTGCAGCGCTTTTTGTTAGTTAAATAAACCCACTTGCCCTGAACCCGTTTGCCTCCCGTCTCTGCGCCTGGGTCCTACCTGCTGTCGAGCCCCCCCCCCCACACGACATCTATACATCCAATGAAATTAAACTACAAATCAACAAACACAACTGATAACAAATGTCTCTAAAAAATGATGTGTATATTTGCAGAACCTTAAAAACACCAAACAAATAACAAATGCTTCCCAAATAAAGCACAAAAAATGGAACACAAAATGTAAAACCCAAGTTAGAAATTGCAATTTGAAAAGATACTTTTTTCATCAGCTTTTCAAAATCAATCACCAATTCTACTCTTCTGTGGATGAAACAAAGAACTCCAGAACAATGAAGCCATTTCTCTAAGTCTCTCTCACCTTCAGTTTTAAACAAGGTCTGTGAAAATCCACCATACATTGGTCACATGAACTCAGAGACCTGCTAAAAGTGCACAATTGTAAAAGCTCTTTTATATAGACAACTGTTTGTTTGCTTAGAGCTGTAAATATAAAAAAAAAATGCTTTTCTATCACCTAGACACAGATGGAGAACCATATCAACTGGATTAATAACAGGGTGGCATGTTTAGACAAAATGAAGCTGTCCATCACATTTTTGACCTAAACATGTAAACACATCCTTGGCTCTGCGGTTAGGAAATGGTATTTGGGAATCTCTTTATACCAGGAGCCAGCCTGGCCATTGGAACATCGCCACAGTGCCCATCCAGACTGGGACAGCAACGGGGTCCACTTCAGAGCCGTGAGCTGCTGTGTTTAACTCCAGCTGTCCCAGCAAGGGAGACAACTGCAGCAACATCCACTGACCAAGCTGACAAGCCCTGGCAGAAAAGATCCCCACAAGAAAAACACTGGCTCAGGCAGGCTGGTCAAAAAAAAATAGTTTTGCCATTGTCTTGCAGCTCGCAGATCAAGTGGTTTAGTTTTCCAGTAATGTCAGTCAAGAATGCAAGTTCAGATTCACAATGTTCATATTCACCATATTCAACAGACATCTCCTCCAATAGCACCTTAAAAATCCTGTGCTGTTTTGCTTTGCAGCTGAGGTTGTTTACGATTTTCAGAATAAGAGTCATTATATGTCCAGAGCCAATCACTTCTGCACATAAGGCCTGCTGGTGAATGACGCAGCAGTAATGCAGACATTTTGGAAAGTCTGGGTCAGCTTTACAGTGAGTGATGAAACCTGTTTGTCTATTGATCATAGCAGGAGTCCCATCTGCAGTCACTGCTACCAGCTTTTCTAATTGTACCTTTTTCTGCACAAAAACTCCTTCACCGTGTTATACATTTCAACTCCTCTTGTAGTTGTCTGTTAGGGCAGATGTGTCAGGAGTTCTTCTCTTGTGGAAACCAAAAGCTATGCTGTACTGTTGCCGTCCACAGACCCATTACACTGGACGTTAACCACCTGCACTTTGCAAGATCCCGGTCCAGCTAATTGGCCAAGTTATCAGACATAGCTGACACTCATCTAGACATTGTAGTGGAAATTGAATGAGTTCTATTGTTCTCATCCTTAGGGACAGTGATAGCAATTATCATCATTGCTTGAATTTTTTTCATGCTATATGCAAAAGTCTTTGTCCCTTAAGGCAACAGATTACAGCCCCCCCCCCCCCCCCCCCCCCCCCAGGCTGCTGTCGTATTAACAATAGCTTGGAGCTCCAGAATGGACAAGAAAAAACGACGAGAATGGCTCGAGCAGGGCGTTGCTCACGGGGCGGTCGCTCGTGCCATGCGGTCGCACGTGCTCGGGCCCGCTAAATGCTACTTGTAGCTTTAATTATTATTATTATTATTATTATTATTCTTCCGACTTTTCCGTCGCCTTTTTGAGGCCTTTAACATACCCCAAAACTCACCAAATTTTGTATACACATCAGGAGTCGCGAAAAATTTCATATTTTATAGGAGAACGGCATAGGTAAACAAAAATGGCTCGATAGCGCCACCTGCAAAATTTGTTTTCGCGAGCACCTCCATATGCTTTATAGTACAAACCTGATTTTAACAGGGCATGTTCATCGGATAGAAACCTACAAAAAAGTCTCTTGGGACCAAGCTGTCAGTCGCACAGGAAGTCTGATATTTTGATGACAATATGTCATTTTTGCTGTATTTTGGTCATTCGCAGGCCTCGCTCTAGAACGAACTCCTCCTAGAGATTTGAGAGTAATGACTCCAAACTTTGGTTTTGTAAACTATACACATGTCCGATGTTAAATTGCAAAGCTTTTAAGTTTTTATGGATGTTTGTGACCATGGCGGCGCGTCAAAATTGGAGGTCGTTTCGAAAACACGCCATGAAAAGAAAAATGGCCATTACTCAGCCATGCATAATCCAATCTGATCCAAAATTGATGTGCATGATTGTAGTCTGACTCTGAACACATCTGCAGTGAAAAAACCTGGAAAAAGTGTAGCGCCACCTGCTGGCAAGAGGAAATGACATGTTTTACTTGGAGCATCACTACTCCGAGTAGGATGAGCCGACACACCTGAAAATGACGTCCACCTGTTGAAAAGCCATTGAAGTTTACTCTGACAAAAAACCATAACTTTCAATGCGGGGGTGTGGTCGTGACAGAGCGGCAAAGTTGGGCATCTCGCTATGCACACAAAAGTTGCTCTCACGTGCACATTCCTTGTCCAATCTCACTGAAATTCAATGGATATGATGAAGCTTCTATTCTGAACCCATGGATATGACAATCTTGGACGAGCTCTATAGCGCCACCTAGTTATTGCATTGGGCACATTCTGCCCTGTATTTTCTCTTTGCTTTGTCCGATGTGCATGAAATTAAAACTGGAGATACTCAGAAGGGTCCTCTCTCATCATGTAAAGTTTCATGGGTGTACACCTGACGGTGCCTGCGTAACAGGAAGTGGTCGATTATGTGCACCCAAATAATAGAAATTTATTATAAATCAGCCGTTTGTCTCAGGAAGCTGAGATTTCAGAATTAGATGCCTTTAATAACCTCCAGCTTTGATATGTAACACTATAGGGTCTACGAGAAACTTCATCACTTGATTTTTTTAATGAAATTTTGGACTGAACAAAGATTTTTAGCATAAATTCTGTTTAGGTTATCAGCACCAAGAATTCAACTTTCATAGGCATTTATGTGCTACTGCTTCCTAAAAAAATTCAGAATGATTGAAGTTACAGGTGAACTTTTAGAGAACATTTCATCCAAAAAGGTCCGAAAACGTCTTTTTAGGCAAAACTACAAACACCTATTTTTTTTCATAACTTAATCATCATATATCAACACCATTTATTTTTTTAAATGTAGGGATCTGTGTTTGCTGCCTTCCATATTTTTTTCAGAAGTCCAGGTGAAACAGATGATTTTAAAAAAATCCTGATTCATCCCAAAACCTGTGCTTTTTCCGTCTGGACTCCAAACAAGTGTGTTTTAAAATTACTTATGCTTCAAATATCCACACCAAGTTTAACACGCATATAGTTGAACATGTCTAAATGCTTCTTGAATATTCTTTACAGATATAAAATGAACTGGTCAACTGTAGGATGTCATTTCCTCTTACATGGTTCAGTCTTTTTCTCATGCTGCAGCCTGCTCCTCAATCTTTCCTGTTGCTGGAGTCAAATTTCACCCCCCCCCCCCCCCACACACACACACCAGCTGCCTGTTTATATGCTAACTAACCCAGAAGTGAGGTGACAATAGTTTAGACACAAGAGGGAGGGCAGACTGCTTTTTCATTTGTTTTGTATGTCTTTCATAGATTTTTATGAATAATCATTGCTTTTCTAGTCATGTAAAATGCAATTAACTTAATATTTTATCTTTTTTTTTTTACAAACAAAACATATGAATGTGCTCCAAAACAAAACCCAACTCTCAGTACAGTTCTACAGATGTAACATAAGACTTAGACAGTAAATGTCTCTTTTATCCTTTTTTAATCAATGCTGCAACTTCTTTTCCTTAATATAAATCCAATGAAATTAAACTACAAAACCAAAAAACACAACCTATAGCAAATTTCTCTAAATAAATTATGTGTATATACAATATGTAGCACTTTTAAACAAAATAATAACAAATCCTTCCAATACAAGCACAGAAAAATGGAACACAAAATTTAAAACCCAAATTTGAAATGGCAATTTTAAAAAGATAATTTTTTCAGCCTGCTAAAAGTGCACAATTGTAAAAGCTCTTTTATATAGACAACTGTTTGGTTGCTTAGAGCTCTAAATATAAAAACAATGCCTTTATGGACGTGGCACGGATGGCACGGATGTTCAGCAGGGTAAACCCCAGGAAAGCGGCGGGACCTGATGGAGTTCCCGGAAAGGTTCTGCGGGCCTGCGCCGATCAACTCTCCCAGGTCTTCACAAAAATCTTCAACCTGTCGCTAGCTCAGGCTTTCATCCCTGCTTGCCTGAAGTCATCCACTATCATCCCGATACCCAAAAAGTCCTCATCCACAGCCTTCCTCACGGACTTCCGCCCAGTTGCACTCACTGCTGTAATCACAAAGTGTCTGGAGCGGCTGCTCCTGGGACACATCAAAGACTCCCTCCCTCCAATCTTCGTCCCCCACCAGTTTGCAGAACAGAACAGATCCACCCCCACTCTACATCGATGGAAACTGTGTGGAGAGGGTCCACAGCTTCACCCTCCTGGGCACCACCATCTCTGCTGACCTCACATGGTCTAACAACACCATGACTGTCATCAGGAAGGCCCAGCAACGCCTGCACTTCCTGAGAAAACTTAGGAGGAACGACGTCAGCCAGGAGCTGCTGGTAACGTTCTACCGCTCAACCATTGAGAGCATTCTGTCCTATGGCATCACAGTGTGGTTTTCCCACTGCACTGAAGCAGAACGGCAGAGTCTCCAGAGAGTGGTAAAGACAGCGCAGAGGATCAGCGGCTGCCCCCTCCCCTCACTGAAGGACATTTACCAGTCTCGCTGCATCAGCAGAGTGACTAGCATCACCACTAACTCCACCCATTCTGCTTTCCCTCTGTTTGAACTGCTGCCCTCTGGAAGGAGGTACAGGTCCATCAGAACCAGGACAAACAGACTAAGAAACAGCTTTTTTCCATAGGCAATTATCATACGGAATGCACATACGTCCACCAACCACACCTCACTCTAATTTTACTACAATGCGTGCAATATCCTGACTGTCTAACCGGGTCACTGTGCAATAACTTGATATTTATTAAGCTGTGCTCACAGCAACTCATGTAATTCCTTTCTATTTTATTCACAAATATTTAATATTTAACAGTTTCTGTCCATATTGTTCATTTTTTGTTAAGAGTTGTAAATACAGTATTTCTTTTTCTATTCTATTTTTATTTTTATTTTATGTAACTCCTTCACTCCAAGGCTGCTGCAATTTCATTGTATCCCCATGTACAATGACAATAAACGATTCTGATTCTGATTATATCACTTAGACACAGATGGAGAACCATATCAACTGGATTGGTAACAGCAACAACCACCGACCAAGCCGGCAAGCCCTGGCAGAAAAGATCCCCACAAGAAACACTGCAGGCTGTTCCATAAAAAATATAGTTTTACCATTGCCTTGCAGATCACAGTTGAAGTGGTTTAGTTTTCCTAAAAAAATTCAGAATGATTGAAGTTACAGGTGAACTTTTAGACAACATTTGATCCAAAAAGGTCCGAAAACGTCTTTTTAGGCAAAACTGCAAACACCTATTTTTTTGCATAACTTATCTTTCAAATATCAGCACAAACAAATTAAAAACGGTAGAGATCTGTGTTTGCTGCCTTCCATATTTTTTTCAGACTTAAAAGTGTAACAGATGATTTATAAAAAATCCTTTTTCATCCAAAAACCTGTGTTAAATCTGTCTAGACTTAGTATTAAAAACTCTCCAAGATGAATGTGCCTGACTCCACCTGCAGGTGGATCACAGACTTCCTGACGGACAGACAGCAGTATGTGAGGCTGGGGAAGCTCGTCTCAGATACTCGGACCACAAGCACCGGATCCCCCCAGGGCTGTGTCCTTTCACCCCTGTTACTCTCCCTGTACACAAACAGCTGCACAGCTGGTCACCTGTCTGTCAAACTCCTGAAGTTTGCTGACGACACCACACTCATCGGCCTCATCTCTGACGGAGATGAGTTGGCCTACAGGAGTGAAATAGCCAGGCTGGTGTCATAGTGCAGCGCTAACAACCTGGAGCTTAATGCTCTGAAGACAGTGGAGATGACAGTGGACTTCAGGAAGGCCCCAGCCCCCCTCCCCCCTGTCATCCTCTGTGACTCCCCGGTGACCTCTGTGGAGTCCTTCTGCTTCCTGGGAACCATCATCAGCCAGGACCTCAAGTGGGAGCAGAACATCAGCTCCATCACTAAGAAGGTCCAGCAGAGGATGTACTTCCTGAGGCAGCTGAAGAAGTTTCACCTCCCTGAAAAGATGCTGGTAGACTTCTACGATGCCATCATCGAATCCACCCTCACGTCCTCCATCACAGTCTGGTTCGCTGCGGCCACGGCCAGAGACAAGGCCAAGCTGCAACGCGTCATCCACTCAGCAGAGAAGGTGATCGGCTGCCACCTCCCGTCTCTCCAGGAGCTGCACATCTCCAGGACCTGGAGGCGGGCAGCCAGGATTGTAGCCAACCCCTCTCATCCAGGACATAATCTCTTTCGGCCCCTCCCTTCTGGCAAGAGGCTCCGGTCCATCAGGACCAGGACCTCGCGCCACAAGAACAGCTTCTTCCCCACTGCAGTCAGCCTGCTGAACAGTACCCCAACTCCCCCAGGTGACCCCCCCCTCCCCCCCCCGCCCACCAAAGGACTGTCGGTGCCACTTACAGGCCCCACCATCCCAGCCCATCTGTGCTCCCACTTTAATTCACCTTACTCTACTGTATATAGTGTGTTGTTGTTGTTAACTTAATTTTTAACTTATTCTTAATTGCACTATACACCAAGTCAAATTCCTCGTTTTGTAAAGTGCGCTCTACTGAACCTGGCAATAAAACTTTTTCTGATTTCTGATTCTGATTCTGATTCTATTAATCATTGTTTTTTATTCATTCAAAATGCAATTAAATCAATATTTTATCTTTTTTCTTTTCCTTTTTCTTTTTTTTTATCTCTTATATCCTTTTTTATAATCAATGTTTGAACTTCTTTTCCTTTCTATTGTCATGGTTTCAGTTTGTTGTCTTGTTTTTCGCTTTAGTTCTTGTTCTGTCTTGTTTGGTTCTGTTTCCTGTTTTATTTTGAAAGGTTTCCTGTCTTGTCATGTTTCTTGAGTTTTACTTCCTTTGGTCCCCATCTGCCCTAATCGTGTTCACCTGTGTCTTGTCTGCCCTGTCTGTATATAAGTCTTGTCTCTGCCTTCCTCCTGTGCTGGTCCATTAACTTCTGCTCATGTTGATCACGTCTTCTTGTCTGGCGTCCATGTCCCTTGCCATGCCACAGTAAGTTTTTGTTTTTAGTTTTGTCATCCTGCTCTGCAGCGCTTTTTGTTAGTTAAATAAACCCACTTGCCCTGAACCCGTTTGCCTCCCGTCTCTGCGCCTGGGTCCTACCTGCTCTCGAGCCTCCCCCCCACACGACATCTATACATCCAATGAAATTAAACTACAAATCAACAAACACAACTGATAACAAATGTCTCTAAAAAATGATGTGTATATTTGCAGAACCTTAAAAACACCAAACAAATAACAAATGCTTCCCAATTAAAGCACAAAAAATGGAACACAAAATGTAAAACCCAAGTTAGAAATTGCAATTTGAAAAAGATACTTTTTTCAGCAGCTTTTCAAAATCAATCACCAATTCTACTCTTCTGTGGATGAAACAAAGAACTCCAGAACAATGAAGCCATTTCTCTAAGTCTCTCTCACCTTCAGTTTTAAACAAGGTCTGTGAAAATCCACCATACATTGGTCACATGAACTCAGAGACCTGCTAAAAGTGCACAATTGTAAAAGCTCTTTTATATAGACAACTGTTTGTTTGCTTAGAGCTCTAAATATAAAAAAAAATGCTTTTCTATCACCTAGACACAGATGGAGAACCATATCAACTGGATTAATAACAGGGTGGCATGTTTAGGTTTAAACTTACATCAAAAGACAACATGAAGCTGTCCATCACATTTTTGACCTAAACATGTAAACACATCCTTGGCTCTGCGGTTAGGAAATGGTATTTGGGAATCTCTTTATACCAGGAGCCAGCCTGGCCATTGGAACATCGCCACAGTGCCCATCCAGACTGGGACAGCAACGGGGTCCACTTCAGAGCCGTGAGCTGCTGTGTTTAACTCCAGCTGTCCCAGCAAGGGAAACAACTGCAGCAACATCCACTGACCAAGCTGACAAGCCCTGGCAGAAAAGATCCCCACAAGAAAAACACTGGCTCAGGCAGGCTGGTCAAAAAAAAATAGTTTTGCCATTGTCTTGCAGCTCGCAGATCAAGTGGTTTAGTTTTCCAGTAATGTCAGTCAAGAATGCAAGTTCAGATTCACAATGTTCATATTCACCATATTCAACAGACATCTCCTCCAATAGCACCTTAAAAATCCTGTGCTGTTTTGCTTTGCAGCTGAGGTTGTTTACGATTTTCAGATTAAGAGTCATTATATGTCCAGAGCCAATCACTTCTGCACATAAGGCCTGCTGGTGAATGACGCAGCAGTAATGCAGACATTTTGGAAAGTCTGGGTCAGCTTTACAGTGAGTGATGAAACCTGTTTGTCTATTGATCATAGCAGGAGTCCCATCTGCAGTCACTGCTACCAGCTTTTCTAATTGTACCTTTTTCTGCACAAAAACTCCTTCACCGTGTTATACATTTCAACTCCTCTTGTAGTTGTCTGTTAGGGCAGATGTGTCAGGAGTTCTTCTCTTGTGGAAACCAAAAGCTATGCTGTACTGTTGCCGTCCACAGACTCATCACACTGGACGTTAACCACCTGCACTTTGCAAGATCCCGGTCCAGCTAATTGGCCAAGTTATCAGACATAGCTGACACTCATCTAGACATTGTAGTGGAAATTGAATGAGTTCTATTGTTCTCATCCTTAGGGACAGTGATAGCAATTATCATCATTGCTTGAATTTTTTTCATGCTATATGCAAAAGTCTTTGTCCCTTAAGGCAACAGATTACAGCCCCCCCCCCCCCCCCCCCCCCCCAGGCTGCTGTCGTATTAACATTAGCTTGGAGCTCCAGAATGGACAAGAAAAAACGACGAGAATGGCTCGAGCAGGGCGTTGCTCACGGGGCGGTCGCTCGTGCCATGCGGTCGCACGTGCTCGGGCCCGCTAAATGCTACTTGTAGCTTTAATTATTATTATTATTCTTTTTCTTCCGACGGAAGAGTCGCCTTTTTGAGGCCTTTAACATACCCCAAAACTCACCAAATTTTGTATACACATCAGGAGTCGCGAAAAATTTCATATTTTATAGGAGAACGGCATAGGTAAACAAAAATGGCTCGATAGCGCCACCTGCAAAATTTGTTTTCGCGAGCACCTCCATATGCTTTATAGTACAAACCTGATTTTAACAGGGCATGTTCATCGGATAGAAACCTACAAAAAAGTCTCTTGGGACCAAGCTGTCAGTCGCACAGGAAGTCTGATATTTTGATGACAATATGTCATTTTTGCTGTATTTTGGTCATTCGCAGGCCTCGCTCTAGAACGAACTCCTCCTAGAGATTTGAGAGTAATGACTCCAAACTTTGGTTTTGTAAACTAGACACATGTCCGATGTTAAATTGCAAAGCTTTTAAGTTTTTATGGATGTTTGTGACCATGGCGGCGCGTCAAAATTGGAGGTCGTTTCGAAAACACGCCATGAAAAGAAAAATGGCCATTACTCAGCCATGCATAATCCAATCTGATCCAAAATTGATGTGCATGATTGTAGTCTGACTCTGAACACATCTGCAGTGAAAAAATCTGGAAAAAGTGTAGCGCCACCTGCTGGCAAGAGGAAATGACATGTTTTACTTGGAGCATCACTACTCCGAGTAGGATGAGCCGACACACCTGAAAATGACGTCCACCTGTTGAAAAGCCATTGAAGTTTACTCTGACAAAAAACCATAACTTTCAATGCGGGGGTGTGGTCGTGACAGAGCGGCAAAGTTGGGCATCTCGCTATGCACACAAAAGTTGCTCTCACGTGCACATTCCTTGTCCAATCTCACTGAAATTCAATGGATATGATGAAGCTTCTATTCTGAACCCATGGATATGACAATCTTGGACGAGCTCTATAGCGCCACCTAGTTATTGCATTGGGCACATTCTGCCCTGTATTTTCTCTTTGCTTTGTCCGATGTGCATGAAATTAAAACTGGAGATACTCAGAAGGGTCCTCTCTCATCATGTAAAGTTTCATGGGTGTACACCTGACGGTGCCTGCGTAACAGGAAGTGGTCGATTATGTGCACCCAAATAATAGAAATTTATTATAAATCAGCCGTTTGTCTCAGGAAGCTGAGATTTCAGAATTAGATGCCTTTAATAACCTCCAGCTTTGATATGTAACACTATAGGGTCTACGAGAAACTTCATCACTTGATTTTTTTAATGAAATTTTGGACTGAACAAAGATTTTTAGCATAAATTCTGTTTAGGTTATCAGCACCAAGAATTCAACTTTCATAGGCATTTATGTGCTACTGCTTCCTAAAAAAATTCAGAATGATTGAAGTTACAGGTGACATCTTAGAGAGCATTACATCTAAAAAGGTCCGAAAACGTCTTTTTAGGCAAAACTACAAACACCTATTTTTTTTCATAACTTAATCATCATATATCAACACCATTTATTTTTTTAAATGTAGGGATCTGTGTTTGCTGCCTTCCATATTTTTTTCAGAAGTCCAGGTGAAACAGATGATTTTAAAAAAATCCTGATTCATCCCAAAACCTGTGCTTTTTCCGTCTGGACTCCAAACAAGTGTGTTTTAAAATTACTTATGCTTCAAATATCCACACCAAGTTTCACACGCATATAGCTGAACATGTCTAAATGCTTCTTGAATATTCTTTACAGATATAAAATGAACTGGTCAACTGTAGGATGTCATTTCCTCTTACATGCTTAAGTCTTTTCCTCATGCTGCAGCCTGCTCCTCAATCATCCCTGTTGCTGGAGTCAAATTTCACCCCCCCCCCCCCACACACACACACAAACACCAGCTGCCAGTTCATATGCTAACTAACCCAGAAGTGAGGTGACAAGAGTTTAGACACAAGAGGGAGGGCAGACTGCTTTTTCATTTGTTTTGTATGTCTTTCATAGATTTTTATGAATAATCATTGCTTTTCTAGTCATGTAAAATGCAATTAACCTAATATTTTATCTTTTTTTTTTAAAAACAAAACATATGAATGTGCTCCAAAACAAAACCCAACTCTCAGTACAGTTCTACAGATGTAACATAAGACTTAGACAGTAAATGTCTCTTTTATCCTTTTTTAATCAATGCTGCAACTTCTTTTCCTTAATATAAATCCAATGAAATTAAACTACAAAACCAAAAAACACAACGTATAGCAAATTTCTCTAAATAAATGATGTGTATATACAATATGTAGCACTTTTAAACAAAATAATAACAAATCCTTCCAATACAAGCACAGAAAAATGGAACACAAAATTTAAAACCCAAATTTGAAATGGCAATTTTAAAAAGATAATTTTTTCAGCCTGCTAAAAGTGCACAATTGTAAAAGCTCTTTTATATAGACAACTGTTTGGTTGCTTAGAGCTCTAAATATAAAAACAATGCCTTTATGGACGTGGCACGGATGGCACGGATGTTCAGCAGGGTAAACCCCAGGAAAGCGGCGGGACCTGATGGAGTTCCCGGAAAGGTTCTGCGGGCCTGCGCCGATCAACTCTCCCAGGTCTTCACAAAAATCTTCAACCTGTCGCTAGCTCAGGCTTTCATCCCTGCTTGCCTGAAGTCATCCACTATCATCCCGATACCCAAAAAGTCCTCATCCACAGCCTTCCTCACGGACTTCCGCCCAGTTGCACTCACTGCTGTCATCACAAAGTGTCTGGAGCGGCTGCTCCTGGGACACATCAAAGACTCCCTCCCTCCAATCTTCGTCCCCCACCAGTTTGCTTACAAAGCAAACAGATCAACGGATGATGCCATTTCCATCACCCTCCACACTGCGCTGAGCCACCTGGAACACAGAGACACCTACGCCAGGATGCTCTTTGTGGACTATAGCTCAGCCTTTAACACAATCATTCCTGACATTCTGGTCAACAAACTGTCTGAACTAGGACTCCACCCACTCACCTGCTCGTGGATCAAGGACTTCCTGACAAACAGACCACAGACAGTCAAACTTGACCCCCACCTCTCCTCCACCCGGACGCTGAGCACAGGCTCCACACAGGGATGTGTGCTGAGTCCTCTGCTGTATACACTGTACACAGCAGACTGCAGACCAGCCCACACCAGCAACACCGTGGTGAAGTTTGCAGACGACACTACTGTGGTGGGGCTGATCTCTGGGGACGACGAGACGGCCTACAGAGACGAAGTCCTGAAACTCTCAAGGTGGTGTCAGGCTAATAACCTCATCCTGAACACCACCAAGACCAAGGAGATCATCCTGGACTTCAGAAAAAACAGAACAGATCCACCCCCACTCTACATCGATGGAAACTGTGTGGAGAGGGTCCACAGCTTCACCCTCCTGGGCACCACCATCTCTGCTGACCTCACATGGTCTAACAACACCATGACTGTCATCAGGAAGGCCCAGCAACGCCTGCACTTCCTGAGAAAACTTAGGAGGAACGACGTCAGCCAGGAGCTGCTGGTAACGTTCTACCGCTCAACCATTGAGAGCATTCTGTCCTATGGCATCACAGTGTGGTTTTCCCACTGCACTGAAGCAGAACGGCAGAGTCTCCAGAGAGTGGTAAAGACAGCGCAGAGGATCATCGGCTGCCCCCTCCCCTCACTGAAGGACATTTACCAGTCTCGCTGCCTCAGCAGAGTGACTAGCATCACCACTAACTCCACCCATTCTGCTTTCCCTCTGTTTGAACTGCTGCCCTCTGGAAGGAGGTACAGGTCCATCAGAACCAGGACAAACAGACTAAGAAACAGCTTTTTTCCACAGGCAATTATCATACGGAATGCACATACGTCCACCAACCACACCTCACTCTAATTTTACTACAATGCGTGCAATATCCTGACTGTCTAACCGGGTCACTGTGCAATAACTTGATATTTATTAAGCTGTGCTCACAGCAACTCATGTAATTCCATTCTATTTTATTCACAAATATTTAATATTTAACAGTTTCTGTCCATATTGTTCATTTTTTGTTAAGAGTTGTAAATACAGTATTTCTTTTTCTATTCTATTTTTATTTTTATTTTATGTAACTCCTTCACTCCAAGGCTGCTGCAATTTCATTGTATCCCCATGTACAATGACAATAAACGATTCTGATTCTGATTATATCACTTAGACACAGATGGAGAACCATATCAACTGGATTGGTAACAGCAACAACCACCGACCAAGCCGGCAAGCCCTGGCAGAAAAGATCCCCACAAGAAACACTGCAGGCTGTTCCATAAAAAATATAGTTTTACCATTGCCTTGCAGATCACAGTTGAAGTGGTTTAGTTTTCCTAAAAAAATTCAGAATGATTGAAGTTACAGGTGAACTTTTAGACAACATTTGATCCAAAAAGGTCCGAAAACGTCTTTTTAGGCAAAACTGCAAACACCTATTTTTTTGCATAACTTATCTTTCAAATATCAGCACAAAAAAATTAAAAACGGTAGGGATCTGTGTTTGCTGCCTTCCATATTTTTTTCAGACTTAAAAGTGTAACAGATGATTTATAAAAAATCCTTTTTCATCCAAAAACCTGTGTTAAATCTGTCTAGACTTAGTATTAAAAACTCTCCAAGATGAATGTGCCTGACTCCACCTGCAGGTGGATCACAGACTTCCTGACGGACAGACAGCAGTATGTGAGGCTGGGGAAGCTCGTCTCAGATACTCGGACCACAAGCACCGGATCCCCCCAGGGCTGTGTCCTTTCACCCCTGTTACTCTCCCTGTACACAAACAGCTGCACAGCTGGTCACCTGTCTGTCAAACTCCTGAAGTTTGCTGACGACACCACACTCATCGGCCTCATCTCTGACGGAGATGAGTCGGCCTACAGGAGTGAAATAGCCAGGCTGGTGTCATAGTGCAGCGCTAACAACCTGGAGCTTAATGCTCTGAAGACAGTGGAGATGACAGTGGACTTCAGGAAGGCCCCAGCCCCCCTCCCCCCTGTCATCCTCTGTGACTCCCCGGTGACCTCTGTGGAGTCCTTCTGCTTCCTGGGAACCATCATCAGCCAGGACCTCAAGTGGGAGCAGAACATCAGCTCCATCACTAAGAAGGTCCAGCAGAGGATGTACTTCCTGAGGCAGCTGAAGAAGTTTCACCTCCCTGAAAAGATGCTGGTAGACTTTTACACCGCCATCATCGAATCCACCCTCACGTCCTCCATCACAGTCTGGTTCGCTGCGGCCACGGCCAGAGACAAGGCCAAGCTGCAACGCGTCATCCACTCAGCAGAGAAGGTGATCGGCTGCCACCTCCCGTCTCTCCAGGAGCTGCACATCTCCAGGACCTGGAGGCGGGCAGCCAGGATTGTAGCCAACCCCTCTCATCCAGGACATAATCTCTTTCGGCCCCTCCCTCCTGGCAAGAGGCTCCGGTCCATCAGGACCAGGACCTCGCGCCACAAGAACAGCTTCTTCCCCACTGCAGTCAGCCTGCTGAACAGTACCCCAACTCCCCCAGGTGACCCCCCCCCCCCCCCCGCCCACCAAAGGACTGTCGGTGCCACTTACAGGCCCCACCATCCCAGCCCATCTGTGCTCCCACTTTAATTCACCTTACTCTACTGTATATAGTGTGTTGTTGTTGTTAACTTAATTTTTAACTTATTCTTAATTGCACTATACACCAAGTCAAATTCCTCGTTTTGTAAAGTGCGCTCTACTGAACCTGGCAATAAAACTTTTTCTGATTTCTGATTCTATTAATCATTGTTTTTTATTCATTCAAAATGCAATTAAATCAATATTTTATCTTTTTTCTTTTCCTTTTTCTTTTTTTTTATCTCTTATATCCTTTTTTATAATCAATGTTTGAACTTCTTTTCCTTTCTATTGTCATGGTTTCAGTTTGTTGTCTTTTTTTTTCGCTTTAGTTCTTGTTCTGTCTTGTTTGGTTCTGTTTCCTGTTTTATTTTGAAAGGTTTCCTGTCTTGTCATGTTTCTTGAGTTTTACTTCCTTTGGTCCCCATCTGCCCTAATCGTGTTCACCTGTGTCTTGTCTGCCCTGTCTGTATATAAGTCTTGTCTCTGCCTTCCTCCTGTGCTGGTCCATTAACTTCTGCTCATGTTGATCACGTCTTCTTGTCTGGCGTCCATGTCCCTTGCCATGCCACAGTAAGTTTTTGTTTTTAGTTTTGTCATCCTGCTCTGCAGCGCTTTTTGTTAGTTAAATAAACCCACTTGCCCTGAACCCGTTTGCCTCCCGTCTTTGCGCCTGGGTCCTACCTGCTCTCGAGCCTCCCCCCCACACGACATCTATACATCCAATGAAATTAAACTACAAATCAACAAACACAACTGATAACAAATGTCTCTAAAAAATGATGTGTATATTTGCAGAACCTTAAAAACACCAAACAAATAACAAATGCTTCCCAATTAAAGCACAAAAAATGGAACACAAAATGTAAAACCCAAGTTAGAAATTGCAATTTGAAAAAGATACTTTTTTCAGCAGCTTTTCAAAATCAATCACCAATTCTACTCTTCTGTGGATGAAACAAAGTACTCCAGAACAATGAAGCCATTTCTCTAAGTCTCTCTCACCTTCAGTTTTAAACAAGGTCTGTGAAAATCCACCATACATTGGTCACATGAACTCAGAGACCTGCTAAAAGTGCACAATTGTAAAAGCTCTTTTATATAGACAACTGTTTGTTTGCTTAGAGCTCTAAATATAAAAAAAATGCTTTTCTATCACCTAGACACAGATGGAGAACCATATCAACTGGATTAATAACAGGGTGGCATGTTTAGACAACATGAAGCTGTCCATCACATTTTTGACCTAAACATGTAAACACATCCTTGGCTCTGCGGTTAGGAAATGGTATTTGGGAATCTCTTTATACCAGGAGCCAGCCTGGCCATTGGAACATCGCCACAGTGCCCATCCAGACTGGGACAGCAACGGGGTCCACTTCAGAGCCGTGAGCTGCTGTGTTTAACTCCAGCTGTCCCAGCAAGGGAGACAACTGCAGCAACATCCACTGACCAAGCTGACAAGCCCTGGCAGAAAAGATCCCCACAAGAAAAACACTGGCTAAGGCAGGCTGGTCAAAAAAAAAATAGTTTTGCCATTGTCTTGCAGCTCGCAGATCAAGTGGTTTAGTTTTCCAGTAATGTCAGTCAAGAATGCAAGTTCAGATTCACAATGTTCATATTCACCATATTCAACAGACATCTCCTCCAATAGCACCTTAAAAATCCTGTGCTGTTTTGCTTTGCAGCTGAGGTTGTTTACGATTTTCAGAATAAGAGTCATTATATGTCCAGAGCCAATCACTTCTGCACATAAGGCCTGCTGGTGAATGACGCAACAGTAATGCAGACATTTTGGAAAGTCTGGGTCAGCTTTACAGTGAGTGATGAAACCTGTTTGTCTATTGATCATAGCAGGAGTCCCATCTGCAGTCACTGCTACCAGCTTTTCTAATTGTACCTTTTTCTGCACAAAAACTCCTTCACCGTGTTATACATTTCAACTCCTCTTGTAGTTGTCTGTTAGGGCAGATGTGTCAGGAGTTCTTCTCTTGTGGAAACCAAAAGCTATGCTGTACTGTTGCCGTCCACAGACTCATCACACTGGACGTTAACCACCTGCACTTTGCAAGATCCCGGTCCAGCTAATTGGCCAAGTTATCAGACATAGCTGACACTCATCTAGACATTGTAGTGGAAATTGAATGAGTTCTATTGTTCTCATCCTTAGGGACAGTGATAGCAATTATCATCATTGCTTGAATTTTTTTCATGCTATATGCAAAAGTCTTTGTCCCTTAAGGCAACAGATTACAGCCCCCCCCCCCCCCCCCCCCCAGGCTGCTGTCGTATTAACAATAGCTTGGAGCTCCAGAATGGACAAGAAAAAACGACGAGAATGGCTCGAGCAGGGCGTTGCTCACGGGGCGGTCGCTCGTGCCGTGCGGTCGCACGTGCTCGGGCCCGCTAAATGCTACTTGTAGCTTTAATTTCTCATTGTCTTTCCCCATCAGTTAGGGGGTGGGATGTGTGAAAGCAGTGGGGGGCTGTGTGTAGGTACTGGGAGGGGGGGCCCTATTATTTATTTATTTTTGTGCTTGTTTATTTTAATTTTCATGCTTGTTTTTATATTATTTTGTTTTAATGTAAAGCACTTTGTGTTATGCTTTTATATGAAAGGTGATTTATAAATAAAGTTTGATTGATTGATTGATATGATGGATGGATGAATGCTGAAATATTCAGTTCTTGCACTTAAATCTAACATCAGTGATGTGCGGTGCCTCACCAGCCATCAACATCACCGCACGTCACTGATATAATTACATAAACTTTAATACAATAAAACAAAATATATACATATAAATAGATACTACAATTGAACAAAAAGCAGGTTTTCCTTATAGAAAAGACTAAAGTTGTTGAATCTTGAAAGTGTTGCATCATAAGTTGTATCTGGAGGTTCATCCAATCATTCGTCTTCTAAACTTGTTTTGTTGCGGGGCTGCTGGAGCCTATCCTGGCCACTCGTGGGCGAAGGCGAGGGACATCCTGGACAGGACGCCAGTCTGTCACAAAACATACCTTTTCTCCTTTGTGGTTCATGTTATGGTTAAACCGAGAATACATGCCTGCTAAATATATGCAGCTCTTTAGTTTCTATGTAATTCCAGAGCTCTAGTGTCATGTGTGAAAAATGTACTGGCGTGTTCTTGTCCTGATGTGCAAATCCACAGACATTTATAGCACACAGCTCTACATCTAAAACCTTCCAGATTTGGGGCTCCTCTCAGGAGAGACAAACCAATTAAAAAATACAACAGGGCCTTATCCAAGTTCTGTCTTTGTGTTGCTCAAAAATCCCCCTCTCTCATTTCCGTCTCCTTGGCCAGCTCGCCCTGCTGTCATTCGGAGCAGCACATCTACTTTTAAGGCCGGAGTGTGATGGTGAGGGGTAGGTACGGGGCCATCTTTTGTTTCTCTGTTGCTTAGGATATTTGAGCGTAATTGCCGCACTTCACACTAATTAACAGTCTGACTGAGATAAGCTGGAAAGAGGCTTAGAACTGTGGATTTAGTGATAAAGAGACACTTTCAAGAGGCTGCAGAAGCCCACATGACAGATTATCAGACCTGGACTGAAACAGAATAAATCGTCTTTGTGCTGTGATTAGCTCAAATGCGTACATTTATAAGGGAATAAAACATAGAAAGTTTTGGTTCATGCTCTCACAGAAGTCCCAAAACAAATGTTTGACAGAGATTTTTACATTTTTGTCGATAAAGAAGGTAAACAGATGTTTTTGTTTACTGCTCTTGTTTATTTGTTATTAGTTCATGTAATCCTATACATTTAGATTATGGTCACATATCCCGAAACGCAACCGCAATGCAAATGTTAGTTTTTCGGCAAATTGGACAGGTGGCTGCATGGTGGCATTTCATCGGAAGGTGGCTGTCACATTTTTACACGCACTGTGGCGGCTGCTGAGGTTTTACAAACAAATAAAAACTAAACAGCGACCGGACGATTCTTTGACATCGGTCAGTGGCTGCACGGGCACGACTGGAGGTCACGTGGTGGCAGTCCAGTGGCAGGTGGGTGGCAGAAAGGCAGCAGTGCAATATCTGACAGATAGGAGGGTCTCCAAGATCCCCAATACCATCTGATGATTGGCCGATTTCAGACTGCCACCCTCCAGCCTCCCCCTGCCCCCATTTGATTGTTAGAAGTTGTACAGTAGCAGCGCGGACACTCAATGATGGCTGTTGACTTGAGCTGGGGGACCAGCGATGACCCGACAACAATCTGGCGAACCCAGCCACAGGGAAACAGCGTTGATGTTGTACCAAATTTATCATAGCGCTGATAGCACCACAGCGCCGCCGAGACCTGCGTCTTGTTGGGATTGACCTGTGGTGCAGGATGCCCTGCTGTTTCAAAACCCCGGGGCGGTTGGTGGCTGATGATACTTGAAATGGACGGCTGCTGTCCGGGGACATTCACAAATCGTCCAATCGGAGCTGCAGTCGGCCGGCAATCTGACTGCTACTGCCCTGTGGCCGAACAGTACCAGGATTTTCTATCCTGAGTGCCTTTTCAGTCAGACGAGAGAAGTGACATTATCTTTACCACACAATAGAGTTGGACAGGAAAGGGTTTTGGTGAATTTGTGTGTGCGCTTGTGTAAGAATGTATGTACATGGGTTTATACATGAGAGTAAGCAAAAGTGAGAACTCACTTGAAATTCACCATCTATAGGTCCATTGATTTGGATGTCCAGCATTTTAGTACCACTTTTCATCCTCACATAGTTCTCTTGTGTAATCAATCTAGCCCTCAGAGATCTCTGGCTTGTCTTCCTGGCTACATTCTTCAGTAAATGTCTTCTTCCCCCTGCTTGTACCCCTCTTCACCCCCATCCCCTCTTCACAGCCCTCTACAGGCCCTAATGATTTTACAAAGGCTTCATCCGTCCCTGATTGCCGTCAACCACATTCATGACCACGCCAACGATTTTCAAAAAAATTGGGCAGCGGCAGGTTTGCGACCTGTCCACGGTGTACCCCACCTACGGCCAACAGGATGGATGGATGCAGCTGGACCTTTCTTAGCATCTTGGATGGCTAAACAACTCAGACATCTTTCAATCATACCAACAAATGCATACAGCAAACTGGAAGTAAAACAAATCACAGCACACATCTTCAAGGCTCAATCTGAAGAGAAGCAAACACGGCGTTACAAACACACCAGGTTGTGGTAAATGACTGATTTGCTGGTATGGATGGACGTGACTGAGCTGTGATGTCACTCTGAGAGAACTTTACACACAGCTGCCACGTCTTAGCACAATGTTTGAGAAACTCAACATTTCTTCACAGTAATTTTTAGCTCAAATTTTTAAAACAAGCAGTTTGAAAGGTTTCATCATTTGGAATCAGCATAATGAGAAGAAATGAAATGCTATGCCAGCAGATAGTAATGAATAAAGTGTTTTAGAAATAGGTGAGAGGAAGAACCCTGACAGATCGGTACAAATGAGACTGGCACATGGACGGTGTGATGAAGCGATTCCCCTCGCTGTTTGCAAATGGGAAAACGTTGTTTTTCACAGGCACAATTTTTGATAACATAGCAATCTGGGAGGAATCATCCCTGGCAATTTCCAGTCATTACAAAGAAAATGATAGCTGAATGTCAAGGCAATTTCCCGATAATCACTGGCGAAGCAGACATAAGCATTGGTCCCTACTCCTGCCTTTTTTCTCTGCTGATGGCGTACATTTCACTCTGCAGTAGAATCCCAAAGTATAGCCCCATTCTCTCAGCCAGGGTCCATTACTCTTATTCTTGGTTTTCTGGAGATTCAATTCCGCAGTCAGTCTGTTGAACTTGGCATCAACAAAGAGAGGCCTACTCCCAGAGGAGTTCTGCTTTCTCCGTCCCATCTTCCTCCAAGTCATCCTTTCAGCAGGGCCTTTCTCTTCCTCCCCATGATCACAGGTGATTACGGGAATGAAATGCAGAATACTGATTGTTTTAGGCACATATTTTGCCTTTACAGAGGCTCAGTGTCAGTACCGCCGATGTTAAACCAGAATGGATTTTTTTTCTTCTTTTTCTTATCCTGGTAAGACTCCCAGACAAACACTACCTAATTAAGTGACTGTGTACCTATAGTCAAGGTAAGGTATTTGTTACATTTTAAATTTATCAGATAGGTTAAACCCATAAAGCTTGGTACCTCACCAATTTTCCAAGAAAACCATTAAGTCATTTTGGACTTCTTCCAATATTAAAAGTACTTACATGTCAGGATAGTGTTTCACATGTCATATTCTGTATTTTTTTATTTATTTGTTTATTTAGCACATAAATAGCATCATAACATGAGACAAGATAATAAAACATAAGATAAGCTAGAATTGAACACTGAACAAGTCAGTAAGGTGTGCAGGGAGGTGGAAGAAGCCATAAAAGCTTTGGTGAATTGAAGAAAAAAGACAAAGGAATAAAATGACAACAACAATAAGTCTATGGCTAACAGTCTATTCTGTAATTTGATTTTGGAAATTGACAAGGAGTTTGCAGTGAAAAGGACAGTCGGTCAGTGTGAGTACTCAGTAATTTATGTCCATGACTGTGACAGACTGGCAACCTGTCCTGCCTTCGCCCACGAGTGGCCGGGATAGAATCCGGCAGCCCCGTGATCCCAAAAGGGCCAAAACTGGTTTAGAAGATGAATGAATGAATGTCCATGATAGCTTATGGGGAATTGTTCTCGTCTTCTTCTGTACAGAGGTGAGTGTAGTTCAGGAGCCTGTCTTGTTGAATGGTGGTGAGTATGGTAAATTGAACGTGAAATAATTATGTGTGAAGGCCAACTGGTTTTGAAAATGCACTATAAATGTAAAAGTAAGGAGGAAATTAAAATCATAGACATATAGTATCTTTAATTTATTAAATAAAGCTGCATAGTGCATTTAGAGAAAGGCGCCAACCAAACGATTGTTTCTAGTAACGTCATTTTTGAATAAGTATAGCCAGTAAAAGTTCATCCCCAAGCAGTATTGCAGCTAAGTTAAGTAAGGGTATGCTGTAATACTTGTAAACATTTCAGATGAACCAAGTGTTGAATTTTAAAAATTATGCCAATAGATTTAGATTTATTCTTTCATACATGCATACAATATGTTCTTTCCATCCCAATATGTCATCCATACATACACCTTAAAAACATAGCATAGTATCTCTTGGTTCATCCAAATAAATCGTGTTTTTAAATAAAGTAAACATGCCTATAGAATCTGAAAATGGGCCTTTTTTTGAGATCAAATCAGACATTTGTATGTCTGTAAATGCAAACACTGAAGATTGGTTGTTTTGTTAAGAAATAAGAGGGCGATTGCTCTCAGATCTACTCCTTTAACTGTTGTATCTAAGAGTTGTTGCATTAACACATTGTGATGAGAAGACAGGGAGTTAACTTATGACAATTGCACAAAATCTGTACGACTTTGGTACCGATTTGAAGCAATACGGGTTTGAAGGGAAAACGTTCCTGTCAAAGTGAAAGAAAGATTGTGAATTTTCACAAAAATGATGCTGTGGAAACACAGAGGAGTTGGGGGGGGGGGGGGGGGTAACAGTGACAGACAGGTGACATGCCCCTGAAGAAAAGGATATATTAGTTTTCCCAACAACTGACAGGGTTAGGAAACAAATTGTCAAAAAAAGACAACAGCTGCTAAACTCTGCAGACAAGAAAAAAGAAAAAGCTATGTCAGTAACATGAGGCTGAAAAAGACCAAGCAAATTCTTTCTGCACCTCTTAGCAGGTATGTTAGTCTGGGCAATCACCGTGCTGTCACACAGGCAGTAGTATCGTGTCACATGCAAAATTCAAATGCCAAAATGAAAAAAAAAACAGCGGCTTTCACCATATGTCTCTTGTCTACCTGCATCACCCGCTCCTTTTCCTGCACCTCGCCACTCGTTTCACATCTGCTTTCCCTGCAGGGTTTATGTTTACTCGTTCTGCAGCAACAGTTTCCCTTTCCTTCCTCTCGCCTCTCTCCACTTCCATTCTTTCCAAGCCACTGGCTGGGGCCTTTAATCGTCAGTGGCACCTGTCCCCAAGAGCCGTAATGTCCCCCATCCATCAGTAGGGGATGACGGCCTGCATGCCTCCCGCTTCCCTTCCTCTGACCGACTCAGGTAGGGAGGGTTCACGGTATACCACACCAAACCAGGCGGAGGGTGTTTGTGCTGAACAAACTCACACTCATGGTCATTGGATTTGGACTCTTAATCATTGAAGCCTTATGTGTGCGTCTCATTCCTCCCACCTCAACCCCTTTGGCATTTCCTGCGCATCCCCAGAGGGTGAGGATGGAGGACACCAGAGGAGGGAGGATAGATAGAGGACACACAGGACTGTCCTTGTGAGCAATGATTCCTACTCAACTCTGAAGCGTCCACTAATGCAGTGATTGATGCTCTCCGTTAACAGGAGGTTATTTGGATGTTTCCTTTGAGAAAATACTGGAATCATGTCAATATCATGATAATTAATAAAAAACAGCCACCTCCATTGGAAATGTTAAAGTAAATCTAGAAATGCATGGTCAAACTAAAATATAAAAGATACTAATGTACATTTTTACAGTTAACCCTTTATTATGATCTAACAGAAACTGATTTTTACCCAATTTTTGAAAGACTGTAGAAAATGCATGTAGGTGAGTGAAGAAAAACAAAAGCAGCAGTTGCTGATCGTCTGTAGTTGCACCTGATTGATTTTTCCGGATCTTAAACACACACTTTTTTGTCCTTTGCCCATATTTTGGCTTTATAGCTTCTACATGCATGTGTGTAACAGACCAGTGGCTTCTGTTTACACTTCAGGGAAGAACATTACCGCATAAAAATGCATTTAGCATTCAATATCAGTCTCATGTTACAATAAGGACATATCTAAAACTGACATTATCTATGGGCATAGTTATCTGTGTTTGGTCACGTTGGGCAATACGACAGGAGATGATGAGGGAGCAGCAGCCCAAAATGGGAGAATAAAAGGAGGAGTTAGGATAAGGACAAGTGCAAAAAAATAGTAACTTAATGGTGGTCTATAGAGAAGTGCTGCAACAAGTGTTGAGATTTTTTTTTTATTAATCAGTCTTTAAGTTTGTTAGTTTACAGGGCCTATATCATGGTTTTCTTAAGCCTTTCAGAGTATGTACCTTTGACACACCAAAGAACATTTTTTTAATGAAACGAGTTCTTTTCGCAGCTAATTTTCCTTTTCGGAAGTAAGACAACTCGATTTCTGAGGCTCCGCCTTTTGCCCCATGTGGGTGCCGCCCATTTCATGATGTCAACTTGAGGTCAGCCTTGGCAGCGTGTCTGGGTTTCACCAACAAAAACTGACAACATGTGCATATTGTGCATAAAAAGGAAAGCGTTTAGTCAATCACGTGGCGTGTGTGTTAGCCTAGTGGCGGTGCTGACTCTTCCTGGAAGGGGCTGTTCCTTACTTGGTGATGTCACAATGTGAGGACCAGCACATTTTTGTGGATTGGGAGGGGCTGGTGCTCAGAGATCAGGTTTTCAGAGGAACACTCAGAGATGCATGATTGGAACTAAATCATAAATAAATGATCAATAATAGAGGAGAGGAGGTGAGGAGAAGTGGACGAGAATAGAAGATAGAACCCCAGTGCACTATACTTTCCCCAGCTTTTCACTTCTTGCAGCCTACTGACAACTAATTGATAAGTTAATTAAAACATGTTCAAAGTAAGTTGTATGCACTATGTTACTTATAGCAGATATTAATAATACTACAAATATTAGAAAATCTACATTTTTATCATATCAATATTAATACAACATAGTGTTATTCTAAGCAGAGGGAATAGGCCGCCCTGGTCCGGTTTATGAAACAATTTCCCCCAAACTTCATTACAGTAGGTGACATAGGGGGAACAACAAGGTAACTGTTCTCTTATTACTAGCTAGTCTAGCAATAAGCCTGTCCAAAGAGGAATGTTGTAACCCTTGTGCCATCCCACACACTTTAACGTTGGTAGAGGGGTCATATAGACCCACTAGACAGTGCGCTGAACCTTTTTTATTCAATGATTCTTGATCTTCACTGGTGTCTATGGATTACATGAAATCCTCTCCACCTTTATCCACCTTTGTCATGGTAGGGAGAACACGTCAATGTAAGGGTGGGGTCATCTGGACCCTATAGGATAGCACAAGGGTTAAGCCTAATTTTGAATGTAGAAACTGTATCGGCCTCTCTGACATGAGCTGGGAGTTTATTCCATAAGACAGGGGCTTGGGGGCTGAAAACTCTACCTCCAACCACATTTTAGGAACCACGAGCAGTCCTGCATTTAGTGAGCAAGTTACATGGAATTTGCAAAAATGGTTTTCAGTAGGAACCAAAAAGTGTTTTTTCCTTCAAGAACTGAGGGGTCATAAGACAACAAAGTCCTCTCAGTTGGTGAGAACATCTTGTTCCCCAGAAATTCATAGAATGTGGTTCTCCTCATATGACTCCATGTCCTCTGCATGTTCCTCTGACTTGATGAAAACCACTCAGCATCAACATTTGGACTGTAAATGATTAAGACTCACTCCTTCTTGAGGCTTTATAATGGTGGACGTACTGACTGGATTAGGGTGCGGAGCAGTCTGGATGCTGAAACTTATAAATGATAAAAACATCAAGTATATATAAATTATATTATCTCACCAAATCATAGTTCGTAGAACTGCTCACTGTTTTTGACGTTTTCTTTTACTCGTATCATCATAGTTTTTATATTTTAGTTGATAAAATTGTTAGGACTCAATAATGACGTTTTTATTAAGCTGCCACCAAATGTGCAGACATTTTTCCGACTTCATCCTCCTGGGAACTGAAGGCCACAGACTGCAGCTGTAAGGAGAGGCTGAACTCTTGTGTGTTCATATTTGTAGGCTCATCTCATATACTCTTTAAAGGGAAGACCTGAAATGTAATCATTTTCTGTCACTCTTACTTGCAAGTAAAGTTTTTGACTCTTAAGCTTTATTGAGTCTGGAAAATTGGGTACTAGCTACAAGTGGATTTTAGTCCTTTTCAGAAAAGGTTTCCTGACATAAGTATATTCTAAATCGTAGTTTTGTGATTGAAGAAACATTTGTTTTGTTTTGGTATGTATTCTCGGGTACATAGATGTGTTCACTGTAAATGCAGCTCAGAATAACCTACATCTGGCTTTGGCAGGATGCTAAACCTAGACTTCTGTGTAATCCACATGTTCAATGTACTCCTACAGAGTACCCTCTAGTCTATACACCACTTGCTGCTGGTCTAGAGTCTCCCTGGGTTTGAAAATAGTAACAGAGTCATTTCACTCTGGAACAGTCCACTGCATAAGAATTCACACTCAAGAATTCTGTAGAAAGATATACATGTCAAGCCACAATGTATTTTAAGTAAGTTGCCTAAATATAGATTTGGCTTTGATGAAACCTGTAATGTTGACGGTCCCATATAAGGATCAAACAAATTATGGGAGTGTTTTTTCAGAGCTAACTGTTTAACAAGCATAATAGGCCATGTGTCATAATACTAGAAAGTAAAGGGAGTGTACAGGCCAGCACTGGCGCTGCCATAATACTGACATTCTTGATACAATGACCACATTTTGCAGACATTCAACTGCAAGGGGATAAAACTGGATTGGATTTTTCTGCACTTTTCCAGAGGCTCAAAGTGCTTTCAATGTGTATCCTATATTTATTCACTCCTCATTCATACTTGGAGATGATAAGCTACTCATGTAGCCACAGCTGCCCTGGGGCAGACTGACAGAGGCGTGGCTGCTGTACGTGACTACAGCCCCCTCTGACCATCACTGGGATATTCATACGCATCCCTGGGGCCACACTGGAGGCAGGGAGAGTGAATGTCTTTCCCAAGGACACAGCAAAAGATGACTGGGGGCAGCAAGGATCAAGCCACCGACCATTTGATAATTGGCCGACCTGCTCAACCACCTGAGACACTAACACAATCCAGTGCTTTCAAATGCCAGTCCCAAGTCTGGTAAATGCAGAGTGTTATGTCAGGAGAGATTTCCACAAAACCAAATCAATGATCGGAACCAGAAACTGAACCTTTATACCAGATCAGTTGTGGTCCGGGTTAACACAGACAATCACCACGCTCCGCTGCTATTAAACACACTGTTCCAATGGACTACGATTGGTGAAAAGTGATGAAAAATAAAATGGATAAAGAATAGTAAAAACTGCTTTTGCAGCCAAGAACTTCCTTCTAAGTATAAGACTATATGGCTTGGCTCTTTCCAGGTATAATACTTAATACATCCGTAGGTATAAAGCTGCGTTTGCAATAAATGTGCATCAAACGGCCATTAAGTTTCAATGTTGGGTCAATGTACAGACGCGCTCTGAGGTCCTGCTGTGCAGTTGAAGCAGCGTGCCGCAGAAAAAATTTAAGCGTCAGGTGTGGCGCTTCCAGAGTTAAAATATTTGAAGTTTGGAAAGACACATCAACCAATCTGCATTCTCTGTGTATTCCATGAAACAGTTTTTAACTGTTAGGTGGAAACACGGAGGGAAACTCAGGACCGTAGTGTTTTTTCTCTTTTCTGTTAAACAGGTACAGAGCTGTTTTCTCATTTTATCTTATTCTTCTTTTGTTTTATTTTTCATGCTGTGGGGGGAGGTACTGCGCTTAGACTGCTACAGGCCGTCGCTAAGGGGAAAACACGGAGGGGAAACTCAGGACAGCATTGTAATTTTTGTTTTCGGTTAACCACACTAAAAGAAACTGACTCAACATCCGAGGCCTTCCTTTATTCACTGGATCACAATGCAGAGCAGCAAAGTCAAACCAGTTACATACACATAAATGCTTTTGAAACCAATGCAGCAGAGTTGTATGCACCAGTTTTAGAGACCAGTAAAACTAATGGTAAAGCCTCAACTCCAGTGCCACCTGATCCCTCCTAGAACAGACAATCCGGAAGGGAATGTTTCTATTGGATCCCGATCATTCCAGCTGTACACACCCATAAGCCACACCCAACTCAGAAATCAGACTTTTCACTTTTATTGCATAAGCTAAACTACTACAGAGTGGGATATAACAATATTAGGAACATAACTGTATTTACAATATGTTAAATCTCTGAAAGTCTAAAAGCCTATTCTTTGCTTTTGGAGACTTTTTCTTGTTACCCAACAGATAATGACTTTGTACTTAGATGCAAAAATTATTTTTTATTTCTCTTCTTGAAAAATTTACTTGCTATTTCTTTCATTTTTTTACTCTGTGTAAAACACACCTCTTTGTAATAAAATTCCTGTTCAACAATGGCTGCAATTTTTCAAGTTAATCACGTAGACCAATCAAACCCCCCACTATTATAATTATTTTCTTTGTCCCAACCTACAACTCTCCTGCAAACACCGTCCTCTGTTTTCTTTGATTACAGGGAGCAAACCATTGTGAAGACTGCTCTGTACTTCTGTCAAAGTGTAGGCTTATAAAACAAGCAGCAGCTATCAACACACCAGCTTTTATCAAGCTGATCTGAAAAATGCATTGAAAGACGTCACAAATATCCCATTTCTTTAGTTTCCTTGTGGACGGAACAGATCAATAAACAGCAGAGCAGCAGTATTTACAAAATGTTGCGGAAAATATAGAATATTGATAATGTGGAATATAAATAGTGTCAGGAAAACAGCTGTACTCAAGTGTTTCTCACATATACCGTTTACATCAGCCGTTTTATTGCTGCAAGCCACTCGTTATGTTCTCTGGAATATGTTTAGGCTGACATGTATCATCCAGAAGGTTAGAATGTGTGCCATTTGAGAGGAAAAACAACAAATGATGTCACACATGCAATGGTGAAACCGAATCTTTTTGATATTTGTGTGTGTGTGTTTGTGTGTGTGGGGGTGTATGTGTGTGTGTGTGTGTGTGTGTGTGTGGGTGTGGGTGTGTGTGTGTGTGTCATGACTGCGGCTCCCTGGACGCCAACTAATGGGTTGTGATCATGGTTTTTAAATGTAGGATTCCTTTCCGATGTCCTTCAGGAACCACTCAGACGTGTAACCTTCAGCACCATGGGTGCCTTGGGTCTCAGGCTATCCTTTCAGATTAATTTCCAACTAGATGGGATGACACGTTAGTCTGCGCACTGCTGCGCCATTATTATGGCCAAATGTCAAATGAAAAGAAGGTGTACGAAGACAAATCCTGCGATTATGATTGTTCCAAATTCTGCCTATACATCTTTTACCATTCTGTCTTGGTGCCGCCTGATCTCCTTTGGCTCTTTTTCATAAATGTATTTAGACAACACTTGCTGCATTTCTATTACAAATACGGATGTGTACTTACTTTTATGTACGGCAGATAGTATCCTGCAAAAACATGCCATTTAATTAGTTTATGATAAAGGGATTAGGTAAAGGCAAGCTGCATTTCCAATGGGCCTTAATAAGTATCTGTTTTTTGTTTCATCAGTCACTTAGATGAATACTACGTACCAACCGGGCATTTGATGTGAGGTGTTCACACTGGATTGTTGCCACCGGATTCCATCACGTTCTCACAGTTGGAGGAGGCTTACTGTGAAATGTTGAGGTGGTGCAAATCTGGTGAATTTTGCTCCAGGCTTTTTCTATCACAGCTCTGCTCTGATTTATGAAAAAACTTTCATATTTTTTCAACTTTCAGACAGCTGGCACTTCTATAATTGGAAAAAAAAACAACTACCCATCAGTCGCTAGTAAATTCGAGTCCCACATTGGTCAAAGTTCAACTGGTTTAACTTTCAGTTGCAGCGCTTTTTGTAAATGTGTACAGCAACCTGTGAACGTGAGAGTTTTGAACGGGAAAGCCCATTTATGCATCTTTATATAGACTTCTCATCGCAAGTAGTCTCTCACGTAGCTGATAACAAATAAATTAACTTACATCTTTGTGTATTAAAGAAGTGAGAGAAAAAGAGCAAGAGTATCATGTGAGAGGAAGCAATGTGGTGGACACAAAATGAAAATCAACTTAAGGCGGCAAATTGGCAGCACACAATGTGGACCAATGAGCAACAGCTGATAATCTGCAGAAGGAGCCATATGTCATGTAAACTGTGGGTGTGTCAGTCTGGATAGAGAGACAATGAAAATGTCTGACATCAGTGTGTTGCTCCCCCCTCTTTTCACTGCTGCAGTAGGCAGAGGTTTCCAACGCACCCCACTGGCAGAGCAGCGGATCAAAGCCGATCCTCACGCTCTGCATGTGGCTACATGACAACACTAATCAGGACATGTTTGATTGTGGAGCAAGCAACAGCACAGAAACAGTGGAAAACATCAAAAGTTGGCTGTCTGGCAAATAATCGGAGTTCAGTCTACTGAAATCAAGTAGACGTCTGGTCCAGTCTTGATCATTTTGAAGAATGGGATGCAGCAGAAGAGAGAGAGAAAAGAATCTAAGAAGGAACTAAACGATTTAGACTATGTTCGTTTAAAACAAACTTTTGCTTCATCATTTGGACAAAAAACCAGCACTGAGAGATGAACTGTCTCTGATGCTTTTTTATAACCTATCATGACGATCATGATAGTGTGACCATATCACTTTCTTTCACTTCTGCAGTCAAGGCCGTTACCATGACAAAAGCACTGCACCACCAATCAAATAGTCCGCTTTTTGTGAAAGAGTGATTCAAACCTAAAAAAATAACAAAAGTGAAGTATTAAACATTGATTAAATGCACGTCTTTTGTGAGTGGCCACGGTATGAGCGCTGTGCATTACAAGAAATTAACTGACTTCATAAAAGATACTGTCCTCCTCTTTGTGTTGTGCGGTTCAGGCCTCCGTGTCGTCCGTTAATTTCTTGTAATGGACACCTCGTTGGACATTATACTCTACATATGTGGTTAAAATGTAGCTATCACAGAGATAAAAAATATATTTAAAAAAAATCCTGAAAGGAACCAGTAGGATACGCAACCAAAGTTAAGTTTGTTTAAAAAAATACACACTTCTGAATATGCTCTGGATTAGAAAAAAAAATCCTTCAAAATAGTATTTATAAAACACAAACCTAAGTAAACCTGCTGAAAGGAATGTACAAAGCAAATTTTAAACTGCTGGAAAGACAAGGTCATTCAGTGGATCACACTGCAGAAAATCTAGTAACAGGGGACTTTTCGGAGGAAGGGCAACACAGTGTTGAGGGAATGCAGTCCAGGTGTTGGAAATTAAGGTTTAATTGTGAATAATACACCAATGTCAGACAAGAACCCTTAAAGTTCAACATGACGACCAACTTTTACAGCTATTCCAGATTCAACTCTTCTGGGGAGGCTGTCCACAAGGTTGAGGGACGAGTGTGTTTCTTGGAATTTTGTCCATTCTTCCAGAAGGTCATTGGGGAGTTCACACACTGATGTTGGTGGAGAAGGCCTGGCTCTCAGTCTCCGCTTTGATTCATCCCAAAGGTGTTCTATGGGGTTCAGGTCAGGACTCTGTACAGGTCAGTCATGTTCATCCACACCAGACTCTGTCCTCCATGTCTTTATGGACCTTGCTTTGTGCTCTGGTGCTCAGTCATGTTGGAAGAGGAAGGAGCCGCTCCAAACTATTCCCACAAGGTTGGGAGCATGAAATTGTCCAACATGTTTTGGTATCCTGAAGCATTCAGAGTTCCTTTCACTAGAACTAAAGGGGCCAAGTCCTGAATAACAAACCCACACCATAATTCCTCCACCACCAAATGTCACACTCGACACAATGCAGTTCCAAATGTACCGTTCTCCTGAAAACCTCCAATCCCAGACTAGTCCATCAGCTTTCCAAATGGAAAAACGTGATTCATCCCTGCAGAGAAGGCGTGTCCACTGCTCTAGAGTCCAGTGGAGGCGTGCTTTCAATCACTGCATTGACGCTTTGCAATCAACTTGGTGATGTGTGGATGGATGCAGCTGCTCGGCCATAGAAACCCATTCCATGAAGCTCTTTGCGTGGTGTACTTGGTCTAATCTGAAGGTCACATGACGTTTGGAGCTCTGCAGCAACTGACTGCTGAAAGTTGGTGACCTTTTTGTATTGTGCACTTCAGCATCCGCTGATCCCTCTCCGTCAGTTTACATGGCCAATCGCTTGGTGGCTGAGCTGCTGTTGTTGTTGTTTCACCACTGAATTTGTTGCACAGGCGGCGTCCTATGACAGTTCCACACTGAAATTCACGGAGCTCCTGAAAGCGGACCATTCTTTCACAATTGTGTGTGAAAACTGTCTGCATGCCTGAGGGTTATATTTTACACACCTGTGGCCGGGTTAAGTTATGAGGACACCTGATTCTGATCATTTGGATAGATGAGTGAATACTTTTGAAGTCTGACACCACTATTCCAATGATTGTATCTCTGTCTGACATGAAGCAGAGGACGGTAGCTTCTGCAAAGTCCATTCATTTCTAATAATGGAATGTTCAAAGGGCATTATCCCACCTATACCATGATCACTTATGAAGGAAATGAATATTAAATCAATTGTTGGTACTTTCCTGGTGTTATATTTTAGGTTTCAATGGTTTTTACCAGAAGCCAAGTAGTCGCAGTGAGATGTGTTGTCATGGTACCAAGCCATGGAAAGTGGTGTAAGCTGAACTTCATGTTGTGATACAAAGGATAAAAAAAAATCACGTCGTACATCTCGCTTTTGTCCAGATGAAGCAGTTTATTTCAAAGATCACTTTTATTAAAGAAATATCCACCATTAAATGTAGTAATTTAATGGGTAAAACAGACATGTTTTAAAATGTATTAATAGTGAAATCATTTACAAACACGTTTACTCTGTATCAAGCAAAAAAGTGCAGACAGAAAAACAGGTAACAAAGTGTTTAAAATTAAAGAGAAACATTGCTGTTGATCGTTAAATTTGATAGAGATCATGTCATGTCACCATAAAGACATTACTTGCTGTTGTGATAAACTTTGGAATAATGTCTGTCCACCAGGCCAGCACAACCGGAACTTTTTCTAGGTGTCTATTGTCACTTTTTAATCTGCACCCTGCAGCCAATTAGACTCAAGTGTTGACTCGGCCCATTGTGTAATAGTAGTTTCAATGGTTTTGATAGACTGAATGTCTTTTCTGTATATTTCAAATGTTACGGTTCAACCCCAACCGAGGGACTGGAACATAATTGGAGGCAATCAACAACTTTGTTGTCAGAACTGGAGCATTGCGAGGCAAAATTATCTGTGCTGAATAGACCCAGCTCCTTCAAAGACCTGGTCTGTCAAATATAACGAGAACCAAAAATTATAGACTTCTGACAAAAAGTTAAGGAGCAGTAAAAGCCTCTCACAGGCCAACAGATAATTCAAGTACTTGATATAGAAATAATAACCCCTCAATCTGAGTCATCTTCTGACAGATGATTTTAATTAATATGTCCTGCTTTACTCCTGGTCACATGGATTTCAATAAAAAGCTGGGGTGAACTAGTATATAAACTATTTGTGGCGACAAAAAAATTAATAAAACTAGAAGGAGCTGCATTTCCAGAAGAAACTGCAGGGTTGAATGCTATGTTGCTGAATGAAAAGGAAACTTAAAGGGTAATAATTGGCAAAAAATAAATAAAGGAATGATCATAGTTGACCATAAATAAAGTGAAAACAGCACAATAATTCAAAGCAAAGGTTTTCAAGGGTTCCCCATGTATTTCAATGGAGGCAAAAATCCTGGAATTTCTTGAAAAGCTCAAGGATTTCAAGGACCAAAAGTCACAGCTGGAAAAGAAGATGATAGGGCTAGGGAATTGTTGAATGGTTGAAATAGCTGAAAATTGTAGAAAGAGTTAAGCACCAAAAAATGGCAGAAGATACTGGAATAAAGAAAGAGAAAGGGGAAAGAGGAAAAATAATGGCTTTATAGCATTCATCCATTAAAATGTGTTCTGCATAGCTGAGACAATTCAAAGCAGCAAGATCCCGTGGTCAACATTCATCAGACAAGTGAATCCACTCATGTTTGACATGACCTTGCCATAGCATCCCAGCTGTGCATTGGTACCATTGTTACCCATTTGTCTGTTTGCCCCCCCATCCTGTATTTGGTTGAATGCTGTTAAGCATTCAACCCTTTGTTTTCCTCTTCTGCTATCTTCCGCCGTTTTTCGGCACTTAACTCCTTCTACAATTTTTAACCGATTGTAACCATTCAACTTTTAAAATGTTAAGCTCTTTCAGCTAATTACTGCTATGACTTTTGGTACTTCTAATCCTTGTACTTTTTAAGATATTCCAGTTTTTCCGGGAATTTTTACCCTATTAAAATGCATTGGGAAGTTATGGTGCACGAGGCGCCCGGTTCGAAACCCGGTTTGGACACTTCAAATTTTTTTTATCCATTTAACTTTTAAAAATTTTCTACCCTTTCAACTTATTCCAACAATGACTTTTGGTCATTAAAATCATTGAACTTTTTAGGATATTCCAGCATTTTCCAGGATTTTTGCTCCGTTTAAATACAAGGATGATCCTTGAAAACCTTTTTTGTTTTAACCATTGTAACTTCAACATGCTTTCAGGTAGAGACACCGTTCAAACATTGAAATGTTCGCAAGGCTTTGGACTTCAATATAAGGCTCATAACTATTATGGGATGGCAACACCACCTAGAGTTTGGTGGCCATTTTGTGCCAAAATGTGAGGCAATTTTAAACTTCTTCAAACTTTCACCTACTTTAATCATTCTACTATTACAATGTTCAACCCTGTCAGCTTATTCATTTCAGCTACTACTTCTGGTCTTTCAAATCTTTGAACTTTTCAAGATATTCCAAGATTTTCCAGGATTTTCCAAGACTTTTGCTTCATTTAAATACATGGAGAATTCTTGAAAACCTCTGTTTCTTTTAAGCATTATAACTTTAACATGCTTTTGGCAAGAGACACTGTTCAAACATTGAAATGCTCACAAGGCTTTGGACTTCAACATACGTTTTGAAATTATTATGGGATGGCAATACAACCTTGAGTTTGGCGGCCATTTTGTGCCTAAATGTGAGGCGATATTAACCTTCAGTTTTTAACCTATTTTAACCAGTTTACTATTGAAATGTTCAACTCTTATAGCTTATTCCTTTCAGCTATGAATCTCGGGCCTTCATATACTTGAACTTTTCAAGATATTCCAGGATATTCCAGGATTTTCCAAGATTTTTGCTTCATTTAAATACATGGAGAATTCTTGAAAACTTTTGTTTCTTTCAAGCATTATAACTTCCACATACTTGTAGCTAGAGACACCGTTCAAACATTAAAATGATCACAAGGCTTTGGACTATAAAATACGTTTAGAAATCATTATGGGATGTCGACACAACCTACTGTTTGGTGGCCATTTAATGACAAAATCTAAAGCAAATATTGCAATAAACTTCATCCATGGCTTGAACGGAACGTATTGAAATTCACTGGATCTGGACATATAAGGAATGTGGGCGTGGTTAACAAAAAAACTTCGTTGCTAAGGACGTCCAAAGGTTTACTTTTTCCGATTTGTCTGAAACTAATGTCGATTTGTCCGTCATCCCCAGGCGACCCAAACATAAAATGGTTGCTATGGAGATAAAATTAATAGAAAAGCCGCCATTTTGAAAAAAGTGTATTTTCTGTCAACTTAGAACATGTAGCTTTTACCAATATGATGCTCTCAAACAATGTGTTTTTTTGAGTCAGTTGATGATGCTGATGCTAGCACTTTTAGCCATTTTAGCATCATCTTCAAATTTTCAACAGTACATCCATTTTTATCAACAATTTCAGCTTTCATGCTTAACTCCGTCTACAAATTTTGACCTGTTTCGGTCATTCTTCTTTTACAATGTTCACCTTTGACTTTTGGTCCTTTAACTTTTCAAAATATTCCAGGATTTTCCAGGACAGTTCAGCCATTTTTTCAACAATTTCAGCTTTCATGCTTAACTCCTTCTACAATGTTTGACCTATTTTAGACATTCTACTTTTACAATGTTCAGCTTTTTCATCATATTTCTGCTTTCATTCAGCAATACAGCATTCAACCCTGCATTTTCTTCTGGAAATGCAGCTCCTTCTAGTTTTTATTCCCCTTCATGAACGTTCTGTTCCTGTCAAAAATCTGCATCCTTCAGCACCACACGAAGCACATCTTTGGCTCTTTCTCTAACATTTGCTTCCTCACTGCTTTGGTCAAGCACAGACACACATCTAGCAACAAAACCAAGAAATAAACACATTCTCTGCTTCTGTTATCCTGCTGTGCTTCCCATCTCCTTTCCCTCTCTCCTTCATTATGATTTTGTGACCTCTGTGCAACCCCTCCCCCGCTTACATCCATACACACCAACCACTGATGTGTCCATGTGGAAAAAAAGGGTAAAAATGTCCAACTATGGCACCCATTTCGTTTGTCATATTTCTTAATAATTGGTTAGCACTTGTTTGTTGGATTTTCAAGAAAGTATTTGAGTCATTTTTAAAGGAAATTTAACCTTGTGCTATCTTATATGACCCCACCTTTACTTTGACGTGTTCTCCCTACCATGACAAAGGTGGATAAAGGTGGAAAGATTTCATGTAATTCATGGACACCAGTGAAGATCACAAATCATCGAAGAAAAAAGGTTCAGTGCACTGTCTAGTGGGTCTAGATCAGTGGTCCCCAACCACCGGGCCGCGGACCGGTACCGGGCCGCGGGACACTTGGCACCGGGCCGCGGTAAATTTTGACACCGGGACGCACAGAAAGAAAAAAATAATTTCCATTTTATTGGTTTTTTCGAAAGAAACATTTTATTTTGAAAAGTGACCGGATTCTCTCTGTTACATCCGTAACACTTAACGCACATCAAAGTCGCGACATCAAACATCACGTGATACACACCATGCGTTGCAGCTCAGCCCCCCCACCGGTCCGCGGTAAACGTGCCTTGCGTTGTACCGGTGCGCAATGACAAAAAGGTTGGGGACCACTGGTCTAGATGACCCAACTCCCAATGTTAAAGTGCCTAGGACAGCACTAGGGTTACAACCCAGTCATACCAGTGGCTCTGTTCAGGTGATTACCAGAGGAATAAAGTTGTCCTTCAGTCAAATTAGTTAAGTTAGTCGATAAAGTCACTTGTTTCTGGTTGTAAAAAAATGGGAGACATCCACAGTGATTAGATTAGTGGTGTCAGACTTCAATGCCTCAGACTGGAGGCACATTTAAAGACAGGTCAGCAGCTAAAACGTCAAGAGAAGATCAGAAAAAAACTATGTGGTTTAGCAATTACCAACTAGATTTAAGAATTATTTTAAGATGAGTAATGTAAGCACATCATAGTAACTCCTTTGGTGGTGTAGTGGTTAGTATTCTTGCCACACAGCAAGAAGGCACTGATTTGACGGCGAATCATGCAGCCGCTACCTACGTTTTGCGCATAGTCCTCAAATGAAATTTTGGTCTTTCGTGATACATGCGTGATATACGTCATTCATGTGTTTCTTGTGTTTGTCATTCATCGTTGTGCGCAGATGTCTGTTGAGGGTTTCGGACGACAGGTCTTTACGTGAATTCGGTTTTGAGCTGTTCAGAATTTTTGGTCGGTTGAGAATTACGCAGTTTATGCAAATTTTACATTGTTTTTAGCAACTATTATACAGAATTTTGTTCATTTTTGCAAGATCCATTAGCAAATTTGTGTCTTTCCACGACCAGACTGTCATCCAGAGTGCTGACTGACTGAGGTTTGACACTCTATTTATCAGAGATACCAGATCTAAACCCTGGTTTTTAGCCTTTTCAAAGCAAATTCACATGATTCAAAACAAAGGGATGTCAAAAGCCTTTAATTATCACTAAACTTTTTTGTAAGGGTGCTGAACTTAGATGCTTAGCACCAAAAGTGTTTTAAAATCACCATTGATCCCACCCACTTTTCTTGCCTGTCAAGGAGGATTTCATGCTCCACCGTATTAAAGGCTGGGCTCAGATCAAGCAGCACTAATATTGATTCTTTTCATGAGTCAGTGTTGACATGGATGTTGTTTAGCACTTTAGCATGTGCCATCTCTGTGCTATGCAGGTTTGTCTGAAGCAGACGGACTGTATTTAAAAAAAAACATTTCTAGCTGAACTGAAAGAGTTGTTTTGATCATTTTTCTAAAGAAATGAAGCATGGAAATGGCCTGTGATTGTTAAACATGGAAGATCTAAATTGCCCTGTAGTTCTGTCTAGAGGATGTCCCTTTTGACAGAGGAATAGTATCTGAAGAATGGATCTCCAAACCCAATGCTGGTCCCTGAACTGAACCATCAAAGTATTGTCCATTTCCATCTAGAGATCTGCTGACCCTGCAGTCAAGGTCACACGGTTGCTAGAATCATGTCAGGGTTGACCTTGGCCAGATCACCAGTCTGTCGCAGCGCTGTACCACCACACACTCACTTTATATCTAGGGACAATTTAGAACCACTAATATACCTATGAAGCATGTTTTGTACTGTGGAAGGAAGCTGGAGAACATTCAAGCTCCACCCAGAAACAGCCCAGCTGGGATTTGACCCAGGATCTTCTCACTGTCAGGCTTGAGTGCTAACCACTACACCACCATCTGATGAAGATTAAAGAGAGAAACTTGATTTCAACTTTTTTAATAGTGTCTCAAATTTTGTACACCACTGTTCCAAAAAACAAACAAAACAAGAACAGCAAAGAAATTAATAAATAAAACAGACATTATGTGGGGATTTTTAAATACCTTGGAGAAGAAGCGCCATACTTTTTTGATTTTATGTTGTCTTATTTTATTCATAAGTAGGAAACGCCTTGAAACATGTGTTGCTGGGTTTGAATGTTATATTTGTTAAGCCAGAACTAATGCAAAAATACAGTATTAGTCAGATACACTCTTAAAGCAAAACCATTGTCAGCTGTGCAGAGGGGTTGTTGATTCTTCAAGGTTAGAGTCCAGGATCTCTTCTGAAAAGATGCAGAATATAAAAAGTGCAAATGTTCCAAAGCTTGTCACTGTTGCTTTGTGGCAGGATTGATTTATTTGATTGGGACTTGAAGACTGTCAAAAAGAAAAGGAGGTGAATGCATACCAGTCAGAGTGGAAAACTGAAATATTTTTCATCTAAGAACACAAGACAAACCAAACAAAAAAGAATTATATATTTAACTTTAAAAAATGAAAGGTTTTTCTCTATTTAGAAAAAAAAAATAAGATTCCCATAAAGCAAAAATATCCACGGCTGGGACAATTTAGCTGGTAACATGTTAACTATTTCTGCACACTTGAGGCTGAGGTTGAGTGCCTTGCTCAAGGACACACTGATGAGTGGTCTCCCACGGCTAATACATGATCAATACACAATCTTTCAGTGTGCTGTTGAGAAGACAAGAAAAATGACAAGAACATTGTGAGCTAAAAAAGAGAAAAAAATAGAAGAACAGGTGATGGGGGGGTAATGTCACTCAGACTGCAGAGAGCCGGCTTGATACTTGAGTAGCTTAACTAAAAGGATTGCTCCGTGTCAGCCAGATCTGTAGGTCTTCTCACAAAGGGTACTTTGGAATCTAATCTTAACCCTTGTGTTATCCTAGGCACTTTAACATTGGGAGTGGGGTCATTTAGACCCACTAAACAGTGCGCTGAACCTTTTTTCTTCAATGATTTGTGATCTTTACTGGTGTCCATGGATTACATGAAATCTTTCCACCTTTATCCACCTTTGTCATGGTAGGGAGAACACGTCAATGGAAGGGGGGGGGGGGGGGGGTCATCTAAGATAGCACAAGGGTTAAAGGTAGATGATGTCTGCCAACCAGTACCACTGGGAAGCAAAGAAAAAAATACATGTGTAACAGTTGAGGCCGGGTCGCACAGACACTACGTACGTATAGCACATATTGTACGGATGAAAACTGGTCATCCGTGAATATATGTGGAAAAAGTGAAAAAAGTTGTGGCCTTTTTCACAGATTTATCAGGAATACACCACATTAAAACCACGGAAGAAGTAAGAAAAAACAACGCAAAGAACACGTAAACCAACAGAGAACATGGACCGTGCCTGATTAGTGCGCTGCTCATATGCAATTCATTAGTGATTCGTGCATCAATTACATAATTTGTGTTATGTAAAGTGCGCCGTATACGTGATAGAAAAGTTATACTTCGGTGGCACATGGGTGAAAAGTCTGTTATACATACATGGAATGGTCATGAAAAGACACAAATTTGTGTATCCATCTTATAAAAATCACACACAAATGCATATAATTTATGCAATAATTGCGTATAAACTTTTCAACCGACCACATATTTTGCGTAAAGACCCTTTGACTGAAACCCTCGATGGACATCCACGCACATTGTCAAACACAAGAAAGACTCCTGAAACACGTAGATCACACACGGATCATTGAATACCGACATTTCATATGTGGAAAATGCACAAAATATACGTAGTGGCTGTTTGACACAGCCTTTAAACTACGTGAATTTTGTTGAGCTGCATGTTCAAATGTGAACAAACAGAAAAAAACGTTTTTCTAAGGAATGATAGAATGACTGCAAACAACCTCTTTGTTACAAAAATATAATTAAAAACTGAAAGAAAATTGACAAGGATTTTTGATATTTAATATTTTGTGTTTAATTTTTTTCATGTCACTTTTCAATTTTTCAAAAACAATTCAGACATCATTGCCTCAGTTGATTTTAAGAAAAATTGCATTCATCCTTTCTAAATATCTCTTTCTTTAAAGCAAGCCTGAGATCTCACTTTTATTTTTTTGATATAGTAAATTACTCTCTTCAGACAGGTGTCTTCCCGGCTGCCTTTAAAACGGCAGTGGTGAGGCCTCTTCTGAAGAAGAGTAATTTAGATCCAAACAACTATAACAATTATCGTCCAGTATCCAACTTGCCATTTTTAAGTAAAATGATTGAAAAAACTGTTTTAATCCAATTTTCTTTTTTAAATAGAAATAACATATTTGAAAAATATCAATCTGGTTTTAGGACAAACCACAGCACAGAGACGGCCCTTGTTAAAATAGTAAATGATATTAGATGTAACCTGGATTGTCAGAAACTCTCAGTTCTGGTACTACTGGATCTCAGTGCTGCTTTCGACACTGTAGATCACAGTATTTTACTCAACAGACTGAGAGGTTTGGGCATCTCTGGTACCGTACTAAAGTGGTTTTATTCCTATCTCACAGATCGAAGTTTTTACGTAAGTATGGATACTTGCTCCTCAAGGGTCTTCGACATCAACTTTTAGGCCCACTACTTTTTAATCTATATATGCTGCCACTGGGGGACGTCATCAGGAGGCATGGCGTTTGTTTCCACAGCTACGCTGATGACACTCAACTCTACATCGCTGTGTCTCCTGATGATGAAGAGTCGGTCAACACACTCTTAAAATGCATTTTAGACATTGAGTCATGGATGGCAGAGAACTTCCAACAGCTAAACCAGGACAAAACAGAGGTTTTAGTGATCGGTTCTGAAGACAAGAGAGAGATAGTTTTATCTAAACTAAAGAATTACAAAACTTCTCAGTGTGTGAGAAACCTGGGTGTCATTTTTGACTCTGAGATGAATTTTATCCCACAAATTAAAAACATCACAAAAACAGGATTTTATCATCTAAAAAATATATCCAGAGTCCGCCCATTTCTCTCTCTTGCCAGTACAGAGGTGCTAATGCATGCTTTTATTACCAGCAGATTGGATTATTGTAATGCCCTGCTCTCTGGTCTTCCCAGAACAAGAATAGCAAATCTTCAACTGCTGCAAAATTCAGCGGCACGCGTGTTGACGAGGACCAGGGGGCGGGAACACATTACACCAGTTTTAAGATCGCTGCATTGGCTCCCTGTTCAATTCAGAATTGATTTTAAAGTTCTTTTATTGGTTTACAAATGTTTTTATGGTCTCGGGCCTTCATATTTATCTGACATGATTTTAAAGTATGAGCCCTCGCGGACCCTGAGGTCCTCTGATACCGGCCTTTTGGTTATTCCAAAAGTTAGAACAAAAACATACGGCGAGGCCTCATTCAGTTTTTACGGACCTCGCCTGTGGAACAGCCTCCCAGAGAGCCTCAGGGCCGCAGAGACTGTTAATGTTTTTAAAGGAAGGCTTAAGACCTACCTTTTTAATTTAGCTTTTAGTCAAATTTTAAGATTTTTTCTATTATTAATAATTTATTTATTAATTATTATTATTATTATTATTAAAATATTTTAATTTTTTATTTTTTTATTTTAACTAGTTTTATATGTGTATGTAAATACATTTATTTATTTATTTATTCTATTAATTTTTAAGTCGCTCTTACTATTTCATATGCCTATTAAGGTTTATGTAATTATTTGTTTTTTGTCCATGTTTTATATAGATTTTAATTTTATTCCTTTTACATTTTATTACACTCCAGTGTTTTCCTCTGAGGGACCCTCCACATCAGTGACTGACCCTTCTCAGTGAGCGGGGTCACTGCAGTGGGATCTCCTGGGTCTGACTCTTTTGATCGGATCTGGGGGGTTATGTGGTAGTGTTCTCCGTGAACTTGGGTTGGGGGATCGCTGATGTGGACATGACCCCAAAATATCGTTTCCCCACGTCAGGACAAAGCCTGGTCTCTACATTCTATCATTTTATCACTTTTTTATTTATTTATTCAGTTAGCGGGGGGGGGGGGGGGGGTTGTCATACGGTTTGTCTTGTCATCTTGTTTTCAAATTTTATTGTTTTTTATGCACAGCACTTTGAGTGACATATGTTGTTGAAAAAGTGCTATATAAATAAAGGTTGGTTTGATTTGATTTATTTTTAAAACCTTTTATTGAGTTTGGCCTTGCCAGAGCCGTATTTTCAGTAGTGCTGCTGAAGATTCAGACTTATTGGGGTCATTTTAGGAGGAACTTTGTGTTTTTCCTTACCTTCCATAATGCAGACTTTCCTTTGTCCACTCTCTTTTTCATTTTAAATGTCTTTCATCTCGTCCACTTATCTATGGGCGGGTTGCAACGGGCAGCAGCTGAATCAAAGTTGCTCGGACGTCCCTCTCCACAGAAACGTCCTCCAGGTTCCAGACCACTTGATAGACATAGTGGGTCTTCCCCTAGGCCTCTTCCTGGTTGAACATACCCAGAACACCTCCCCAGGAAAAACCCAGAGTTCATTACAACAGGTAAGGGTAAGATTGACCAGTAAATCAAGAGCTTTGGCTTTCAGCTCTGCTCATTCTTCAGAAAACCGACTAAAACAATTACTACATTGTAGCAGCAGCTGCACTTAGTCGCCTGTCTATCTCATGAGCCATCCTTCTCTCAGCTGAGTGGTGTGATCTCCCTTCCCTTCCACTTTTTTCAAAAGAAGGACCACTACTCAAGCTACTCTTTGAGTCCCTGTCCCTGACCACGAAGGAATGTGAAAGTGTTTCCCAAGACAGCTGCAAAAAATCCAGAGTTTTGAGGTACTCATGGCAGCTACTCCTACAGATTTACTACTTGGAGGCTTTTGGACTAAATCTGTGACTGCAATCGGAATGATGGACTGGCATACTGCTTGGTTCCAAGCATCTGCTTCCTCAACTGAAGTTGTGCCGGCAGAATTAAGGAGATCTTCAACAATGTCCTCAGTTGAGGCCAACAACTCACCACCCTCACATGAGAGAGTGTTGGAAGAGAGCTGCTTTCCCCTCCAAAGGCATCAAATGGCTTCTCCATGGCCTCACCAAACTCATCAGACACATTTTTTGACTTTGAAACTGCTGATGCACCAAGCTGCTTGGACAGCTAATAACCAACGGGAAACAGAAGCTTTATGACCACAGCTTTGAGCACTGGCAACAACAATGAATGTGGAACGAATGTCTTCAACCTACCCCCTACCTAGATAAGATCTTCCAGGTGTGAGAGTTGGGAGACATTTATGACAATGGGTTAAACAGGCATTCCCTTTATAACTTCACAAGATGTTTTGGTCTGAAGAGTCTGCGCAGTCTCTTCCTCATCCTCCACCAACTTCACCTCACCACCAAATGATAATCGGTTGAAAAATCCACTTCTTTTATCACTTGTGTGACTAAAGCACAAAGCCAAAGGCCAAATAACAAAACAACAAAGTCCTTCATTGACCTCTTGGTCTGATGGACATCCTTGTGCTCAAACACTGAATTTGTTATCAACCTGGACAAATACAGAAGTATAATAACTGGTTCAGATCAGAGTCTCTTCTACTGATCATGCCCCTCCAGGTATTGTTACCATTGCCTCTGTGGGCATTAAAGTATCCTAAGTAGAACAATAGAGTCCCCAACTTTCTAGTACCCTTCATAGAAACTTCAAGAAGGCCAGATACAGTAGATCACTCAGCTCATTCTAATAATGTCATTCTTTATTAACTATTGTAGACATTTTTGTTATATGTCTGTATTTTCCATCAATGTATTCTTTGTCTGTGTGTGGTTTAGTTGGTATCAGCATTTGACAGAAAGACAGCAGGTAATGCAGGAAAACAGCTGCACTTTATGAGCTCATGAATAAACAATCGATCATTTAGAAAAAAAATCAGTTACAATGTTTTTCATCTATTTCTTCAGACTAAAAACGTTAAATATATTGGTGCTGCTGTGTTAATGTTTCAGATCAATTTACATTTAATAATATTTATTGATTTAATTATTTTTCTCAGCATCAAATGGTTCAGTTGGTCAAAATGTTTCTAGTTTAAATAAGGACTGACAGATTATTTTTTATTTCAGGAACTTTAAGTTTCTTTTCTGTTTTGGACTAGAACAGGGTTTCTGTGTGGCTAAATAAAGTTAATATTTGTTGAAAGTGGATTTATGTTGCTTTTTTCTTTTGTTAATGTTAAAAGATACAATTTTAGGTATACTTACACAATTTTATAGATACTAACCTAAGTGTGTGTGTGTGGGGGGGGGCGGCGAAATATTTTATTTTTCCTAGGGGGGGGCCGGCAAAAAATAACTGAGAGGCACTGATTTAGCCTATTCTGTTTATGCCTTATTTATATAGACTATTATGTAAATAAGGCATTATTAACTAGGCACTCATTAATAATGCATTAATTATCTAATATCATTAATTATGCATTATTATTAAGGCACTATTATTGAAATAATGTTGCCAGAGGAGAGAAAAAAATTATTGGAATGACTATAACTGTATCTTTTTATCAAGGCTTAGTTTTTCATTTTATTTCATTCTTAAGACAACCTGAGTTTTAAAAATTGGTGCTTTTTAGGTAAAGTAAGTTTAATTTCATGCAGTTTGCACTTTGCTAGTGCATGTAAGGGTGGAAGTAAAAAATAAAGATAAAATATTTTGCACATATTTACAACTCTATGAGCCAAATGGTACTAGTGAGTTGATGCAGTATTATCGGGAGAATTCCCTTTCTCATAGAACAGCAGTTTTATCTTTGTGTTTGATTTATGTGTTAAATATTGGCCTTGATAAAGTTAGACAGGAACAGCTGCTAAGAATAAAGTTCCCTGATGAATTCAATTCTGCCTTGTAATTTGAGGTTCATGTTGTTTCTGGATGGATGTGCAGTTTTCTCATTTAACACTGTTCACATACTTTAGTCAGCTGAATCCTAAATGTATAATTCTATGAGAATATGTGTTGGTTTCTGTTGAATGCGTTGATTCCTGAGAATCTGTGAGCTCACCATCTTTTGCAGATAAAGACAGTGGGACAATAATGATCCAATTCTCCGACCGACCACTCACTTTGTCACTGTGATGACTGTGTTGTCTACTTTGTTGCTTCTTGCCTCTTGGGATATTATTCACTTATTATTATCAGAGCCCTGTATTCATCCCACTCCTCCAACTTCTCCCTGTCCTGTGCTTGTGTCGTCACATCCAGCGGGCCATCACCCATCGCACTTGCAGGAAAACGGCTCTTCATCGTGCATGGACTCCACCCGTACTGGTAATGGGCGGGGATGAAGAAGGCAGTGGCTCAGTACCAGCTATTAGACCTTATTAAAAGATTACATTTGACAGAGTTCCTTTACAGGCCATTCAGCAAGACAATTAGCATACCAAAACACAGCACGGAGAGCCACTTAGTCTCAATTAGAAAGCTGAGCAGGACCTGGAAGGACGGGGGTTTTAATTTGGCACAGAGGGGAAGTCCTGATAGATGTCACTGTCCTTGATTGTGCAACATGTAGCCATTCTGTTTAGCTGGAGCAGCAGTGTGCTGCAATCAGAGTTAAAGCAGTTCTAATTTCTAAAACTTCACATCTTATGAAACATTTTTTATCACCAGACTATTTTTACATCAATACCAGCCAGCTATCACTTCAACCTCACAAATAGCAGTGGGTTAACTCAACTACCTGAAGAAAGTTGTTCCAATTAGGCCCAAATTGACTTTAAATCAAACAAAATTGCTATCGTGCAAATGTTGGACTTGTTCCTAAATTCTCACTATTCCCCCTTTCCTAGGAACCACACTAGTAATGTGTGACGTAAATATGCACTTTTCCTCTGTCTCCAAGCTGTCTCATTTGAGTTTCTAGGTTGTAAACATTGTCTCATATGTCTTACATATTCTGGCTCACGGGCACTAAATCAAAAACCGTTTGTAAGAGAGGTTTATAATAGGGGTTTAAAGATTAATCAGCAATTGATGAATCGATTTCTATACAATCCAACCAGACTTATATGTCTGAGGCTATTTGATTAGATTAGATGTATTGGTTTATTTCAAGCCTTGGTTGTACATAACACATCAAAAAAAAAAAATGGGACAACAAAGAAATGCATTGATAAAAAAAAAAAAACGAAAAACAACATTTGAAATCCTCTGTTTTGTAGGTAAATTTAATCCTTTAACTCAAGTAATACTTACTGAACCAATTCATTGTCTTATTTTGTAGAAGTTTCCATGTAAATTTGAACGAGTGACATCAGTGATTCAATTAATAAATGATTATTTTTTGTTAAATAAAAAATAACCAAATAGCTCTCTATGTGATCTTTAACGAAGAAAAGCCAGGAAAAATAGGAATAAATTTCAAAAACATAACCAATAAATAGTTTTCCATCATAGTCCCGTTGAGACTTTCAGGGCTGCAGCTCCTTACACGTCTCATAGTTTGCGCCAAACTTCACAAAAACAAACTGAGCAGCTGAGTGTCTGTTTGCCATCCAGTGACAGTGATAAAAAGTCAAATTCTTCCGTCTTCTGCTGCAGCTGGACACATATCTGCGTTACCTTTTCACCAATACAGTGTTCCCTTTGTTTATTTCAGGAGTTACTGTCATGGTTGGAGTTTCTTTTGTATTGGTTTTTGCTTTCCGTTTTGGTCTGTCATGTTTGAGTTCTGTTTCCTGTTTTATTTTGAAAGGTTTCCTGTCTTGGCATGTTTTTGAGTTTTACTTCCTTTGTCCCAATCTGTCCTGACCAGGTTCACCTGTGTCTTGTCTGCCCTGTCTCTCCGTTCCACTTGTGTTGGTCCATTAGCGTCTTACCGTCTTCATGTCGTAGCATCATTTATGTCTTGGATGTTGCCATGTTTCCTGTTCTTGCCAAGCCACAGTGAGTCTAGTTCTAGTTTTGTTTCCTGCTCTGCAGCGCTTTTTGTTCAATAAACCCTCTTGCCTTGGAACCGTGTGCCTCCTGCCTCTGCGTCTGGGTCCTACCTACTCTCCAGCCCCCCCAACCCTGACACTTACTTTCTTAAAATAACCCATGATCAATGAAATCCATGGAGTCTGATTACAGACGTTTTATGGCAGGAAAACTCCTCACTGCCCACTTTATGCACTTTTCTCTGACAGACATGAACATTTTCACCCTTTGTTTGAATTCTCAAAGTTCAAATCTTCATAGAAATTAAGTCCAGAATCTTAGAATGAACAAAAAAGGGGAATATACAAATATACTCCCTGGTTCTCCGAAGACACATAACCTCGTTTTGTAATAGGAAAACCTTTAGACACTTAAACTTGAAAAGCTGGTTGCCAGCTTGGATGAAGGTCAGTGTCACAGACCTCTGTCTCTTTTATTATATCATTTTTTTGTGGAATTTGTATGGTAATTCACCACAAAAGCTGTATTTTACTGTTTCTTAATAATTGAAAGATTGAACTGGACAGAAGAAGTTTGTAAAATAGAGGACAATTGGAAAGTCTAGCAGGAAATGTTGGAAAACCTAAAAAAAAACACAAAAAAATGAAAGAATCTCTTGGATCTTCAGCTGAAAAACGGTGCATAGAAGTGAGATTTTAAAAGATTTATTTTGTCCCCTTGCATGTCAATATGACTTCATAAAGAGACAAAAACTCCTTTATAATCGCGCTTTTTTTATTATTATTATTTTATTTTATGCATTAATGCCCTCACACTTTCTCACTGATAAGAAAATCTTGCCTGAACGTTTAGGGTCAATGCAACCTGAATTTCAGAGGCAGAAAGGAGTGTGATTATTGTCTATGAAAGGCTGCTTCTCTGTCCTTCAGCACACTGTTAAAGGCTCTTTTCAGCGCTCTATCAATAGAAAAAACAAAGTGCGATGATGGGCTTGATAGTGCTGTTCTCCACTGTAAATGTGTGCTCAGTCAGATGAATGGATTTGAAAGCAAAGTCAACTTGAAAGTGACTAAAGAGAGGCCTTCTTTGTGTGTGGTGTTCAGGCAGAAAGGAGAGGAGGACTCAGTGAGCATGGGCTACATCCACACAAGGCTGGGACACTTGGATCATCAAAACACAAGCTTCTGAATATTAACACACAAGAACAGATCTTCTGTCATTCTTGTTAATGTCAAAATCCATGTAAGAATACACTTCAAAATACTTTTGTTTTTGCCTTTCTTTGGGTAATTTTGTTAACATCCTCTGTGTTGATGTGAAAAGGCTTAAACATTTCCTGGATTGCCTGCTGTTTAGACCTTTTACTCCCAATATTTGAAAGAGAAAAGTGTTTTTAGCTTCACAGTAGTAATCATACCTAGTCGCTCCTCACTGCAAAGTCTTCTGTCCAAAGAAGAAATATTTGGTGAAACTGTATTTCAACAACTTTTCAGTCAATTTTTGACTTAAGAAAAGCCTTTTTAATATCTTAGATTATGGAGGAATCATATTAAAAAGCGTTACCGTTTTATTAAGTTAAAAAAAACACTGATGTTACTAGTTATAAAAAACACTTCGCCACTGTGCAGGCGGAAAAAAACATTCACTCCTTAAAATATAGTTCCAAAAGGAGGCAGAGAAATTGATTTTGCATGATTGTTAATCCATTTATATAAGCAGTAATAATAAAAAATTGTGAATGGAATTCTTTGTGGAGGACAGAATGAAGTTACATCCTTGCTCATCAATCCAAGAAGGTTTCGAGACTCTATAAGATGCAGTTTTGTAAATCTCGGTTGTCCCTCCGTGTTTTTCCATGACAATAAGCTTTGTCTTGGTGGTCTCATGAACTCTGCTATTTTTCTTTTTTCTTGTCCTTAACTTGACAAAAAAGCTTTCCGGTTTCCTTGTGAGAGGACTAATTGTCAGAGAGATGATCGTTTCTGGTGTTAGCAGTTACTGCACAGCAGGTTTTTTACTGGTAAGCCTGCAGCTTACCTGGAGAGTCAGACGACTCCAAATCAAAGATATTTGTATCTACACCTCCGCATCTGCTCAGGTGGCACAGTTACTGAAAGAAGCAATAATTTGACAGCCGTAGTTGTGAAACTGTTACCATTTGGGAAATTTAAACTTCAATCCCAAATATTTGTTATGTCTAGGTACTTTATCAACTTTCTTTTAACACATTTGTAATGAAAGGGAAGTAAATATCGATGAAGTCAGCATATGTAGTCTACACCAAACAAAAATTAATTCAGTTTAACTCGATGCCTGGTTGACAATGTGTATTCATTCAGTCCATTTTTGATTGCTAAATTACTTGAATTAGTTTTTGTTGTACTTTTTAAAGATGAAAACTACTGCGAGTAGTTTAATTACAAATGTGGAAATGTGATCATAGAAACTGTGATTCTTAAAGTGAGTTATCTGTAAGACCACTGGTAGTATAGCGAGGAGAATTGCCCCATTTTAACGTGATGGAAAGTGGTTAATCCAGGATAATCCCGGTTACATGTAGTTTAAATTCAAACCCGCCATAAAGAGAATATCTTTTTTCCGATATTTTCCACATATTGGAACAATCATTTAAAAAAAACCTCAGTGTACATAACTGTACTGTACACAACTGATCATATTTTGACCTATTGTGAAATCGATCCAAGCAGTCTTTTAATTATGATTATGTTGTTTTCAGCTAAAATAAAAGGACATTGTTTCTGCAGTGCGGCAGGAATTTAATGGAATTGCATCTCTGAGTTCTGAGTGGCAAGAAGCAAACAGAGTTCATTTTCCATGATTCTTCTGTTTATGTTTTCTCATTAGCTCCTCACAACCCCCATCCTAACATAGCGATGCCATAAAAATGGCAGCAATATTGGAGCTATCCGGTCTTATAGTTTTGATCCAGATACACCGCTCAGATGAAAAAAAAAGACACACATGAATCTATTTGTCTGCAAGTGGGTGCATCGGAATGGAGCAGATCAGGGAGCTTGTGACCTGCTGATTAAAGCGTCTCTGTCACTACTACAAGCTTTTTCCAATAGCAATCCAACTGTCTGCTCCTGATTCGCTTGAATGGAGACTCAGAGTTTTAGTCGTAGAGACTTTAATTTTGCCCTCCATCATCAGAAAAATGCTATAAGAACATGTTAAAAATGCCAAAAACACTGTTTTGATTGGAGTGGGTCTTTAATACTGTAATGACCCCGTCCACTGCAGGATCTGTAGAGACCATAATTCAATGTACGTAGTAACGTCAATTGTCCTTATTAGGTTGTGCTCTGATTTTTTAGATTATTGCAATTCCCTCCTCTTTTCTCTCCCTAAAGAAAACCCTCAATAAGCTCCAATTGGTCCAGAACTCATCATCATCATCATCTCCAGAACCCCCTCCTTCAGTCACATCACCCCGGTTCTCCACCAGCTGCACTGGATCTCCATAACCTCCAGAATCCAATTCAAACTCCTCCTGTTCACCTTTAAGGCCCTCCATAACCTGGCTCCTCCTTATCTGTCCGACCTCATCCATATCAAAAAACCCTCTCGTTCCCTTCGGTCCTCCTCCTCTGTTCAGCTCTCTGTCCCTCCGGCCCGACCCGTCACCGTGGGAAGCAGAGCCTTCAGCTGCTCGGCTCCCAAACTCTGGAATTCCCTCCTTCCTGATCTCCGTGACGTAGACTCTCTTCCAAATTTCAGATCTAAACTCAAAACTCATCTGTTTATTTCTGCCTTCCCTGATTCTCTTTTGATTTTTGTCTTTTTATATTTACTGTGCTTGTAATGGTTATTTTTAACCTTTGTTTTGTAAAGTGTCCTTGGGTTTCGTGAAAGGCGTTTGAAATAAAATGGATTATTATTATTACTATTAAGGGGGTTGTATTGCTTTTGACTTTTTGTATTGCTGTTGTGTTGGTTTCGCGTTGTTGTGGTCTGCACTTTAAATAGGTGGGTTTCTCATGGGTTGACATTGCACATTCACAACAACTTTCAGTGTTCTTGTGCATTAGAAAGGACCTAGTGCTCTGGACTGTGTGGCCAATGGGACAGGAATCAGCCTCTCAATTAGGTCTAGCTAGAAGTCGCTAGCAACCTACTAGCTAGCCTTTATCCAATACTTTGTTTCTGTTTGGCCATGGCAGTCAGTGCAGTACATTCCACTTTGTCATTAGCACATCATTAAGATAGCCTTGATCTGCACTGAATACTGAAGTACCCAGTCATGAGAATTGAGACATCTGCAGAAAATACACTGGAAGCTTCTCTCTGCTCATCCTAAGACATATTTTAGCAAAAAATAAATGAAGGCTAAGAGAAACCTCCAACACAAACTGCCTCCTTCACACTGAAGAAAATAAGACACAGTGTACCAGTCAGCCAACACAGTTGTTTGAACGAGGCCAGATAAAATACAATTGCTGGTCCTTTTGTAGCTTTGTTTGCTATTATAATATCACCTGTGTTGTCACTCACATGGAGATTGTGTTTCCTTGGCAAGGTGTCTATTGTCAGCTCACAAAAGAAGTCTCGCTGGTAGAGAGAGCATTCTCGGTGTGATCTTCTGCTGTGTGGAGGTGAGTGCTCCTGCTCTGCTCCTCTTCAGCCATCCTGGAGGTGAAAGATGGTGGGTGTCTCACAGAACCCCATCTGTTATGATTATGTAGACCCTGAAGGGGTGGACGGTGACTAAAGTGGGCCTCTAATTAAATTGGGTGAAGAGGTAATCTTGTCACAGTGCCGGGGTGGCTGGCACTACTGCCTGCTACTCCTCCACAGGCTCCTTTTTACCCATATGTGGAAATAATGCACGACAGACCAGTTCTGGTGGATGTATACGGTATGATCTATGTGGGGCAGTGGCTGTGATTGAGAGCTGTGTGTGGGTGGCACAGTACAAAACAAGCAAATTGCTAAGAAAAGACAGGCTTAGATTGAGACTAAAACTGCTAAATCTTTCTACCAAAATAATCCTTTCATTTTAAAGAGCTTATGGTTTTTGTACATTCCTGCTCAGATTTTCTGCTTTTTTCATATATAATTCTTGGTTTTCTTTCATTTAAGATTCTTTTGTTGTATTTGTGAAGCTTCTGTTTTTCTTTTACCTAGTAAGGTGTTTTATGGTTCTGCTTCTTGAACCTCTTGTTTGGTATTCTACTTTAGGAAGTGTTGTTTTCTCTTTGTGTTCCACTTAATTTTCTGTCTAACTTTTTTGTGAAAATATTCACTTAAAATCTTTTTTTCTTCACATTAAGTTTATTTTCTCTTCACTTTTTGACTAAAAACCTTCCTTGGGCTTTTTTCTGCACAACACCAACTCTGTAGTGATAGGACAATGCTACTGACAACATTACATTCATGTTAATTCATGTCTGTCTTTATATTTGGAAAACATGTTTTGAATTAATTGAATTAATTTTGTCATATTTATCTTAGCGTCATAGCATTATAGCGCTAGAGAGTCGGCGCATCAAAACCACATAGTGTCCTTGCCCCATTCCAAGATAGCAACAAAGTGTCACAGCATCATTGGTTTTATAGTATCATAACAATGTAGCATCGTTGGCAACATAGGATCATAGTATTAAAGCCTCATAGCATTATCACATCATATTATCACAGTAATCAAAGTAAATACTTTGACGCATTATAGCGTCATAGTATTTAGCATCATAGTAATCATAGGATCTTAGCATCATAACATCCTAGCCTTTTGCATCATAGCATCCTAGCATCAGTGCCCGCTATCCCCAAATTAACACTTTACTGAAAACTTTCTAGTTGCTTCAGTCCAGCAGATGTATCCTCCAGTTCTTTCTGGATCTTGTCAAAAGTCCCACGTCCCACTGCTTCATCAGCCAAACGTTGCACAGAGGTGAATTAACAGGAGGGACATGGGTGTATTGTCATGTTACCGTATCGTGCACGCTTGTGTACCTCTTGTGAGCACAGTGGAGGAGGAGCATTAAAGAAAATCACTAGAAGGAGGGCTACTAGCCACGGCTTAGTTAGCATCATCATTTATTCGCCAAATGGAGAGAAGCCTTCTAACTTTTACTTGCTGAACAGAAAAAATGTTTACAATTGTTGAGTGTTAATTTGCTGCAACGTATTAGTGTTCAAAACATATCAAATCTTTCTTTTTGACTGCCATTATGACTATCCTTTTCTCCAGAAACAAACTCAAATGAGAACACAATAAAATAATGACTTGCACAGTTTGCTGCACATGACACCCACCTCTCCCACAGGCAAATGGACCAAAAGGGGGAGAGAGATCCATGAACCCATGAAGAGGAGGAACCTGGGGCAACATTCCCCTCACCGAACACAAAGGTGAAAGAAACTGTGTGTAATTAAACCAAAAAACAAATCTGCGCCCAACATTAGCTGGCACAGGCTCCAGCAGCCCCAAGACCCCTGTGGGGATTTGGAAAATGGATGGATGAGTTTTTAAACACTCAAGACAAACATTTTTAGACAAACATGACCATTTTAAAAACTGTTGAAAGGATTTGGTTTTCTTAGATTACATTCTTTTTCCTCTTGTTTGTGCAGTGTTTTGTACTGGTAAGAAATGGCTTCTGTATTTGCATTTTCTTGCTTGGAGTTCTGTCTTTTGCTATTAGTTTGCCTGTTAATTATTTACACCTGATTTCAGTCGTCACCACATCTGCAACAGCCAGTTGGTTGACTTCCTTTCTGTGATTTTAGTTAGGATTTTAATTAACATTATTAATCATTAACTTCCATCTGCCTGATCCTGACTTCTGCATTTAGGTTCCCTGGCAATGGAACATTTTCAAATGAGATAATTGGGACAAGCACCCCGATGCTGCGTCCACACCCAGCTCGGAAACATGTAATCAATTGATCGCTTTTAATGAAAAGTGTATGCAAACGCACATTTATGTGCATTTTGGGCTTCTGCGTTCAAAACTCTTGCATTTACCTGTAATTATGTCGGTTTTTGGGTTCTAACTACACAACGCGTGGCCACTGAACACACTTCAAAAGTTAAACCAATTGAACTTCGACTAATCAGCGACTCGAATTTGGTCATGACACATGGACGAAAGTGCAAACTGTTTGAAAATTGATCACAGAGGAGAAATTAATAATTGCGATTTGTGTCCAGCTAGAATTCTATGACACCAAGCCTTCATTTTTTTGAATAGAGCTGAGAAAGAAAAAGCCTGGAGCAAGATTCACCAGATTTGCACTGCTTGAACATTTCACACCAAGCCTCTCACAACTGTGAATACATGTGCTAGTATTGAGTAGTGACAGCCTAGTGTTAACACTGTTTGCATAAGCCTGTTGAGCGCTTTCTTGAACGTGCATCCCATTGTGTGTACGTAGCATAAGATCTAGAGGGGGGGGGGGGTCGAATATGCAAAACGTTTTACTAACGCTGCATCACGTACACCTAACAATGTAAAACAATTCATCCAAAACTTTTTGGTAAAGCCTAATATAATGAAGAAAACGTGTGGTGCTATCAGAGGAGTGATCATGGCTTTTCCCTACATAATACATTCTATATTTTAGAGAGCTGCCTAAATTTCATCAATCTTCATCAAGGCCCTTGCTGGGGGGGCAATGCCCCTTCCCGGTGCATAGAGTAGACGAGATAAACTAATCTAATTAAAGCAAATCAAACTTAATTTATATAACACTTTTCATGTAGAACATAACAGAAAGTGCTCGACACCAGAACAAAAACCTAAAAGAAGAACAACAATATAAAAAAACTGGGGATTTCCTTTTTTTTGCTCTTTTGCCAGAAGCTCATCATACTTTAAAGCAGGGGTCCCAAAATCCAGGCCTCGAGGGCCGGTGTCCAGCATGTTTTCCAACCATCCTGCCAGTGAAGCTCCTCATGGCTAAACACACCTGATCCAGGTAATCAACAGCAGATAAGTAAGGGTTACTGGAAAACTAGCGGGAAACCTGGATTTGGGCACTCCTGCTTTAGAGCAATCCCAAAGGGTTTAATGTCTCCACAATGACATCTGTCCACCGAGTGCAGGGTTTGCCTTGAGGTGGTTTACAGCATGCACCCCCTGGGTTAAACTGCAAAACGGTTCTCGTAGGATGGCAAGAAGGAAGACAGAGAACGTGGCCAAACCAGTTGGTGCGGATTGCGCAACAATACAGGAGGCCTGGGGCTGGCATGTTCGGGGTTTGAATGCTTTGTTAGAGATGCGTTTGGGGCCACTTGATGTTCTCAATGGCCCTGAGAGCCTGGTTGTCAAAGCCATCTATTCTTGCGGCTAAGACCCTTATTTAAAGTCTATCTCTCCGAACCATAAAGCAAGATGGAGAGTACTGCTGAGTTGTAAATCCGGAGCTTTGTCTTGCGTGTGATGTTTTGATGCCAACAGAGTAGTTTTCTAATGGACTGCAGAGCTGATGCTGCCAGTGCACCTTCTGCTGGTGATCTCTGGTTTAGGCCACTCTTAACCGTCACTATGGATCCCCAGTATGCAAACTTCTTTACAGGCTCAATAAAGTCATTGCCTACCCGGAGGGGCGATGGGTCTGGGCCATCAGCAACGTGCATACATTTGTTTTTTGTCCAGTTCATTTTGAAACCAAACTTCTTTGCTTCTTTACTGTTAATGCCCTGGGCGTGTTTTTTAGTTTTTTTTTTTTTTTTTATGGTTGGTAAGGGATGTGCTGAGCAAGATTGTCATATGTATACTCCAGGTCAGTCAGATAATAGTTTCCAAGATACACCTCAGAGACTTGGTCACAGACCCTGGACATCACTTGATCTATAATGCAGTTTAAAAGATCAGGAGCTGCCGAACAGCCCTGGCAAACACCACTGGAGATGGGAAACCAATCTGAGTCCTAGCCATTTATGCAGACTGTGTCAAATGCAACCTTCAGATCTATGTATGCAATGTAGAGATGGTGATCTTTTCAGAATTCATAGGTCTTCTCTATGCGTAGACAGACTGCAGAGATGGGGTCTGATGTGGAGCGGTTGGGCATAAAGCCAACCTGCTGGGGACGTTGGCTGCTTCTGATGACTGGGAGGGCACGGTTGAGCAAGGTCGTGATGAAGAGCTTACCAGGGATGGAGAGAAGTGTAATGCCTCTGTAGTTGTTGCAGATAAGTGCAGATGCAGCAGATTAAAAATGTTGCTTATGTTGTTGTTTTTAGCTGCAGATTCGAGGTGTTGAGCTTTTGTTTGCCAGAACTTCTCTCTGTCATCAGCTATAGCTGCGTTTTACTGGTGGTTTAGTCGGTTATACTTTTTTGAGTTACCATGGGCCTCTCGTCACTGATTAATGATCTTAAAAGTCCTCTCTGATATCCAAGGCTTTCTCGGAGTTCAGACGGGGGCTGATTTTTCCGGAGCTGGTTGGCTCATAGCTTTAGCTTAATGTGGGCTACCAGCAAGCCAATATCTGTGTTGCCAAGTTCTGCTCCTCTGTACTCGCGGCAGTTGGTAATGAGCGATTTCCAACCCTGGGATATATGGATGTGATCCAGTGCCCTCTGGGTTCTGCCATCAGGTCAAGTAATGGATACGTTTCCGGGGCAACCAGGTCTCAGTGATGCAGAGGTTGTTTTTGGTGGCAGAGTAAGGGGAGGAGGTCCCCTTTGTCATGGGTAAATTTGTTGGCAAAAAGTTGTGCCCAGTGGAGAGCTGGTGGACCGGTCATGGCAAAATACAGTAGCAATGGCATCAGTAAGGATGATGGGGATGTTATTTGATAGAGTTTGGCTGAAAGCCTGAAGGAGTTGCTACTATTGTCATCTTGCCAGGTTTATGTGGGCAGTGGGCAGATAGTACTCTGTCACTTACCGGTGTCCAGAAGTACTTCTGGATGGCATTTGGGATGGCAAGTGCCACACCATAAATTTCTGTCGTTTTTTCCAGATGTAACAATGTTCAGCAGCTGCCGATAGTATTTCAGAGTCCTGCTAGTGGTGTTGTAGCAACGGAGCTTGTGGGAAAGCAGTGTGGTGGCTCCAGGGCGAAGAAGTGAAGAAGGTCAAGCGGTACTCTTTGGTCGGGGGCAAGCTGGGGTCAGTTATCATGTTGGGCAGTCCGGCTTCTTTTTCCCGTTGGTTTCATAACAAAGAAGTTTCTCCTGGGTTGGTTGTTGGCCCTCCATAGCATACTCGAATAGTGGGCCTGCCACCTTTCAGCATTCCGACAAGCTGGGGGTCTATGTTTGTCTGGAACCTCGCCAAGACAATTCCGAATCTACAATTACATAATTGAGTGCCCTAGAAATCTCCCAGAAGTCTCTGCAAAAAATTAGTGTGCATCGATGCTAACTACATTGGTGAGTATAAACCACAATGCATTGCGTTTGAATAATTTTTGCAAAAAGTGTGTTTAAAATTATTTTTTAAAACAAAGTGTCTGCTCGTACTGATAACATTTTCACTTCGTGAAACCGGCAATGTTGACGATTTGCTGTTTAAAAAATAAAAGTAGTGAGCATGGTGTCCGAATTGCTTTAAAAATTAATGGCACTACAGAATCCCGCACTATTTAGCTTTTTAGTAGTTGTGGAGTAGGGAGGGAATTTGGACATAGCCCATGTTTCCATGGAAACAATGTAAGCTGCCTACAGCTGTGCCTGCTTGCAGGTTTCCGTTTGTTCTTTGAACCATAGTGCTCACCTCACAAAGGTGAAAACTGAAGAAAAAATAATCCAGCAAATCACATAGCTGGTATAAAAAATAATATGCAAGTTATGGACAACTCCGTCTTGAAGTTTATTTGGTGTCAGCTCCAAGATCGTCTTTCAAATGAATCTTAACATGTCTGCTGTGGAGTCAAGAGTTGTCCACCTATGGACCAGGAAAGCAGTGTCACTGCAGAGCTGTGCTCTTTAGTTACAGGACAGAGAAGTCTTACCAGTGTGTTTAATGATATTCCCCGGCCACTTGGAAGAGTTTCGTTTGATTAATGTTCCCAGCTCTCCTGCACCGCTGTCCATGCTTGACCTTAATGTCAGCTCATTACCAGCTTAATTGAAAGCAGAGTTGCAGTTTAAATCCCTTGACCAAGCACAACTTTTAGGATCTGTGAACAACATCCTCTGCTATGAACAAATATTACTCTTCGTCACACAGTTGGAGGTTTGCATAAGCACCCTCATTAACGTCCCACGCATGCATGTGGGAGGGGGGATTTCAGAGCCACAACACAAATGGTTCTGCCGTAACGCACAGCAGGTCAGTGGGATTAAAGAAACTGTAATGCATTCAGTTAAAAGGTTAAAAAATTGGTTACGAATATTACAGCAGTTCTCATGTCACACTTGCTGCGTTTCTATTTCACATATGCGCAAAACTATGTCGAAATTCCAGAATTATTGAAAAAACATAATTTCTGCAATTACACTGTTTATATTAAATCCTATTAATGCGAATAAACGTAAACCAACTCACGCGATAAGTCATTCAAAAACACGGCAATGGATGTGAACAATACTTTGAGAGACATTTAAATTTCTGCCACGGCACTAGCGCTCATCATCATCTATCAAAGAAGATGTTATTCAGGTCGTGGAGCGGCGAGCTCCTTAAATGTGGGAGGGGCTACGGATGAAACCATTTTGGGTTTCTCGACTTTTGATGAGCTGTGTGACGCTGTGGGACCGCATGTGGCGTCCGCTGTGCAGAGTCCAAGGCAGCCAGATCCTACCAAGAAGCACATTGACATTGTTATCTACAAACTGGCTACCTGTGGTCATGTGACTCATTTAATTAAAAAAAAAAAAAAGTTGGCAGTGCAGTTTAGTGAAATATGTCAATTTTGATACATCTGAAAAACATCTCCTGCAAAATCTTTTTTTGATAAATGCAAGGTTTTTTTTAATTGTCAAGTTTCCATATGATGAATTTATTTAATTTTCATCGCAATTTCATAGTCATTGTAATACGGCTAATGTTGCGCCACATTAGGTATCAAATAGTCTGCGTTGCGCCACACCTCCACTGCAGTCAAGATTCGGCTATATATTTATATGCTGATCTTTCCGATGGGTTGAATAAAGCATGAGTTCAGAGAGAAAGTTCTCCTCTTACCGCTTGTTTTTGTTCAAATGATGAAGCAAAAGGTTGTTTTAAAGAAGCCGGCGCAGTGATACAAAACATTTAAGCTAGGTAACTGGAACTTCTTTTTTCACCGTGCGGTTATCAGGTTTTAACGCACACCCAGCAGCCGATCAGAATAAAGTATTCACTTGGACCATGGTATAATATTAAATAAATTGGTATGTACGACATATACAGTGTGCAAATAAACACTGTAATAAAGAATGCCCAAGATTTGTGTTCAAAATTACGTACAAAATTGTGTGCAAACATGTCAGATGCGCAAGAGGCAGCAATGAGGTAGAGTGTTGACATTGGATAGACTCGTAACCTTTTTGCTATCCTAGGTCAAAGTGCCTAGGAGGGCACTGGATCTTTATATATATTGAAAATGATGTAAGGGATAATGCCCTATGAGTTGTCTGCATTATCCCGATAAGACCATGGTCACTTAAGGCCGTGTCACACAACCACAACGTACTTTTGCTTAACCAAAATGATTGAAGTAAAACTATTGTTTTTTTTAAATTAATAATATTTGGAAGACCAGTGCAGTGATATAGAACATCTGGGCTTAGTGACCAGAAGTTCTTTTTTTATGTGTAAACCTGATATATCACGTGGTATATCCCTTTTTTAATCCACACCCTGCAGCCAATCAGAATCAAAGAATCACCTGGACCATGGCATTGATGGTTTTAACCTGTATGCTATCCTAGGCACTTTAACATTGGGAGTTGGGTCATCTAGACCCACTAGTGCGTTTAAACCTTTTTTCTTCAATGATTTGTGATCTTCACTGGTGTCCATGGATTACATGAAATCTTTCCACCTTTATCCACCTTTGTCATGGTAGGGAGAACACGTCAAAGTAAGGGGGGGGTCACCTAAGATAGCTCAAGGGTTAATTGGACTGTGATGTTGCAGATTTATCTGTGCATTTTGGAATTGAGGATGGTTATTGCCTTTGGATAGAAGCTGTTTTTGAGTCTGTTCGTTTTGCTTCTGATGCATCTGTAGCGCCTCCCAGCAGGTTGGTGCTGATGTTGTTCTCCTAGAAGACCCTCAGGAAGTGCAGACGCTGCTGAGCCTTTTTGGTGTTGACTGTCCAGGAGAAGGCGGCTGAGATGATGATGCAGAGGAACCTGTTGGTGTGGACTTTCTCCACGTCCTCCCCGTTGATATGGAGGGGGGTTGGGACGATGATCTCCCTGGTTTTGCTGGTGTTCAGGGTGAGCTTGTTCTCTGAGGACCAGGTTGTCCGCTTCAGGACCTCGTCTCTATTGGCAGACTCACCTCTGGGGATGAGTCTGACCACTGTGGTGTCGTCGGCAAACTTGATGCTGCTGTTGTTGTTTTAGGCTGGACTGCAGTCATGCGTGTAGAACATGTTTTAACATTTTATCATGACTGAGGAAATATGTAAAACAAATTAGGTTCAAAATAGCTATTTTTTAGTCAAATTGATGTGAATCAAGAGAAAAAGATCAATTTTGTGATGTAGAAAATATGCTGGGCGGGCCGCAAGCTCCCTACTCTGAGCCCTTAGCAACAGAATGGAAAGATGTGAGGGGTTAATCCTCAGCACTGTTCCCACCCAAAACTCAGATTTGTAATTAGCTCTTCTGCAGAAACTATGTCTGAGAAAATGACAGTTGTTCTTTTTTTATTTAGGCTAAAATCACCATAATCGAAAAAAATAAAACCATTGGGGACGCTTTGAAAATAGATCACAAGATGATCGGAGTGGGACTTTGACTACCGTTTACTGCTTGTTGGGACAAAGTTTGGCATTTGCTACACAACCCTGCAATTGTGCAACCTCCCCAGAGGCTGTCATCCCACTTTGTGACAGAGTACCAATGGCCCGGCTCCAGGCCTCCTCATTCATGCAGTGGAGCACAGGGCTGCAGAGGCCACACTGCATTGTAGGGAGCAAATGGGGAACTGTAAGTCATCCGTGGGAGCATAATGCAGCAGTGGCTGAATGAAGTGGAGGTGGTGACCCTGAACTTTCTCCAGTGAAACCCTTTTTATTTATCTTCTGTGAAGTGACCTTCATAACAATGGTTTCTTTGAAGATGGAAACACGGGGAGAAATGGCCATAGACTCACTAAGATGAATGTCTTGTTGGTAACCCTCCTCGGCTTTAGTCAGCTCTCAGTTTACCTCTCTGTTTTTGGTTTCATTTTATTCCCCGTTAAGCTTCAGAAAATGACACCCTTTTAATGCAATTTTTGGTACTAAGGGACAAAGACTCACACATCTGCTTCTACAGTTGTGTTTTTTCATCTTGCTGTGGACATTTTGTTTTTTTTATTTGGGCCTTTTTATAAATTTTCATTTGGTGAAAAAATCAATAATTATCACAGGTGCAATTTGCCTCCTCCTTCTTTAGCTGATCACGGCAATTTCAAACTGCAGGTTTTTTTTGTTTCTCGCGCCTTTTCCCTTAAGAAACCCAAGACTGCACGGTGGACAAAAAGCTTTTGTTCAGCTGAAAGGCCTGTGCTCACAGACTTTAAGAGGTACAATCAAATATAATAACTGCCAGGCTCATTAAATGCAGCTGTGGTTGGATTTCACTTCTGGTTAAAATAAAATCAAAGGCAGCTATTTAAACTGCTCCTGATAAACACTCCACTTTGAGTTCAGGTGCTTTAAAGAGCAGCGTCTCAGCATCAATAATAAGGAAGTAGGTGCTATAATCCTGACCTTGTTATTCAGCCATACCTCACATTTTTACACTCCATTGCTCATTATCCCCGTTTTTATTGGACCACCTCTGGAAAATAGATTCCATGGCTGACCACTCGGCAGTCTGGTTCCTTTGAGAGCAGATGTGCCTTGGACTCACTAACATCTATAAAAGATGACAGGTGAAATCACTAAGGTGGAGCTCTGCTGCCTTAAGCAATTTTTGGGCCACTGCTAATTGATGGCAGCATTTAAAGCTGAGAATCATAGCGCTGAGTGATTGAGAGGAGGAGCCAGCAGGACTTTGTGTCTGAAATAAATGAATGGATCAGGCAGAAAATACGGAGCCGTGGACCACAGCCATCTTTGTCCTTTTTCTTCCAGGAAAAAAAAAATGTTGCCATTATTTCATTGTGAAAGGCGTCTATTTCCCTCACATGGGTAGTTTTGACATGAACAAATAAGGACAGAAACAAAGAAGGAGAGCAAGAAAGGCCCATTAAAAAGCTGCTCACGGGACGGGATTATGGTGATTTAAAGCTCCCCTACCAACACGACTCCTCCCAACTGAGTGCTGGAATGTAATGAAGACAGTCCATCAGTACATCCAGCCTTTTATTTGAGCTTTGCATTTAACATGGCAGCTCTGATAAAGCTGACATGTGTGTGCATAGACAGTCAAAAGATAAAAGGAATTGATTTTTTTTGTGTGGGTGAGCAGTTTGTGTTTGTACTTAAACCTTTACGTTTTCCAAGTGTTCTTTACATCTTCCGTTTTACAAATCTATACAACATCTCTCCATCTCTTCATGGTTTTCTCCCCTTTCTCGCCTCTTGTGTTAATGGCTAAAGTCAATGGACTGAGACGGCAGGCTTCAGAAGGAGAAGGAATGGAGGAAGCAGGCAAATTAATGATCCCACACCACAGCTAACATGAGACCTTAGATGTGTTTTATCAAAAAAAAAAAAAAAACACCTAGAGAACAAGAAAATATAGAAGGAAAACCAGCTGTCTAAGTTATGTACTCATTTTTTTCACTGAAACCTCTTCCTTGTTCTGTGTTCTTAATGCATTGTTGCCCTCACCCTGAGAGTGGGCATTTATTTTCTTGGGAGAAAAAAAAAGAGCCAAAAGGAGAGAGAATTTGTAGGGAGCTGTTCACTTCAGTGGTGCTGAAACAAAGGAATTACTGGCACGCTGGAGGCTGACGCAGTGCTTACAGGGGGAGCAAACATTACACTGGACTGACCATCATTACCATTTTAACAACATATTTTCACCTTCAAAACAAAACACTTGGAGAAGACGCCAGGAGCAATTCAGGGGGGTGTTTTTTGATGTTAACCACCATATTCTCGTCGATCACAAACCAACTCTGCCTCTTTCATGTTCCAGGCCAGAGATTAAACTGCCCATATTTTTGCTGGAGCCAAATGACCAAAGGCAGCAGATCAAAGACATAAACATCTGCTTTAGTGATGCTGTCCACCTTGTAAATGCCAAGTGTTTAATTTGGCTCCACATTCTCGTGTCGCAGTATCCATCAGGTTACACAGTGAGGAAGATAAATATTTCATTACATTTGGTAAGAGCAAAGTAAAGCAGGGCTGAATTCACTGTGAGCCGAAACATAACCTGGTGCCATAAATTGATTGCAGGAGGCTGATTTTGGCAACACTGCATTTCCCTCTGTGTGAAATCTACCCTGGGGGGCAGACAAGGTAGAACTTGGGAAAAGGTGGGGGTGGCATGGGGATGGGGGGAGGGAACTCTCAAGCACCGTCTTACTTCTTCAGAGCGAGAAGGTGTGTCTGTAACCTCTGCGCATGTTCATATATTTGCCTGTGTCCAAAAGAAGGAAGACTTATTGGTGTGTTGATTTGTGTGTGTGAGTGGGGGTGGGGGTGGGGTGGGAGGGACAGATAGCCCTCCATAAATCCTCCTGTGTTGCTGTGTATTTGTGTGTGCGCGTGTGATGTCTGTGCAGAGAGCAGGCCTTGATGATAAGCGAGCCATCTTGCCACGCTGAGTGGGCCATTTAAAAGACAGCCATTTTGCTGGCAGCTCCACAGAGAGAAATATGATGGAGGGGGGACGGGACGGACGGGGAGGCTGCTGAGAGCCGTGTGATGTGTGCTGGTGTGCAGAGCATCAAGAGAAAACAAGCAGGGAGGGGAAGAAAGAGACACAAAGAACAAAATTGTTCAGGTTTTATCTCTTCTAGACATAAACACGTGTTTGACGTCCACTGAAGTACGCCGTCACGCAGCCGTCTGTGTTTTTTTGGGTCTTTTCAATCCCCTAATTGTCCATTTGTTGTCCACCTCTGTCCTGCCATCTTTTGTTCACTCACAGTTCTTTGTTTCCTATTGTCATCTGCCAGCCTTTCTCAGTTAATTCACCTGTTTTACCTGTCCAGGTGAATCCCTTGTTTGGTGTCCAGCTTTATGGTGCGTCTCTTTGGGGATTCTGTGCCACAAACTCTTGGCTTTGTTTGCTTACCAGCATTTGTTTCAGCTTCATCAAAGTTGACTTTTGGTCCAGCGTTCTGCCTGGATTGGATTTGAGCTCTCTGACAAAATAAACAAAGACAACAAACCTCACCTGAACAAACCCTTGTGGAGCACATGCTGTGCGTTCATTAGCTGCTCTTTCATCTTTATTTTCCCTTCGTTATATAGAAATCTTAGAAGAGTTGCCTAAGACCGTGTCCCACAACCCCATGTACAATTTGCACACATTGCATGGATGGACGTTGGTCATTTGTAAATCTGCAAGGAAAAAATAAATAAAAGTTGTGGTCTTTAATGTGAAATTATCACGGATGTATCACGAATGAAGCATGTTAAAACCATGAAGTACGAACAGACCATGTAAATCAACAAAAAGCCAAATCTGGCCCAAAATCTGTGTGTCAGTTACATAAATGAACATGATATTCAGCTGTATACATGATATGAAAGTTACACATCAGTGGTACATGCATGAAAAGTCTGTTAGACATGCAGTACACAGTATGAGTTTGCCTATTTCAGGTCATTTCTAAGCCCAAATCCCTCAATAACTAGAGAACACTGCATTATCATACAGCAATAATCTATGTCTTTGTGTCATGAGGGTAGAGTTTCATCAAAGATTTCCTTTCTGAAGGTTATAAATCTTTATGGTTTGAGATAATTCCTGACTCAGATTATTTTTTAAGTGTATTGTTTACCGGTGTAGCAACAGAACCTAAATATGGGGAATTAACACAAGGGACTAAAACAATAAACTCTGAAGTAAAATGGGTTTTAATAAATCAATTATTGCTGCAAATTCACTTGTGAATACAAGTTTCTAAAATTATTTCTGTTTTACTTATAATTAAATGAAAGTTTAAAAAAACACGAATAATATAATAAAAAAATGTTCAGAATCAGCTTTAATACCAGAAACGTTTTTTAACTAAGTTTGAATAAATATTTTGGGGACTGCTGAGTCAGTGCTGTGCTAAGAAATTTTTCCTTTGACCTCTTCGCGGTGGGGCAGTGGTTAGCACTTTTGCCTCATAGTGAAACAGCTGTGGTTCAAATCCGAGCTGGGTTCTCTGTGTGGAGTTTGGATGTTCTCCCCTCAGAAGATGTGCGCCTTTTTTGGGCACTCTGGATTCCTCGCACTGTCCAAAAACGTGCTTTACAGGTCCAGGTCCTCACGGTAAATGGAAATCGTTTCTCAAGTGACTCCCCTGGTTTAATTGATTGGATAAGTTGGAAAAAAAGAAGCGAAACACATAGCAGTGAGTTGAAACTGAATTCTGACGAGTATGTCCATGTGGTTACATTAGTTGGGACTCTCAAAAAGCATATGAACAACTTTGCTGAAACAAAATCATTTCTTGTTCTGGACTATCTTCACACCTACCAAGAAATCGGTAGCTGTTCTCTGGATGGTTCGTGCAGATGCCAGCTGTTAGTCTAGTGTACTTTTTGCTTCTCACAACACTGATAACAGTGAATATTAGATGTCCAATTTGAACTTAGCAATACTAACCCTACAAAAGGGATGTTGTAAGAAGATGCTTTAGTGGGTACTAGCTGTAATATTATTTTTGGATAAAAAGAAAGCAATAGGATTACTGTAATATATCCCTTAAGGGTTAATGGCCGAAGAAGTGTGCATTATCACTTTTTAACGCCTGAACCGTCCAACGCGAATGCTATGTGACCGGAACTACTTTTTTAGGCGTGGTATATCAATCACTTTTTAATCCTTACTCAGCAGCCAATCAGATTACAGTATTCACCCAGGCCATGGTATAATGTAATATAATGCATAGCTGTCCAGCATTGCTGGGAGGTTTGTTAGGAAGTTCTTAATCCAGCGGGAGGGAGTACGATGACGGGTACAATGGCGGATGACAACATTCAGGGCTGCACCAACTCTTTTGAGAGCATCCTCAGGATCCTCTGACACCCCGTGGACCACCTCACTGCTCCACGGAGATCATTGACAGAGCGAGTCTGACTTGTTGATGCTTCCAAAGAAATGAAGTCAATCGGGTCGCCATTTATTTTACAGATGTTGGTACCAGAGGACAGAGAGCAAGCTGTGATTAGTCTGACTCACTCTCCCCCATCAGGAGGGGGCTTGTTAAAAGGCCACACTCCAACCGCTTGATGGTGGGCCTCTCAATATCTGTCAAATGTTTTAAACGTGCAATGTGAGACCACATACATTTATTAAGGCAGTCAGTGGGTCAGTTTATGAATAATTAAGTACACAAAAAAATATAATGAAAAATATAAGGATTATTAAGAACATGTTAAATAAAGTATCAGAGCAAGAATGTTTATTCTGACCAAAAGAATGACTGAGTAACCGCTGTTTCTTTCTCCATAAAAGTCTATGGGATTTCGGCTTCTTGGAACCAGCGGGCACTTCCTGTTTAAAAACGGCAATGGGGGAGGGGTCACTCGATGCATTTCTCTTATGCAATCAATGGAGGAGATGCCCAACCAGGAGTTTGTAGCAGACCCCTTACACATCTAAAAAACTACATATCCCAGCTGTGCCAGAAACAGCTTCGTGTCTTTCTGTAAAGATGGAATAGTTGGCGGGGGAGGGGTCTGGATGCCCCCCACCGTTCACACAGTTTGTTTGAAATGCAGTAAACTAATACTAATAAAGTTTTATTGATCTGTAATCACTTTTCTCTGCCCGTTTTCTACAAGTGTGTATAAGATTTTGTACAAATTTGTACTTTTAGACAACTTGAGCTACGTCTTCAAACTGTGATGTATGTAACAAATGCATGCCTTCACATGTATGTTGATGTACAATCACAGACATTTTACAAGGTTCTGTTTCATTTACAGAAACTAACAAATAACACAAAGGTCACATTTAAAAGTTATTTGTTGTTTTAACTCGTGTTCAAATTCATCCAGAACAAAAATAAAATTGACACTAGACTTCAAGTAATAGACTTATTTGGGAGACAATAGCTGACGATGGTCTACTGACAAAGAACATCAAGTTTTCTTTTAAATCACAAAAAAAAGCATAAAAGTAGTTGTTGTATTAGTTTATTAGATGGTAGAAATATAAAACTATTGGTGTACCCTCCACAAAATTCTACTTAAAAAGAAAAAAGTGATTTATCTTTATAGAACCCTTAATGTATTGACATAAATCATATAGAGCAATCAATCTCTCTGACCATTGACGTCTTCTGGCAACCCTTAGATGAACCATATTTAACTGGGTCTTATTATGGAGGTCAAACTCTTAAAACACTCTGGAAACTGTGGAAACAAACCCTACGACCAAGTTATAAACAGGAAAATTGATTCTTTTCCAACTTTCCAACACATGGGTCTCAGAGATTAAACCTGAGCTACTGTTGCTGTGAAAATGTTTATCCTCCCATGGCTATAATTTCCATTTAATAAAGGAATGCATATAAATGCATATAAAAGAGTGTTTAGTGAAAAAAACTCCCCATTTCCTGCACCAGCATAATGAAAAGCAGAAATCAATGGAAACGGATTCACTCTGTGCATTTGTTATTGGCTTTACAAGTCAGTGTCTTTTGTTTGTGCTGAAACATTAAAAGTCGGAAAGTGCATTGGGGGGGGATTGTGGACGACTTTCAATCAAAACCCAAACCAAACTCCAATGACATGAATGACTGCTGCCTTGAATGCAGCAGCATGGAGTGTTGGCCACAAACGCCTGCTGAGAGAATTCAGTGTGTGCCCTCACAGCTGACAGACTCCCAGGTTCGTTTTGATCCCACCTCACTGCACGGCTGTAGCCTGAGGGAGGAGAAAAGGGGAAATAAGGACACCTTCTAAATGAAGAGAAAATTGAAACACCATCTCTGCTTGACACGAGGGGAAAATGGTTCACGGTTTTCTATAGTAATTATCGTTGATTATTTGTCCTTATGATTTGGACATAGCAACTAGGAGGGAAATTCTGGAATAGGTGTTTAGCTGTTTTCATTAAAAAGACTTGTTTTATTCAGTGTTGTACATTTGAAAGTACAGTAAACATATTCAAAAATGTCCTACTCCAGATTTGACCGCCGTCTGCTAAAGAATCTGTCACAGCTGTTTCCTCCAGTTCCTGAATTGCTCTTACAAAGGTTTGTGCCGCTGCATGGACAAATGGCGTCCGCTGACTCGGAAGTGGCCAAAAAATATCCTGAAACGCTGAGGAAGAAAATCCTGTAGAATAAATATCATCCAGAGCAGGTGTTTAATGTGGCTGAAACCAGCCTCTTCTGGAAGAAGATGCCCGCTTGCACTTAACTGATGAAGGAGGAAGCTTTGGCTCCTGATTTGAGGCACAGAGAGACACTCCTCATGTGCGTTATAAAGTACACTTCGGTACAGTAAATATTTTATTTAGCATCAGAAAAGTTTCAGTATTGTTTTTGATAAGTAAGCATCGGTGACGGACACTCTTCGGCTGGTGGGTGGTCCTCCGTTTTCACGGATTCGGCGTATTTGTCTCTGGTCCTTAACCCCCGCAGATCCGGTAGTTACTGGACTGTCACGGTGCCCCCGGCTGAGCCCTCGTCATCTCATCCACCTGTTGACAACGGCTGTGCCTCATCAGCGCCATCAGGATCCAGACTCTTAAGGAGGACCAGGACCTGTACTCGACGCTAGTTCGTTGTACTCCTCGGTGCTTCACTGGCCGCCCATGCACAATCTCGCTCTAGTCTCTTTGCCTTGTCTAATCCCCTGTCTGTCTGCCTCTTAGGACTCTCGCTGTCATCTGGACCTACGGTCGCACTCACCTCTCGCTGCCTCTCGTCTTGGCTTCTCGCTGGAAGATCCTCGGACCACGGTGTTCGCCACAAGAACCTCCAACCAGCTCCTGTGGATTTCTCCCCTATTAATTCTGCCTCCAGAATTAAAGAATCTTTTGAACCTACCATTCTGTCTGCCGAGTATCCTTCCGGGTTCCAGCATCTGGGTCTGCTAAAGCCTGCTATCCATGACAGAACGAACTAGCCAGAACTCCGACCCAGCTGACCCGGAAGGACTCCGCCTGGCCATATCCCAGCAAGGTATGTTGCTCTCCCGCCAAGCCGATGCTCTCTCGCAAATGTCCGCTACCCAACAGGAGTTATTTCATCGGTTGGACAACCTTACGCAAGCCCTCGCCGGAGTTACTAGCCAAACAGCTAGCACAGCCACCGCGGCCTCCCCGGTTTCCGGTGACCTCACTACCGTCATGTCCGCGTCTCTGGATGAAAACATCCGGTCACAACCCGAGCCGTTTCATGGCGACGTGGAGGCCTGCGGCGGATTTCTACTACAATGTCGTCTGATTTTCCAACAGGCACCCAGGTACTATCAGTCTGATCAACGGAAAATTTCCCTAATTGTCAATTCACTCCGCAGCAAGGCACTGCAGTGGGCCCAAGCCTTTCTGGCGGCTAACCCTGTCTCGCATCTCCCCTTTGAACGGTTCATCGGAGAATTTCGGCTCGTATTCGATCAGCCACGAAAGCAGGAAGAAGCCACCCGGCGGTTATTAAGCCTCAAGCAGCTTAACCGACCGGTGAGTGATCACATCATTGACTTCCGCATCTTAGCGGTCGAAGCTGGCTGGCCCGATATCGCGCTCAAGGGGGTGTTCTATCAATCATTGAACGATAAGATTAAGGACCATCTATGTACTCAACCGGAGGCCGACAATTTCGAGGAACTGGTTACCGCCGCCCTCCGTTCCGACATACGGATTCGGGAACGTCAAGCGGAACGGAGTTGTGTTAACCGGCGTCCGCCCTCAGAAACCTTTCTTCACTCTCCTCAATACCACCCACAGCCATCTGTCGGCGCAGAACATTCCAACCTGCCGTCTGAAGAACCTATGCAGATTGGACATTCAAAGCTCTCTTCTGAGGAGAGGCTCAAGCGCCGTAATGAAGGGTTGTGTTTCTATTGTGGAGACTCTGGTCATGTTGTTTCTCAGTGCAAGAGCCGTTTAAACTCCAGAACCCCTCGCTAAGAGACAGGTCGCGAGGGGACCCGTCTGAAAGTAAGCCTTTCTTGTTCATGCCTGTCAAGTTTCCAAGCATTAATCAAGTTCATGAATGTTTTGCCCTCATAGACTCTGGAGCTGAACACAGCCTCATCGACTCTGGTCTGGTTCGCCAACTCGGGTTACCTGTCGAACCTCTCGCCGCTCCTGTAAAAGCCGCTGGGTTAGGTGGAAAGTTGTTGTCAAAAATCACTTCTCGCACCGAACCCATACAGCTAATCACGTCCGGTAATCATCGTGAGTACCATCAATTCTTTATTACCGACTCTCCTCAAACTCCCGTTATCTTAGGGTATTCCTGGCTACAATTACATAACCCACAAACTAACTGGTCTACCTCTCGGATCACCAATTGGAGTACTTATTGTTTGGCGAATTGTTTACACTCTGCCCTTCCCACTACCGTTTCGGTTAAACTTCCCGAAAATGAAAACATTGATCTCGCTAAGGTGCCGTCATGCTACCACGATCTAAGATCCGTATTTAGTAAATCCAAGGCGTGTGCTTTACCGCCGCACAGACCCTACGACTGTGCTATAGAACTTCTCAACGGTGCCTCCCTCCCCAAGGGGAAGTTATACAATCTATCCGGTCCAGAAAAAGTCTCCATGGAGAATTACATTCAGGAAGCCCTTTCTCTTGGGCACATCCGACCTTCTTCCTCCCCTGCAGGGGCCGGGTTCTTCTTTGTAGAAAAGAAGGACGGGTCCCTCAGACCTTGCATTGATTATCGTGAGCTCAACCAAATAACTGTGAAGGACAAATACTCGCTTCCTCTCCTCAATTCTGTCTTCGATTCTGTCCAGGGGGCTACCATCTTTACTAAATTAGATCTCCGGAACGCCTACCATCTGGTTAGGGTCCGGGAGGGGGACGAATGGAAGACGGCTTTCAACACCCCCCTTGGACATTTCGAATACCTAGTCATGCCTTTCGGCCTCACCAATGCCCCTGCCATTTTCCAACGTCTAGTTAATGACGTGCTCCGTGATTATCTCAACCGTTTTGTATTCATCTATCTAGACGATATTCTGGTCTATTCCAACAGTCCCCCCGAACATCGTCACCACGTCAGGTTGGTTCTCGAACGGCTTTTAGAGAACCAACTGTTTGTAAAAGCCGAAAAATGCGAATTTCACGCTGACTCCGTCTCATTCTTAGGGTACATTCTCGAGGCTGGCAAAATCAAACCAGATCCAGCCAAAATTCAAGCCGTCTCCGAGTGGAGTATCCCAGAAACTCGGAAAAAATTGCAGCAGTTTCTGGGGTTTTCTAACTTCTATCGGCGGTTCATCCGCAACTACAGCCAGATCGCCGCTCCTCTCACTCGTCTCACTTCTGTCAAGGTACCCTACGTTTGGAACTCTGCCGCTGACTCGGCCTTCACTCGTCTCAAGGAACTTTTCACCTCGGCGCCCATTCTCATCCAACCTGACATCCACAGGCAGTTTACTGTGGAGGTTGACGCCTCGGACTCCGGTGTGGGGGCCGTGTTGTCCCAGCGTGATCCTACATCAGGCAAACTCAAGCCATGTGCCTTCTTTTCTAAGAAGCTGAACCCTGCAGAGCGGAACTACGACGTCGGCAACCGAGAACTATTGGCCATCAAGCTGGCTCTCGAAGAGTGGAGACACTGGTTGGAGGGGGCAGAACAACCGTTTGTAGTATGGACCGACCATAAAAATCTGGCTTACCTACGTTCCGCAAAGAGACTAAACTCCAGACAAGCACGCTGGTGCCTTTTCTTTGATAGATTCAAGTTCACCATCACTTACCGCCCGGGCAGTAAGAACGGCAAACCCGACGCCCTGTCTCGTAAGTTTTGCACCTCGGACGACAATACCACTCTCCCAATCATTCCGGACTCCTTTTTTGTGGGCAACCTCACCTGGGACGTAGAAACCCAGCTCCTACAGGTCCAAGGTGAGAAGCCCGACTCAGTTACCTGTCCCCCTGGCACTCTGTTTGTTCCGGATAGGCTCAGGTCCGATGTCATCACCTGGGGTCACAGCTCCAAGGTCGCCTGCCATGGGGGCGTGCGCCGGACCCTCGCACTCCTCAGACGACGGTTTTTCTGGCCTTCCATGGACACGGATGTGCGGCAGTACATCGCCGCCTGCTCCACCTGCGCTAGAGCCAAGACCTCCAACTCGCCTCCTGCCGGCCATCTCCTGCCTCTGCCTGCGCCTCACCCTGGTCCCACATTGCCATGGACTTCGTCACAGGCCTGCCACCCTCGCATGGGTTTACTGTCATACTTACCGTTGTTGACCGTTTTTCCAAAGCTGCTCAGTTCATTCCGTTGCACCAACTCCCTTCAGCTACTGAAACTGCCAACCTCTTAGTCAATCATGTTTTCCGTCATCACGGCATCCCTGCTGATATTGTGTCTGACCGCGGTCCACAGTTCACTTCACAGGTTTGGATAGCTTTCTGCTCCGCCCTCGGAGCGTCTGTCAGTCTCACCTCTGGGTACCACCCGCAATCTAATGGCCAGGCAGAGCGGGCAAATCAGGAGTTGGAGGCAACCCTCCGCTGTCTGGCGGCTCAAAATCCGGAGGACTGGTCAGATTACCTCGTCTGGGTGGAGTATGCGCATAACAACCACCCGGCCTCGGCCACGGGCATGTCCCCATTTGAGGCCTCATTGGGGTATTCTCCACCTCTGTTCCCCTCACAGGAGCTTGATCTGGCGGTACCTTCTGTCCAACTCCACCTGCAGCGCTGTCAGGACGTCTGGTGCCAGGCCAGGGCTGCCCTCCTCCGGACTGCAGAAGGTAACCGCCAGATTGCTAACCGACACCGTGTTGCCAGTCCCACCTATGTGCCAGGTCAGCAAGTGTGGCTGTCATCCAAGAACATTCCGCTCCAGGCCACGTCTCGGAAACTGGCACCACGCTTCATTGGTCCGTTCCCCGTGGAACGCGTCATCAACCCCACCTGTGTCCGTTTGAAACTCCCTGCCGCACTCAAAATCCACCCTTCGTTCCATGTCTCGCAACTCAAGCCTGTCCGTCAGAGCCCCCTTTGCCCGCCGTCCGCTTCCCCACCACCCGCCCGGCTCATCGACGGCGCTCCGGCTTACACCGCCAGCCGGGTTTTGGACATTCGGCGCCGGGGTCGTGGGTACCAATACCTGGTGGACTGGGAAGGCTATGGCCCGGAGGAGCGGTCGTGGATTCCCCGCTCGTTCATCTTGGACCCCTCCCTCATAGAGGATTTCCTCCGGGCCAACCCCGATCGCCGCCCTGTTCCGCCTGGAGGCGGTCGTTTGAGGGGGGGTACTGTCACGGTGCCCCCGGCTGAGCCCTCGTCATCTCATCCACCTGTTGACAACGGCTGTGCCTCATCAGCGCCATCAGGATCCAGACTCTTAAGGAGGACCAGGACCTGTACTCGACGCTAGTTCGTTGTACTCCTCGGTGCTTCACTGGCCGCCCATGCACAATCTCGCTCTAGTCTCTTTGCCTTGTCTAATCCCCTGTCTGTCTGCCTCTTAGGACTCTCGCTGTCATCTGGACCTACGGTCGCACTCACCTCTCGCTGCCTCTCGTCTTGGCTTCTCGCTGGAAGATCCTCGGACCACGGTGTTCGCCACAAGAACCTCCAACCAGCTCCTGTGGATTTCTCCCCTATTAATTCTGCCTCCAGAATTAAAGAATCTTTTGAACCTACCATTCTGTCTGCCGAGTATCCTTCCGGGTTCCAGCATCTGGGTCTGCTAAAGCCTGCTAGCCATGACATGGACACTACTATTGACTCTACTTCATGGCAGGTATGTGCACACATTGGGCCATAGGGGTGCTTTGGTCAATTTCTTCTACTTTTAGTGGATGTCAGAGCAGGGGAAGGAAATCATGCACAGAATATACAAAATAAAGCAACAGCTTAATTTTCAAAATAAAAGGACCTTGTTTATTGAAGGGTGTGTTACCATTGCCTCTGGCATCTCTCCCTAACATTGATCTTTGCTCGTTCAATTTTTTTAAATGTACATTTAAAAAATGAACATTTGGGGCTGTGTGGCCAGTGCAGGTACTGGAAATCTTGTCAAAGTTGAAGGTGGCATGGATTCCAGTCAGTATCAGCAGATTCTTACAAACAATGTTCAAGAATCAGTGAGAAAGTTGAAGTTACGCCGGGGCTGGATACTTCAACAAGACAATGACCCTAAACACTGCTCTGATTCTACAAAGGCATTCATGCAGAGGAACAAGTACAATGTTCTGGAACGGCCATCTGAGTCCCCAGACCTGAATATTATTGAAAATCTGCGGTGTGATTTTAAGCGGGCTGTCCATGCTTGGAAGCCATCGAATCTGACTGAACTGGAGATGTTTTGCAAAGAGGAATGCTCCAAAATACCTTCAACCAGAATCCAGCCCCTTATTGGAAGCTATAGGAAGCGATTGGAGGCTGTCATTTATGCCAAAGGAGGATCTACTAAATATTGATGGCATGTTTCTGTTGGGGGGCCCACATTTATGCACCTGCCTATTTTTGTTGAAGTAATTATTGCACAGTTTCTTTAAATCCAATAAACTTTGTTTCAGTTCTCAAATATCACTGTGTTCATCTGCTATATGATATTTTTAAGTGAAATTGATGATCCAAATCCACCAATGATTTATGAAGAAAAATCTGGAAAATTATCAGGGCTGCCCAAACTTTCTCATTCCACTGTATGTACTGGCTTTAGCAGGGGGACAAGTCTCGCACTGCAGGGTTTGAGTCCCTGTTGGTGTTGTTTGTCACTGATGGTAGTCTTTGTTACTTTGGTCGCAGCTCTCTGCAGGTCATTCAGTAGGTCCCCCCGTGCGACTCTGGGGTCTTTCCTCACCCTTCTTGTGATCATTTTAACCCCACAGGGTGAGATCTTGGGGTGAGCCGGGAGATTATCAGTGGTCTTGTATGTCTTCCATTTCCTAATAACTGCTCCCACAGTTGCTGGCTACCTGTTGTAGCGACTTAAAAAACCAAACAGTCGATGAGAGGCTGATGCTGGGTCCAGTTTTTGAATGACGCGCTCAAAATAAACCATGAAGCTTAACAAGGTTCATATTTTGAAGTTTTATTAATGAAAAAAGAAGGTAATGAAATACACTTATTATTGTGATCAAAAAAGAGAAAAAACAAAGAATCAAGAAAAAGCACTAAAGCGTACAAAGCGCCAGACAAAAAAAACACGTGACTTACAATCAATTAATGTCACCGCCCACAACTATGTGACCCACCAGCTGATTACCCTACTTAATGACCCATAATTAAAACATAAACAAAAAAAAAATTCAAGTTAATTCATGGCACCTACAGCTATTGCAGATTCTGTCCTCCCAGCCTGGTGCTCTTTGGTCTTGGCCATAGTTAAGTTTGAAGTGTGACTGTTTGAGGTTGTGGACAGATCTATTTTATAGATAATGAGTTCACACAGGTGCCATTATTACAGGTAACAAGTGGAGGACAGAGGATCCTTAAGAAACCACCCAAAAACAAGTTGCTGCTTAACTTATTTCAATCAGAAGACTGGGTTTAGCACTTACAGTTGCTTAGTCAAGGGAGTTTAAGAATGACCTTGTCTAAAGTTTTTTCCAAATGTTGAATGTTCCCCTTGCTTTTCTGGTAAAGCAATTAAACAAGAAAATAAAAAAAACAGACAGTCTCCATGTGGACACAAACAGTAAAAGATCAAATAAAACCAGAAGACCCTGTGTCACTGGGGAAGGAGAATCAAGGAAAACAGCTTGAAGCAAAAAGGAGGAGAGAAGATTTCTGGATTTCAACATTGTATGAGCGTTTTAAGCCAAAGCACAAAATAGCGCTGGTGTGAAAGTATAAAAAGGTATATTTAGGCATTTTTATGGCATCATATGGCCATTTAAAAATATTTCTACAATTAAAGATAGGAATGATATTTTAAACTGAAAAATAAGACCAAAAATTGTCTGGCCAGAAAGTTGAACACATCTGCAAATGTGAAACTTTACAACTTACATTAAAATATAAATAATAAAAATTCTTATTTGATCAATTTTAGTGAAATAGAAAACAATAACAAAGACAGAGGAAAATATTTAACAGTGGCTATTTAAGCTTATACATCACAGAAATATGGATTTTTATTTCATTATTATATTTATTTGCATTTGTCAGACTATAAGTCGCTTTGGGATATAAGTCGCAGCACCAGAAAGTCACAAATAAGTCTCACTTTTTGGAGAAATTCATTTAAAGGGCCTATACCATCCCATTCTTAAGCCTTTTATAGTAAACATAATCTATGTATATGATAATATATTACCTTTGGCACAAAAAAAACAATCTCTTTAATAAAATATTATTAATTTCTTAAGCTCTTTCCCAACCTGGAAGTAAGACGACTCCATCTCTGAGGCAGCGCCTTTCGCTCCTTGTGGCGTCATCCTAGAGGCGGCCTCGTCTGCGTTTCTCCCACGAAAACAAACATCACTCGAACTTTTGCCAAGATGCATTTGAATGTTGTGCATAGAAAATGAAAGCGTTTAGCCGATCAGCGCTAGCTTAAAGGATAAAGTGGGTGGGTGTGTTAGCCTGGGGGCGGGGCTAGCAGTGCAGACTCTTTCTGGAAGGGGCTGTTCTCCACTTTGTGATGTCCCAGTGGTACGACCCAGCCGTTTTGTGGGTTGGGAGGGGCTGGTGACCAGAGAGCGGGTTTTTAGAGGAATACCCAGAAATGCCTCTCTGGGGTTGTTTTTGTGAGGAATGAAGATTATAATACACTTAAAAGCTCAAAAATGTTGATTTTGCATGATATAGGCCCTTTAACAAAATACTGAACCAAGGACGGACAATATATCTTAAAAGGCAAATCATGATAATGGAATAAGTAACAATTAAACAGGTAGTTTGGCAGAGATTTTTGCGGCCGATGCCTTTTCTGACACAATCCTGTATCCGGGCTGATGGCTGGCTGCACATACAAACAACATTAACAATTGTATATGCAACTGAAACACACATTACACCCCAACATACATGCACCCAATGCTCAACACAAAGACTGAATTTGTTTAATGCAGCCGCCATATGCTTCCATGGCATGCAGCGTCAGCAGGAAGATAACTAGGTGAGCAGCTTCTCATTAAAATCTAACACCAAACCATTTTTCATAAGACTCCCACATTTGTCTGTCACAAAAGACACAAACAGACACGACCACCACATGAGATCAGAAGAGACATCAGAGCGCTGAGTGCGGCTTTTTCCTTCACCTGCGTCTCAGATGGGTTGGTTGGGGGCCATTTGTCACTGATGAACCCCCTCTGGCACAGCGCAGGAAGAGATTTATTTGATTCATGTCTAACGCTGCTTTTTTATGGGGGAAAGATGGAGAATTTTAAACAGAATGACTTCAGCTTTTTTTCACAACCGTATGCTTTTTTTTAAACACACACTGAATTCAAAGTCTGAACCTCAGGAAAATCCCTCCTTCATTTAAAAACCCAACTTTGTGATTAAAAAAAATGATAACCAATTTATTAATTTAGTCTCGCTTTCCAGTTTGAATTTAATGGGATGCTTAACATTACAATAAACGATTAATGTCCTCAACATGTCAAAAAATAATAACACGAGTTTGTAGAAATAGTTAACTAGATCAAAAGAAGACTGATGGCAGCATCAATACTGGCATTGGTATTTTTAAAAACTACCTTTGTCATGTTCTGAATACGAGACAGACCCAGATGCTGGAACCCGGAAGGACGCCACAGGTTAGTGGAGTGGTAAGTCAGGAGTTTAATTTCCAGTAAATCTTAAAGGTGAAGTTGGGAGGCTGGTGGGAACTTGAATCAGGTTCGAAAATCTTGGCTTGGACTGGAACTGCACAGCTGGAGATACTGACGTGGCATGACTGGAGATCTTGACGGGGCGTGGCTGGAGGTAGTAGCGCGGTAGCGTAGTGGGTTTTTCCACAGGAACTCAGGACTGCTTGGGAAGACATCCAACACAGGTGATACTCATGGGTAATAAATCCTAAGCAGGAGAACAAGGTTAGCGAAGGACTAGACAAGATAGCTTTGACTAGAATAAACTAGACCAGGCTTAGTCACCATAAGGGGCAACGAACTGGCGTTGAATACTGGAGCTGGGTCTCTTTATGAAGGGCAGAGGCTTGATGATGAGAGTGATCACAGCTGATGGAGTCAGAAGCAGAGCAAGGGGGGAAGGGAGAGGAGACTGACAGAGGCAGCATGACAACCTTAAACTAATAGTATCAGATCAAAAGAGACTAAAAAAAAGAGCTAAAGAGAGCTTCAATATCCGTTTTGAAGGTCCCGTAATGCAAAATCAATGTCGAACATTAATTTCCTTCAACCAAGCAGATGTTGAATTGGTGTCAGCAGGGTCTTCTAGCAGGCTTAGGCAACGTCACACTATTCAGACCTTCTGATTGGACGTGCATTAGTACGCTAAAAAAATTGTTAGCCCTTAATGGCTGAAGAAGGAAAAGAAGTTGATTTGGTGGCAGATATAATCTCAAGGCCATTTTCTAGAAAAGCTGGACATTGTCAAGAAAGATTGGACAACTCTGGCACTGACTAGCTTGTCACAACCAGCAGGAGGATTTGTCCACCATTTCTGGATCGACAACTACGAGTGGTACCCCCAGCTCACAGGCTCTGAGGAACACCATAAACTGTATTGCTGGAAGTGCTTATTTGCCTCGGATTGACAAGGTGCTTGGAGCAGCACTGGGTTTGGAAATTTGACTTGCCTAACTAAGGCAGCAAAGAAACACCATAAGCAGATGTGTTTACTGTTTTGTTTATTCCGTTTATTTGTAGGCATTTGTTGTGGCTGCAGGAATTTTCAATCTGCAATGCAAAGCTCGTTTCTGCTTCATAAAATGGTTAAGATAATGGTTAAGATCTAAGATGAAGGAACAAATAATGGAGCAGAGGTGCAACCCTTGGCTCTAATGGTGAAACTGAGTATGAAATGGCATCTGCCAAGAATACTGTCCGCCTCCACTTGGATTTTCTTCAATTAAATGCATTTCTCACTAAACATAACGCCGATTATGAACAACAAAATTCTCAAAGTTGAAACAGTGACACCATCTTAGAAACCACTTGCCTCTACAAAAAAAATGAGTGTAACCTGATTTTAGATTTTTTTTTTTTTACATTTTTAATTTTTATGTTTTAGATTTGAGGCTTTTTGAAAAGAATCTCTATTTGAGATACAAACAGTGGTGCCCATTTTGGAGTGTTTGATGCAACACTTACTGATCTCTCTTTAATCACCTACTTGAAACAACCAAGTATTATCAACGCTGCATATAAATATATATATTTCAAGTGCATAGTGGAAAATACAGAACTCAGTCAAATGTAATACTCCCCATTTGGTTTTGTCTAAATCTATCTTCTTATCTCATTCTTGAGGCTGGAAAGCAGGAGGTCCCACTGACTATACATTCAATAAAAATCAAGCTCGTCTTCTGATGTAATTTATTAGAGAACAATCTAATGAACGGCGGAGGGACCGCAGCAGACATGAAAACGAATGTAAACGTCTATTTTATCAGCTTGACACAAAGAAGAAAAATAAGATCTAAGGTGGATTTTCTTTGTCCTTTGTACAGAAACGTTTCAATAAACCCTTAATTCCATCTTCATGTCTTAAAACTGTGTTACTAAGAATTCAAACCCACAAGATCAAAGACTGTTGGACAGACGTGTCAAATCGAATCAAATTAAAGGGCACACCACTTGAAAACCAAAACCCCTCAACATTGACCTGTGAGGCACAGAAAAGAGTGACAAAAACCAAAAGCATGAAGACAGCGAACCAAACTAACTACTGCTTTTGAGGCTTTTACTAGGACAGTTGAGAGATTTTTGATGTCTTTTGTAGTAAATTTTATTAGATTTACCTGCTTTCATTTTCTGTCTTAAAATCTCTAATCATGGGAACCAAAACCATTCATGACCTTTAGAGTTCATTTTCAGATTTTACAGCTCCCCATTTTGCCAAGTAGGACAACCTGGTCAATTAGATACTAAGCATTTTGTTTAGACAATCACCACTTCTGTAATCTTTTTTGTTTTTCTGAGGAGATGAATGATCCACACCCTTGTTTTTGATTGCATGTGTTTTCATTTTATGGTCTCTTATTTGAATTTTCCTATTTGAAGTTTCAGTGTCTGTTTAGTTCAAAGAGATTTATTTTCCTGGATGTAGATCCGATGATGACTATGGAGGCAGAGTCCCGTAGAAACGTGATACGATGTGGAACGGGAAGGTCACTGCTGAGTCGTGGCGTAGGAGTAGCTCTGAATGTGGAAACCAAGTGGACACTTATGGAGGATAATTCCTGCAGGCGAGGCGTAAGCATAAAGTTAGCGTGAGACAAACTTTCATGAACAAAGGTACATGAGCATCCAGACTAGGCACCGTAGAGGAGCAACGAACTGGCAATGAATGCTGGCACTGGATCTCCTTAAGAGGGGCTATAGGTTGATGAGCTGAGGGTCCACAGCTGGTGATGATCAGGATCAGAGCAGAGAGGGAAAGGGGAGGAGAGACTGTCAGAGGCACCATGACACTATCCTAAATTCGACTTATAAAAATGTCTGATTCTGGATTCTAGGTTTCAAATTTTCCTCTAACTGTACGTTTTATTGAGGGATGAAGAAATTGCCATGTAAAGAATTGGTTTAAAGTGCCATTTAACCGGCTTTTCACAGATCGAGGCGCTGAGTCCCACACAAAACTGAATTAAATGTGAAGGGGAACATTACAGCAAAGTTTAGTTTCAAACACATATGCAGTTCAAATTTCCTACAATTGAGACGATGAACATTTTTTATAGCAATTGTGTTGTTAATTCCTAATTGAGCTTTTCAAACATCTTTTAATTTAATTCATTAAATGAATGAATTCTAAACCACAAAGTGATGAAGCCTGTTGACGTTTAACTTACTAAAAAAAAAAAATTCACAATCATTTTATTTCATAACCAATTCCTCAACGCAGGACTTCTTTTGAGGAGAGTTTTGAACCTCCATTAAAAACATGTTCAATTAAATCAAACACCGTATAATGCCGCACTGATTGATATCATACTACAAAGCCTAAAATAACTTAAAAATGTTGACCATGAAATGAAACATTTTTAAAGATTAAATTAATGTGGAAAAAAAAGGATTATGATAAAAGGATGCAGGGACGAGAAACAGTTCGTCTTCTGATGAGGCGCAAATAATAATGAGAGAAAATTCCCTCAGATGAAGAATTCTTCAATTCACTTTACATTTTCAAAGAGAGTTAAAGAAATTATTAAACAAGAAGAGTCATCATTGTAATAGAGCTGTTGGTCTGTTGAACATCTATATGCTGTCTCTGGATATGAAAAAAAAAAACAAGGACTTCAGCAGCAGGCCACAATAAACACCAAAGAGTGTTTTTAAAACAGCCTATGGCATTGAGGCCCACTGTGTGTCATGCTATTATAAAAAGAGCTGTTCAAGAGTCTGACAGTGGAAGCAGTGAGTGGTGACAGCATAATTTGCAAAGTCTTTGTGATGAGATGCTGAGACAACATCACCGCTGATGGAGAAATAGAGAAGTCGCTTGTGTGTTAAAATTGCCATTCAAACTTGGCCAATCAATTGTGGCAGACATTTAAATGTTAATGGCCTTAAATGGACCACCACTTTGTTGGTGGACAAAAAGTTAAAGCTGGGTTTATTTTTAGCCTTCTTAATTAAAGATGGGAAGCTCATCCTCTTTTAGAAAAAGAAAGGGAAAATGGATGGATGGATGGATGGATGGATGGATGGATGGATGGATGGATGGATGGATGGATGGATGGATGGATGGATGGATGTATTGGTGGATGGTGGATTTTATGCTTGAGAATTCACCTGAATTGTCGAGGTATATATAAAAGAGACATATTATTTTCAATTGGTGAGTAATAGAAATCCAACTCTTTTATTTTGTAAAGGAGCAAGAGGTGTAATTTAGAAAAGCCCATCAAAAAGCATCCATTCACGGTTCCTTCAGAAGATTTTCACTTTTGTTTTTTTCTACCCTAAATTATTGCCTTTTATCCCTGTCAGTCAAGCTGCTTTCTACCCAAGTATTTTACACGCTTTGCATTTGTTCACCTTTGTCTCAGTATTCATGTCCGTCACCTACGGTACATAGAACATCAAGAGGAAAATTCTTCCAAATCTGTTTCAAATCTTTACATTTTCAGAACAAAAATGTTCATCTGTTAAAACTGCAGATGCTTTGAGGTCTCAGAATGTCCAGTCTCTACTTTCACATTGCACTCACCAAACAGTCAAACACATGTTCAGAAACAATATAGACATTTGGTTATATTATACAATATCTAGCTGTGTTTCCATTGGCTGTGAAATTGCTTAAACTGGATTTTCCAGGATTAGTTCATGTAATAGAAACACGACAATCATCCGACAAACTTGCCTTTGCAAAAGAATAAAGGTTTTGCGCTTGGAGGAGGTGGTTTCTGAGGCTAACCGAAATACACATATTTCCCAAAACTGCAATGGAAACACTTTTTTAAATTAACAGAGTCACATGACCACCAACCGGATGGCTTTTTGCTTCTTGGTAGGACCTGGCGGTCTTGGGCGCTTCACAGTGGGCGCCACCAGAGGTCCCACAGCGTCACACAGCTCATCCAAAGTTGAGTGTGTCATGTGGAATTGTTCGATCCATAGCTCCTCTGTCAAATCACCAACCACCATTTGCCAAAATGGTTTCATCCGTAGCCCCTCCCAAGTTTAAGGAGCTCGCCGCTCCATGACCTGAAGAAGACGCCGACGTCTCCTTTGATAGATGATGATGAGCGCTATGTCGTGGCAGAAATATAAACGTATCTGCTGTCAATCAGTTATTGTTCACATCCGTGTTTTTGAATGACTGATTGCCTTACTTGGTTTGTGTTTATTTGCATTGTTCGGATTGAATTAAAACTGTAATTGTGAGAGTGTGTTTTTCCACATTTCTAGAATTTTGATCAAGTTTTGCGCATATTTGTGATGAAAATGCAGTTAATTTAGTCTTAGAGCCTCATCAGGATTTTTATTCAATGAAATTCCATTTTCTTCAAGTGACATTGAATTTTTCTATACAACCACAATAATAGTTTTTTTTTTTTTTATTGATACTGGATTTAATATGGAGACTGTGCTTGTTTGACTATAAACACATCTTTGAAAGCGTTTATGGGAAATTCAATTTTGTGTTTAAGTTTTTGTACATGACTGAATACTAGTTTAAAAGCTTTGCACTTGACATTTAGTCTTCTGATAAGACAAAGAAGCTTAAATAAATGGGCTGTGATTGTTTCTGGTGTTCTCCAGATCTTCACCTGGGCTGTTTCCAAATGCAAAAACATGCCATCAAATAACTTGCTAAGCAGGCGTGTGCACTCGTAGGGCCCTAGGGGTGCTTGAGCATCTGCCCTTTTTTGCCTCATACTAAACAGCGACCCAAAGCCCTCTGTTTTTTTTCTTGTTTGTGTGAACAATATTAATTTTAGTTAGAGATACAAGAAAAAGAAACGTCACGGCAGGGAAGGAACTTGAATCTGTTAGTTATGAAATATCCAGTCGTCATCACAAGTGTAAATGTGGTTCATATTTCAGGGAAATGCTCTATGTTAGTTAAGGAGTCACTTTTTGCTTTAGCCAGACATCTGAGCGGCGCAACAATTGAAAGGAAAGCAGATCATGCAGGGACAGGAAGCTGGGTACGAAGTACAAAATAAAACACCGGGAGAAATTTTTAAATAGATGAACAGTATTTATGATGAGTTTGTAGCTTCCTCACTACAGGTCTGACACTAAATGAATCTGTTTGAAGTAATATCTTCTAATTAGAAATGCCTTGTTTAAACTCTGTATCATCAATTTTTACCATCTTTTTATTTTGTTATCTTTCCAGTCACAACCAAAGTCATTGTTTGGAAGATAAGATGCAAAAGAGAATTAAGCTGTGAATTCCAACACAGAACAGGATTCACACTGGATCCAAAACTTTCTGGAACTGGAGATGTAGGAGCCAACATGCAGGAAACTGGGCTTGCATGTGAAACGGAAACGTCAACATCTAATAAATGAACTTAAACAGGACAAAAACCGAGGAGAAACAAGAAAACAGAGGAACAGACGATGTCCAACTGAAAACTCCTTCTTTCTCTTTCGGCTTTTCCCATCAGGGGTCGCCACAGCGAATCATCCTTTTCCACCTCACTCTATCATGGACATCTTCTACCCTAACATTAGCCAACTTCATGTCCTCTGTTAAGACATCCATGTATCTCCTCTTTGGCCGTCCTCTTGCCCTCCTGCCAGGCAGCTCCATCTCCAACATCCTTCTACCAATATATCCACTATCCCTCCTCTGAACATGTCCAAACCATCTCAGTCTGGCTTCTCTGACTTTGTCGCTAACACAGGCAACATGAGCCGTCCCTCTGATGTACTCGTTCCTTATCCTGTCTAACCTGGTCACTCCTAAGGAGAACCTCAACATCTTCATCTCCGCTACCTCCATCTCAGCCTCTTGTCTCTGTCTCACTGCTACCGTCTCTAACCCATAGAGCAGAGCTGGTCTCACCACTGTCTTGTACACCTTTCCTTTGAGTCTTGCTGGCACTCTTCTGTCACACAACACTCCTGACACTTTCCTCCAACCGCTCCAACCTGCCTGCACTCGCCTCTTCACCTCTTTTCCACACTCCCCATCACACTGAACTGTTGACCCCAAGTACTTAAACTCCTGCACCTTCTTCACCTCAGCCCCCTGTAACCTAACGCTTCTACCTTGATCCCTCTCGTTCAGACACATGTATTCTGTCTTACTACGACTGACCTTCATGCCTCTTCTTTCCAGAGCAAACCTCCACCTCTCTAGCTGTTCCTCCACCTGCTCTCTACTCTCACTGCAAATTACAATGTCATCCGCAAACATCATTGTCCAGGGAGATTCCTGTCTTACCTCATCTGTCAGCCTGTCCATCAGCATAGCAAACAAAAAAGGACTCAAAGCTGATCCTTGGTGTAGTCCCACCTCCACCTTGAACTCCTCTGTCTGACCTACAGCACATCTCACCACCGTCATACTTCTCTCATACATGTCCTGAACTACTCTGACATACTTCTCTGCCACTCCAGACGACCTCATACAGTACCACAGCTCCTCCCTCGGCACCCTGTCATACGCCTTCTCTAAATCTACGAACACACAATGCAGCTCCTTCTGACCTTCTCTGTACTTTTCCATCAACATTCTCAAAGCAAAAATGGCATCAGTGGTGCTCTTACGGGGCATGAAACCATACTGCTGCTCACAGATCTCCACCTTCTTCCTAAGCCTGGCTTCCACTACTCTTTCCCACAGCTTCATTGTGTGGCTCATCAACTTTATTCCTCTATAGTTGCTGCAGTTCTGCGTGTCACCCTTGTTCTTAAAGATCGGAACCAGAACGCTTCTCCTCCATTCCTCAGGCATCTTCTCACTCTCTAAAATCCCATTGAACAACTTTTTCAGTTGGACGATGTCCAACTGAAAACAATGAACAGAAATAAGGACAGCTGTGGATGATTAACATGAACCTGGAGTGACTGACAGACCAAAAACATCACTGAAAAACTAAACTAAACCCCGGAATTGTCACAGCAACAGCAGGATGACATTAAATATTATTAGGACTTTCAGCATTCTGGGGATAACGGCTGTAGGATGTCTGTGTTTAAAACATTACCATTTGTATTCAATTTGGTTCATGTTGATTATGCCTGCAGCACATTGTGCCGACATAAACAGCCTCCGGTGTTTTATTGCTTTGAAGCCTTCCAAGTTCTGTGAATGAAGTGAATGAACACATGTTGGCAATCGCTTTTGCCTACACAGGGATAATAGCTACATAGTCATGTATTAGTTGTTTATTTGAAAATTTTACCTATTTTTCATATTGTTTAACGCAGTGGTCCCCAACCTTTTTAACGCCATGGACCGGTGTGACGTCACATCAAGAGTTCACAGACCGGTTTATAAGATGTGGGATCAGAGACGTCACAAGACGAACCATGAGCTTTTATTTTGACACGCATTACATTGTCTATCGCACAGGTGTCATCCTCCTCTCCCCTTCCCACACTTATGGAGCAAAAAAGAAGTACTGTCTATTAAGTGTAGCTTTCTTTTTTTTGGAAGTCGAAGGCTCCTGTTTGGTCTCCAGGCTGGGCCTTTTCCCCTTGGCAAAGAAACTTTCCAAATACGTTTGTTTTTTATTCATTGTGCTAGTTCCTGGGTTTTATTTTAGCGGTATCTTATCACGTGACCGAGAAGAGCGACTTGGCCTGCGTCAAGAGTAACATAGACGGTGTAAAAGCTGCGTCTGGATATTTTATTTACTGGTAGATTTATCGGTGAGGAAAGTCTAAAAGATTTTCCTTCTTTTTTGCAGAAACGAAGTGTTGAAGGAAACAATCTGCATCCTGAAGAAAACAAACAGATAAATGAAGGAATTATCACAGATTCTGCATTTATTTGCCTTTGTCATGGAAAAAAAATGAGGGGAAGGGAAGAGCTTTTAAATATTTGATGGTGGAGATTTTTTACCAGCGTGTGGTGTGGAGTTAAGTTTTATAAGCTGCCATCTGTTACGGCCTGAGAGCCAAAGACTCAGAGAATGAGGAAAAGAGGATGAAGAAAGCAGATTCTGTGCTGAAGGTGAATCTAAAACCTCTGGAACTCATTTTGTCATAATTTTATGCTATAATGTTATAATGGGCAACTCTGCTTAGCGTATTTGTCCAGAAACTGTCTTTCTTTTACTTTTTTATGGACTGTTCAACCCTGAGTACAGACAAAACACAGAAGATAGAAAAGGAAATTGAAACAGTACATTTTTCTAAAAAAGCATTTTCTTGTCTTTTTCTATTTCACAGCTGTTTGAATAAGAAATCCAATTTTAAGCCTAATTATTTTTATACATGTCCTCCATCGTGAGACAAAAATGGCACAATAGCATGTTAGAAACACCAAAAACACCATTTTCATCAGAGTGGGTCTTATATGTGGAAACGCTGACACATGTGACAATAGCATGATGAGAAAAGTTATCTCTACCTTTCCAACTGTTTAAGAAAGCCTTCAGTAGCACTCTGACCTGCTGGCTGTCGCCACAGGTGAACTCAGCTGTGAGGAATGTCCAGGGAAGAAAACATCTAGAGCCGTGCCAGCCCTGTTAACCAGCACTTGTACACAGAGAGCCGACAGGCTGACAGCTTAATTCCCTCAGATATAAACCGTTTCCAAACCTGTGTCTCCTTCTGCTCGCCAATGGTAAAAAAGTAAGGAAAAACAAGATAAAGCACTATTGGTAACTTGTTAAGGCCGTCTCACACAGCCACTACGTACATTTTGTTCTTATTGCACAGATGAAAACTGGTCATAGGTGAAATAAGTGAGAAGAGTGGTTTTAATGTTTTAATGAACCACGTTAAACCACCGTAGACGTTTGAATAAACCCCTCAAAGAACAAGTAAAGCAACGCAGAACATGAACCATGCATGATTATTGCCCTGTTTATATGCAATTCATCAGTGATTCATGCATCAATGACGGAATCTTAACGTGACATGTGCGCTGTATACAGTACAGACCAAACATTTGGACACACTTTCTCATTCAAAGAGTTTCCTCTATTTTCATGACTATGAAAATTGTTGATTTACACTGAAGGCATCAAAACTGTGAATTAACAAATGTGGAATTATACACTTAGCAGAAAAGTGTGAAACAACTGAAAATATTTCATATTGTAGGTTTTTCATAGCAGCCACCTTTTGCTTTGATTACTGCTTTGTACACTCTTGGCATTCTCTTGATGAGCTTCAAGAGGTTGTCACCTGAAATGTTTTTCATTTCACAGGTGTGTCCTGTCAGGTTTAATAAGTGTGATTTCTTGCCTTATAAATGGGGTTGGGATCATCAGTTGTGTTGTGCAGAAGTCAGCTGATAGTCCTACTGATTAGACTGTTAGAATTTGGATTATGGCAAGAAAAAAGCAGCTAAGTACAGAAAAACGAGTGACCATCTTTACTTTAAGAAATGAAGGTCAGTCAGTCTGAAAATTTGGGAAAACTTTGAAAGTGTCTCCAAGTGCAGTCACAAAAACCATCAAGCGCTACAAAGAAACTGGCTCACATGCGGACCTCCCCAGGAAAGGAAGACCAAGAGTCACCTCTGCTGTGGAGGATAAGTTCATCCGAGTCAGCAGCCTCAGAAATGGCAGCTTAACAGCAGCTCAGATTAGAGAGCAGGTCAATGGCACACAGAGTTCTAGCAGCAGACACATCTCTACAGCAAATGTTCGAAGGAGACTGAGTGAATCAGGCGTTCATGCTAGAATATCTGCTAGGAAACCACTGCTAAAGAAAGGCAACAAGCAGAAGAGACTTGTTTGGGTTAAAGAACACAAGGAATGGACATTAGACCAGTGGAAATCTGGGCTTTGGTCTGATGAGTCCAAATTGGAAATTTTTGGTTCCAACTACCGTGTCTTTGTGCGACGCAGATAAGGTGAACGGATGGACTCTACATGCCTGGTTCCCATCGTGAAGCATGGAGGAGGAGGTGTGATAGTGTGGGGGTGCTTTGCTGGTGACACTGTTGGGGATTTATTCTAAATTGAAGGCATACTGAACCAGCATGGCTACCACAGCATCTTGCAGCACCATGCTATTCCATCCGGTTTGCGTAGTTGGACCATTATTTTATTTCAACAGGACAATGACCCCAAACGCACCTCCAGGCTGGATGAGGGCTATTTGACCAAGAAGGTGAGTTGTGGGGGGCTGCGCCAGATGACCTGGCCTTCACAGTCACCGGACCTGAACCCAATCCAGAAGGTTTGGGGTGAGCTGGACTGCAGAGTGAAGGCAAAACGGCAAACAAGTGCTAAGCATTCTGGGAACTCCTTCAAGACTGTAGGAGGACCATTTCAGGTGACTACCTCTAGAAGTTCATCAAGACAATGCCAAGAGTGTGCAAAGCAGCAATCAAAGCCAAAGGTGGCTACTTTGAAAAACCTAGAATATGACGTATTTTCAGTTGTTTCACAATTTTTTTGTTATGTATATAACTCAACGTGTTAAGTCATAGTTTTGATGCCTTCAGAATCTATAATTTTCATAGTCATGAAAATAAAGAAAATTCTTTGAATGAGAGGGTGTGTCCAAACTGTTTGGTCTGTACTGTGTTTTATGTAAATGTTTTACATTGGTGGTTCATGCTTGAAAAGTTTGTACACATACGTGGAACGTATGCCTTCTTCCCAGCAGGATACGACCAAGATTATTAGGGCCCGAGCACGGAGTGCAAGGACCCTATTGTAATTCGAATGTTTATTATTAGGGCCCGAGCACGGAGTGCAAGGACCCTATTGTAATTCGAATGTTTATTATTATTATTATTATTAGGGCCCGAGCACGGAGTGCAAGGACCCTATTGTAATTCGAATGTTTATTATTATTAGGGCCCGAGCACGGAGTGCAAGGACCCTATTGTAATTCGAATGTTTATTAGGGCCCGAGCACGGAGTGCAAGGACCCTATTGTAATTCGAATGTTTATTATTATTATTATTATTAGGGCCCGAGCACGGAGTGCAAGGACCCTATTGTATCTGTTAGGTTTATTATTAGGGCCCGAGCACGGAGTGCAAGGACCCTATTGTATCTGTAAGAGTTATTATTATTATTCTTTTTCTTCCGACGGAAGAGTCGCCTTTTTGAGGCCTTTAACATACCCCAAAACTCACCAAATTTGGCACACACATCAGGAGTCGCGAAAAATTTCGTATTTTACAGGAGATTGGCATGGGCGCACAAAAACAGCTCGACAGCGCCACCTACAGTGACATTTGTCCCGAGCCCCCGCATATGCTTTGACATACAAGCTTGATTTTTTCAGGACATGTTCATCAGATGGAAACCTACAAAAAAGTCTCTTGGGACCAAGCTGTCAGTCGCACAGGAAGTCTGCTATATTGGTGTCAATATGTCATTTTTGCTCTATTTTGGACATTTGTAGGCCTCGTTCTAGAACGAACTCCTCCTAGAGATTTATGAATAATGACTCCAAACTTTGGTTTTGTAAACTAAACACATGTCCGATGTTAAATTGCGAAGCTTTAAAGGTATTACGGATGTTTGTGACCGTGGCGGCGCGTCGAACTTGGAGGTCATTTTGAAAACACGCCATGAAAAGAAAAATGGCCATTACTCAGCCATGCAAAATCCAATCTGATCCAAAGTTGATATGCATGATTGTAGTCTGACTTTGAACACATCTGCAGTGGAAGAATCTGGAACAAGTGTAGCGCCACCTGCTGGCAGCAGGAAATGACATGTTTGACTTGGAGCATCACTGCTCCAAGTAGGATGAGCCGACACACCTCAAAATGACGTCCACCTGTTGAAAAGCCATTGAAGTTTACTCTGATAAAAAGCCATAACTTTCAACGCAGGGGTGTGGTCGTGACAGAGCGGCGAAGTTGGGCGTCTCGCCGTGCACACAAAAGTTGCTCTCACGTGCACATTCCTTGTCCAATCTCACTGAAATTCAATGGAGGTAATGAGGCTTCCATTCTGAACCCATGGATATGACAATCTTGGACGAGCTCTATAGCGCCACCTAGTTATTGCATTGGGCACATTCTGCCCTGTATTTTCTCTTTGCTTTGTCCGATGTGCATGAAATTAAAACTGGAGATACTCAGAAGGGTCCTCTCTCATCATGTAAAGTTTCATGGGTGTACACCTGACGGTGCCTGCGTAACAGGAAGTGGTCGATTATGTGCACCCAAATAATAGAAATTTATTATAAATCAGCCGTTTGTCTCAGGAAGCTGAGATTTCAGAATTAGATGCCTTTAATAACCTCCAGCTTTGATATGTAACACTATAGGGTCTACGAGAAACTTCATCACTTGATTTTTTTAATGAAATTTTGGACTGAACAAAGATTTTTAGCATAAATTCTGTTTAGGTCATCAGCACCAAGAATTCAACTTTCATAGGCATTTATGTGCTACTGCTTCCTAAAAAAATTCAGAATGATTGAAGTTACAGGTGAACTTTTAGACATCATTTCATCCAAAAAGGTCCGAAAACGTCTTTTTAGGCAAAACTGCAAACACCTATTTTTTTGCATAACTTATCTTTCAAATATCAGCACAAAAAAATTAAAAACGGTAGGGATCTGTGTTTGCTGCCTTCCATATTTTTTTCAGACTTAAAAGTGTAACAGATGATTTATAAAAAATCCTTTTCATCCAAAAACCTGTGTTAAATCTGTCTAGACTCCAAACAAACATTTTTTTATGGTAACTTATGTTTCAACAATCGACACCAATTTTCACAGACCTAAAGCTGAACATGTCCCATAGCTCCCTGTATATTTTCATAGATATAAAATGAACTGGTCATTCTAACATCTGGCATTCTAACATCTAACATCTTACATGTCAAAGCCTCTCTCAGCCTGGCTCTGCTGAAGGAGTCGTGTTACAACCCCGCCCCCTCCTGCTGGGACCCCTGCTATGTAAATTAGCAAGCAGTGAACAGAGAGATGAGGAGTAAGAATGGCCATTATTCAGGCATGCATAATCCAAAGACAGCCAGTTAAACACTGAAAGACATATTTTTTCGGTATGTCTTTCATACATCTTTAGTATTAAAAACTCTCCAAGATGAATGTGCCTGACTCCACCTGCAGGTGGATCACAGACTTCCTGACGGACAGACAGCAGTATGTGAGGCTGGGGAAGCTCGTCTCAGATACTCGGACCACAAGCACCGGATCCCCCCAGGGCTGTGTCCTTTCACCCCTGTTACTCTCCCTGTACACAAACAGCTGCACAGCTGGTCACCTGTCTGTCAAACTCCTGAAGTTTGCTGACGACACCACACTCATCGGCCTCATCTCTGACGGAGATGAGTCGGCCTACAGGAGTGAAATAGCCAGGCTGGTGTCATAGTGCAGCGCTAACAACCTGGAGCTTAATGCTCTGAAGACAGTGGAGATGACAGTGGACTTCAGGAAGGCCCCAGCCCCCCTCCCCCCTGTCATCCTCTGTGACTCCCCGGTGACCTCTGTGGAGTCCTTCTGCTTCCTGGGAACCATCATCAGCCAGGACCTCAAGTGGGAGCAGAACATCAGCTCCATCACTAAGAAGGTCCAGCAGAGGATGTACTTCCTGAGGCAGCTGAAGAAGTTTCACCTCCCTGAAAAGATGCTGGTAGACTTTTACACCGCCATCATCGAATCCACCCTCACGTCCTCCATCACAGTCTGGTTCGCTGCGGCCACGGCCAGAGACAAGGCCAAGCTGCAACGCGTCATCCACTCAGCAGAGAAGGTGATCGGCTGCCACCTCCCGTCTCTCCAGGAGCTGCACATCTCCAGGACCTGGAGGCGGGCAGCCAGGATTGTAGCCAACCCCTCTCATCCAGGACATAATCTCTTTCGGCCCCTCCCTTCTGGCAAGAGGCTCCGGTCCATCAGGACCAGGACCTCGCGCCACAAGAACAGCTTCTTCCCCACTGCAGCCAGCCTGCTGAACAGAACCCCAACTCCCCCAGGTGACCCCCCCTCCCCCCCCCGCCCACCAAAGGACTGTCGGTGCCACTTACAGGCCCCACCATCCCAGCCCATCTGTGCTCCCACTTTAATTCACCTTACTCTACTGTATATAGTGTGTTGTTGTTGTTAACTTAATTTTTAACTTATTCTTAATTGCACTATACACCAAGTCAAATTCCTCGTTTTGTAAAGTGCGCTCTACTGAACCTGGCAATAAAACTTTTTCTGATTCCTGATTCTGATTCTGATTCTATTAATCATTGTTTTTTATTCATTCAAAATGCAATTAAATCAATATTTTATCTTTTTTCTTTTCCTTTTTCTTTTTTTTTATCTCTTATATCCTTTTTTATAATCAATGTTTGAACTTCTTTTCCTTTCTATTGTCATGGTTTCAGTTTGTTGTCTTTTTTTTCGCTTTAGTTCTTGTTCTGTCTTGTTTGGTTCTGTTTCCTGTTTTATTTTGAAAGGTTTCCTGTCTTGTCATGTTTCTTGAGTTTTACTTCCTTTGGTCCCCATCTGCCCTAATCGTGTTCACCTGTGTCTTGTCTGCCCTGTCTGTATATAAGTCTTGTCTCTGCCTTCCTCCTGTGCTGGTCCATTAACTTCTGCTCATGTTGATCACGTCTTCTTGTCTGGCGTCCATGTCCCTTGCCATGCCACAGTAAGTTTTTGTTTTTAGTTTTGTCATCCTGCTCTGCAGCGCTTTTTGTTAGTTAAATAAACCCACTTGCCCTGAACCCGTTTGCCTCCCGTCTCTGCGCCTGGGTCCTACCTGCTCTCGAGCCTCCCCCCCACACGACATCTATACATCCAATGAAATTAAACTACAAATCAACAAACACAACTGATAACAAATGTCTCTAAAAAATGATGTGTATATTTGCAGAACCTTAAAAACACCAAACAAATAACAAATGCTTCCCAATTAAAGTACAAAAAATGGAACACAAAATGTGAAACCCAAGTTAGAAATTGCAATTTGAAAAAGATACTTTTTTCAGCAGCTTTTCAAAATCAATCACCAATTCTACTCTTCTGTGGATGAAACAAAGAACTCCAGAACAATGAAGCCATTTCTCTAAGTCTCTCTCACCTTCAGTTTTAAACAAGGTCTGTGAAAATCCACCATACATTGGTCACATGAACTCAGAGACCTGCTAAAAGTGCACAATTGTAAAAGCTCTTTTATATAGACAACTGTTTGTTTGCTTAGAGCTCTAAATATAAAAAAAAAATGCTTTTCTATCACCTAGACACAGATGGAGAACCATATCAACTGGATTAATAACAGGGTGGCATGTTTAGACAACATGAAGCTGTCCATCACATTTTTGACCTAAACATGTAAACACATCCTTGGCTCTGCGGTTAGGAAATGGTATTTGGGAATCTCTTTATACCAGGAGCCAGCCTGGCCATTGGAACATCGCCACAGTGCCCATCCAGACTGGGACAGCAACGGGGTCCACTTCAGAGCCGTGAGCTGCTGTGTTTAACTCCAGCTGTCCCAGCAAGGGAGACAACTGCAGCAACATCCACTGACCAAGCTGACAAGCCCTGGCAGAAAAGATCCCCACAAGAAAAACACTGGCTCAGGCAGGCTGGTCAAAAAAAAATAGTTTTGCCATTGTCTTGCAGCTCGCAGATCAAGTGGTTTAGTTTTCCAGTAATGTCAGTCAAGAATGCAAGTTCAGATTCACAATGTTCATATTCACCATATTCAACAGACATCTCCTCCAATAGCACCTTAAAAATCCTGTGCTGTTTTGCTTTGCAGCTGAGGTTGTTTACGATTTTCAGAATAAGAGTCATTATATGTCCAGAGCCAATCACTTCTGCACATAAGGCCTGCTGGTGAATGACGCAGCAGTAATGCAGACATTTTGGAAAGTCTGGGTCAGCTTTACAGTGAGTGATGAAACCTGTTTGTCTATTGATCATAGCAGGAGTCCCATCTGCAGTCACTGCTACCAGCTTTTCTAATTGTACCTTTTTCTGCACAAAAACTCCTTCACTGTGTTATACATTTCAACTCCTCTTGTAGTTGTCTGTTAGGGCAGATGTGTCAGGAGTTCTTCTCTTGTGGAAACCAAAAGCTATGCTGTACTGTTGCCGTCCACAGACTCATCACACTGGACGTTAACCACCTGCACTTTGCAAGATCCCGGTCCAGCTAATTGGCCAAGTTATCAGACATAGCTGACACTCATCTAGACATTGTAGTGGAAATTGAATGAGTTCTATTGTTCTCATCCTTAGGGACAGTGATAGCAATTATCATCATTGCTTGAATTTTTTTCATGCTATATGCAAAAGTCTTTGTCCCTTAAGGCAACAGATTACAGCCCCCCCCCCCCCCCCCCCCCCCCCCCCCAGGCTGCTGTCGTATTAACAATAGCTTGGAGCTCCAGAATGGACAAGAAAAAACGACGAGAATGGCTCGAGCAGGGCGTTGCTCACGGGGCGGTCGCTCGTGCCATGCGGTCGCACGTGCTCGGGCCCGCTAAATGCTACTTGTAGCTTTAATTATTATTATTATTTTTCTTCTGCCGGAAGAATCGCATTTTTGAGGCCTTTAACATACCCCAAAACTCACCAAATTTGGCACACACATCAGGGGTCGCGAAAAATTTCGTATTTTATGAGAAATTGGCATGGGTGCGCAAAAATGGCTCGACAGCGCCACCTACACTGACTTTTGTCCCGACGCCCCGCATACGCTTTAACGTACAAGCTTGATTTTTTCAGGGCATGTTCATCAGATGGAAACCTACAAAAAAGTCTGTAGGTACCAAGCTGTCAGTCGCACAGGAAGTCTGCTATATTGATGTCAATATGTCATTTTTGCTCTATTTTGGACATTTGCAGGCCTCCTTCTAGAACGAACTCCTCCTAGAGATTTGTGAATAATGACTCCAAACTTTGGTTTTGTAAACTAGACACATGTCCGATGTTAAATTGCAAAGCTTTTAAGTTTTTACAGAAGTTTGTGACCGTGGCGGCGCGTAGAAATTCGACGTTGTTTCGAAAACACGCCATGAAAAGAAAAATGGCCATAACTCAGCCATGCATAATCCAATCTGATCAAAAATTGATATGCATGATTGTAGTCTGACTCTGAACACATCTGCAGTGAAAAAATCTGGAAAAAGTGTAGCGCCACCTGCTGGCAAGAGGAAATGACATGTTTTACTTGGAGCATCACTGCTCCGAGTAGGATGAGCCGACACACCTGAAAATGACGTCCACCTGTTGAAAAGCCATTGAAGTTTACTCTGACAAAAAACCATAACTTTCAATGCGGGGGTGTGGTCGTGACAGAGCGGCAAAGTTGGGCATCTCGCTATGCACACAAAAGTTGCTCTCACGTGCACATTCCTTGTCCAATCTCACTGAAATTCAATGGATATGATGAAGCTTCTATTCTGAACCCATGGATATGACAATCTTGGACGAGCTCTATAGCGCCACCTAGTTATTGCATTGGGCACATTCTGCCCTGTATTTTCTCTTTGCTTTGTCCGATGTGCATGAAATTAAAACTGGAGATACTCAGAAGGGTCCTCTCTCATCATGTAAAGTTTCATGGGTGTACACCTGACGGTGCCTGCGTAACAGGAAGTGGTCGATTATGTGCACCCAAATAATAGAAATTTATTATAAATCAGCCGTTTGTCTCAGGAAGCTGAGATTTCAGAATTAGATGCCTTTAATAACCTCCAGCTTTGATATGTAACACTATAGGGTCTACGAGAAACTTCATCACTTGATTTTTTTAATGAAATTTTGGACTGAACAAAGATTTTTAGCATAAATTCTGTTTAGGTTATCAGCACCAAGAATTCAACTTTCATAGGCATTTATGTGCTACTGCTTCCTAAAAAAATTCAGAATGATTGAAGTTACAGGTGACATCTTAGAGAGCATTACATCCAAAAAGGTCCGAAAACGTCTTTTTAGGCAAAACTACAAACACCTATTTTTTTTCATAACTTAATCATCATATATCAACACCATTTATTTTTTCAAATGTAGGGATCTGTGTTTGCTGCCTTCCATATTTTTTTCAGAAGTCCAGGTGAAACAGATGATTTTAAAAAAATCCTGATTCATCCCAAAACCTGTGCTTTTTCCGTCTGGACTCCAAACAAGTGTGTTTTAAAATTACTTATGCTTCAAATATCCACACCAAGTTTCACACGCATATAGCTGAACATGTCTAAATGCTTCTTGAATATTCTTTACAGATATAAAATGAACTGGTCAACTGTAGGATGTCATTTCATCTTACATGCTTAAGTCTTTTCCTCATGCTGCAGCCTGCTCCTCAATCATCCCTGTTGCTGGAGTCAAATTTCACCCCCCCCCCCCCCCCCCCCACACACACACACCAGCTGCCAGTTCATATGCTAACTAACCCAGAAGTGAGGTGACAAGAGTTTAGACACAAGAGGGAGGGCAGACTGCTTTTTCATTTGTTTTGTATGTCTTTCATAGATTTTTATGAATAATCATTGCTTTTCTAGTCATGTAAAATGCAATTAACCTAATATTTTATCTTTTTTTTTTTACAAACAAAACATATGAATGTGCTCCAAAACAAAACCCAACTCTCAGTACAGTTCTACAGATGTAACATAAGACTTAGACAGTAAATGTCTCTTTTATCCTTTTTTAATCAATGCTGCAACTTCTTTTCCTTAATATAAATCCAATGAAATTAAACTACAAAACCAAAAAACACAACGTATAGCAAATTTCTCTAAATAAATTATGTGTATATACAATATGTAGCACTTTTAAACAAAATAATAACAAATCCTTCCAATACAAGCACAGAAAAATGGAACACAAAATTTAAAACCCAAATTTGAAATGGCAATTTTAAAAAGATAATTTTTTCAGCCTGCTAAAAGTGCACAATTGTAAAAGCTCTTTTATATAGACAACTGTTTGGTTGCTTAGAGCTCTAAATATAAAAACAATGCCTTTATGGACGTGGCACGGATGGCACGGATGTTCAGCAGGGTAAACCCCAGGAAAGCGGCGGGACCTGATGGAGTTCCCGGAAAGGTTCTGCGGGCCTGCGCCGATCAACTCTCCCAGGTCTTCACAAAAATCTTCAACCTGTCGCTAGCTCAGGCTTTCATCCCTGCTTGCCTGAAGTCATCCACTATCATCCCGATACCCAAAAAGTCCTCATCCACAGCCTTCCTCACGGACTTCCGCCCAGTTGCACTCACTCCTGTCATCACAAAGTGTCTGGAGCGGCTGCTCCTGGGACACATTAAAGACTCCCTCCCTCCAATCTTCGTCCCCCACCAGTTTGCTTACAAAGCAAACAGATCAACGGATGATGCCATTTCCATCACCCTCCACACTGCGCTGAGCCACCTGGAACACAGAGACACCTACGCCAGGATGCTCTTTGTGGACTATAGCTCAGCCTTTAACACAATCATTCCTGACATTCTGGTCAACAAACTGTCTGAACTAGGACTCCACCCACTCACCTGCTCGTGGATCAAGGACTTCCTGACAAACAGACCACAGACAGTCAAACTTGACCCCCACCTCTCCTCCACCCGGACGCTGAGCACAGGCTCCACACAGGGATGTGTGCTGAGTCCTCTGCTGTATACACTGTACACAGCAGACTGCAGACCAGCCCACACCAGCAACACCGTGGTGAAGTTTGCAGACGACACTACTGTGGTGGGGCTGATCTCTGGGGACGACGAGACGGCCTACAGAGACGAAGTCCTGAAACTCTCAAGGTGGTGTCAGGCTAATAACCTCATCCTGAACACCACCAAGACCAAGGAGATCATCCTGGACTTCAGAAAAAACAGAACAGATCCACCCCCACTCTACATCGATGGAAACTGTGTGGAGAGGGTCCACAGCTTCACCCTCCTGGGCACCACCATCTCTGCTGACCTCACATGGTCTAACAACACCATGACTGTCATCAGGAAGGCCCAGCAACGCCTGCACTTCCTGAGAAAACTTAGGAGGAACGACGTCAGCCAGGAGCTGCTGGTAACGTTCTACCGCTCAACCATTGAGAGCATTCTGTCCTATGGCATCAAAGTGTGGTTTTCCCACTGCACTGAAGCAGAACGGCAGAGCCTCCAGAGAGTGGTAAAGACAGCGCAGAGGATCATCGGCTGCCCCCTCCCCTCACTGAAGGACATTTACCAGTCTCGCTGCCTCAGCAGAGTGACTAGCATCACCACTAACTCCACCCATTCTGCTTTCCCTCTGTTTGAACTGCTGCCCTCTGGAAGGAGGTACAGGTCCATCAGAACCAGGACAAACAGACTAAGAAACAGCTTTTTTCCACAGGCAATTATCATACGGAATGCACATACGTCCACCAACCACACCTCACTCTAATTTTACTACAATGCGTGCAATATCCTGACTGTCTAACCGGGTCACTGTGCAATAACTTGATATTTATTAAGCTGTGCTCACAGCAACTCATGTAATTCCATTCTATTTTATTCACAAATATTTAATATTTAACAGTTTCTGTCCATATTGTTCATTTTTTGTTAAGAGTTGTAAATACAGTATTTCTTTTTCTATTCTATTTTTATTTTTATTTTATGTAACTCCTTCACTCCAAGGCTGCTGCAATTTCATTGTATCCCCATGTACAATGACAATAAACGATTCTGATTCTGATTATATCACTTAGACACAGATGGAGAACCATATCAACTGGATTGGTAACAGCAACAACCACCGACCAAGCCGGCAAGCCCTGGCAGAAAAGATCCCCACAAGAAACACTGCAGGCTGTTCCATAAAAAATATAGTTTTACCATTGCCTTGCAGATCACAGTTGAAGTGGTTTAGTTTTCCTAAAAAAATTCAGAATGATTGAAGTTACAGGTGAACTTTTAGACAACATTTGATCCAAAAAGGTCCGAAAACGTCTTTTTAGGCAAAACTGCAAACACCTATTTTTTTGCATAACTTATCTTTCAAATATCAGCACAAAAAAATTAAAAACGGTAGGGATCTGTGTTTGCTGCCTTCCATATTTTTTTCAGACTTAAAAGTGTAACAGATGATTTATAAAAAATCCTTTTTCATCCAAAAACCTGTGTTAAATCTGTCTAGACTTAGTATTAAAAACTCTCCAAGATGAATGTGCCTGACTCCACCTGCAGGTGGATCACAGACTTCCTGACGGACAGACAGCAGTATGTGAGGCTGGGGAAGCTCGTCTCAGATACTCGGACCACAAGCACCGGATCCCCCCAGGGCTGTGTCCTTTCACCCCTGTTACTCTCCCTGTACACAAACAGCTGCACAGCTGGTCACCTGTCTGTCAAACTCCTGAAGTTTGCTGACGACACCACACTCATCGGCCTCATCTCTGACGGAGATGAGTCGGCCTACAGGAGTGAAATAGCCAGGCTGGTGTCATAGTGCAGCGCTAACAACCTGGAGCTTAATGCTCTGAAGACAGTGGAGATGACAGTGGACTTCAGGAAGGCCCCAGCCCCCCTCCCCCCTGTCATCCTCTGTGACTCCCCGGTGACCTCTGTGGAGTCCTTCTGCTTCCTGGGAACCATCATCAGCCAGGACCTCAAGTGGGAGCAGAACATCAGCTCCATCACTAAGAAGGTCCAGCAGAGGATGTACTTCCTGAGGCAGCTGAAGAAGTTTCACCTCCCTGAAAAGATGCTGGTAGACTTTTACACCGCCATCATCGAATCCACCCTCACGTCCTCCATCACAGTCTGGTTCGCTGCGGCCACGGCCAGAGACAAGGCCAAGCTGCAACGCGTCATCCACTCAGCAGAGAAGGTGATCGGCTGCCACCTCCCGTCTCTCCAGGAGCTGCACATCTCCAGGACCTGGAGGCGGGCAGCCAGGATTGTAGCCAACCCCTCTCATCCAGGACATAATCTCTTTCGGCCCCTCCCTTCTGGCAAGAGGCTCCGGTCCATCAGGACCAGGACCTCGCGCCACAAGAACAGCTTCTTCCCCACTGCAGCCAGCCTGCTGAACAGAACCCCAACTCCCCCAGGTGACCACCCTCCCCCCCCCCGCCCACCAAAGGACTGTCGGTGCCACTTACAGGCCCCACCATCCCAGCCCATCTGTGCTCCCACTTTAATTCACCTTACTCTACTGTATATAGTGTGTTGTTGTTGTTAACTTAATTTTTAACTTATTCTTAATTGCACTATACACCAAGTCAAATTCCTCGTTTTGTAAAGTGCGCTCTACTGAACCTGGCAATAAAACTTTTTCTGATTTCTGATTCTATTAATCATTGTTTTTTATTCATTCAAAATGCAATTAAATCAATATTTTATCTTTTTTCTTTTCCTTTTTCTTTTTTTTATCTCTTATATCCTTTTTTATAATCAATGTTTGAACTTCTTTTCCTTTCTATTGTCATGGTTTCAGTTTGCTGTCTTTTTTTTCGCTTTAGTTCTTGTTCTGTCTTGTTTGGTTCTGTTTCCTGTTTTATTTTGAAAGGTTTCCTGTCTTGTCATGTTTTTGAGTTTTACTTCCTTTGGTCCCCATCTGCCCTAATCGTGTTCACCTGTGTCTTGTCTGCCCTGTCTGTATATAAGTCTTGTCTCTGCCTTCCTCCTGTGCTGGTCCATTAACTTCTGCTCATGTTGATCACGTCTTCTTGTCTGGCGTCCATGTCCCTTGCCATGCCACAGTAAGTTTTTGTTTTTAGTTTTGTCATCCTGCTCTGCAGCGCTTTTTGTTAGTTAAATAAACCCACTTGCCCTGAACCCGTTTGCCTCCCGTCTCTGCGCCTGGGTCCTACCTGCTGTCGAGCCTCCCCCCCACACGACATCTATACATCCAATGAAATTAAACTACAAATCAACAAACACAACTGATAACAAATGTCTCTAAAAAATGATGTGTATATTTGCAGAACCTTAAAAACACCAAACAAATAACAAATGCTTCCCAAATAAAGCACAAAAAATGGAACACAAAATGTAAAACCCAAGTTAGAAATTGCAATTTGAAAAAGATACTTTTTTCAGCAGCTTTTCAAAATCAATCACCAATTCTACTCTTCTGTGGATGAAACAAAGAACTCCAGAACAATGAAGCCATTTCTCTAAGTCTCTCTCACCTTCAGTTTTAAACAAGGTCTGTGAAAATCCACCATACATTGGTCACATGAACTCAGAGACCTGCTAAAAGTGCACAATTGTAAAAGCTCTTTTATATAGACAACTGTTTGTTTGCTTAGAGCTCTAAATATAAAAAAAAATGCTTTTCTATCACCTAGACACAGATGGAGAACCATATCAACTGGATTAATAACAGGGTGGCATGTTTAGACAACATGAAGCTGTCCATCACATTTTTGACCTAAACATGTAAACACATCCTTGGCTCTGCGGTTAGGAAATGGTATTTGGGAATCTCTTTATACCAGGAGCCAGCCTGGCCATTGGAACATCGCCACAGTGCCCATCCAGACTGGGACAGCAACGGGGTCCACTTCAGAGCCGTGAGCTGCTGTGTTTAACTCCAGCTGTCCCAGCAAGGGAGACAACTGCAGCAACATCCACTGACCAAGCTGACAAGCCCTGGCAGAAAAGATCCCCACAAGAAAAACACTGGCTCAGGCAGGCTGGTCAAAAAAAAATAGTTTTGCCATTGTCTTGAGGCTCGCAGATCAAGTGGTTTAGTTTTCCAGTAATGTCAGTCAAGAATGCAAGTTCAGATTCACAATGTTCATATTCACCATATTCAACAGACATCTCCTCCAATAGCACCTTAAAAATCCTGTGCTGTTTTGCTTTGCAGCTGAGGTTGTTTACGATTTTCAGAATAAGAGTCATTATATGTCCAGAGCCAATCACTTCTGCACATAAGGCCTGCTGGTGAATGACGCAGCAGTAATGCAGACATTTTGGAAAGTCTGGGTCAGCTTTACAGTGAGTGATGAAACCTGTTTGTCTATTGATCATAGCAGGAGTCCCATCTGCAGTCACTGCTACCAGCTTTTCTAATTGTACCTTTTTCTGCACAAAAACTCCTTCACCGTGTTATACATTTCAACTCCTCTTGTAGTTGTCTGTTAGGGCAGATGTGTCAGGAGTTCTTCTCTTGTGGAAACCAAAAGCTATGCTGTACTGTTGCCGTCCACAGACTCATTACACTGGACGTTAACCACCTGCACTTTGCAAGATCCCGGTCCAGCTAATTGGCCAAGTTATCAGACATAGCTGACACTCATCTAGACATTGTAGTGGAAATTGAATGAGTTCTATTGTTCTCATCCTTAGGGACAGTGATAGCAATTATCATCATTGCTTGAATTTTTTTCATGCTATATGCAAAAGTCTTTGTCCCTTAAGGCAACAGATTACAGCCCCCCCCCCCCAGGCTGCTGTCGTATTAACAATAGCTTGGAGCTCCAGAATGGACAAGAAAAAACGACGAGAATGGCTCGAGCAGGGCGTTGCTCACGGGGCGGTCGCTCGTGCCATGCGGTCGCACGTGCTCGGGCCCGCTAAATGCTACTTGTAGCTTTAATTATTATTATTATTCTACCGGAAGAGTCGCCTTTTTGAGGCCTTTAACATACCCCAAAACTCACCAAATTTGGCACACACATCAGGAGTCGCGAAAAATTTCGTATTTTACAGGAGATTGGCATGGGCGCAGAAAAACGGCTTGATAGCGCCACCTACAGTGACTTTTGTCCCGACGCCCCGCATACGCTTTAACGTACAAGCTTGATTTTTACAGGGCATGTTCTTCAGATAGAGACCTACAAAAAAGTCTGAAAGGACCCACCTGTCACTCGCACAGGAAGTCTGATATATTGAGGTCAATATGTCATTTTTGCTTCATTTTGGACATTTGCAGGCCTCACTCTAGAGCGAACTCCTCCTAGAGATTTGTGAATAATGACTCCAAACTTTGGTTTTGTAAACTAGACACATGTCCGATGTTAAATTGCGAAGCTTTTAAGTTTTTACGGATGTTTGTGACCGTGGCGGCGCGTCGAAAATGGAGGTCATTTTGAAAACACGCCATGAAAAGAAAAATGGCCATTACTCAGCCATGCAAAATCCAATATGATCCAAAGTTGATATGCATGATTGTAGTCTGACTTTGAACACATCTGCAGTGGAAGAATCTGGAATAGGTGTAGCGCCACCTGCTGGTAAAAGGAAATGACATGTTTTACTTGGAGCATCACTGCTCCAAGTAGGATGAGCCGACACACCTCAAAATGATGTCCACCTGTTGAAAAGCCATTGATGTTTACTCTGATAAAAAGCCATAACTTTCAATGCGGGGGTGTGGTCGTGACAGAGCGGCGAAGTTGGGCGTCTCGCCATGCACACAAAAGTTGCTCTCACGTGCACATTCCTTGTCCAATCTCACTGAAATTCAATAGAGGTGATGAGGCTTCCATTCTGAACCAATGGATATGACAATCTTGGACGAGCTCCATAGCGCCACCTAGATATTGACAAATACATTTTATGTCACATTCTCACCTATCTTTTCTCTGTGCTTTGTCCGACATTCATAAAATTACAACAGGAGATACTCATAAGGGTCTTCTCTCATCGTTTAAAGTTTCATGGGTGTACACCTGACGGTGCCTGCGCAAGCCACCACCAAACAGGAAGTGGTTGATTGCGTTGCAGTCAGATAATTAAAAATTCATAAAAAATCAGGCGTTTGTATCACGAGGCTGAGATTTCAGAATGAGAGGCCTCTTACATATCTCCAACGTAGATACACAGCACTTGCATGGGTGAACAAAAAACGGCTCAATAGCGCCACCTACCATGTTTGTTTTTGAGAGCCCCGCCATGTTCTTTAACATACAAGCTTGATATTTACAGGACATGTGCATCAGATGGAAACCTACAAAAAAGTCTCTTGGGACGAAGCTGTCAGTCGCACAGGAAGTCTGCTATATTGATGTCAATATGTCAGTTTTGCTCTATTTTGGTCCTTTGCAGGCCTCGTTCTAGAACGAACTCCTCCTAGAGATTTTTGAACAATGACTCCAAACTTTGGTTTTGTAAACTAAACACATGTCCGATCTTAAATTGCGAAGCTTTTAAGTTTTTACGGTTGTTTGTGACCGTGGCGGCGCGTCAAAATTTGAGGTCGTTTCGAAATCACGCCATGAAAAGAAAATTGCCATTACTCAGCCATAAATAATCTAATCTGATCCAAATTTGTTGTGCATGATTGTAGTCTGACTTTGAACACATCTGCAGTGGAAAAATCCGAAACAGGTGTAGCGCCACCTGTTGGCAACAGGAAATGACATGTTTTACTTGGAGCATCACTGCTCCAAGTAGGATGAGCAAACACACCTCAAAATGATGTCCACCTCTTGAAAAGCCATTGATGTTTACTCTGATAAAAAGCCATAACTTTCAATGCGGGGGTGTGGTCGTGACAGAGCGGCGAAGTTGGGCGTCTCGCCATGCACACAAAAGTTGCTCTCACGTTCACATTCCTTGTCTGATCTCACTGAAATTAAATAGATTTGATGAAACTTCCATTCTGAACCCATGGATATGACAATTTTGGACGAGCTATATATGTTCATAAATGATCATGAAGCATGATCATATAATCAAGCTTCATAGGAAATCAGCCGTTTGTCTCAGGAAGCTGAGATTTCAGAATTAGATGCGTCTTACAAAGCTCCACGTTTGAAAAGCAGCACTATACGTACGAGAAACATTTAACCACCTTAATCACCCTATTGTGCTGAAAGCAAATTTTTGGACATTTTGACTCAAGCAAATATTTTTATCATAACATCTGTTTAGTTTATCAGCACCAAAATAAAAAATATTTACATTTATAAAATGAACTGGTCAACTCTAGGATTTTATTTATTCAATCTTACATCCTCAAGCTTTTCATCAGTCTCCCCTGCTGCAGGAGTGGAGTTAGCCCCCCCCCCCCCCCCCCCCCCCCCCCCGGCTGTGTGCTCACATGTAAATTAGCCAGGAGTGGCAGACAGAAAGAGAACAGTTAGAAAGCCTAGTTCAACACTAAAATACAGCAATTTCCTTTGTTTTGTTTGTCTTTTATACATCCTTAGCACTAATCATTGCTTTTTTATTCATCCAAAATACAATTAACTTTATATTTTATCTTTTTTTTTTTTTACAAACAAAATATATGAATGTGCTCCAAAACAAAACCCAGTCTCAGTACACTCCTACAGATGTAACATCAGACAGTAAATGTCTCTTTTATGCTTTTTTAATCAATGCTGCAACTTCTTTTCATTTCCTTTCAATACATCCAAAGAAATTAAACTACAACGACAACAAACACAACATATAGCAAATGTCTCTAAGAAGATTGTGTATATACATTATGTACCACCTTTAAACACCAAATAAATAACAAATCTTTCTAATACAATCACAAAAAATGGAACACAAAATGTAAAACCCAAATTAGAAATTGCAATTTTAAAAAGATACATTTTTCAGCAGCTTTTCAAAATCAATCACATATTTTACTCTTCTGTGGATGAAACAAAGACGTCCAGAGCAATGTAGCCACTTCTCCAAAGTCTCTGTCACCTTCAGTTTTACACAAAGTCTGTGAAAATCCACCATACATTGGTCACATGTATTCAGAGACCTGCTAAAAGTCCACAATTGTAAAAGCTCTTATATAGACAACTGTTTGTTTGCTTGGAGCTCTAAATATAAAAAAAAATGCTTTTCTATCACCTAGACACAGATGGAGAACCATATCAACTGGATTAGTAACAGGGAAACATGTTTAGGTTTAAACTTACATCAATAGACAACATGAAGCTGTTCATCACATTTTTGACCTAAACATGTAAACACATCCTTGGCTCTGCGGTTAGGAAATGGTACTTGGGAATCTCTTCATACCAGGAGCCAGCCTGAACATTGGAACATCACCACAGTGCCCATCCAGACTGGGACAGCAACGGGGTCCACTTCACAGCCGTGAGGCTGCTGTGTTTAACTCCAGCTGTCCCAGCAAGGGAGACAACTGCAGCAACATCCACTGACCAAGCTGGCAAGCCCTGGCAGAAAAGATCCCCACAAGAAAAACACTGGCTCAGGCGGGCTGGTCAATAAAAAAATATAGTTTTACCAATGTCTTGAAGCTCGCAGATCAAGTGGTTTAGTTTTCCAGTAATGTCAGTCAAGAATACAAGTTCAGATTCACCATATTCAGCAAATATCTCCACCAATAGCACCTTAAAAATCCTGTTCTGTTTTGCTTTGCAGCTGAGGTTTTTTATGATTTTCACAATAAGAGTCATTATATGTCCAGAGCCAATCACTTCTGCACAAAAGGCCTACTGGTGAAAGAAGCAGCAGTAATGCAGACATTTTGGAAAGTCTTGGTCAGCTTTACAGTGAGTGATGAAACCTGTTTGTCGGTCAATCATAGCAGGAGCCCCGTCTGAAGGTATGGCTACCAGCTTTTCTAATGGTACCTTTTTCTGCACAAAAACTCCTTCACCGTGTTATACATTTCAACTCCTCTTGTAATTGTCTGTTAGGGCAGATGTGTCAGGAATTCTTCTCTTGTGGAAACCAAAAGCTATGCTGAACTGTTGCCGTCCACAGACTCATCACACTGGACGTTAAACCACCTGCACTTTGTAAGATCCCGGTCCAGCTAATTGGCCAAGTTATCAGACATAGCTGACACTCATCTAGACATTGTAGTGAAAATTGAATGAGCTCTATTGTTCTCATCCTTAGGGACAGTGATAGCAATTATCATCATTGCTTGTTTCTTAATCTGATAAAAACCTTCTTCTACTTGATGAGAAAATGAGCAGGTCTAAACGAGGCTTAGATTTAAGAATTTTTTTCATGCTATATGCAAAAGTCTTTGTCCTTTAAGGCAACAGATTATAGTCCCCCCCCCCCCCCCCCCCCCCCCCACAGGCTGCTGTCATATTAACATTAGCTTGGAGCTCCAGAATGGACAAGAAAAAACGACGAGAATGGCTCGAGCAGGGCGTTGCTCACGGGGCGGTCGCTCGTGCCAGGCGGTGGCACGTGCTCGGGCCCGCTAAATGCTACTTGTAGCTTTAATTATTATTATTATTATTATTATTATTATTATTATTCTACCGGAAGAGTCGCCTTTTTGAGGCCTTTAACATACCCCAAAACTCACCAAATTTGGCACACACATCAGGAGTCGCGAAAAATTTCGTATTTTATAGGAGATTGGCATGGGCGCAGAAAAACGGCTCGATAGCGCCACCTACAGTGACTTTTGTCCCGACGCCCCGCATACGCTTTAACGTACAAGCTTGATTTTTACAGGGCATGTTCTTCAGATGGAGACCTACAAAAAAGTCTGAAAGGACCCACCTGTCACTTGCACAGGAAGTCTGATATATTGAGGTCAATATGTCATTTTTGCTTCATTTTGGACATTTGCAGGCCTCACTCTAGAGCGAACTCCTCCTAGAGATTTGTGAATAATGACTCCAAACTTTGGTTTTGTAAACTAAACACATGTCCAATGTTAAATTGCGAAGCTTTTAAGTTTTTACGGATGTTTGTGACCGTGGCGGCGCGTCGAAAATGGAGGTCATTTTGAAAACACGCCATGAAAAGAAAAATGGCCATTACTCAGCCATGCAAAATCCAATATGATCCAAAGTTGATATGCATGATTGTAGTCTGACTTTGAACACATCTGCAGTGGAAGAATCTGGAATAGGTGTAGCGCCACCTGCTGGTAAAAGGAAATGACATGTTTTACTTGGAGCATCACTGCTCCAAGTAGGATGAGCCGACACACCTCAAAATGATGTCCACCTGTTGAAAAGCCATTGATGTTTACTCTGATAAAAAACCATAACTTTCAATGCGGGGGTGTGGTCGTGACAGAGCGGCGAAGTTGGGCGTCTCGCCATGCACACAAAAGTTGCTCTCACGTGCACATTCCTTGTCCAATCTCACTGAAATTCAATAGAGGTGATGAGGCTTCCATTCTGAACCAATGGATATGACAATCTTGGACGAGCTCCACAGCGCCACCTAGATATTGACAAATACATTTTATGTCACATTCTGACCTATCTTTTCTCTGTGCTTTGTCCGACATTCATAAAATTACAACAGGAGATACTCATAAGGGTCTTCTCTCATTGTTTAAAGTTTCATGGGCGTACGCCTGACGGTGCCTGCGCAAGCCACCGCCAAACAGGAAGTGGTTGATTGCGTTGCAGTCAGATAATTAAAAATTCATAAAAAATCAGCCGTTTGTATCACGAGGCTGAGATTTCAGAATGAGAGGCCTCTTACATATCTCCAACTTAGATACACAGCACTTGCATGGGTGAACAAAAAACGGCTCAATAGCGCCACCTACCATGTTTGTTTTTGAGAGCCCCGCCATGTTCTTTAACATACAAGCTTGATATTTACAGGACATGTTCATCAGATGGAGACCTACAAAAAAGTCTCTTGGGACCAAGCTGTCAGTCGCACAGGAAGTCTGCTATATTAATGTCAATATGTCAGTTTTGCTCTATTTTGGTCCTTTGCAGGCCTCGTTCTAGAACGAACTCCTCCTAGAGATTTTTGAACAATGACTCCAAACTTTGGTTTTGTAAACTAAACACATGTCCGATCTTAAATTGCGAAGCTTTTAAGTTTTAACGGTTGTTTGTGACCGTGGCGGCGCGTCAAAATTTGAGGTCGTTTCGAAATCACGCCATGAAAAGAAAAATGGCCATTACTCAGCCATAAATAATCGAATCTGATCCAAATTTGTTGTGCATGATTGTAGTCTGACTTTGAACACATCTGCAGTGGAAAAATCCGAAACAGGTGTAGCGCCACCTGTTGGCAACAGGAAATGACATTTTTTACTTGGAGCATCACTGCTCCAAGTAGGATGAGCAAACACACCTCAAAATGACTTCCACCTGTTGAAAAACCATTGAAGTTTACTCTGATGAAAAACAAATCTTTCAACGCGGGGGTGTGGTCGTGACAGAGCGGCGAAGTTGGGTATCTCGCCATGCACAAATGTTGCTCTCAAGTTCACATTCCTTGTCTGATCTCACTGAAATTAAATAGATTTGATGAAACTTCCATTCTGAACCCATGGATATGACAATTTTGGACGAGCTATATATGTTCATAAATGATCATGAAGCATGATCATATAATCAAGCTTCATAGGAAATCAGCCGTTTGTCTCAGGAAGCTGAGATTTCAGAATTAGATGCGTCTTACAAAGCTCCACGTTTGAAAAGCAGCACTATACGTACGAGAAACATTTAACCACCTTAATCACCCTATTGTGCTGAAAGCAAATTTTTGGACATTTTGACTCAAGCAAATATTTTTATCATAACTTCTGTTTAGTTTATCAGCACCAAAATAAAAAATATTTACATTTATAAAATGAACTGGTCAACTCTAGGATTTTATTTATTCAATCTTACATCCTCAAGCTTTTCATCAGTCTCCCCTGCTGCAGGAGTGGAGTTAGCCCCCCACCCCACCCCCCGGCTGTGTGCTCACATGTAAATTAGCCAGGAGTGGCAGACAGAAAGTAGAATAGTTAGAAAGCCTAGTTCAACACTAAAATACAGCAATTTCCTTTGTTTTGTTTGTCTTTTATAGATCCTTAGCACTAATCATTGCTTTTTTATTCATCCAAAATACAATTAACTTTATATTTTATCTTTTTTTTTTTTTACAAACAAAATATATGAATGTGCTCCAAAACAAAACCCAGTCTCAGTACACTCCTACAGATGTAACATCAGACAGTAAATGTCTCTTTTATGCTTTTTTAATCAATGCTGCAACTTCTTTTCATTTCCTTTCAATACATCCAAAGAAATTAAACTACAACGACAACAAACACAACATATAGCAAATGTCTCTAAGAAGATTGTGTATATACATTATGTACCACCTTTAAACACCAAATAAATAACAAATCTTTCTAATACAATCACAAAAAATGGAACACAAAATGTAAAACCCAAATTAGAAATTGCAATTTTAAAAAGATACATTTTTCAGCAGCTTTTCAAATCAATCACATATTTTACTCTTCTGTGGATGAAACAAAGAAGTCCAGAGCAATGTAGCCACTTCTCCAAAGTCTCTGTCACCTTCAGTTTTACACAAAGTCTGTGAAAATCCACCATACATTGGTCACATGTATTCAGAGACCTGCTAAAAGTCCACAATTGTAAAAGCTCTTATATAGACAACTGTTTGTTTGCTTGGAGCTCTAAATATAAAAAAATGCTTTTCTATCACCTAGACACAGGTGGAGAACCACATCAACTGGATTAGTAACAGGGAAACATGTTTAGGTTTAAACTTACATCAATAGACAACATGAAGCTGTTCATCACATTTTTGACCTAAACATGTAAACACATCCTTGGCTCTGCGGTTAGGAAATGGTACTTGGGAATCTCTTCATACCAGGAGCCAGCCTGAACATTGGAACATCACCACAGTGCCCATCCAGACTGGGAAAGCAACGGGGTCCACTTCACAGCCGTGAGGCTGCTATGTTTAACTCCAGCTGTCCCAGCAAGGGAGACAACTGCAGCAACATCCACTGACCAAGCTGGCAAGCCCTGGCAGAAAAGATCCCCACAAGAAAAACACTGGCTCAGGCAGGCTGGTCAATAAAAAAATATAGTTTTGCCAATGTCTTGCAGCTCGCAGATCAAGTGGTTTAGTTTTCCAGTAATGTCAGTCAAGAATACAAGTTCAGATTCACCATATTCAGCAGATATCTCCACCAATAGCACCTTAAAAATCCTGTTCTGTTTTGCTTTGCAGCTGAGGTTTTTTATGATTTTCACAATAGGAGTCATTATATGTCCAGAGCCAATCACTTCTGCACATAAGGCCTACTGGTGAAAGAAGCAGCAGTAATGCAGACATTTTGGAAAGTCTTGGTCAGCTTTACAGTGAGTGATGAAACCTGTTTGTCGGTCAATCATAGCAGGAGCCCCGTCTGCAGGTATGGCTACCAGCTTTTCTAATGGTACCTTTTTCTATACAAAAACTCCTTCACCGTGTTATACATTTCAACTCCTCTTGTAGTTGTCTGTTAGGGCAGATGTGTCAGGAATTCTTCTCTTGTGGAAACCAAAAGCTATGCTGAACTGTTGCCGTCCACAGACTCATCACACTGGACGTTAACCACCTGCACTTTGCAAGATCCCGGTCCAGCTAATTGGCCAAGTTATCAGACATAGCTGACACTCATCTAGACATTGTAGTGAAAATTGAATGAGTTCTATTGTTCTCATCCTTAGGGACAGTGATAGCAATTATCATCATTGCTTGTTTCTTAATCTGATAAAAACCTTCTTCTACTTGATGAGAAAATGCGCAGGTCTAAACGAGGCTTAGATTTAAGAATTTTTTTCATGCTATATGCAAAAGTCTTTGTCCTTTAAGGCAACAGATTATAGTCCCCCCCCCCCCCCCCACAGGCTGCTGTCATATTAACATTAGCTTGGAGCTCCAGAATGGACAAGAAAAAACGACGAGAATGGCTCGAGCAGGGCGTTGCTCACAGGGCGGTCGCTCGTGCCAGGCGGTGGCACGTGCTCGGGCCCGCTAAATGCTACTTGTAGCTTTAATTATTATTATTATTATTATTATTATTATTCTACCGGAAGAGTCGCCTTTTTGAGGCCTTTAACATACCCCAAAACTCACCAAATTTGGCACACACATCAGGAGTCGCGAAAAATTTCGTATTTTATAGGAGATTGGCATGGGCGCAGAAAAACGGCTCGATAGCGCCACCTACAGTGACTTTTGTCCCGACGCCCCGCATACGCTTTAACGTACAAGCTTGATTTTTACAGGGCATGTTCTTCAGATGGAGACCTACAAAAAAGTCTGAAAGGACCCACCTGTCACTTGCACAGGAAGTCTGATATATTGAGGTCAATATGTCATTTTTGCTTCATTTTGGACATTTGCAGGCCTCACTCTAGAGCGAACTCCTCCTAGAGATTTGTGAATAATGACTCCAAACTTTGGTTTTGTAAACTAAACACATGTCCAATGTTAAATTGCGAAGCTTTTAAGTTTTTACGGATGTTTGTGACCGTGGCGGCGCGTCGAAAATGGAGGTCATTTTGAAAACACGCCATGAAAAGAAAAATGGCCATTACTCAGCCATGCAAAATCCAATATGATCCAAAGTTGATATGCATGATTGTAGTCTGACTTTGAACACATCTGCAGTGGAAGAATCTGGAATAGGTGTAGCGCCACCTGCTGGTAAAAGGAAATGACATGTTTTACTTGGAGCATCACTGCTCCAAGTAGGATGAGCCGACACACCTCAAAATGATGTCCACCTGTTGAAAAGCCATTGATGTTTACTCTGATAAAAAGCCATAACTTTCAATGCGGGGGTGTGGTCGTGACAGAGCGGCGAAGTTGGGCGTCTCGCCATGCACACAAAAGTTGCTCTCACGTGCACATTCCTTGTCCAATCTCACTGAAATTCAATAGAGGTGATGAGGCTTCCATTCTGAACCAATGGATATGACAATCTTGGACGAGCTCCACAGCGCCACCTAGATATTGACAAATACATTTTATGTCACATTCTGACCTATCTTTTCTCTGTGCTTTGTCCGACATTCATAAAATTACAACAGGAGATACTCATAAGGGTCTTCTCTCATTGTTTAAAGTTTCATGGGCGTACGCCTGACGGTGCCTGCGCAAGCCACCGCCAAACAGGAAGTGGTTGATTGCGTTGCAGTCAGATAATTAAAAATTCATAAAAAATCAGCCGTTTGTATCACGAGGCTGAGATTTCAGAATGAGAGGCCTCTTACATATCTCCAACTTAGATACACAGCACTTGCATGGGTGAACAAAAAACGGCTCAATAGCGCCACCTACCATGTTTGTTTTTGAGAGCCCCGCCATGTTCTTTAACATACAAGCTTGATATTTACAGGACATGTTCATCAGATGGAGACCTACAAAAAAGTCTCTTGGGACCAAGCTGTCAGTCGCACAGGAAGTCTGCTATATTAATGTCAATATGTCAGTTTTGCTCTATTTTGGTCCTTTGCAGGCCTCGTTCTAGAACGAACTCCTCCTAGAGATTTTTGAACAATGACTCCAAACTTTGGTTTTGTAAACTAAACACATGTCCGATCTTAAATTGCGAAGCTTTTAAGTTTTAACGGTTGTTTGTGACCGTGGCGGCGCGTCAAAATTTGAGGTCGTTTCGAAATCACGCCATGAAAAGAAAAATGGCCATTACTCAGCCATAAATAATCGAATCTGATCCAAATTTGTTGTGCATGATTGTAGTCTGACTTTGAACACATCTGCAGTGGAAAAATCCGAAACAGGTGTAGCGCCACCTGTTGGCAACAGGAAATGACATTTTTTACTTGGAGCATCACTGCTCCAAGTAGGATGAGCAAACACACCTCAAAATGACTTCCACCTGTTGAAAAACCATTGAAGTTTACTCTGATGAAAAACAAATCTTTCAACGCGGGGGTGTGGTCGTGACAGAGCGGCGAAGTTGGGTATCTCGCCATGCACAAATGTTGCTCTCAAGTTCACATTCCTTGTCTGATCTCACTGAAATTAAATAGATTTGATGAAACTTCCATTCTGAACCCATGGATATGACAATTTTGGACGAGCTATATATGTTCATAAATGATCATGAAGCATGATCATATAATCAAGCTTCATAGGAAATCAGCCGTTTGTCTCAGGAAGCTGAGATTTCAGAATTAGATGCGTCTTACAAAGCTCCACGTTTGAAAAGCAGCACTATACGTACGAGAAACATTTAACCACCTTAATCACCCTATTGTGCTGAAAGCAAATTTTTGGACATTTTGACTCAAGCAAATATTTTTATCATAACTTCTGTTTAGTTTATCAGCACCAAAATAAAAAATATTTACATTTATAAAATGAACTGGTCAACTCTAGGATTTTATTTATTCAATCTTACATCCTCAAGCTTTTCATCAGTCTCCCCTGCTGCAGGAGTGGAGTTAGCCCCCCACCCCACCCCCCGGCTGTGTGCTCACATGTAAATTAGCCAGGAGTGGCAGACAGAAAGTAGAATAGTTAGAAAGCCTAGTTCAACACTAAAATACAGCAATTTCCTTTGTTTTGTTTGTCTTTTATAGATCCTTAGCACTAATCATTGCTTTTTTATTCATCCAAAATACAATTAACTTTATATTTTATCTTTTTTTTTTTTTACAAACAAAATATATGAATGTGCTCCAAAACAAAACCCAGTCTCAGTACACTCCTACAGATGTAACATCAGACAGTAAATGTCTCTTTTATGCTTTTTTAATCAATGCTGCAACTTCTTTTCATTTCCTTTCAATACATCCAAAGAAATTAAACTACAACGACAACAAACACAACATATAGCAAATGTCTCTAAGAAGATTGTGTATATACATTATGTACCACCTTTAAACACCAAATAAATAACAAATCTTTCTAATACAATCACAAAAAATGGAACACAAAATGTAAAACCCAAATTAGAAATTGCAATTTTAAAAAGATACATTTTTCAGCAGCTTTTCAAATCAATCACATATTTTACTCTTCTGTGGATGAAACAAAGAAGTCCAGAGCAATGTAGCCACTTCTCCAAAGTCTCTGTCACCTTCAGTTTTACACAAAGTCTGTGAAAATCCACCATACATTGGTCACATGTATTCAGAGACCTGCTAAAAGTCCACAATTGTAAAAGCTCTTATATAGACAACTGTTTGTTTGCTTGGAGCTCTAAATATAAAAAAATGCTTTTCTATCACCTAGACACAGGTGGAGAACCACATCAACTGGATTAGTAACAGGGAAACATGTTTAGGTTTAAACTTACATCAATAGACAACATGAAGCTGTTCATCACATTTTTGACCTAAACATGTAAACACATCCTTGGCTCTGCGGTTAGGAAATGGTACTTGGGAATCTCTTCATACCAGGAGCCAGCCTGAACATTGGAACATCACCACAGTGCCCATCCAGACTGGGAAAGCAACGGGGTCCACTTCACAGCCGTGAGGCTGCTATGTTTAACTCCAGCTGTCCCAGCAAGGGAGACAACTGCAGCAACATCCACTGACCAAGCTGGCAAGCCCTGGCAGAAAAGATCCCCACAAGAAAAACACTGGCTCAGGCAGGCTGGTCAATAAAAAAATATAGTTTTGCCAATGTCTTGCAGCTCGCAGATCAAGTGGTTTAGTTTTCCAGTAATGTCAGTCAAGAATACAAGTTCAGATTCACCATATTCAGCAGATATCTCCACCAATAGCACCTTAAAAATCCTGTTCTGTTTTGCTTTGCAGCTGAGGTTTTTTATGATTTTCACAATAGGAGTCATTATATGTCCAGAGCCAATCACTTCTGCACATAAGGCCTACTGGTGAAAGAAGCAGCAGTAATGCAGACATTTTGGAAAGTCTTGGTCAGCTTTACAGTGAGTGATGAAACCTGTTTGTCGGTCAATCATAGCAGGAGCCCCGTCTGCAGGTATGGCTACCAGCTTTTCTAATGGTACCTTTTTCTATACAAAAACTCCTTCACCGTGTTATACATTTCAACTCCTCTTGTAGTTGTCTGTTAGGGCAGATGTGTCAGGAATTCTTCTCTTGTGGAAACCAAAAGCTATGCTGAACTGTTGCCGTCCACAGACTCATCACACTGGACGTTAACCACCTGCACTTTGCAAGATCCCGGTCCAGCTAATTGGCCAAGTTATCAGACATAGCTGACACTCATCTAGACATTGTAGTGAAAATTGAATGAGTTCTATTGTTCTCATCCTTAGGGACAGTGATAGCAATTATCATCATTGCTTGTTTCTTAATCTGATAAAAACCTTCTTCTACTTGATGAGAAAATGCGCAGGTCTAAACGAGGCTTAGATTTAAGAATTTTTTTCATGCTATATGCAAAAGTCTTTGTCCTTTAAGGCAACAGATTATAGTCCCCCCCCCCCCCCCCCCCCCCACAGGCTGCTGTCATATTAACATTAGCTTGGAGCTCCAGAATGGACAAGAAAAAACGACGAGAATGGCTCGAGCAGGGCGTTGCTCACAGGGCGGTCGCTCGTGCCAGGCGGTGGCACGTGCTCGGGCCCGCTAAATGCTACTTGTAGCTTTAATTATTATTATTATTATTATTCTACCGGAAGAGTCGCCTTTTTGAGGCCTTTAACATACCCCAAAACTCACCAAATTTGGCACACACATCAGGAGTCGCGAAAAATTTCGTATTTTATAGGAGATTGGCATGGGCGCAGAAAAACGGCTCGATAGCGCCACCTACAGTGACTTTTGTCCCGACGCCCCGCATACGCTTTAACGTACAAGCTTGATTTTTGCAGGGCATGTTCTTCAGATGGAGACCTACAAAAAAGTCTGAAAGGACCCACCTGTCACTCGCACAGGAAGTCTGATATATTGAGGTCAATATGTCATTTTTGCTTCATTTTGGACATTTGCAGGCCTCACTCTAGAGCGAACTCCTCCTAGAGATTTGTGAATAATGACTCCAAACTTTGGTTTTGTAAACTAAACACATGTCCGATGTTAAATTGCGAAGCTTTTAAGTTTTTACGGATGTTTGTGACCGTGGCGGCGCGTCGAAAATGGAGGTCATTTTGAAAACACGCCATGAAAAGAAAAATGGCCATTACTCAGCCATGCAAAATCCAATATGATCCAAAGTTGATATGCATGATTGTAGTCTGACTTTGAACACATCTGCAGTGGAAGAATCTGGAATAGGTGTAGCGCCACCTGCTGGTAAAAGGAAATGACATGTTTTACTTGGAGCATCACTGCTCCAAGTAGGATGAGCCGACACACCTAAAAATGATGTCCACCTGTTGAAAAGCCATTGATGTTTACTCTGATAAAAAGCCATAACTTTCAATGCGGGGGTGTGGTCGTGACAGAGCGGCGAAGTTGGGCGTCTCGCCATGCACACAAAAGTTGCTCTCACGTGCACATTCCTTGTCCAATCTCACTGAAATTCAATAGAGGTGATGAGGCTTCCATTCTGAACCCATGGATATGACAATCTTGGACGAGCTCCATAGCGCCACCTAGATATTGACAAATACATTTTATGTCACATTCTGACCTATCTTTTCTCTGTGCTTTGTCCGACATTCATAAAATTACAACAGGAGATACTCATAAGGGTCTTCTCTCATCGTCTAAAGTTTCATGGGTGTACACCTGACGGTGCCTGCGCAAGCCACCACCAAACAGGAAGTGGTTGATTGCGTTGCAGTCAGATAATTAAAAATTCATAAAAAATCAGCCGTTTGTATCACCAGGCTGAGATTTCAGAATGAGAGGCCTCTTACATATCTCCAACTTAGATACACAGCACTTGCATGGGTGAACAAAAAACGGCTCAATAGCGCCACCTACCATGTTTGTTTTTGAGAGCCCCGCCATGTTCTTTAACATACAAGCTTGATATTTACAGGACATGTTCATCAGATGGAAACCTACAAAAAAGTCTCTTGGGACCAAGCTGTCAGTCGCACAGGAAGTCTGCTATATTGATGTCAATATGTCAGTTTTGCTCTATTTTGGTCATTTCCAGGCCTCGTTCTAGAACGAACTCCTCCTAGAGATTTTTGAACAATGACTCCAAACTTTGGTTTTGTAAACTAAACACATGTCCGATCTTAAATTGCGAAGCTTTTAAGTTTTTACGGTTGTTTGTGACCGTGGCGGCGCGTCAAAATTTGAGGTCGTTTCGAAATCACGCCATGAAAAGAAAAATGGCCATTACTCAGCCATAAATAATCTAATCTGATCCAAATTTGTTGTGCATGATTGTAGTCTGACTTTGAACACATCTGCAGTGGAAAAATCCGAAACAGGTGTAGCGCCACCTGTTGGCAACAGGAAATGACATGTTTTACTTGGAGCATCACTGCTCCAAGTAGGATGAGCAAACACACCTCAAAATGACGTCCACCTGTTGAAAAACCATTGAAGTTTACTCTGATGAAAAACAAATCTTTCAACGCGGGGGTGTGGTCGTGACAGAGCGGCGAAGTTGGGTATCTCGCCATGCACAAATGTTGCTCTCACGTTCACATTCCTTGTCTGATCTCACTGAAATTAAATAGATTTGATGAAACTTCTATTCTGAACCCATGGATATGACAATTTTGGACGAGCTATATATGTTCATAAATGATCATGAAGCATGATCATATAATCAAGCTTCATAGGAAATCAGCCGTTTGTCTCAGGAAGCTGAGATTTCAGAATTAAATGCGTCTTACAAAGCTCCACGTTTGAAAAGCAGCACTATACATACGAGAAACATTTAACCACCTTAATCACCCTATTGTGCTGAAAGCAAATTTTTGGACATTTTGACTCAAGCAAATATTTTTATCATAACTTCTGTTTAGTTTATCAGTACCAAAATAAAAAATATTTACATTTATAAAATGAACTGGTCAACTCTAGGATTTTATTTATTCAATCTTACATCCTCAAGCTTTTCATCAATCTCCCCTGCTGCAGGAGTGGAGTTAGCCCCCCACCCCACCCCCCGGCTGTGTGCTCACATGTAAATTAGCCAGGAGTGGCAGACAGAAAGTAGAACAGTTAGAAAGCCTAGTTCAACACTAAAATACAGCAATTTCCTTTGTTTTGTTTGTCTTTTATACATCCTTAGCACTAATCATTGCTTTTTTATTCATCCAAAATACAATTAACTTTATATTTTATCTTTTTTTTTTACAAACAAAATATATGAATGTGCTCCAAAACAAAACCCAGCCTCAGTACACTCCTACAGATGTAACATCAGACAGTAAATGTCTCTTTTATGCTTTTTTAATCAATGCTGCAACTTCTTTTCATTTCCTTTCAATACATCCAAAGAAATTAAACTACAACGACAACAAACACAACATATAGCAAATGTCTCTAAGACGATTGTGTATATACATTATGTACCACCTTTAAACACCAAATAAATAACAAATCTTTCTAATACAATCACAAAAAATGGAACACAAAATGTAAAACCCAAATTAGAAATTGCAATTTTAAAAAGATACATTTTTCAGCAGCTTTTCAAAATCAATCACATATTTTACTCTTCTGTGGATGAAACAAAGAAGTCCAGAGCAATGTAGCCACTTCTCCAAAGTCTCTGTCACCTTCAGTTTTACACAAAGTCTGTGAAAATCCACCATACATTGGTCATATGTATTCAGAGACCTGCTAAAAGTCCACAATTGTAAAAGCTCTTATATAGACAACTGTTTGTTTGCTTGGAGCTCTAAATATAAAAAAATGCTTTTCTATCACCTAGACACAGATGGAGAACCATATCAACTGGATTAGTAACAGGGAAACATGTTTAGGTTTAAACTTACATCAATAGACAACATGAAGCTGTTCATCACATTTTTGACCTAAACATGTAAACACATCCTTGGCTCTGCGGTTAGGAAAAGGTACTTGGGAATCTCTTCATACCAGGAGCCAGCCTGAACATTGGAACATCACCACAGTGCCCATCCAGACTGGGACAGCAACGGGGTCCACTTCACAGCCGTGAGGCTGCTGTGTTTAACTCCAGCTGTCCCAGCAAGGGAGACAACTGCAGCAACATCCACTGACCAAGCTGGCAAGCCCTGGCAGAAAAGATCCCCACAAGAAAAACACTGGCTCAGGCAGGCTGGTCAATAAAAAAATATAGTTTTGCCAATGTCTTGCAGCTCGCAGATCAAGTGGTTTAGTTTTCCAGTAATGTCAGTCAAGAATACAAGTTCAGATTCACCATATTCATATTCACCATATTCAGCAGATATCTCCACCAATAGCACCTTAAAAATCCTGTTCTGTTTTGCTTTGCAGCTGAGGTTTTTTATGATTTTCACAATAGGAGTCATTATGTGTCCAGAGCCAATCACTTCTGCACATAAGGCCTACTGGTGAAAGAAGCAGCAGTAATGCAGACATTTTGGAAAGTCTTGGTCAGCTTTACAGTGAGTGATGAAACCTGTTTGTCGGTCAATCATAGCAGGAGCCCCGTCTGCAGGTATGGCTACCAGCTTTTCTAATGGTACCTTTTTCTGCACAAAAACTCCTTCACCGTGTTATACATTTCAACTCCTCTTGTAGTTGTCTGTTAGGGCAGATGTGTCAGGAATTCTTCTCTTGTGGAAACCAAAAGCTATGCTGTACTGTTGCCGTCCACAGACTCATCACACTGGACGTTAAACCACCTGCACGTTGTAAGATCCCGGTCCAGCTAATTGGCCAAGTTATCAGACATAGCTGACACTCATCTAGACATTGTAGTGAAAATTGAATGAGTTCTATTGTTCTCATCCTTAGGGACAGTGATAGCAATTATCATCATTGCTTGTTTCTTAATCTGATAAAAACCTTCTTCTACTTGATGAGAAAATGAGCAGGTCTAAACGAGGCTTAGATTTAAGAATTTTTTTCATGCTATATGCAAAAGTCTTTGTCCTTTAAGGCAACAGATTATAGTCTCTTTCCCCCCCCCCCCCCCACAGGCTGCTGTCATATTAACATTAGCTTGGAGCTCCAGAATGGACAAGAAAAAACGACGAGAATGGCTCGAACAGGGCGTTGCTCACGGGGCGGTCGCTCGTGCCAGGCGGTGGCACGTGCTCGGGCCCGCTAAATGCTACTTGTAGCTTTAATATTTTTTGTTTTTTTACTCTTCGATTGTTTTTCTGTCTGTTATTTTTTCTGCATTTATTCTGTCTTTCTTTTCTCCCCCTCCTTTATGTGGGTGCAGATTGGTGCCCAAATTGTCCGGCGCACCTGATTGGCTGAGGATGTCGGCTCAGGATTAAATACTGCACATCATCTGTTTACCAATACTGTTAAGAATTTTACTGGCTCAACCATGGGGACACTCCATAATGTGGTGGACAACTAGAAATTGGAAAGAATCCTGTTGTTAGCTTATCTTTGGTAGAAAATACCTTTTTTTCCTTTCAAAGGAAGAGGTAACAGTGGTTGGAAACTACCTCTCTTATTGAAGAAGTCCTTTGCTTCATAAGCAACACATTCTGTCATGTCCTGTAGATAAAATTTGAGAAAGACATCTATAAATAAATAAATGTGGATGTCAAATGTATTTGCTGGGGGGGCAGTGGTTAGCACTCTCGCCTTACGGCCGTGGTTTAAATCCCAGCTGGGTCCTTTCTGCGTGAAGTTTGCATGTTACTCG